>NW_027507764.1:512466725-513216725 GCF_037356315.1 Lithobates pipiens | reverse complement strand
GGGCTGAATTCAGTACTGAAACTAAAAGACGCACAGCGTTTTTGTGCAAAATGCACCGGACCCGCTGCAGTGATATGTGAACTGGCTCCATATAGAGACGGTCAAAATCTCCTGCTATTGCGAATTGGATGCATGTTCCCCACATCCAATTTGCAATGGCGTGAACTCACCCTCAAAGGGCATTGAAGTTAATTTTCAATATGAAAAAGTGGCAATTTATCACAAGCCAAAACGCAGTTTATTGGCGGCAATGGCATCATCCCAATCGGTGCGATGACAAATTTGCGGCGCTGTGCCATTTTACAAATGTAGTTCCTGCACTACTTTTGGTGACTTCGGAAGCGTTTTCAATAGATATCTGTGCATGAACCTGCATACATGTTTTTCATATCGCCCCCCAACTCGCACTGAAATACGGGTTTGAAATCGTGCAAGTTCAGTTGAACTCTCATGATTTCAAGCTAGCGTTCAGTGTGAACGTGGGCTTAAAGTGATTGTAAATCCTAACATATACCCAGTGAAGTGACTGGCCTCAGGGGATACACAGATGAAATACTTCTATATAATTTGGATTTCTTTATCTACAATATTCTCTTCTCTACCCCTGTACAGAATTTATATAACTTGTCTGAGCTTATAGAATACAGGGGGGGGGGGAGGGGCTGAATTTACACAATGCAGAGCTCAGTGAAGAGGCTGTCAATAACAGACCAATAACAGCTCAGAAGTGACTCATGATTCGCTGCAATTTAAAAGCCATCATAGCGGCTGTTGAGCCCCTTGATTGCTTTCACAAGCGGCAGGAGGGGATGCCCCCCAACCCTCCCGCGGCTCACTGGTGCTTCTTCGGGCTTGTCTGTGTGAACGGGGAGCCAGAGAATAAATCTGCCAGGGGATTTTTAAGTACCAAAGTTTGGCATCATTCCACAAGTGTGCACAATTTTAAAGCATGACAGGAATTATACCAGAAAAAATGGGGTAAATGTCCCCCCCCCCCCCCATTCGTGAAAGTTTTTTTCCCATTGCTGCACTAATTCAGTGTGACAAAAAATTGTAATGACCGCCATTTTATTCCATAGGAGTCTCTAAAAAATATAAAAATGTTTGGGGGTTCTGAGTAATTTTATAGCAAAAAATAAAAAATTATGATTTTTACGTGCAGGAGAGGAATGGCAAAGTTTGCCCAGTATGGAAGTGGTTAAAGTGGTTGTAAATCCTTACATATACCCCACTGAAGCGACTGGCCTCAGATGATAAAGTAGGATATATTTAATCTGGATCTGCAGCCTTCTCTCCTCTAGAGCCTTCTAAAGCACACATTTTATACAGCATTTCTGAGCTTCGAAAGGCAGGGATCTGATACACAAAGCACAATGCAGGGAGTGGAGTGTAATCTATGACTTGGAGATAAAGAAAAAAATAATCACAGTAAGTGTATTTTGAGGCAATTGTATACTATATGGAGATATTTCTTTGTTCATTTTTTTTTTTCAGAGGTTTAAAACCAGTTTAACCACTTGCTGCCCACCGGCCATCAAATGACAGCTGGACGGTGCGGCTCTTGTTCTGGGCGGGCGTCATATGACATCATCGCCTTCCAGGCCCACCAGGGAGCGTACGTCACTAGGACCCAATACGTGTGCCCGGTGGCCGGGATGTTCGCTGGGCACCTGCGATTGCCCAGTAACAGAGCAGGACCGTGGATCTGTGTGTGTAAACACACAGATCCCCATCCTGTCAGGTGAGATGAGACTGATGGTGTGTTCCTTGTACAGAGGAACACCAATCGCTCTCCTCCTTTTGTGAGTCCCCTCCCCCTACAGTTATAATCACTGCCTAAGTAACATATTTAACCCCTTGATTGCCCCTTAGTGTTAACTCCTTCCCTGCCAGTCACATTTATACAGTAATCAGTGCATTTTATAGCACAGATCGCTGTATAAATGGGAATGGTCCCAAAAACGTATCAAAAGTGTCCGATGTGTCCACCGCAATATTGCAGTCATGAAAAAAATCACAGATCGCCGCCATTACTAGTAAAAAAAAATGCTATAAATCTATCCCCTATTTTGTAGACACTATAATTTTTGCGCAAACCAATAAATAAGCGCTTATTGCGGGTTTTTTTTCCAAAAATATGTAGAAGAATACGCATCGGCCTAAACTGAAGAAAAAAAAGTTTTTTTTAAATATTTTTTGGGGATATTTATTACAGCAAAAAAGTAAAAAATAATGCATTTTTTTTTCAAAATTGCCGCTATTTTTTTGTTTATAGCTCAAAAAATAAATATCACAAAAGGTGATCAAATACCACCAAAAGAAAGCTCTATTTGTGGGAAAAAAAGGACATCAATTTTGTTTGGGAGTCACGCCGCACGACTGCGCAATTGTCAGCTAAAGCGTCGAAGTGCCGAATCGCAAAAAGTCCTCTGGTCAGGAAGGGGGTAAATTCTTCCGGGGCTGAAGTGGTTAAAGAACAAGGCTATTTTGAGATAACCACTATTGCTTCTAAAGCCTCATGCACACGAGACGCAGTTAAACGCGCGTTTTTTCAACTGCACCTGAACTCATTCAATGTTATCCTATGTGTCCATGCACACAGTCCGTTTATATGCAGTTGCGTTTAATCTCGTTTTTCCAGAAGCAAAAAAATGCGTTCAGAAACAAAAATTTCTGCGTTTCAGACGCAAAACGCGGCTAAACGCGGCACCCGTGTTTAGCCGCGTTTGCGTTTATATGCGTTTTTAAAGGTGACCTTTTTTTTTACATTAAAAATCTCAAAAATGATTGCAAATGATGAAAAACCATTAGAAAAATATTTTAAACAATTGCAATTGCAAGTGGACAATCCACAACTTGTGGCAAGTGACGTGGCAAGTGGACAATCCACAACTTGTGGCAAGTGACATGGCAGGTGGCAAGTGATGTGGCAAGTGGACAATCCACAACTTGTGGCAAGTGACGTGGCAGGTGAAGTGGCAAGTGACGTGGAAAGTGGACAATCCACAACTTGTGGCAGGTGACGTGGCAAGTGACCTGGCAGGTGACGCGGCAAGTGACTTGGCAGGTGACGTGGCAAGTGGAAAATCAACAACTTGTGGCAGGTGACTGGCATGTGACGTGGCAAGTGGACAATCCATAACTTGTGGCAGGTGACGTGGCAAGTGACGTGGCAAGTGGACAATCCACTTGTGGCAGGGGACGTGGCAAGTGACGTGGCAAGTGGACAATCCACTTGTGGCAGGTGATGTGGCAAGTGACGTGGCGAGTGGACAATCCACAACTTGTGTCAGGTGACGTGGCAAGTGGACAATCCACAACTTGTGGCAGGTGATGGGGCAAGTGATGTGGCAAGTGGACAATTCACTTGTGGCAGGGGATGTGGCAAGTGACGTGGCAAGTGGACAATCCACAACTTGTGTCAGGTGACGTGGCAAGTGGACAATCCACAACTTGTGGCAGGTGATGTGGCAAGTGATGTGGCAAGTGGACAATCCACTTGTGGCAGGTGACGTGGCAGGGGACGTGGCAAGGGACGTGGCAAGTGGACAATCCACAACTTGTGGCAGGTGATGTGGCTGGTGATGTGGCAAGTGGACAATCCACATCTTGTGGCAGGTGACGTGGCAGGTGACGTGGAAAGTGGTGTGGCAAGTGGACAATCCACAACTTGTGGCAGGTGATGTGGCTGGTGACGTGGTAAGTGGACAATCCACAACTTGTGGCAGATGGCATGGCAGGTGACGTGGAAAGTGGACAATCCACATCTTGTGGCAAGTGACGTGGCAGGTGATGTGGCAAGTGACGTGGCAAGTGGACAATCCACAACTTGTGGCAGGTGACGTGGCAGGTGATGTGGCAAGTGATGTGGCAGGTGATGTGACAAGTGGACAATCCACATCTTGTGGCAAGTGACGTGGCAGCTGACGTGGCAAGTGACGTGGCAGGTGACGTGGCAAGTGACATGGCAAGTGGACAATCCACATCTCGTGGCAAGTGACGTGGCAGGTGATGTGGCAAGTCACGTGGCAAGTGGACAATCCACAACTTGTGGCAGGTGATGTGGCTGGTGACGTGGCAAGTGGACAATCCACAGCTGGTGGCAGGTGGCATGGCAGATGACGTGGAAAGTGGACAATCCACATCTCGTGGCAAGTGACGTGGCAGGTGATGTGGCAAGTGACGTGGCAAGTGGACAATCCATAATTTGTGGCAGGTGACGTGGCAGGTGATGTGGCAAGTGGACAATCCCCAACTTGTGGCAAGTGACGTGGCAAGTGGACAATCCACAACTTGTGGCAGGTGCCGTGGCAAGTGACACGGCAAATGCAAGTGTACAACTGCTCTCTATGCTGCTGCTGCTCACTCTGATCAAAATAGCAGAAATAGTTAAAAAAAATGCTTTGAGAGCTTGGGGAGGGTCTACATGATGTTATCTTTATAAACGCGTTTAAACGCAAACGCGTCTAAACGCGTCTAAACGCGGCATGCAAACGCGGCAAAACGCGCGTTTCTAAACGCGCGTTTCAGCTTTTTTTTAACAGAGGTTTCATCTGCGTCTCGTGTGCATGAGGCCTAAATGTACAAAACAAGCTCAGTGCTAAACTCTAGCAATACCTTCAGGATTGGCTGCTTTGCGGTTTCTATCTTCTCGTATACGTGGTGGTCTGTACTGACAGCGTTCAACCGTCTGCCTGGCAACAGTCTGCACAAGGAACAGAAGAAGGTTCTCCCCTCTAAAATAAAAAATAAAAGATGTTACCTTGGTAAATGAAAAATGATAAAGAGATTGTGGTTGCTCCAAATGGTGTTATGTCCTTAGTCTAATACCATGGGTGATAGCTGTAATAGTAATTGTAAACAGTTAAATGCTGGTCTAGGGTGGATTTGATTTAAATCACAATTTTTAAAGAGCAACTGTCGTCTCTGTCCCCGCAGCGGCTCCTCCTCTGACCCGCTGTTGTCTCCCCAACAGTCCCATTCACTTTAATGGGACGGCTGGTGATGTAGCAGTGACAAGGTGAGGAACGCGGCGGCAGCAGGTGAGTGGATGCCCGCTAACAGGCGTTGCCATGATGGATCCAAAATGACAGGTGCTCTTTAAATGTAAGCACGTATTCTTGCTGGTAGTTAGAAACTTTAATATTTGCAAACAAAATGAAGGTTTTCTAATTAGAATAATAAGCTGTCAGGTTAGTAAAACAGCGATATCAGAACCGATGTAGTGTACATAGATGTACAAAACAATGGGATAAAGGAATATTCCTGAACTTTGTTTTATCTTCATTGTTACTATGAAATTGTGAATGAATCAATGCAGTGCATGTTATCTCGGATTCATAGCTTGGATTCATTGAATGAGTTTACCAAAAATGTAAACATTGCAGAATATACAGTACAGCCTCATGTTACATAACTAAGCTCCATTTCATGCTGAATAAACTCAATTATTTATTATCTTAAATAGAAAACTATCTTTAGATGGATTTTTACTCCAAAAGCATTTTAAAGAAAAAAAGAACCCCCACACGATCAAAAAAATTTTTTTTTTTTTTTTTTGTAAATCGATTTTTATCCACCCTGCTGGTAACTAGTATTCTCAATAAAGTAGGCAGCCATCCTCAGAGGGTGTCCATTACATCTATAGACAAGTCAATAGCAAAGAAGGGGGGTGGCACCAGCTAGATGTATAAAGTTCAGATAAAAGAGTGTGCTAACTGAACACTTCACAGTCCAAACAGATGGACAAGATGATCAGTCCTGGAGTGAACCGATTCCACTCTGTGCACTCCGCCGCTGGTCCCCCGGCTCTTGGGGATGTAGATCTTGTTACTGGCTGGTCAGCATAGAGCTTTCTGGCACACACATAAAGCCAGTAACAAGATCTACATCCCCAACAGCCAGGGAACCGGCAGCGGAGCGCACAGAGTGGTATTGGATCACTCCAGGACTGATAATCTTGATGGGCCTCTTCCCCTGTTTGGACAGTGCAAGTGTTCATTTAGCACACTTTTTCTTAACTTTATACATGTAGTTGGCACCTTCTCTCTTTCTGACCAAGATATCCATGCATGCCCATTCCCGGCTGGTGCTCTGTGGATTCACAGACACACAAACTGGCAAGTTATGCCCCTTGCTCCTATTTCTCATTCCAGCAATTTGATGGTGGCAGGAGTTAATTACTCCACTTCCCGTCATACTTCTCTACAACCCAGAGGATTGGGGAAGCAACACAGATGTCCCGGACTTGACAGCAGTGACAAGTAACTGCAGGCAGGTAGGCACTAAGGCATTTTTTTTTTTACCCTATTGCAGAGAATGCATTAGGGTAAAAAAAACTCAACTTTTAATACCACTTTAAGTTAGGGCTGTGCCACATAAAACACCAGCTCTCGATCATGTGGTCAATGTTGGTCGACTGAGGTTCAGGCAGCAATAACCAGTAAATGGCTAAGTTATCCTCCCATTGACAAACCAAGGCCCACTGAAGGTCTTTTTGGGACCACTGTCATTTATGCAGTGGTCAGTGCTATAAAAATGCACTGATTACTGTGTAAATGACACTGGCAGGGAAGGGGTTAACCAATAGGGGGTGGGGGAAGGAGTTAAGTGTAGCCTAGGGAGAGATTCTAACTGTGTGGGGGTGGGCTACGAGTGACACGACACTGATCACTGCTCCCGATTACAGGGAGCAGAGGATCAGTGTCGTGTCACTATGCAGAACAAGGAGATGCCTTTTTTACACTGGCCTCTCCCCTGTTCTGCGGCTCCATGACACGATTGCGGGACACCAGCGGACATCAAGTCCATGGGTCCCACGGGCACGGAGTTTGCGGCAGGGGCACGCTCAGGTGCAAAATGCAAATTTATGCGTTGCTTTGCGCAGCCATGCCATTCTGCTGATGTATATCTACATTGAACGGTCGGCAAGCGGTTAACAACTGCACCCTAACCTAAAACTTCTAATGCACCAAAAAAAAAGAAGAAGATTGTCACATGCCTCTGCCCCCTTGTGGGCCTATATCCCGATGCCCAAAATCATACCCAACGCTGGTTAGGTCTGTACAGTGACAGGCAATACCCCTAGCATCTTTACTATAGGAGTACAGCACCATTCATACACAATTAGTGGGACCAATGGAAAGCTAGGATGGGGTATAGAATGCTAAAGGTGGTGGACATGGCCACGCCTCTTGATGAAATGCATGGGAGCAGGCACACAGGTCAAGTTTGATGTCCCTTCTGCCGAGTGGAGTGTGGAGCAGTGGCGGACACAGATTTCAGACTATACAGCAGGCAGATCATTCCCAGGGCTGGGACAAGGCACATTACCACGTGAATGGAAATTTGTTTTTTTCATAGTTTAATAAACGGTATTGCGCTATGTCCTTGCATTATGTTCTGCGATGTTGTTTCTTCCCATGAACCGGACCTAATGAGAGGGACTCCATACCACTAGATGGACTACCATATAAACACAAGCCTTGTAAACCTGCCTCGGCATAAGTTCAGGGGGTCCACACCCAGGGGTGAGTGCACACCTTGGTGGGAGCATGGACGTTTGACTATTTATACACAAACACTAATTGCGATTTAAAAAGCTACAAATGGGGGAAATTAATATTTAATGGCCATTTTAACCTGAGTGTGCCAGCTGCTGTGTCTGTACCAAGGCCAAACATTGCAGGGTATGTAAACTTTTGATCAGGGCCATTTGGATCATTTCTGTTATCATTATGATTTAAAAAAGAACTTTAAAACTATGTGATAATAAATTGCTTCATGTGACCACTATCCTTGAAAAAAAGACAGTTTTTTGGCATGATTAGTCATATTTTCAATATGAATGCCAAAATATCACAATTTCTGCCAGGGTGTGCAAATGTTTGAGCACAGCTGAATGTTGTTGTATGACTAATGGATTTAAATAGCACATTAGCATGTTACTTGGATTTTTGTTATAACACACGGTGTAAATTTAGGAGGAAGCACAGCAAACATTAGAAGAGTTATAGCACCATTCAAGGCTATAGAATCTACAGTTCAGGTGGACAATGAAGATAGGTGTAAATACAGGGGACCCCTGCCATCATGGAGAGGTAAAGTAGGTTTGTGGGTCCACAGCAGTTCCATCACTTGTATTTGTATATTTTTTACCTGATTGATGTGCTCCGCTCCAGTCCATGTGAAGCTACAGCGGTCATTGCAGCACAAAAAATACAGAGGGGAGTCATCTGCATTTGTGCCAGGTGGGCAGATCATTGCCTTGAACACATCTTCTTCTTTCTCATTGGCATTTGCTTCTGCTAAAAAGAAAGGAATTACAGTCACAAATGTAAGTAGCGCTACCATCAAACATGGTACCAGAGTACACAGTGAAAGAGGATTTCCCTCTTTACTTGCCTTTAGCTAATTTTCTGCGCAGCTTCCAAAATAGTTATAGTTGCAGGGTAAGCTCTTCCACTTACGGCCGACATGAAGGGGGTCATACCTCTGGCAACCCTAGAAGAAACATTTTCATCAGCATCTTTAGATGATGAAAATACAATTTTGCTCCATTCACACTTGCATTGTGTATTCAAACAAGGTACCGCAAGAGGTGTATACATATTTCGTTAGTTGCCTTTAATTTTGCAATGCTCACATATACACAAATCCAAAAACATACCTCAACCTCAGCGTCTCAGGCCGCGTACACACGCGGGGACTGTTCGCTCAACTTTGTCCGTCAAACAGTTTCAGCGGACAGTCCGCTCAAAATTAGCATGGACGGACTTGCCCACACACGACGAACGAACAGTCCGCTGAAACCGTGCGCGATGACGTGAACGGCACGTACGACGGGACTAGAAAACGACGTCCTATACACTGCAATGCAAACTTCGGCGTGTAAATCCTTTCTGAGCATGCGCGGAACTTAGTTTGACGAACAAGCCTACACACGAGGGGACTGTTCGCTGAAACAAAGTTTCAGCGGACAGTTTTTCGGAATTTCCGAAAAACTTTGTTCAGCAGACTGTCCGCTGAAACTGTCCGCTGAAAGCCCACACACGAGCGGACTGTCCGCCGAAACACTGTTCAGCGGACAAAGTTGAGCGAACAGTCCCCGCGTGTGTACGCGGCCTCAGTGAAATACATTTAATAATAAGCACACAATTTTTTAATTTTTTGCAGTGTGATGGAAAAAATTATGTAGTGATATATTTGTCTGTGGCCATTGTTGAGAGAGGGGGAAAAAAAAAAGGCTCGCTCAACGTGCCATCAGATGCATAGTCTAATGAAAAAAGTGTGCACAAGTGTGAATGTGCCCTTACATTTTACTTATAGCTATCTAAGTACTGGAAAGTTACAAGGTGTACCCAAGTCTACAGAAATCAATTTTTCTTTAGCCAAGATAATGTTCTATTTAAAATGGAAACCCCCATACAAAATTACGGAGGCTGCTATCTGATGTTCTCAATCCTCAATACTTTCTGAATCATAAAACAAAAGTAACAAAGATCTCAAAAATTCACACAGGTTTAAAACTTTTATATATTTTTTTGAGACCATTGAGGGATAAAGGAAGTCTGTAAAGTGATAAAGTTAAAGTGCGTGCTCACTGCCAAATCCCACCCACTCTTTACTGGCTGTTATTGACTGCAGAAGTAGCCAATGCGAAGGGAGAGAGCCAGGAGAGCAGTTGCTCTTGTGCACATCGCTGGATGGAGTGTAAAGGGGGACTGGGGGGGTTTGGAGTTGCACACGGTTTATCTTCATGCATAGAATGTATGAAGGTAAAAAAAAACCTTCAGCCTTTGGAACCACTTTAAGTGCTCATGCACACAGACGTTTTAAAAAACTGGCTGCAAAGCTAGCTCCGACGCCTGGAAAAATCTTAGTTAAAAACTTGATTTTTACAGCATTTTGCATTGGCGTTTTTGCGCGTTTTTTAGCGTTAGCGTTAAGTAGCGTTTTTTAAGAAACACATCTCTTGGCTATAGCACTCAGAAAACAAAGAAAATATGTTTATATAGGCAACAAGAGGGGGAGTTTTGGAACTTTAAATGAAGTACAGTTAAGTACCTCCATCCCGGTAATTAATGCACATAAAAAAGGGAAGTTTGGGACTTTAAATGAAGCACTTGGATAGTAAAAGACAGAGATATATCATTGGACCATATTAATTTTTTTTAGTTGAATGTTCAAAAGAACTACTCATTATAAATAAGTCCAATTTATGATATATACATATTGATACAATAAAAACATAATATATGACATAATATATAGTATCCACATGTAGTTATACATAACAGTAATACATAGATTAATTAAGTAATGTGGCAAAATAGTGCCCATGACAGCATGTCCGACATCGCAGATGTATGCACATGATAGATATGCATCCCATAAATGAGGACAAAATTAAATTTGTAATGAATGGTCAAGGACTTCTAAATAGGTAATTAAGGACTTATAGATGTGGTTCCGTATACAGGTATAACCCGAGCATCAAAAAGCAGAACTCGACGCGTTTCGTGGGTGTCTCCCCACTCATCAGGAGCAGATGCTACCACAAAGTTTCTATAAAAAATAAAAAATAAAAATTATACAAATAATATACTGACCAGTAAATTAAGATAGTAGATTCATAAAACTATATTATGAATAGATAGTATGGTTAGAGTGGACTCACCAGTCCAGGCGTCAAATGCAACGCTCAGCGGTAGGCGCCGGGCGGGCCAGGGACAAGCTCCCCCTACGGGCACTGAGGCGGCAAATAAATGGATACGACATATGGCACAGAAGGAGTGTATCAGCATGAGAAAGTGTGCCGAAATAGCGTTGAGACTAAGAAAAGTGAAAGTGAAAATAAATCAACAACAGCAGACTTCACAAAATGATGAACACAAAACAGAGTGATAATGGGTGGTGAGTATGCAAAAATGGCTAACATATTGAAAATGGAAAAAGTATGAGGGGGTAAAGTGAATGTATGTGTGGGAGTGTGAGTGCATGGGATATGGTGAGTGTGAAAATGAAGAGTAAGGTATGTGTTGGTGATGATAAACAAGGGGGGATAATCAATTAGCAATGGACAGAGAATATGTCAGTGAGGATAGAGAGAGAAAAGGAAAGAGAAATAGGAAAAATAAGCAAGTATGTACCTTAATATCGATCCTGGAACAACAACCAGCTAACCAGATAGCTGGTGTGTTCAGACCCCATGCAGAGACTGGCCTGTCAAGCAGCCATCCCCGAATGGGGTTTAAATATGCCGCCAACGCCATGTGCGTGTGACTGAGGGGGAGGGGCCGCACCCAACCCCGGTCATCAACCAGCGACAGGCACGTAGACCCACCCCCCCCTCCCAGATACACGGAGAATGGAAAAACCAAAAAAGCCGGCGTGATGACGCTAAGACCAACGTCACACGCACGGCGTAGGTAACATGGTGTCGATGTGCAGAGTGGAGTCCGCCCGAACCTCCCGATCTTAATGAAAAGGGAGGAGGGGAGGACCCGCTGGCGCATCGCAGTGCCCGCAAGAAAGAAAAGACCAAGTACCGCCCAACCGCCCAATTGCCTCGCCCGGAGCACAATCGGCCGGCCAGTGGGTACACATCAAACCATAATGACTAAATATCCATCTAAGGCATATTAAACGGTGTCGGTAAATGCTGTCATTATACAGTATGTACATGAATAAAAATATATAATAGATGTATGTGGATTTCAGAATAACATTATATTGACAATTTAGACCCAGGGAAGGTAGGGGAACACTACCAAACCCTTTTATCCAAGTGCTTCCATCCCGGTTTATATGTATATATAGGCAACAAGAGGGGGAGTTCATTTAAAGTCCCAAACTTCCCTTTTTTATGTGCAAAGAAAATATGTTGCGCGTTTTTGCGCGTTTGTGCGCGTTTGTGCGCGTTTGTGCGCGTTTTTGCGCGTTTTGCACGTTTTTGCGCGATTCACGTTTTTACAGCTCTAGCTCCACGCCACGGAACGCACTGGTCCTGGGTTTTTTTTACAGCTTAAAAACGCCTATGCCATTTGCAGCTCAAAAACGCCTAGGTGGGCATGAAGCCATAGACTAACATGGACAGCCGTTTTTAAGCTGCAAAAAAAGCTCAAAAAAGCGGCTGTAAAAACGTCCGTGTGCATGAGGCCTAACTGTTAGGGGTTATACTGCCACCTACAGGATTGGACATTCGTAAACAAAATTGTAGCGAGCACTAGCAAGACCATACATCAAAACACAGGAGTGAGCCTGCCAAAATCTATGGGATTAGCTGGATCAAGGATTGCAAACCAAATCTTCTCTAACATCAGTACCTGACCTCAAAAATACTTGGCTTAACGCCACAAGCACAACTACATAATAATGCCCATTGTTTTGGGATGACTTAAAATCTCATATATATATATAGGTGAGATGGCCAGGTGTCCACAAAATGTTGGCCATACTTTGTAATTACAGGAACCATAAGAAGCCCAGTCATAAGACTTTCACAAGAGAAGAATGCCTGACGAGATTTGTGCTTGGATAATGGTCATTCTAGATGCTCGGTTTACCGTGTACAACTGAAAACATTGGTAGGTTACTTTCATCAAAATTTATTTTACTGCATCTGGACATGGAAGGGACATAATACAATCTTCCATATGGTTATATAATTATTTGAAGTCTTTTGTTTTGAAGTTCTGTAGTAGAAATGTAATTCGTATCACATGATCTGCAGTGCCTTAAAAAAGTATTCATATGGTGGCACAGTGGTGTAGTGGTTAGCACTCTCGCCTAGCAGTAAAAAGGGTTGCTGGTTCAAATCCCAACCATGACATTACCTGCCTGGAGTTTGCATGTTCTCCCTGTGCCCACACACCAAAGACATGCAGGCAGGTTAATTGGCTTCTGTCCAAAATTGGCCCTAGTATATGAATGGGGACCTTGGATTGTGGGCTCCTCAAGGGTAGGGACTGATGTGAGTGTGCAATGTACAGGGATAGGGACAATTGTAGACACTCACTCAGGTTGGACTGGTGTCTTTATTCAACCTCACTAACTATGTAACTATATACCCTTGAAAATTTTCCACATTTTGTCATGTTGCAACCAAAAACTTAAATGTATTTTATTGAGATTGTATGTGATAGACCAACACAAAGTGGCACATAATTGCGAAGTGGAAGGAAAATGATAAATGGTTTTCTATGCTTTTTTTTTTTTTTTTTTACAAATAAAAGATCTGAAAAGCATGGCGTGCATTTGTATTCAGGTAAAACATTTTGAAAACCATTTATCATTTTTCTTCCATTTCAAAATGATGTGCCACTTTGCGTTGGCCTATCACATAAAATCCCAATAAAATACATTTATGTTTTTAGTTGTAACATTGAAAAAGTATTCATACCCCTTAAAATTGTCCACATTTTGTAGAGGCCCTGTATGTGTGTTGCTTCCTGCCCGGTGGGGTAGCAGCCTTGTGCTTCCCTGCTTCTCTTAACTCCATGCAATTCAGTGGTAGAAGCTACTCCATACGTAACTCAACATTTCGCATTCTTATTCATTCATAAAGATTTCAGTCAATGAGAGGGACATACTTGGCAGAAAGAAGTTTTTTGAGGTATGGCTGCAGAACTATGCTATCACATAATCATTTCAGAATGAAGTGAGCATTCGCTTTGCGATCCTTGGACTCTACTACAGAAGGCTCTGAAGAAGGACCTACAACAAAAAAAGTATACCAAGTGTAAAAATAGGGCAATATAAAATCAAGGTAGTCAATACACAAACTAATTTAAAAAAATATAGCAAAATTTGCACACCAAGCTAAACTGCATTAATGTGATGATTCAAGAGATTTGATTAAGAGCTTATAGAAAAGTAAAAAGTTTCACCTGGTATGGTTGATGTACTAGGTCCTTGACCTGTGCCAGTAGATGATGTGGTAAGGGATCCTACTGCAAGGGCCAGGATAAAATCTATATCACCATCTTTCAGGAAAAAAAAACAGCATGTTTACAACACAGGAGTCATTTACAATCCTGGATGTATTCCCACACGTCTACATGTTTTGCAAGACACAATGATTAACAAAAATGAAAGAACCAAAACTTGTGTAGTCTTCCCAGTAAAAAAATAAATTAAAAAAAATTTAATAAAAAACACACATTTTACTATTGAGAATATATGAAAACACACAAAATACAAATGAAATCTCCAGTGGGATATCAGTGAACTGCCTCCCAGTTTTAAGCCTCAGTTTCTCATGCTGTAAAATGTAGGTTACTTGGTGCACTGTGAAAGTCCAGTGGTAAAAATGCTTAATGGCTTCTTGGACAGCTGATTTCCTGGTTTATATTTTTAATGGTAACCCAACTAATTTATTTGTAGAGGTTCTATCTTTAAGAACTCCAGTAATTGTAAACTTCTCTGCGCAAATTGCTTGACATTAAATATATATATATATATATATATATCCATATCCATGTCCCATTTGTGACAGTGTATAAGAAGCGTTTGTATACGTACATATATACACACACAAATATAAATAAATAAATATGGTGTGTGTGTGTGTGTATATATTACATATATATATATATATATATATATATATATATATATATATATATATATATATATATATATACAGTGCCTTGCGAAAGTATTCGGCCCCCTTGAACTTTTCAACCTTTTGCCACATTTCAGGCTTCAAACATAAAGATATAAAATTTTTATTTTTTGTGAAGAATCACCAACAAGTGGGACACAATTGTGAAGTGGAACGAAATCTATTGGATTTTTGGAACTTTTTTAACTAATAAAAAAATGAAAAGTGGGGCGTGCAAAATTATTCGGCCCCCTTGCGTTAATACTTTGTAGAGCCACCTTTTGCTGCGATTACAGCTGCAATTCGCTTGGGGTATGTCTCTATCAGTTTTGCACATCGAGAGACTGAAATTCTTGCCCATTCTTCCTTGCAAAACAGCTGGAGCTCAGTGAGGTTGGATGGAGAGCGTTTGTGAACAGCAGTTTTCAGCTCTTTCCACAGATTCTCGATTGGATTCAGGTCTGGACTTTGACTTGGCCATTCTAACACCTGGATACGTTTATTTGTGAACCATTCCTTTGTAGATTTTGCTGTATGTTTGGGATCATTGTCTTGTTGGAAGATAAATCTCCGTCCCAGTTTCAGGTCTTTTGCAGACTCCAACAGGTTTTCATCCAGAATGGTCCTGTATTTGGCTGCATCCAACTTCCCCTCAATTTTAACCATCTTCCCTGTCCCTGCTGAGGAAAAGCAGGCCCAAACCATGATGCTGCCACCACCATGTTTGACAGTGGGGATGGTGTGGTGAGGGTGATGAGCTGTGTTGCTTTTACGCCAAACATATCGTTTTGCATTGTGGGCAAAAAGTTTGATTTTGGTTTCATCTGACCAGAGCACCTTCTTCCACATGTTTGGTGTGTCTCCCAGGTGGCTTGTGGCAAACTTTAGACGAGACTTTTTATGGATATCTTTGAGAAATGGCTTTCTTCTTGCCACTCTTCCATAAAGGCCAGATTTGTGCAGTGTACGACTGATTGTTGTCCTATGGACAGACTCTCCCACCTCAGCTGTAGTTCTCTGCAGTTCATCCAGAGTGATCATGGGCCTCTTGGCTGCATCTCTGATCAGTCTTCTCCTTGTCTGAGCTGAAAGTTTAGAGGGACGGCCAGGTCTTGGTAGATTTGCAGTGGTCTGATACTCCTTCCATTTCAAAATGATCGCTTGCACAGTGCTCCTTGGGATGTTTAAAGCTTGGGAAATCTTTTTGTATCCAAATCCGGCTTTAATCTTCTCCACAACAGTATTACGGACCTGCCTGGTGTGTTCCTTGGTCTTCATGATGCTCTCTGCGCTTTCAACAGAACCCTGAGACTATCACAGAGCAGGTGCATTTATATAGAGACTTGATTACACACAGGTCATTTAGGACAACATTGGATCATTCAGAGATCCTCGCTGAACTTCTGGAGTGAGTTTGCTGCACTGAAAGTAAAGGGGCCTAATAATTTTGCACGCACCACTTTTCAGTTTTTTATTTGCTAAAAAAGTTTAAAATATCCAATAGATTTCGTTCCACTTCACAATTGTGTCCCACTTGTTGGTGATTCTTCACAAAAAATTAAAATTTTATATCTTTATGTTTGAAGCCTTAAATGTGGCAAAAGGTTGAAAAGTTCAAGGGGGCCGAACACTTTTGCAAGGCACTGTATATATGTACAGCCAGCTCCTAAAGAGCACGCGCTATGTTTTTTTTTAAATTTAATGTTACACCTAAACTGCAGTTTGGTTTGGGTATAATTATTCCAAATTTGGACCTCAGCATCAGTCTGACTGGACTATAGAGTGCTCAGCCTGGCCATAGGGGGCGCTGTCTCTTCTGGCAGGCATGGAACCACAGTCTGGTTGGGTGCTTTAAGGTTACTTTCTCTCGGAGCCAGCCCAGTGGGAATGTCACTCTTGCTGTGCTTTCTGGGAGAGGGTACTTAAGATACGGATGTCACGTGGTTCGGGGTTCCGGTCCAGAAGTATGTTCTGACTCCATGGTCCTGGTCCTCCTGACCAGCCCCCAGGAAGGCTATGGCCTGGGGTGCGGATCCACCCTATTTTATGTCTCAGGGCTGGCTAGCCCAAGGCAAGGAAATTAAGGAAAGGATTCCGAGGTGGTCCGGTGCCGTCTCCGGTTGTGGGGAGGCCCAGCAACTTCGTAGCTATCCAGGGGAGGATATAAAAAAGTATGCGGCGCTACCTAAATAATTACATAAACATAATCAAAAAATAAAAATATAAAAGAATTATAAAAAAAATTAAGTAAAAGGCTCCAATGTGTAGTAGTATTAAAATATAGCTTTAATGAAAAATATCCACACTTACATTAAAATTGCGGCAATTGCGGGTAAGCTAATGAATATTCCGGTCTCAGCCGCGACCGGAAGTGACAACAAAGACACCTGGCTCCTGGCGTATCATTCGTTTACCCGCGATTGCCGCAATTTTAATGTAAGTGTGGATATTTTTCATTAAAGCTATATTTTAATACTACTACACATTGGAGCCCCCCTCTTCCTCTTCTTTATATGCTTATACATGTGATGATACATGCATCTTTGACGGGCTGGAAATACATGGATTGAAGGAGGTGTGGGACTACAGCCAGTTGTTTATACAGCGCCATACGGCCTTTAGTGGCCTTTTATAGAGGTGAGAGGCTGGAGGAAACAAGGGGTGCACACGTTGAGCACTGAAGTGTGGATCATCGGTGGAGTGTCACATATTGCTTTCTATATCCAACTTTCACTGCATAGATGTTTTGGGATTCAATATTATCACCTTTTGGAATTGCACACATAGAACTATATTTAGATATTTTTTTCTCTAAGATCATTCTATTGCTGAGATATACGGACTTATTCCTTGATTCACTTTGCACTTTATTTTCTTATTGCACAAACAATGCAAGATCACTGCATTGTTGGGATATACGGATTTATTCCAAGATTTATTTTTGCACTTTATTTGTATATTGCAGAATTACATATTTGCACATTTATTACCTTATTGTGAATATTTTTTGCACTTATGCATTTGTTTGCACAGTAGCTATTTTGCACAGTTTACGTATTGCACAAATGTGTATATGAGGTTATTATATATAATTGGTTATATTAATTTTTTTATAATTCTTTTACATTTTAATTTTTTGATTATGTTTATGTAATTATTTAGGTAGCGCCACATACTTTATTATATTTTCTTTGATGGTGCAGAGACCACTTTATATGTTGGCAGCTTCCCTTATTTTATTAGTGACGTATTAGGTAGTTAGTTGGGTTTGTGCGCATTAATACCCTTTTTTACAGTTATAGGGGAGGACTCTTCAGAAGAAGGCCACGTATGGGTTGGCTTCTTAGCAAGAGCCTGGTGAGGCTGAGGGACCTAAGTGAATCCAATCTTGTGGGTATTGCCAAACCGGCTGAAAGATACTGATACCACACGAATGTTCTACAAGTTCTAGTTTCCTATATGTTCTACAACAACGTCTGTAGCAGAGACTTATTCCTACATGTTCTACAACAACGTCTGTAGCAGAGACTTATTCCTACATGTTCTACAACAACGTCTGTGGCAGAAACTTGTTCCTGATTTAGGCACTTTGTTGTCTGCTAGGCCTTGTGATAGAGGGACTATCCAACTTGAGTGAACATCCAGCTGCGAATGGCTATTCTCTGGATTTAGTCAAAGTAAGCAAGTTCTTTATTATTGACTTTGACACTAAGAGTACCTGAACTTTCCTCCTAATCCTCTGATCCTATACCAAGAGACTGTTCGTTAACTACGTTTTTTGCAAATAAAAATCCCTTTAAGCGGATCTGTCGTCAGTCTCTAAAGTTTCTGGGCCATCTACCACGGTAAACCCCTAGACGCAAATCTAGGTGAAGAAGGTAACGGTAAGCCCAATCAAACCAGCAGCTCCTTCAGGGGTTAGTGCTACATATATATATATATATATATATATATATATATATATATATATATATATCTATATATATATACAAACACTTCCTATACACTGTCACAAATGGGACATGGTAGCTGGATTTTATTTTATGTCAAGGAATTTGCGCAGAGAGAAGTTTACAAACACTGGAGTTCTTAGAGATGGAACCCCTGCAATTAAAATTAGTTGGGTTACCATTAAAAATATAAGCCAGGAAATCAGCTGTCCAAGAAACCATGAAGCATTTTTACCACTGGAGTTTCACATTTTACAGCAAAACTTGTGACCGCCATTAGTCAAACCCATCCATCCACCAATATCACTCACCTGGATCCATAGCAGGTGGGTCTGACACCCAGCTGGGTGAAGCTATAGGAGGAGACAATGGGTCTTGGTGATCACCTGAAGCTTCAGATTCATGTCTCCCCAGTCCTGCCACACAAAGAGACCCCCTCAGTCTTAAGCTGGCAAGACATCACAACAGTACTGAAAGAAGTCTATTACAGCATGATACAGGATGTGTATGAGGCTCTACAACAGGGATATGCAATTAGCGGACCTCCAGCTGTTGCAAAACTATAATACTAAAATGCCTCTGGGTGTCATGCTTGTGGCTGTCAGTCTTGCTATGCCTCATGGGACTTGTAGTTCTGCAACAGTTGGAGGTCTGCTAATTGCATGTCTCCGCTCTACAACAGTTACTATTTTCCATTAGATTACTTTATGTGCGTATATATATATATATATATATATATATATATATATATATCTATATATCTATATATATATATATATATATATATGGAATGACAGGGAAAAAATGTACAGGGGTCCCCTACTTACACGCATCTGACTTACAAACGACTCCTACTTACAAATGGATGGAGATAACAGGAAGTAAGAGGAATTCTACCTATAGGAAGGGAAATTTTCTCCTGTAAGCCCTTGTACACACGGTCGGAGATTCCGACTATCAAATCCGTCGGAGTAATTCCGACGGATTAATTCCGGAAGAGGTCCGGAAGTGATATTGCATACACACGGTTGGACTAAGTTGTCGGAAAATCCGATTGTTCATAACGTGATGACGTTATTTCGTTAGGCGGGACTACGTTCAGGCTAGTAGCCAATAGCTTTGGTCTAGGAATTTGATCTGAGCATGCGTGGCACTTTGTCCGTTGGAGTAGGCTACACATGATCGGAGTATGTCCAATAGGAGCATTTTGTCAGAAAATTTTACCGGCAAGTTGGAAAACGTGGTCCGTCGGATATTCCGACGGAAACAGTCCGATGCATACCACACACAGTCGGAATATCCGGCAAAACGTCCGATAGGATACATTCCGTCGGAATCTCCGACCATGTGTACAAGGGCTAAGAGTTAATATGGAAAAAGGTGTCTGCACTGATGCTTTACCACCAATCCTTGTTTCCCTAACAGCCCAAAATTTTCAAAATCCAATTATCATTGGGACAGAAAATGAGGTGAAATCTTCTGTACAGGGGCACAGACAGCTAAACAAATGTTACAGGGGTGATAACCCTTCCCTATGTTATCCAAAAAGCTTAAAAATAGATTTTTTGGCTGGAGCTACACTTAAAAAATGTACCTGTTCCGACTTACAAACAGATTCAACTTAAGAACAAACCTACAGTCCCTATCTTGTTTGTTACCCGGGGACCCCCTGTGTTGAACACCCTAACTGAAATGTAATACTTCGTACAAAATCCTTTGTTGGTAATGACAGAGTCAAGACGCCTCCTATATGGAGAAACTAGTCACATGCATTGCTCAGATGTTATTTTGGCCCATTCTTCTACAGACTACAAATCTTGAAGGTTCCATGGGCCTCTACTATGAACTCTGATCTTTAGTTCTTTCCATAGATTTTCTATTGGATTCAAGTCAGCTGAGCCATAGCAGCTTTATTTTCCTTTCTTTGAAACCAATTGACAGTTTCCTTAGCTTTGTATTTGTGATCATTGTCTTGCTGAAATGTCCACTCTCGTTTTATCATCATCCTGGTAGATGGTAGCAGATTTTTTATCAAGAATGTCTTGGTACATTTTTCCATTCATCCTTCCTTCAATGATATGACGTTTGCCAGTACTGAAAAACAGCCCTACACCATGATGTTCTCACCTCCAAACTTCACTGTAGGTGGTTGTTTTTAGAGTGATGTGCAGTGCCATTTGACCTTCAAACATGGTGTGTATTATGGCATCCAAATAGTTACATTTTTGTCTCATCTGACCAGATTATATTCTCCCATTATTTCACAGGCTTGTCTAAATGTTGTGCAGCAAACTTTAAACGAGCTTCAGCATGATTTTTCTTCAGCAATGGAGTCTTGCGTAGTGAGCATACATACAGGCCACGGCGGTCAAGTGCATTACTTCTGGTTTTCCTTGAAACAATTGTACCTGCTAATTCCAGGTCTATCTGAGGCTCTCCACAAGTGGTCCTTGGCTCTTGGTCAACTCTTCTGATAATTCTTTTCACTCCTCTGTCAGAAATTTTGCAAGGAGCACCTGGTCGTGGTCGGTTTATGGTGAAAATTATGTTCTTTCCATTTCTGGATTATGACCTCAACAGTGCTCACTGGAACATTCAGAAGTTTAGAATTTTTTTGTAACCAATGCCACCAGTATGTTTTACAACAATAAGTTTGTAAAGGTATAAAGAGCTCTTTGCTTGTACCCATCATTAGTGATGGACGAACGTTTCGCCCGGCGGTCGTTTCGCGGCGAATTTCCGACATTCGCGGTCCGCACGTTCGAACGCCTTTTTCCGTCGTTCGCCGCGGCGGACTTACGTGTTTAATGTATACAAGAACTTTAACCTTTGGTGACACGTTTATCATGTGATACAGGACAGCCAATTGAGACATGACAGCACATGGACACTTGGACATTCCCCCTAACCTATAAATACACCCGATCCGGTGGCCATTTTACATTCTTTCTTCTGTTACGATAGGGACAGGTTCCTGTGTGGAGTAGGGAGAGATAAACCACTAGCTATTTGGTACACAAAAGTTCTTTTCAGGACTGGTATAGGTGTTAGGTGTTGATAGGTTTGCTGTGCTGCTGATTCTTGCAGCAGCCTGAGTGTCTTTTGTTAGTTTAGAGAAAGGGAAAGGACGGTGTATGCTACAGGGACAGCCAGATTAGTCTTTCATCATCATCATCATCATCATCATCATTAGCTGTTACTATCAAGGTCCACAAAAGAGCTGTTCCAGTAACCACTAATCGTTCTCTTTTTTTGCCAATTTGTATAGGGACAGGAAGGAAGCAGTGTTGTCAGGCAGTGAGGGTAATTTTAAAGACTTGCTGTTATTATTAGTTCCACAAAGGTTCTTTTCAGGACTGGTATCAGTGGTACAGTAATAGGCTTGTACATGTATAATATTCTTTCTTCCAAATATAGAAAGGATATTATACTTGACTGCTGCCCTTCTGCTGCAGTCTGCTAAACATTCACAACTCACTTGTTCCACAAAAGTTCTTATAAGGACTGGTAACTTGGTATAGGGTGCTACGGTACATAGGCTTGAGTGCGGTACAGTCTGCTGTTCTGTAAGGACCGCTATCGGTCCACAATAGATAGGGTTGACGTGCACCACTGCTGACCGCTGCCCTATACTGCAGCAGTCCTTCAGCGGTATAGGGACTGACGTACAGTCTGCTAATCACTAACACACAACCTGCTTGTTCCACAAAAGTTCTTATAAGGACTGGTAACTTGGTATAGGGTGCTACGGTACATAGGCTTGAGTGCGGTACAGTCTGCTGTTCTGTAAGGACCGCTATCGGTCCACAATAGATAGGGTTGACGTGCACCACTGCTGACCGCTGCCCTATACTGCAGCAGTCCTTCAGCGGTATAGGGACTGACGTACAGTCTGCTAAACACTAATACACAACCTGCTTGGTCCACAAAAGTTCTTATAAGGACTGGTAACTTGGTATAGGGTGCTACGGTACATAGGCTTGAGTGCGGTACAGTCTGCTGTTCTGTAAGGACCGCTATCGGTCCACAATAGATAGGGTTGACGTGCACCACTGCTGACCGCTGCCCTATACTGCAGCAGTCCTTCAGCGGTATAGGGACTGACGTACAGTCTGCTAAACACTAATACACAACCTGCTTGGTCCACAAAAGTTCTTATAAGGACTGGTAACTTGGTATAGGGTGCTACGGTACATAGGCTTGAGTGCGGTACAGTCTGCTGTTCTGTAAGGACCGCTATCGGTCCACAATAGATAGGGTTGACGTGCACCACTGCTGACCGCTGCCCTATACTGCAGCAGTCCTTCAGCGGTATAGGGACTGACGTACAGTCTGCTAAACACTAATACACAACCTGCTTGGTCCACAAAAGTTCTTATAAGGACTGGTAACTTGGTATAGGGTGCTACGGTACATAGGCTTGAGTGCGGTACAGTCTGCTGTTCTGTAAGGACCGCTATAGGTCCACAATAGATAGGGTTGACGTGCACCACTGCTGACCGCTGCCCTATACTGCAGCAGTCCTTCAGCGGTATAGGGACTGACGTACAGTCTGCTCACTTCCTTGACCCAAAAAAGCACACCGTACTATATGCCCCTACCCTCCTCTTTGAAGAGGTTGAGCGGTGTCATATTTCTACTGGGGCTGCTTATGATATCCCTGTGCTGTGCTGACTTCCTCCTGGGGGTTCTTATTATGAAGGGATCACACTATCCCTGTGCTGTGCTGACTTCCTCCTGGGGGTTCTTATTATGAGGGGATCACACCATCCCTGTGCTGTGCTGACTTCCTCCTGGGGCTGCTTACGGTGCTGCTGTCAGTGCTGTATGTCACGGTGCTGCTGTCAGCGCTGTATGTCACGGTGCTGCTGTCAGCGCTGTATGTCACGGTGCTGCTGTCAGCGCTGTATGTCACGGTGCTGCTGTCAGCGCTGTATGTCACGGTGCTGCTGTCAGCGCTGTATGTCACGGTGCTGCTGTCAGCGCTGTATGTCACGGTGCTGCTGTCAGTGCTCTGTATTACGGTGCTGCTGTCAGATGCCTCTATCACGGTGCATGTGTCATTCCGGTATGTCACGCTGCTGGTGATCATCTCCTGCACCCTCTTCTTTGCCTACCCTGGTCCCTGACCTTCCCTCTCCTCCATTGCCTTCATTAGCTCCATAGTCCTGAATTGTTAGAACAATTTCCCAAATAAAATAAAAATGCTTGTAGTTATCGATCCCAAATTCACCTCATACATGTATTATGTCATTGTCCAGATGGTGGGACTACGTTTTACCCCCTAATAATTACCACGTGGCCGCAAATTCGACATGAAGGTTTGCAAAGTTCGCCTCCCATTGAAGTCAATGGGGCCCGCGGCGAACGTTCGGTTTCGCGAACGTTTGGGTCCGTTCGCATTTCGCTTTCGCGAAACGTCCCGTCGGAAGTTCGTCCATCACTACCCATCATGAGATGTTTCTTGTGTGACACCTTGTTATGGGCCATCAGTTGAGACTGAACCAGCTGATATTAATTTGCATTGGCAAGAGGCAGGATTGCTTTCTAATTACTGATAGATTTCAGCTGGTGTCTTGGCTTTCAATGTCCTTTTGCACTTCCCTTCCTTCATGCATTCAATACTTTCCCTGTGTCATTTCATTTTATTACACATAACTTACATTTCTGAACTTGTTTTGGTTTCTTTGTATGCATGAATTGCATGGGTTGTTACCAACATGTGGTGAACATTTTATGTCAATAACACCTTTAGAAATATATTTACCTTGAAAAGCGGTGAAGCGTTTAATACTTATTTTACCCGCTGTATGTACAGTGCATCTGGAAAGTATTCACAGAGCTTCACTTTTTCCATATTTTGTTATGTTACAGCCTTATTCCAAAATGCATTACATTCATTATTTTCCTCAAAATTCTACAAAAACCCCATGACAATATGATGAAGTGTTTGACATCCCTGCAAATTTATAAAAAAAATCACACATACACAAGTATTCATAGCCCTTGCCATGACACTCAAAATTGAGCTCAGGTGCTGTCAGGGCTGGCTTAGCCCTTCCTTCTCTGGGCTGGCTGCTCAGCTGTTGGCTAATTGCCACCTCTCTTCTCTCTCCACAGTTACCAACTGTTCCTGATGATGCTCGTCTGACCTGCCTACTTAAAGCCTTCCAGCTCACTTCACCTCTGCCTTCGCCTTGGTCACATCACTGAAACCATCTCCTGCAGTTTGTTTAAAGACTGGCTTGCTGACATCCCTTCTGGCTCCTTATCCTGCTTGCTGTGCTCTACTTGGATCCCTGACTTCTGGCCTGGCTGACTACCCGATCTGGTTACTGGACTCTGGCTATGCTTGACTACGCTTTTTCTATTTACCTTTTTATTTTTATTAATAAACAAGTGTGATTTAATTGTACTTCTGTCTCAGCCTGATTCATGGTTTCTGACAGGTGCATCCTGTTTCCACTGATCATCCTTGAGATGTTTGTATGTCTTGATTGGAGCCCACCTGTGATATATTTAGTTGATTGGACATGATTTGGAAAGGCACACACCTGTCTATATAAGGTCCCACAGTTAACAGTGCATGTCAGAGCACAAACCAAACCATGAAGTCCAAGGAATTGTCTGTAGACATTCGAAATATGATTATATTGAGGCACAGATCTGTGGAAGGGTACAGAAATTTTTTTGCAGCATTGAAGGTCCCAATGAGCACAGTGGCCTCCGTCATCCGTAAGTGGAAGAAGTTTGGAACCCCCAGGAGAATGGGCTGCTTGGCCAAACTGGTCGGGGGAGAAGGGCCTTTGACCATCAGGTTCTTGGTCACCTACCTGACATTCTGACAGAGCTCCAGGGTTTCTCTGTTGAGAGAGGAGAATCTGCCAGAAGAACAACCATCTCTGCAGCACTCCGCCAATCAGACCTGTATGGTAGAGCAGAAGCCACTCCCCAGTAAAAGGCACATGACAGCCTGTCCAGTGTTTGCCAAAAGGCACCTCAGACCATGAGAAACAAAATACTTGGTCGGATGAAATAATTATTGAACACTGTGGCCTGAAAGGCAAGCATCATGTCTGGAGGAAACCAGGCACCTCTCTGGGTGGGTCTGGGTGAGACGATGTGTTTTTTTTTTGCGGCCAATTTGTCAGAAAAAGGCTGGTGTTAGCACTTCAATCATTATAACACCATGGTTAATATGGTGTCAGGATGATTGAAGCGCATTATTTGTATTATTATATTGTAATATAAAATTAAATAGTTCAACTCACCATAATGCAGAATCTGCCACCAGATGCAGCTTGTCACTTGCCACCAGATGCATCTTGCCACAGTGCCTATCACCAGATTGCCACATGCCACCAGATGCAAATTGCCACAGTCACATGCCACCAGAAGCAACTTGCCACATGCCATCATATGCAGATTGCCACCAGATGCAGATTGCCACAGTCACTTGCCCCATGCCACCAGATGCAGATTGCCACAGTCACATGCCACCAGATGCAGATTGCCACCAGATGCAGATTATCACAGTCACTTGCCACATGCTACCAGATGCAGATTTCCACAGTCACTTGCTACATGCCACCATATGCAGATTGCCACACTCATTTGCCACCAGATGCAGATTGCCACATGCCATCAGATGCAGATTGCCACAGTCAATTGCCACATGTCATCAGATGCAGATTGCCACAGTCACTTGCCACATGCCACCAGATGCAGATTGCACATGCCACTGTCTCCTGCCTCCTAGACGTAAATTATCACTAAGCACAGAGGCAGTGGAGTGGTGTGTTCCGCATGAGAGAGAACAGCGGTGATGCAGGGAGGACCATGAGAAAAATGTTTAATTCGGAACGAAACGAACCGCACATGTCTAGTCTGAATAAGGAAGAGGAGAATCTGGAGTTTGTCCTATGGAAAGAAAACCTCGGACAGAGCCATGGACAGAACCAGACTAAAATAATCCAAGTAATGGGATGGCCCCAGCGCTGACTTCTAGAGATTCAAGATCCACCTAAACCTTTGTAGGGTCTGGAAAATAAATTGGACATTGGTTAATTCTGAGCCTGTACTAACTGAAGAAGTTTATCCTGATATCCCACTGTCAGGGAATGCCCTGAAATAAAAAACAGAGTTAGAACAGTGGACAGGCCAAGGGCAACAAAATGGTAATGTTAAACACAAGTGTCAGGGCAAGTGCCTTCAGCAGTACCCAGAGCTCAAGGGCACATTATAGACTAGCCCCCTTCTTCCTCTCCGCAGAGTCCATATACAGCTTCTGTGACAATGCCAAGAATCGGCTGATTCAGAAAGCTGTAAAATGACCCCCTTCTTGCCCTGCAGTATCTGAAGGAACATGCTAGAAGAAAAAGAATCTTGATAAAAAGCGAAAAAGGTTTTGGCTTCGCTCAATTCTCCTAGGACACTAGCAAAGAATGAGGCCTGATGAGAGCGGGAGGAAGTGTAACTGGCTGTCCTTTCCAGCTTTGTTTGCAAGTATCCAATCTCCTGAAAGCAGCATTATAACCCAATGTACCTGAAATACTTTATTCTGTGTCCCCTAATGCATGATTAACCACTTCAGCCCCAGACGATTTTACCCCCTTCCTTACCAGAGCACTTTTTACGATTCGGCACTGTGTCGCTTTAACTGACAATTGCGCGGCCGTGCGACGTTGCACCCAAACAAAATTGATGTAATTTTTTTCCCACAAATAGAGCTTTCTTTTGGTGGTATTTGATCACCTCTGCTGTTTTTATTTTTTGCGCTATAAACAAAAGAAGAGCGACAATTTTGAAAATAACACAATATTTGTTACTTTTTGCTACAATATTAACCACTTGACCACTGGGCACTTAAACACCCTTAATAACCAGACCAATTTTCAGCTTTCGGTGCTCTCGCATTTTGAATGACAATTACTCAGTCATGCAACACTGGACCTATATGAAATTTTTGTCCTTTTTTTCACACAAATAGAGCTTTCTTTTGGTGGTATTTAATCACCGCTGGGTTTTTTATTTTTTGTGCTATAAAGGAAAAAATACAGAAAATTCTGTAAAAAAATGAATTTTTCTTTGTTTCTGTTAGAAAATTTAGCAGATTAGTAATTTTTTCTTCATAAATTTTGGCCAAAATTTATACTACTACATATCTTTGGTAAAAATAAGTACAAATTGGTGGATATTATTTGGTCTTTGTGAAAGTTATAGAGTCCACAAGCTATGGTGCCAATATCTGAAAATTGATCACACCTGAAGTACTGACGGCCTATTTCAATTCTTGAGACCCTAACATGCCAGAAAAGTACAAATACCCCCCAAATGACCCCTTTTTGGAAAGAAGACATTCCAAGGTATTTAGTAAGAGGCATGATGAGTTTTTTGAAGTTGTCATTTTTTCCCACAATTCTTTGCAAAATCAAGATTTTTTTTACTTTTTTTTTTTTTTTCACAAACTTGTCATATTATCAGGTTATTTCTCACACACAGCATATGCATACCACAAATTACACCCCAAAACACATTCTGATATTACTCCCGAGTATGGCGATACCACATGTGTGAGACTTTTACACAGTGTGGCCACATACAGAGGCCTAACATGCATGGAGCGCCATCAGGTGTTCTGGAGCACCCAGGACAATTCTGACATTTCTCTCCTACATGTAAAAATCATCATTTATTTGCTAGAAAATTACATAGAACTCCAAAACATTATATATGTTTTTTAGCAAACACCCTGGAGAATACAATGGTGGTCTTTGCAACTTTTTATCTCGCACGGTATTTGCGCAGTAATTTTTCGAATGCTTTTTTTTGGAAAAAAAACAGTTTTGTGCTTAAAAAAAATAAAAAAACACAGTAAAGTTAGCCCAATTTTTCCATAATGTGAAAGATGAAGTTACGCTGAGTAAATAGATACCTAATATGTCACTCTTCAAAATTGCACACGCTCGTGGAATGGCGCCAAACGTCGCTACTTAAAAATCCCCATAGGCGATGATTTAATTTTTTTTTACTGGTTATATGTTTTGAGTTACAGAGGAGGTCTAGGGCTAGAATTATTGCTCTCGCTCTAACGTTCGCAGCGATACCTCACATGTGTGGTTTGAACACCGTTTTCATATGTGGGCGGGACTTACGTATGCGTTCGCTTCTGCATGCGAGCACATGGGGACAGGGGCGCTTTAAAAAAAACATTTTTTTTTTATTGTTCATTTTACTTTATTTATTTTAGTTTGACATTTTTTTCCCCAAAAATAATTTTTTTGCTCACTTTTATTCCTATTACAAGGAATGTAAACATCCCTTGTAATAGGAATATGGCATGACAGGTCCTCTTTACAGTGAGATATGGGGTCAATAAGACCCCGCATCTCACCTCTAAGCTGGGAAGCCTGAAAAAAAATAAAAAGATTCTGACTTTGATCGTATTAGCGATTCGGTAGAAGCACCGGAGGGCGGCGGGAGGGGGGGGGAATGTCTATGGCTGGGTATTGCAGGGTATCTCAGAGTATGGCTGGGTATCTCAGAGTATGGCGTTGCAGAGCATTGCGTTGCAGAGCATTGCAGGGTATTGGCGGGTGTTGCAGAGCATTGCAGAGTGTTGCAGGGTATTGGCGGGTGTTGCAGAGCATTGCAGAGTGTTGCAGGGTATTGCAGAGTGTTGCAGGGTATTGCAGAGCGTTGCAGAGTGTTGCAGGGCATTGCGGAGTGTTGCAGGGCATTGCGGAGTGTTGCAGGGCATTGCAGAGTGTTGCAGGGCATTGCAGAGTGTTGCAGGGCATTGCAGAGTGTTGCAGGGCGTTGCAGAGTGTTGCAGGGTATTGCAGGGTATTGCAGGGTATTGCAGAGTGTTGCAGGGTATTGCAGAGTAATGGGGGTATTGCAGAGTAATGCAGAGTAATGGGGGTATTGCAGAGTAATGCAGAGTAATGGGGGTATTGCAGAGTAATGCAGAGTAATGGGGGTATTGCAGAGTAATGCAGAGTAATGCAGAGTAATGGCAGGTTATTGCAGAGTGTTTGCAGGGAATTGAGGGGTTAATTTTCGGTGAGCAGCGATGTGGGCACTGCAGATGCAGCCCACATCGCTGCTGACACCGATCTCTTTCCCCTCCGCTGTACCGATCGGTACAGAGAGGGGGAGGGAGGAACCGGCGTCATAACATGACGCCGGTTTGTTTACAAGTGATCACTCCATCATTTGACGGAGCGATCACGTGGTAAACGGCCGCGATGAGCGGCCGTTTACCGTGATTCGTGATGCGCCGGGTCCACTGGACCCAGCGGTCACGGATGCTCTCGTGTGCGCGCCCCAGGGGGCGCGCGAGAGCAGAATTCTGTGAGGCCGTTAATTAACGGCCTCTCAGAGTTAAACAACCGCCCTGAAGCCGTTAATCGGCAATGGGCGGTTGTTAAGTGGTTAAAAAAAAAACACATTTTTCCCTCAGTTTAGGCCGGAAAAAAAAATTGCAATAAGCGTATATTGATTGGTTTGCGCAAAAGTTATAAGCATCTACAAGATAGGGGATAGATTTATGGCATTTTTTTTATTGGTAATGGCGGCCAGCTGCGATTTTTTTTCGTGACTGCGACATTGTGACGGACATATCAGACACTTTTGACACATTTTTGGGACCATTCATATTTACACAGCAATTGGTGCTATAAAATTGCACTGATTACTGTGTAAATGTGACTGGCAGGGAAGCGGTTAACACCAGGGGGTGCTGCAGGGGTTAATTATGTTCCCTGGGAGTAATTCTTACTGTGGGGGGAGGGGAATCACAAGGGGAGGAGACCGATCGGTGTTCCTCCGTACTGGGAACAGACCATCAGTCTCCTCTCCTCAGACAGGACGTGGATTTGTGTGTTTACATACACAGATCCACGGTCCTGCTGTGTTCCCGGGCAATCGCGGGTACCCGGCGGACATAGGCGGCCGGGAATGGGAGGATGTCACATGACGCCCACCCAGGATGGGAGATCCCATCTGCGGGCGTCATATTACTATGGGTGGGTAGGGAAGTGGTTAAGAAATGTATTTTTTAACTGTATACATTCCCTTTAATAAGTGGAGGAGTTCAAATTTCTAACCAGTAAGTCAATCCCCTCTCTTATTTCTTGTTGGGCAGATAAATCTGCCAACAAGTTTGCCGCCGGCAGTGCTGGGCTTGTCATGTATGCACCCTATAAATAATATTGTTATAAATAATAGTGCTGCCAGGCTCATCCACCTTACCAACCGCTCAGTGTCTGCTACCCCTCTCTGTCAATCCCTCCACTGGCTTCCACTCACTCAACATATTAAATTCAAAATTCGAATAACTTACAAAGCCATCCACAACTCGGCCCCCGGCTACATCACTAACCTAGTCTCGAAAACACCAACCTACTCATTCCCATTGTTCATCCCAAGACCTCCTGCTCTCTAGTTTCGCCGTCACCTCCTCCCATGCTCACCTCCAGGACTTTTCCCGAGCCTCTCCAATCCTCTGGAACTCCCTACCCCAATCTATCTGACTATCTCCTACTCTGTTTGCTTTTAGACAATCCCTGAAAACCCTTCTCTTCAGAGAAGCCTATCCGGCCCCCATCTAACTTCTGTACTTTTACTTTTTCCATCAGATCATCCCCCACAGTTATTGCCTTTTGTATCACTTGACCCTCCCTCCTAGATTGTGAGCTCTAACAAGCAGGGCCCTCTGATTCCTGCTGTATTGAATTGTATTGTCAGTGTCGGTTCACACTACAACAACTTGGGATCCGACTTGTCAGCCCTCAAGTCGCCCCAAGTCGCTTGACATTGGGAATTACATTATAGTCAATGAGAGCCATCTTAATGTACACTACTGAAGTCGCTCCGACTTCAGAAATGGTTCCTGTACGACTTCAAGGCGACTTCTAGGTGACTTGAACCCATAGAATTCAATGGAAGTCGCCTCCAAGTCAGATCTCCATCTATATTGAAGCGACTTTGCAGGAAAAGAAATTAGTTTACCCAGGAAAACCCCTCCCTCCCAGAGAGCTGATTATTCTGTGACTGGCCACAGCATAAATCGCCTGTCCTGGAGGCAACTTTAAGTCACATTGTAAGTTGCTTAAAGTCACGCTGAAGTCGCCTCCAAATCGCCTTGCAAAGTCGCGCTGTAAGTCGAGTTGCCCCTGTGTGAACCGAGCCTCACTGTAATGTCTGCCCTCATTTTGTAACGCGCAGCACAAACTGTTGACGCTATATAAATCCTGTATAATAATGATAATTTTCATTAAAATAATATAAAATATAAATTCATAAACTTGTGAACGTAAAGAAAAAAAAAGAAAAAATATATAAATTTCCCCTTTTATGCAGTAAATGATAGAGAAATTATCAGGATGATGTTCGAGATGAATGAGACAAGGGCTTTTTTAATAGCTTTGAAAATAGAACTGTACACTAGATGTTTTTTTCTGGTTCCGACTGCTACCTACAAGCCTTTTAACTGCTTCATAAGATGTCATAAAAATTCTGAACAATCCAATTTCTTTTATCACAGAGCTGTCTTTACTCCTTGCATATATAGCTGTGAATGCTCCACTTTCAGAAAAATTACAGTATTTTATTATTTTTTTACAGTTACAATTGCATTTATCCCGAAGATATGCTGATCACTGTTTCTCACGCCTTCAAATAGATTGCCATTTTTAGAAGTGTTCAGGATATGAACACAGTGCTTTCAGCAAGATGGAGGACAGCATGCTACAGACAGGTGTAAAACTGATCGCATGGCCGTAACAAATGTATTAAAGGGGAGTAAAATCCCTATATTTTTTTTATCTTACACTGTCATGCTTGCTGCCATTTAGGAGTAATTCCACATATTGGGAACATGCTGATCACAAAACATTCTATTACCCTGAAGAGAAGAAAAATGATACCCCAGCTCCTCTGCCAATATGATGATCTATGAGCTGTGGTGTGCTCTAGCCAGGACGTTCAAGCCCCAAAATGCAGTACTTGAATCAGAAAAGGGTTGGTGACTTTTGAATAAAATTCCTTTATTTGGTTACACGGGTACAGGCTACTCTGATGCGTTTCGGCTAAGAACCCTTACTCAAAGCATACATGTTTGATTTAAAAACTGATATTTATAACAGAGTAAGCACTCCAAATTGGGGCGGGTGCATCCTAATCAGAGCAATGAAAACAATTAAAAATACATGGAGAAAAAAAAAGAGAAGCACAGCAGGCATATGAGGGACAAATCTTTAACAAATAAAGCATATTCAAAATGGTGCAATAAATGTATCAAACAATGCGACTTTGTTAAAAAATGTGATTATGTTGAAAAAAGATTTATGTCCATCCTATCATTCAAACCATACAGTTTTCTAGTATTGAGGGTATGGACCCTCCACACTTCACGTTTGAGCTTAATACGATGAGTGTCACCTCCTCTTAGGCTTTTTTTTAACCCGTTCAGCACCAAAAAAGGAAAAAGTGTCTAGATTACCATGATGAAATTCCCGGAAATGTTTTGACACATTTGAGATATTTTTAGCATTAATATTTGTAGTGTCGTTCACATGTTCCGAGATTCTAACTCTCAACGGGCGTATAGTGCACCCAACGTATTGTAGACTGCAGGCACTACACTGAATAACATAAACCACCGATTTAGAGTTGCAGTTTATGTACTGTTTGACGGTATATGTTTTCTTGGTAGAAAAAGAAAAAACGAAGGTGCTCTTTTTATGTCTATGACACTGCCTACAGGTTTTTTTAAAAATTTTAAATTTTTGATTCAGACTTCCATCAACACTCCATATACATGGCACTTCATCCCAGTTAGCAATGTTCAAAGTTTTTTTGGGGGGAAAGAACCCAAAAACAGGGAGGATGGGACATTAACAGTGCGATATTTTAATTAGCAAAATGAAGAGAAACGTTTTTTAGAAAAATATTAAAAATATATTTATTATAACAATTCAATAAAACAAAACCAGCCTTATTAAATATACAGAGATGTTACATATAACATGAGGTCCATATAGTAGTTCAGTTAAGGTGCTTGTAATCACTTATCCCGACATGTTTCGCAACAGCTTCCTCAGGGGATATACAAGCTAACAAATAAATGACATAAAGATAGGAAAATTAATAAACAATAATGCATACTGCCTACAGGTGTTGTGGCCACTCATGTAGGAACCTACAGTGAAAAGCCAGGTCTCTGATTGTGGGAGCAAAACAAGCTGGGGGACAGCATTCTTCCCAGACTGGGGGGCCTTCTACTGGAAAAATGGAAACCCCTCTGGACAACAGAATATAAATCCTTGTCAGCATACAAAATGGGGAGATGTGCTTTAAGAATCGTAATGATTTGGTTGTATTCTAAAGAAAATGTAGTGACAAAAATTAACTATTTCTATTGTAATTACTACACTGTTTGTGTTTATTTGTGCCACTATTCTGAATCATCTCCACCCGATCTCTATGAAATGCTATATTTTTGCTTCTAGCTATTGATTGTGTATTATAGCCCCTTTCTTTGAGTCTCTTTTGAATCGCTGTCCTTTCTTGCAAGAAATCCTTGTCTGTATAGCAGTTTCTCCTGGCCCTGATGAATTCATCAGTGGACAAAGACTTCATGGTGTGACTGGGGTGACAGCTATTGGCCAATAAAAGGGAAGTCCCTGCACAGGGCTTTCTAGAAGTCCTGGAAGTCACTGTATTGCTATTTAGATGCCCCATCAAGGTCAAATCGAAATAGTCTATTTGGGTCGGGTGGTGCACACAGGTGAAATCCAGATTTAGGGAGTTGGTATTGATATATTTCATAAAGTCACCTATGTCGCCAATCGATCCATGCCATACCACAATCAGATCATTAATGAAACGACCATACCAGGCGATGTTGGTTTTAAATGGGTTACCATGGGCAAGTAAAGTCGAGTCTTTCCACCAGCCCATGTAAAGATTCACCAAAGAGGGGGGAAATGTTGCCCCCATGGATGCACCTTGACTCTGAATATAGTATCGTTCATCAAACATGAAGAAATTGTGTGTCAGGAGGAGCTCTACTGCTCTACAAATAAACTCACGTACATTAGGACTGTAACCACTGTAATATGAAAGATGATATTTAATGGCTAACAGTGCTAGAGAGTGAGGAATGCAGGAATACAGAGATCTAACATCTATGGTGATCCAAATGCATTCTGTGGATCAACAAATTTCCTGCATGTGGGCTAACAAATATCCAGTGTCCTTTATAAACCCAGGTAGATGGACAACAAGCGGTTGAAGAAATTGATCAACCCATTCTCCTAATCTCTCCAATAGTGACCCTATGCCAGCAACTATGGGGCGACCTTTCACTGGATTATCTATTACTCTCCATAAGGACATGGGACACCAGGGTGGACAGTTCTCCATGCTTTCCAACTCTGAGCACCTGCAGATATCCAGCTCCAGCTCCTAGCTTGCTCTGGAGCCTATACAGATTTTCAATTGGTTTCAGATGTTGCATCTTTTGCAACTGACTTACAAAAATATTCACACCCCATTTTTCGTGTTTTGTTGCCTCACAACCTGAAATTAACATGGATTGTTTGAGGATTTGCATCATTTTATTTACATTTAACATGCCCACAACTTTGAAGATGATTTTTTTTATTGTGAAGCAAACAACAAATGGGACAAAATAACAGAAAAAGTAAATGTGCATAACTATTCACACCCTAAAGTCAATACTTTGTAGAGCCAACTTTTGTGGCTATCACAGCTCCAAGTCATTTTGGATAAGTCTCTATGAGCTTGCCACATCTTACCATTGGGATTTGTGCCCATTCCTCCTTGCAAAACTGCTACTGCTCCTTCAAGTTGGATGGTTTGCGCTTGTGAACAGCAATCTTTAAGTCTGACCACAGATGTTCTGTTGGATTGAGGTCTGGGCTTTGACTAGGCCATTTCAACACATTTACATGTTTCCCCTTAAACCATGCAAGTGTTGCTTTAGCAATGTTTGGGGTCATTGTCCTGCTGGAAGATGAACCTCCATCCTAGCCTCAAATCACACACAGAGTGGTACAGGTTTTGCTCAAGAATATCCCTATATTTAGCACCATCCATCTTTCCCACAACTCTGACCAGTTTCCCAGTCCTGACAGCTGAAAAACATCCCCACAGCATGATGCTCTTTGGGTGATGTGATGCGTTGGGTTGGTGCCAGACATAGCGTTTTCTTTGATGGCCAAAAAGTTACATTTCAGTCTCATCAGACCAGATCACCTTCCTCCATATATTTTGGGAGTCTCCCACGTGCCTTTTCGCAAACTTAAAACGTGCCATTTTGTTTTTTGCTGAAAGTAATGGCTCTCTTCTGGCCACTTTGCCATAAAGTCCAACTCTATGGAGCGTACGGCTTATTGCTGTCTTATTTACAGATACTCCAGTCTCTGCTGTGGAACTCTGCAGCTCCTCCAGGGTTACCTTAGGTCTCTGTGCTGCCTCTCTGATTAATGCCCTCATTGCCCGGTCCATGAGTTTTGGTGTGCGCCCATCTCTTGGCAGGTTTGCTGTTGTGCCATGTTCTTTCCATTTGGTTATGATAGATTTGATGGTGCTCCTAGGGATCATCAAAGATTTGGATATTTTTTTATAACCTAACCCTGACTCGTACTTCTCAACAACATTGTCCCTTACTTGTTTGAAGAGTTCCTTAGTCTTTATGGCATTGTTTGGTTAGTGGTGCCTCTTGCTTAGGTGTTGCAGCTTCTGTGTCCTTTCAAAAAGGTGTGTAAATATAATGACAGATTATGTGACTTCACCAACTTAGACTATTGTGTTCTGATCCATCACATATAATTCAGATTAAAATTGAACTAAAGGCTTTAATGTAACAAAATAGGTAAAAAAAACAATGGGGGTGAATACTTTTGCAAGGCACTGTATATATTACAGCTTACTGGTAGTCACTTTATTAGGCTATTGTCACACAGAAGACTTTGTATCTTGCTCTAAATTATTGGTGATTATTCAGTATGAGTAGTATTTGTTCACAAAATAGATGCCTCAGGGTGCTTTTGCTGCTGGTGTCCATCTGCGGTATAGCATGGTCCTTTGCCACATGGGGTCCTGACATGCTTACAAACACATACGACATACACATATTTGGCCAATTTTTCAATAGGATCTAATTAATCTACCAGCATGTCTTTGGAGTGTGGGAAGAACCCCACACAGGCACAGGGAGAACATGCAAACTCCAGGCAGATGGTGTCAGGGTTTGGATTTGAAACAGCGACCCTATTACTGCTAGGTGAACATGCTAACCACTACACCACTGTGCTGCCCTATGGAACAGGTGTCTCCATAAGCTATACAAGCTATACAAATAGCATGATGCAATCTGCCCAGCAGAGCCCTCAGCCTGACTCAGTTTTGTTCCAGGTATGGGACAGGAAACGTGCATCACACACCCTGAACACAGTGCTGTATACTGTATGTAGCCTCAGTTATATACAGTTTATACAGCACACCCAGCACCTGTTAGTGTAGTATATTGTTTGGGTCTGCTTGGCCCAAATGTAGCACCCCCTAGTGTTGCTAGGTTGCTACAATAGTTAGGTTTCTGTCAGTGTAGTTAAATTTTAGGCTTGGCCGTCTGTTTTGATCTGGATTGGGAGTGACTCAGGCAGAGCTGGGTGACTCACAGGTAGCATCACTGAGACCTCCCATTTATTTTTAGAACATGCTGGCTCCTTCTGGAATTATAGGAGAGGTAAAGTGGAGCTACCTGGAGTATTCTGAGGAGCCCAGACCAATCCCCAACTTGGATTGGTAGGGGAGAGGCCTCCTTAAATACTCAGTGTCAGCCCAGCTGGATAGGGGTTGTTCTGGTGGAAGCTGGAGATAGAGTTTTAGGCTGTCATGGCCTTTGAGGGAGCTCCCCAGTCTGGGGGGGGGGGGGGGGGGACTTGGGCATGGGCTCGGGTGCACAACACACAGAGGTGTCCTAGACAGGAAGCATGGCAGCAAGGAGAGCACAGCAGTAGAGTACTGCTAGGCAATTTCCCAGAGAGAAACAAGTCGCAGCCAGGAGGGCTGGTAAGTGACACAGTCGGGAGGACTGGGAAGGCACACCTGAGAGGACTGGGAGAGTACAGTCTGGGATGGGTGCAGAGCCAGTTAAGAAGACTGTGGTGGCACGGGGATTGGAAAGGGGCAGCTGCAGCCAGGAGGTCTGGCAGGGCCTAAAGAGGTGGTGCTAGGATCAGTAGCCACGTGGGACAGCTAAAATTGGGACTACCTTATTTTTGCTACACCATAGGGACCCGCGGCCCTGTTTTGGAACAGGCCAATCGTCTGATGGGCATCTGCCCCCATCCTGATTAACCCTTAGTGCCTGCACGAGAAAATATCACACTGAAACTGTGCTCAGATTGATGATACGCTCTCTATTGGTTCCGGATACATGGGGGTTTTATAGATGAGCTACTAAGGTGGTGAGCAGAAGTATCATTATCACAATGTTATCTAAGTATTAGTAGTTTCTGATTGGTTGTGTCCATGTAACGTGAACTTCCTCTAGAATCTGGGCGTCACCAAGTAGGGCGTATTCCTGGGTCTAGGCGCCATGTTTGTTTTCACATTCTTAATTCAATGGGAGGGAGTGCCACTAGCGGCCATTTTGAGCAAGGAATATAAAAGCAGATTATATACAGGAAAAAATATAGACTTTATAGTACAGTGAAGATGCATAGAAAATGTGCATTTTACCTGATCCATCACAGTCCCTGCCTGCAAACGGCATTTGCTTTGGGCCTGGCTGAGCCAGTGTCAGGCCTGCATTTCAGTGCTAGCTGGTCCTGGGAGTGATAGTCTGCAAGAAAATGTGTGCTGGAGGAAGAAAGGAAGTTGTATATACTGGAGATGTATATCGTTTTCAATCTCTATATTGTCTTTTTGATCAACTGGGCATCTCCCTACACCATCTCCATCCACGTTTAATTCCCCCAACAAAAACAAAATGCATGGCTGGTTTCTGTCTAAGGAGTGACTGAAGATTGTGTGCCTGGCTGGGCAGGGTGACAGAAGGACCACAACAAGCAGCAGCCCTTATGGGGGGTACCGCTATGCAAACAAACTATCGTAAGTAAAGTGGAAATTCACTTTTTCAATCAACATTGACTATTTTTAATCCCTATGCTGCTAGCATTAGTAAATAGATAGGAAGATATATTATATTTACTTGTTTTAAACTTTTTCTTTTATTTCTTCAGTTACTTTCTGGTTTTCAGGTCTGGGCAAATTATGTATATCTTGAGGGGGGGGCGGGGGGAGGGCTTTCTGAGCTAAGCATACCCTTCTGTCTGCATGCTTGAGCTAAGGGCAGACAGCTTCCAGGAAGTGCTACATGAATCATCCGTTCTTCTACAAATTAGCCACAGCCAGAAATGCCAGGGGGTGTTTTTCAAAGTAATTTCTCAGCGAAACAAAGCCTGGAGATATGGATGGATGGGGGAGATTGCGTTGAATAATAAAAATGAATTAAATAGCGTTTTTGTCTTTGGTGCTCAGATGCAGTGTAGTTTTGCTTTAAAGTGAAAGTAAAGCTGGAAATCTGCATTAAAGTAGGACTGCAGTATACAATTGCAGAACCCACTTGTTAAAGTGGTAGTCTAAATTCATATGGCTTTACCATACAGATAAGACTATAAAAAGTCTTAACTGTAGGTGCCTTTGAAATGACTTGAACTTGCACCGTTATAAAATAACGGCATCAGCTTAAAGCGATTGTAAAGGTTTGTTTTTGTTTTGTTTTTTTATAATAAACATGTCATACTTATCTGCTCTGTGCAAGGGTTTTGCAGAGAGTGGCCCTGATCCTCCTTTTCTGGGGTCCCCGGGTGGCGCTCCTGGCTCCTCCCTCCTGCTGAGTGCCCCCATGGAGAGCATCAATGGGGGCACTCGTACAGGCACGCTCCCAATTCCTGTTGATGCCTCCATTGACACAGACAGCAGGATTCGGCCCTGCCCCCATCTCCCATGTCACTGGATTTAACTGACAGCAGTGGGAGCCAATGGCCCCTGCTGCTATCAATCTGTCCAATGAGCACCCGAGACAGCGGCTGGAGCTGCTGGGCTTATTCTCATCACTGGAACGATCGGGGTCAGATAAGAAAAATGAGGGCTTTGGGGGGACTGCTGCAGCACAGAAGGTTTTCCACCCTAATGCTTAGGGTGAAAAACCATGTGACTTTACAACTCCTTTAAGTATTTGGCACATGTGCATTACTCTGTGCATGCACAGGTACTGAGTGTACCGTGGATGCAGAAAGCACCGTGCAGCTAAGGCGACTCCTATGCACATGTGTGGGAGTGATGTCATCATAGCCCAACCATTCAAATGGCCAGAGAGCACAAACCCGAAGATGGGTAAAGGAGGAAGTGCCTGCAGCAGTGAGAGTTAGCTGCTAGAGGGCTCCATTTGTAAGGTAAGCAGTGCTGGAACTACCAGGGTCGCAACAGTCACACTTGCAACCAGGCCCTCTCATTTCACCACTGTCAGGGGGCCTCAGTGGGGTTGCTAGTGTGTGTGCTCTGTGGGAAGTGTGAGCTTGTTAGCTTCACACTTGACTTTGTGGTGTACACACAGGAGGGGGGGGGGGGGGAGAAGGAGCAGATCAGCTATCTCCTCTCCCATCCTGTGCAAGAGAGGAAAGAGGGGGAGGGAGGGCATGAGGCAGTATTCAATAGAACCCCAGCTCTGAGGTGTATGAGAGAGATGTTCTCAGCTCAAAGCCATGCTGAGGAAGCAGGCAGCATTCATGAGCACTGATAAGTTGGATTCATGAGCATTGATAGGGGGCACTAATAGGCTGCACTGATGGACTCTGATAGGTGGGATTGATGAGCACTGATGGGCACTGGTAGGCAGCACTGATGGGCACTGATAGGCTGCATTGATGAGCACTGATAGGTGGCACTGATAGGCGGCACTGATGGGCACTGATAGGCTGCATTGATGGCCACTTATGAGGAGGCACTGAAAGGCAGAATTGATGAGGAGGCACTGATAAGTGGCATTGATGAACACTGATAGGTGGCACTGATGGGCACTGATAAGCTACACAGGTAGGAGGCACTGATGGGCGGCACTGATGGGCATTGAGCACTGATAGGCAGCATTAATGGCCACTGATAGGCTGCACTGATGAGGAGGCACTGATAGGCAGAATTGATGAGCACTGATAGGCAGCATTGATGAGCAAGTTACATACGCCGCAATCGTTAGAGCGAGAGCAATAATTCTAGCACTAGATCTCCTCTGGAACTCTAAACATGTAACCTGTAAAAAATTGTAAAGCTTCGCCTATGGGCATTTTTAGGTAAGTGTGCGCAATTTTAAAGTATGGCATGTTAGGTATCTATTTACTCGGTGTAGCATCCTCTTTCACATTAAACAAAAAAATCGGACTAACTTTTTTTTCCCTTGAAACTGTTTCTTTAAAACAGATTGCTGCACAAATACCATGTAACATTAAAAGTTGCAATGACCAACATTTTATTCCCTAGGGCATGGGTCTTCAAACTATGGCCCTCCAGTTGTTCAGGAACTACAATTCCCATCATGCCTAGTCATGTCTGTGAATGTCAGAGTTTTACAATGCCTCATGGGATGTGTAGTTTCGCAACAGCTGGAGGGCCGTAGTTTGAGGATCCCTGCCCTAGGGTGTCTGCTAAAACAATATATATAATGTTTGGGGGTTCTGAGTAGTTTTATAGCAAAAAAATGATGATTATTACATGTAGGAGAGAAGTGTCAGAATTGGCCTGGGTGGCAAGGGGTTCATTTCCATAAGTAATATACAAATAATTATTATGTATTGTTTTGAAGGTAATTTACTACATTTTCAAAAACTGTACTCAAGCAGGTGGCTTAATGGACAAATTACTAAAGTTTGAAGTTATAACTTCCAACCAGCAATTTCATAGTAAATAGATAAATAATAAATTATTATCTTATAACATGTAGCATAATAATATATGATTTAGCTTGTATCTTTCCAGCAGCAGCAGATTCTCATTTATCCTCTCAACTGTGTGAGAAAAACATGCAATTATGGGTAAATCATATACTCTTTTTTAACTTGTAGTTATGAGGGCTGGGCTGGAAGAGAGCATTTGTCTTTTAGACACATTCCCCTTTCTTTGACACTGCTGTGAGAGGCATGCCTCCACTGCAGCATTTTCATTGGATAGCTTGGGCTAATGGTACTTTACCATTGATCCTAGACTCCAAGCTGTCCATTGAGCTCAGTGCCTCTGACAAGAAGTGAGAAGAGGCACTGTGAGCTCATCCTCTGTCTGCTGCAAACAGCGTGTGTCAGCTTGTATTTAAACTGGCCGCTGTATGTTGCTTCTGACAGGCTACACAAGGAGTCCTGTATCTCCTGAACCGTAGGTCTTATAAGCCCCAAATTTGAGCATTGGTGGGGTAGGACTTCAGCTACCCACCCCCCAAAATAGTGATCTCAGTGACCCCAGGTCGCCGTGCTACGACCCTTGAAGGCAATCGTTTTTATTTATTTTTTCTTATGTTCATGGCTGCCTCCCCTGACTGCCCGTCCCTGGACTGTGCTCTCCCAGAAGCTGGTCTTTCCACCTCTACTGACAACACGACACTACCAACTTAGCAGCCATGTTTTTAGAAGCAAGGTTTTGTCTCCTCATTTCAGAGCCTCCAGCAAGGAGAACATTGAGCAGAACAACAGTAATATCACATATCTCCCAACTTTTTGGGATGGAAATGAGGGACACCTAATAGCAAAAGTATGTAGGCTTAGGGCACCCCTCAGCCATGCCCCCCTTCCCCCTTAAATGGGGAATTTACAAAAAAAGGATTAGTTAAAAAGTGAATTTTTTATCACTACTATTCCTCTATACTGGCTTTTGAAATTTAAGATGCAGCAATATAGAATATACAGTATACATATATAGGTTTAGGACTAGGAAATACTTTTTGAAGAAAAAAAGTGCATTTTAAATACAACTATGTAGATCAGACCAAAATGAGGGACAGATGGACTTTGCTTCAAATGAGGGACAGTCCCTCCAAATCAGGGACCATTGGGAGCTATGATATCACCAAATCTCAGTTCAATGCTAACAATGAGCTGCAGCAATGCCTTAGATCTCACACTGCAGACATAGAGCTAGGTAGGTACAGGACTGCCCAGGCACACTTACATGTAAGGATTGGAAGTTCAGAACTATTTTTCAAGAGCAATTCCAGACAAAAAGGTACATTTTTTAGGATACTGCCTAGGCACAATTTACATTTTTAGATGTTCCTTAAACATAGAAAATCTTCAGTTTTCCACTTTAAAATGTGAACTCACTAAAAATACACCATAGTTTTCTTTTAAACTCACTTTACATATACATTTTTTTGCACATGACAAAGATGAGCATGAATGTGACTGTGAATATGACTGTGCTCTCCATGTATTCCTATCAGGCCAAAACAGAACGCAGGTGCTAGAAGGCAGTGTAAGGGATTGAGTCATATCAACACAATGCACACAATACACAAGTCCTACTTGTACTATCAACTCATTTCAGTGCTTGGCACAACACCAGTAGCATTACTGCATGAATGCAACATAATTAATACTGAGCACCTCATCCACCATTTAATAAATGGTTTTCTTTATATCAGTCTTTAGTTCTACAATTGGCAAAGGATGCTGGGAGTTATTTTAACAATGGCCAAAGTGTCACCTGCTGCATAGTTCTTAATTCCTACAACAGTACCCCATGTCGCCTTTTAGAGTCCAGCAAAAATATAAAAATAGTTGCCTTCTCTCATAATTAATGCCCTTTACAAATATCTGTGTGCAGGAGTTTGGGGCTGGGTATGGAAGCTGAAAATAACTGATTGAGCACACTTTCCAGGTGGGGAATTTATATAGAACCAGACACAATTATGCTAATCTGAAGACTCGTTTACAGTCTTAAATCATTTGAATTCTTCAGGCTAATGCCCTGTACACACGGTTGCATTTTCTGAAGGAAAAGGTCCGATCGGATTATGTTGTTGGAAAATCCGATCGTGTGTGGGATCTATCAGACTTTTTCCGTCGGAAATCCAGATGGAAAAAGTTTGAGAGCTGGATCTAAAATTTTCCGACAACAAAATCCGATCTGATTTTTTCCGATCGTTTGTAAAGAATTCTGACGGCCAAAGTGCCACACATGTTCAGATTAAATTAGGAGACCAAAGCTATTGGCCACCAGCCACTACGTAGTCCCGTCGTGCTCAACGAACGTCACCACGTTCCGAACGATCGGATTTTCCAACAACTTTGTCCGACCGCGTGTATGCAAGACAATTTTGGCACAAAATCTGTCTGAAAAAATCCGATGAATTTTGTTGTCGGAATGTCCAACTGTGTGTACAGGGCATTAGGGTCTGATCACAACATGTGTTGTACATTGCATTAGGCAGCCCTATCAAAAGCTGTCAATCTACATTGGTGCATGAAAATTTAGCTCCCGCATAATTTTCGTTTCCATGCAGGTCAACGCAACAGCTTGTTTTCTCTGGCTATTTGTAGCTAAATACAGATCTGCAACTGTAACTGGCTACAATGTTGATCTAGGCAGCTACAAATCGCTGGTTTGCCATTGTTATCAGCAACTTTATTGGATAACAGGAGGAGCTTATGAAGCTGGAAATTCTATAGCTGGGCTCCAAAAGCTGAAAAAAACATAATCACTGTGTAGGCAAGTGTCTACTAATGGACCGGGCTCCTGGGGGCCCAAGATTGGTTTGATAGGAAGAATCTGATCAGTATTTATGAGACTGTGAGTCTTCTCCTCCCCCTTGCCAAGTGTCCCCATAGCAAGCCACTTGCTGTGGAGGCACTCGTGCATGCTCGCTCCCAAGCCAGCTCTCTGTGTCCATAAGAAACAAAGTGCGCGGGTCAGCCGTGCCCCTCTCTCCCGCCAATGGCTCCTGCTTCTGCCAGCGTTTGCTTGAAGAGCTGTATCAACAATTTAAAGAGGGTATGCAATAAGAATTCTGGTTTTAAATTGAGTAGGGCCATCGTAGTGTCCAGATGTAATTTCATTTTGAGTCATTTAGATGCAATGTTAAAAATTTCCTTCCAGAAGGCTTGTGCAATAGGGCAATCCCATCAAATATGAAAATAAGTACCCAAACCTGTACAAACACGATAACATTGAGCTGAATAATTTTGGGTATATTTAGCTACCCTGACTGGTACAAGGTACCATCTTGTTAGTACCTTGTAGTTGGCCTCCATTGCCATTACATTAGGAGAGGCTGATTTGGTTACTGACCAAATTAGGTTCCAGTCTACATTTTCAAGGGTTTTCTCTAGGTCAACCTCCCATTTCTGAATGTATGAAGGATTTTCTTAGTTGGGTTGAGGGGAGCAATTTCAACATACATGCACATTATTTGCACTTTTTGTGTGTTTTATCAATGTATGGTTAATTTTATTTTTTAACGCAGCTCCATTTCTATGTCTACAAGTTTATATGTGTATCCCATATTGAGCTGCTGCTGTTTTTGTTTTTTCTTTTTTATTTGTATTGCTCACTTAGCGCGGTAATTATTTTTATATATTTTTTTATTTTTATTTATTTATTCGATAAAGATGCCAGCATTCAGCACCTCACAGTTTTAATGAGGTCAAATTGCAGAAGCCATATACAAAAAGCAAAGTCAATATAAAACAGCAATAATTTTTTTTTTTCATTTTGGGAGAAAGGTTTTACATAAAAAAAAAAAATATCTGATTATTGTAACCACCCCTGTCAGTGGTAAATGGTTTGTCTCAACCCTGTAATTGCTACATCTGCAAGAGCGTTTGTTCTGTTGAAAAACAACAGATTTACTGGTCAGATCCCCAAATAAAAATAGGGGAAAGAAAGCCTAAAAAAGAAATTTAATGCAACCACCAGATCTAAAAATTGATAAGCTCCAATATAATAAATGTTTGCTTTTGGATTTAATATCAATGAATTTAGTGGCTTTGCAATACTTCTCAGTATTGCCATTTTTTTATACCAGTCTTTCTGAATATGAGAGCCAGCAGGGAGCCTGCAGTGGGTGAGAATTATTTTATTGTGCCTGAAGTAGATGTTTTACAATGAAGGTAATAGGTGGCATTATCTGTTGATACTTCATATCTTTTTTACTATCTCCCTACTGCCATATTGTAAAAAACACAGCGGGGAGGTGGAAGTTTATTTCTGTAGTGCTGTTTAAAGAAATGCATTTTCAGAAAAAACAATTTGACTGTCGTGAGTACTCTTTAATGTTTGATGGCTCACAGACACAGTGTACAGAGCCAATTTGTGCAGCTCTGTACTATGTGATCACTGTAATGACCAATCAAAGCAAACACACATGTAAACAAGGTAGTGTTTACATTGGAGAGCCTCCTATTACAACAGAGAAATATGGAACAAATGAATGAACAATCACTGATTAGTTCCAGAGCAGAAGCAGCAGATTTAAGGTAGAGGGGATTGTTTTTTTTAACCCTTTCAACCCCCCCCCCTTTTCCCCTGTAGCTCTCATCTCTAGCCTGTCTCTGTAGGTGACCTATACATTACCTCTCTCCTCCCTTATCCTGCACATCTGAACATGAAGCCCTTCATTTCTATCCTCCCTGTGTGTATGACCTGTATTTATATTTCTATAAATTTTGGCAAAAGAATAGATCACCTTGGGCTATCCAATTTCCAAAAAGGGTCATATTGGGGGTATTCGTACTATCCTGGCATTTTTATTGACTAATATGCAAAAACAACATATTGGTACAGCACAAAACACGCTTAACGTAAGCATAAAGAATTAAAGTGCTTGGTACATAAATATACCAGAAGTACATGTTCACAGTTGTATATTCTTGAATGTCCAGTTCTAATAAAAAGCGATTGCATACAAGTACAAAGTAATTTGGTTTTGTTATTACATTGTTTCTACTACACAATTTTATTTTCTCATTCTCACACATCGTCCTGGCATTTTTAGTTTGTTTTATAACAAAAAGTGAGGGAAACATTTTTTTAACAGTTTTTTTTTTTCTTTATATACAAAAACAAAACAAACAAAATCAGTGATTATTAAAGGGGAGTTCCAGGCTTTTTATGTTTATTAAAAGTCAGCAGCTACAAAAAATGTAGTTGCTGACTTTTAATAAACAGACGCTTACCTGTTCCACGGTCCAGCGGTGCGGCCGAACGGGGCGTCACTCCTCTCCCCCTCCTCTCCACCGGCGCCTCCATTGCCACTCTGGGCACCCGGCCTTGACAGCTTTCGGGCTTCACGGCCAGGCACGCACAGCAAATGCGCAAGTGGACAGGCGATCTCCTGGGACCTGTCACATGTCCCAGGAGATCGCCTAGAGGCCTAAGGCAAAAGGAGGAGTCGACTAGGCGGTCCCTGGGCAGAAGGAGAAAGTGGGACAGGAAGTACCCCTCCTAATGAAGCCCCCACTCCCCTCCCCCCCAAAAAAATGACATACCAAATGTGGCATGTAGGGGGCGAGGAGTGCTTAAAGTGGCAATTCCATTTTTGGGTGGAACTCCACTTTAAATATCACCAACAGAAAGTTCTATCTGTCTATCTGTCTCAAAAAATTATATACAATTAATTTGGGTACATTGTTGTAAGAGTAATCATCAGGCAAACTATCACAGCATTGAAAACTGAAAAAATTCCCTGGTAATAAAGGGGTACATGCTGGCTCATTCTAAAGTGGATAATATTATGTGGTGTTTTTTTGCAGTAAGAGACCACAATATGTTCTTATGTAACAAAATATGTTTAGCTTTTAAACAACAAGGTCAGGCCCCACTTAACTTGGAATTTTAAAGCTCCGTCAAATGTCTAATGCCGTGTACACACAATCGGACTTTCCGGCAGACTTGTTCTGGTGGACCGGAATCCGTCGGACAATTCGATCGTGTGTGGGCTCCAGCGGACTTTTTCTTTCTCAAAAGTCTGACGGACCTAGAAATCAAACATGTTTCAAATCTGGCTTTCTAGCGTGCAAACCGTTCGTCTGTGTGCTACTCCGGCGGACCAAAAATTATGCATGCTCTGAAGCAAGTACAAGACGGAAGTGCTCAGTCTGGTAAAACTAGCATTCGTATTGAAGCTAGCACATTCTTCACGCTGCTAATTCTGAGATCTTTTAATATAGCGCATTCTTTTGTTCTTTATAATGCTAGAATAATTAAGTTGTTTTGCTGCTTATATTCACACACAGTTCTCCCAAACATCTTTCTTCATTATTTATCCTCATCTCAAGACTTCTAGTTTTAGAAGCCACATCTCCATAAATAATGTTTGCAATTCTTTTTTAGACTCATCTTTTATAATTTTAGATTTCAACAATATATATTTTCCAATTTAAAAAAATAAAATAAAAAAAAATCTAGTGATTTCCATTTTCATTTTTTTTTGGGAGTTTCAAGTTACCACAATAACATTATTTTATTTTATTTTTTATGAACCTTAATGAGGTGGTTGTCCCTTGTTAATTTTATATAGGGGGGTTATTTACAAAAGGCAAATTGCACTCGAAATTGCACTGATAGAGCACTTGGAAATGCATTCGCTGTGGATCCGAGGGGCACATGCAAGGAAAAAAAATAATTTATACATTTTAGCTTGCACATGATTGGATCATAAAATCAGCAGAGCTTCCCCTCATTTCAGATCTACCCCTCAGATTTACAGTGACTGCACTTCCAAGTGCACTTGCAGTGCAATTTCAAGTGCACTTTGCAGTAGTAGTAGCACTTGTAGTGTGAAATGAATTTGCCTATTGTAAATAAACCCCATGATCTTTTTGACATGTACCTGCCTACTCACAAACAAACTGTCCTTTTTGAATAAAAACACATAGTACATTTTTTTTTAAAAATAACATTTCCATTTATTATGGTTAACAAAATAAAGAGGAAGGCAACACTGGAGACAGTTTTGGAATTTGTGAAGCCTTTTGTCCCCCAGGGCACAAATCAAGTCAGTGGCCAACAAAATTGGGATCTTGCAAAGTCAATATAATGGGGAGCACAATCTGGCCCAGGACTCCCAGAGATCAGGAACAGCAGCAGATGACATCTATGTCCCAAGCCTGTGGTACTACAACAGCCTGTGTCTTCTGTCAGACCAGACTGAAGCCAGGCAATCACTTCCGATTCTTCCGTGCAGCCTTCGCTCCACTCTGCCCTGCAGCCTTCGCTCCACGCTTCTCTGCAGCCTTCCTTGGAGGCTGTGCCACTGGTGGTGTACTTGTGGAAGGAGGAGGAGGAGGAGGAGGAGTAGGGACTTCATTATAAAGATGAGTGGTTTCTGTAAGCTCGCCCCTCAAACCCTTCTGAAGGGCCTCAGAAAAAATCCCCTCACATAGGAGGCATTGGCCCTTCTCCAGCTCCATCAACCTGGTGGCCAAACATGTACCATATGCCTCTTCAGCATTGGGGGGTAGTGGGGAACGGTCTGGCTTCCCGAATTAGGGCAAGTGATTCCTCCTCAGTTCTTGTCATCTTCCTGGGCCTTCTGGTGGGAAGGCGGAGGAGAGGCTCCTACTGGGCCCAGTCACCTCCTGCCTGCCACTGGTCCCGGCCTCCTCCTCACTACCACTGGGCACGGCCTCCTCCTCTATACCACTGGGCACGGCCTCCTCCTGACTGAGCTCCTCCTGTGTAGAAAAAAGGGACATATCTTTTGCTTCATCAGTCACACACAATTTTCAGCTTATGACTTACAAATTTAATTTTAAACAAATAGAAAAGGCTATTGTTTTGACCCCAGCATTTTTCAAGCTGTTCACCAATATTTTAACAAAATTTTTGCCCACTACTGTCTAGTGATATATATACATAATCATTTTTGGGATTAAATCATTGATTTGTAATCAATTCAAACATTTTAGTTTACATCATTAATATTAGGACAATCGATATTTCCCCCCAAAAATATACCTGGCTCCAGCTGGGCGCATCCACTTCTTTAAGGATGGAAGGGCCTGGTTCTTCCTGGGACGCCTTAGCTGGGGTGGAGGGAAGGGTGGAGGGAAAGGTCGAAAGCGATTGCCTCGCTTCAGTCTGGTCATCGAGAAAACTGAGTTTGTTTGTTGTAGTACCACAGCTTGGGGACATAAACCTTATCTGATGCTGCTCGTGATTTGAGGGACTTCTGTATCTTGTTCTGCTTCCGCCTATACATATTACGCAAGATCCCAATTTTAGTGTCCACAAACTTAATGTCTGCCTGGGGGACTCGAGTCTTCACAAACTCCATAAGTGTCCCCAGTGTTGCCTTCCTTGCTTGTTTATTGAAATACAAGGGGTGCTTGACCTCCCACAGGTTTCTCTTAGCTTCATATAGGTCAATAAAATGACTCATAAATTCCTCCTCAAAGGGATTAATTTTTTTCCGAAAGACAATATACAAGACAAAAACACTAATGTCAGTCCAAACTCACATTATTATCCTTATCCCAATATAGTGCACACACACAACACACACAGATAAGAAACAAAAACACCTATGTCAGTCCAAACTCTCAGTATCTTATCTCAATATAGGCCTAAATTTTGAAGCAGTATATACCACTGTGATGGGCCAAGTTTAAATCTTACCTTCATTTAGGACGCTTGCTACTTCTTTTCGGACATACGTACGTCAGTGTACGAGCCTTATATACACTGCGCATGTGTCAAGCTCTGCCTGTGTCGCCCGCGTTGCCCACCCTTGACGTTCTTTGTGACGAATTTTCCCCGCCCTTTCTCTCTTCGCTGCGCAGTGGGAGTATATACAGAAAGATGGCAGAGACATTATCAGGAACTAGCGCGGAGGAAAGCCGGAAACCCCAAACATCCAGATCCAGAAGGAGATTTAAGGCCACTAACATGGCCTTTGAAGAAATGGTGGAGATGGTGGACATTTTGAGGAGGGAGGATTATGATGGCAAAAATGGTCCGTACCCCCGACCCAATTTGCGGAAGGACCAAATAATGTCCTCAGTTGTGACCACTCTGGAGCAGCAATTTGGGATACGACGGGCTAAAGACCAATTAAGAAAGCGCTGGTCCGACCTTAAAACGAGGGAGCCGGATCAGTTTAGAAGAATCAAGAAGGTGCTTAAAAAAGGTAAGTACTTGTCGTGTGTTGTTATTCTGATACTTAACTTGCATGCTGATCCATGTGCTTTTCGTTTATACTGTTACGTTTATATGATTGTTTGTAAATATTGTTCGTTTGCCAATACATAGGATGTCTGTAAATATAGTTTGTTTGCCAATACATACAATGTATTTAGCTGGTACAGGGTTATACCTGCATTTTGGTCTGGATAATTTCTCTTATTAAAAGAAGTTTATGATATTGTTGTGTAGATGTATTTGAAACTAGAATGCTTTTAAAACTTGATTCAGTATAATGTAAGGAGAGGACACAGCAGCTGTTTCAACATCTGGACTCAGGAGCACTAGTGTAGTGTGGGACACCATAGAACATTTTTTAGGCTAACCCACACAGGGGCTCCAGGGGATACTTGAGGTGTCTCCATCTGTGAAACTTGGCCATAAAAGGTAAGTATTGCAGTTTAGTTAAAAGGGAATTTGAATCATGTCTTCAACTTGGATCTTTTCACAAACAGACAATTGTACACCACTTCAAAGCAATGTTTCATATTCCTATTCATGGACTCAAATATCAGTGTGCTAAGTATACCTTTTGGTTTCATTCTTGTAGGGAAGAAAAGACTCAGACAACAGTCAGAGGATTCCAGGACCCCCCAACCTCACCAGCCTGGTTGGGTACTTAGCCCGAGCCCACCCAAGGATCTGGAGGAAGGAGAGGTAGAGGAAGTGGGTGAGATGTGCACCCCACCAGGTGAGTGTCTGACACCCCAGCTTAAGGTAATCTATTTATGCCTGCATATTTCTAAATACATATTTTTTCTTAAATTTTAGGTGATGTTCTGGTTGTGGAAGGGCAAGCGGCGGACCCATTTTCTACCGACAGTGGCCAAAGATTAATTGGGCAGATCATGGCCTGGAATGGGCACATTGATGAGATGCGCAATCAGGTAGACAGGATGAGAACTTGGCTGGACACCATGCAGCAGGAAATGAAGAACATGATCGATGTTTTGGGGAGAATCTAATCCCTTTTTCCCTAAAACCCAATCGATCATGTTCTTCATTTCCTTTGTAAATGAGAACATTGTTCTTTTTTTTATATTTTTACTATTTTAAACGCCAAATTTTGAAGATGCACACGGTGTGTTAACATGTGCTATCTGCCATCAGGGGATCTCAATGTATGCGTTTTGTGTTTGCAACCCCTTCCTCATAATGCTAGTAGGTGACAAAAAACACGTCTATTGATCTCCCATAATGGGAGAAAGCACATGTTGACATTACCCATTTGGACTCCCAATTTGTGTGTATCTTCAAAACTTGGCTTTTACATGTTTAACATTGTAAGTTCCAGAGTTGGGTATGTTAGTTTTTTTTTTTTTTTTTAAACCCTGTGTTTTAAAATACAAATGTTAAAAAAATAAAAAATAAATATAATGCAGAAAATACCCCAAAAAAATGTAAAAAATATTGTTTACCAAAAATTTTTAAAAATATTGAGTAAAAAAATATAAAACCCACAAAAAAAAAATTGAGTGACGTTTTAAAAAAACTCACATGTTTGAATGTGCACACAGTAATAACAATTGTAAATTACAACAATGTGTGTGGCTTCTTCTTTCAATACTCAATACCAGTTTTGTAATTCATTTTGTGCTTTCAGTGACAAAGGGGCTTATTTACTAAAGGGAAATCGACTTGGCACTACAAGTGCACTAGCATAACCTAGGAGACAGGCAAAAAAAAGCAAACAAGAAGAAAAACTTGAGATTTTATCATAAAAAAAAAGTTGTTTTATTAATCGAAATGTTAAATATGTTCTGACATTGCAATGGCCCCTCTACCATTAAAATAATTGACATATCTGTCCCGCACTTGATGGCCGGTTTGAGGGGCCAGGCCAGTACAGCCCGTATCCAGGCCTGTGAGTCCAGATTCTGCAAGTCCGGCCTCAGGCCCAACTGAAGTAAGATACAGTGGTGTGAAAAAGTGTTTGCCCCCTTCCTCATTTCCTGTTCCTTTGCATGTTTGTCACATCATCAGTGTTTCGGAACATCAAACCAATTTAAACAATAGTCAAGGACAACACAAGTAAACACAAAATGCAATTTGTAAATGAAGGTGTTTATTATTAAAGGTGAAAAAAAATCCAAACCATCATGGCCCTGTGTGAAAAAGTGATTGCCCCCCTTGTTAAAACATACTATAACTGTGGTTGTCCACACCTGAGTTCAATTTCTCTAGCCACACCCAGGCCTGATTATTGCCACACCTGTTCACAATCAAGGCCTCACTTAAATAGGAGCTGCTTGACACAGTAAGGTCCACCAGAAGATCCTTAAAAGCTACACATCATGCCGAGACCCAAAGAAATTCAGGAACAATTGAGAAAGAAAGTAATTGAGATCTATCAGTCTGGAAAGGGTTATAAAGCCATTTCCAAAGCTTTGGGAATCCAGCGAACCACAGTGAGAGCCATTATCCACAAATGGCGAAGACATGGAACAGTGGTGAACCTTCCCAGGAGTGGCCGGCCGCCCAAAATTACCCCAAGAGCGCAGCGACGACTCATCCAAGAGGTCACAAAAGACCCCACAACAACGTCCAAGGAACTGCAGGCCTCACTTGCCTCAGTTAAGGTCAGCGTTCATGCCTCCACCATCAGGAAAAGACTGGGCAAAAATGGCCTGCATGGCAGAGTTCCAAGGAGAAAACCACTGCTGAGCAAAAAGAACATCAAAGCTCGTCTCAATTTCTCCACAACACATCTTGATGATCCCCAAGACTTTTGGGACAACATTCTGTGGACCGATGAGACAAAAGTGGAACTCTTTGGAAGGTGTGTGTCCAAGTATATCTGGCGTAGAAGGAACACTGCATTTCATAAAAAGAACATTATACCAACAGTAAAATATGGTGGTGGTAGTGTGATGGTCTGAGGCTGTTTTGCTGCTTCAGGACCTGGAAGACTTGCCGTGATAAAAGGAACTATGAATTCTGCTGTCTACCAAGAGATCCTGAAGGAGAATGTCCGACCATCTGTTCGTGTACTCAAGCTGAAACGAACTTGGGTTCTGCAGCAGGACAATGATCCTAAACACACCAGCAAGTCCACCACCGAATGGCTGAAGAAAAACAAAATGAAGACTTTGGAGTGGCCTAGCCAAAGTCCTGACCTGAATCCTATTGAGATGTTGTGGTATGACCTTAAAAAGGCCGTTCATGCTCGAAAACCCTCTAATGTAACTGAATTAGGACAATTCTGCAAAGATGAGTGGGCCAAAATTCCTCCAGGACGCTGTAAAAGCCTCATTGCACGTTATCGCAAACGCTTGGTTGCAGTTGTTGCTGCTAAGGGTGGCCCAACCAGTTATTAGGTTTAGGGGGCAATCACTTTTTCACACAGGGCCATGATGGTTTGGATTTTTTTCACCTTTAATAATAAACACCTTCATTTACAAATTGCATTTTGTGTTTACTTGTGTTGTCCTTGACTATTGTTTAAATTGGTTTGATGTTCCGAAACACTTAAGTGTGACAAACATGCAAAGGAACAGGAAATGTGGAAGGGGGCAAACACTTTTTCACACCACTGTATGTTTGAGAATGTTTGTGTAAAAAATTATGGAGTATGCAACGGCATAGGATTAAGTGATTGATTTTATAATTCGCCATATTGATGGCTGAGAGAAACAAACGGAACCGGCTGGCCAATATCCCGAAGGTATTCTCCGCAACTCTTCTCGCTCTGGCCAGCCAGTAGTTAAAAACCCTCCTCTCCGGGGTGAGGGTCCTTTGGGGGAACGGCCTCATCAACGTTCTCGGCATCAGGTGGCAATCCCAGGCCACCAGTCTGGAGACGCTGGCAGAACTCCGTCTGGGCAAAGACTCCTCCATCCGACATCCGGCCCTTCTTCCCCACGTCCACGTACATAAACTCATATTGTGCCGACACCACTGCCATCAACACTACACTATGGAACACGCTTCCCATCGATAGCCCCTCCACATTTGGGAAAGTCCCAACGGTCAGCGAAATGGGAGGCCACAGTTTGCCATTCCTGTGGCATGGAAGGAAACTGTGGAGTCAAAGAAGTAAAAAAAAATTATAAGTACTTTTAAACCTAAATTTGCAAGCAGATTACACAAAAACATTTTTGTACAACAGCAGTATAACATTTTTAGAAGTAATATTTAAAAAAAAATAATATAAGGCCCACTTATCAGATTCCTCACCCCCTCCGATGGCCCATTGAAAAAATTGTATGGGGGGGTGGGGGAGGGTTCTAAATGATTTTAAGACCACACATTACACTTGAAGACATTTGGGGGGGTGGGGGAGGGTTCTAAATGATTTTAAGACCACACATTACACTTGAAGATATTTTGTCGATGAACTCCTCCTCGCCCTGTTCATGGACTGGGCTCGGGTCAAAGTATTAACCCCAACACCAAGCACCCACACAGCACGAACTCGAGAACGATGGTCAAACAAACAAACTAAACCGAATGCACTGAAGAACAGCAAGGCCTGTGAAGAACGACCTGATATACAGGTACGAACTGACCAACACGCACTGAAAACCAGATACAAACCTCACAAGCACGAACTGAACCGCAGAAGACGATCAAAAAAAGCTGAAGTCTGAAAAGCGCAAGTCATCTCTAACCAAACTTCTACTAACACGAGATTAGCAGAAGGAGCCCAAAGGGTGGCGTACTGGGACTTGAACTTCCTTTTTCTAGTCCCATCGTACGTGCTGTACGTCACCGCGTTCGAAACCGGCGGACTTTTGGAGTGATCGTGTGTGGGCAAGTCCGTTCGTTTTAAAGTCCGGCGGACCTCCGCTGCAAAGTCCGTCGGAAAGACTGTCGGACCTAGTCTATCGAAAAGTCTGATCGTGTGTACGCGGCATTAAACTAGCACAGAATTCCAAAACTGTTTAATGCACAAAGCCTCACTTGAGGACTCTTACTTCTATATATTACAATTGCCTCAAAGAAATAAAGGACACCAAAAAAAATGTGATTTTTCTTATCTAATGAGTGCATTTCCAAAATTCTTTTAGTACATTTTGGATGGAAAAATAGATGTGAGGATTTAAAACAAGGAGCATACTCCTCTTACAAGGGGCAGCTGGAAGATAACCTTTAGGGATGGTATTTTCTAACACACATTAGTAATCCCAGTTCAGTATGCAGAATATCAGATGGGCTTTTTAACCCCATTGAGCCCCAGAAGGTTTTAGCCTCTTAATGACCAGGCCATTTTTTTGCGGTATGGCACTGCGTTATTTTAACTGATAATTGCAAAAAGTCGTGCAATGCTGTACCCAAATAAAATTAATGTTCTTTTTTTCCCACGAATAGAGCTTTGTTTTGGTGGTATTTGATTACCTCTGCGGTTTTTATTTTTTGAGCGACAATTTTGAAAAAAAAAAAAGTTTTTTTACTTTTTTCTATAATACATATCCAAAAAATATATATATAAAAAAATGTATTCATCAGTTTAAGCCAAAATATATTCTTCTACATATTTTTGGTGATAAAAATTGCAATAGGCGTACCGTATATACTCGAGTATAAGCCGAGATTTTCAGCCTCTTTTTTGAGGCTGAAAGTGCCCCCCTCGGCTTATACTCGAGTCATCGCTGTCTGCCCGCTCGATCAGCGTGTCGAGCAGACAGACAGCGGCCATTCTATAATTCAAAAGCCGCGCCTCCGGCTCCGCCTTCGCCTGTGATAGGCGGAACACTGAATTTCCCAGCAGCCTGTGTTCCGCCTATCACGGACATCGTATCATCCTCGTACTACGGACGAGGATGATACGATGTCCGTGATAGGCGGAACACAGGCTGCTGGGAAATTCAGTGTTCCGCCTATCACAGGCGAAGGCGGAGGCGCGGCTTTTGAATTTTACAATGGCCGCCGAGGCGCCGACGAAGAGGGCACGGGACGGAGGCAAGGCAAGGCACGGCACGGGACGGGACGGGACGGAGGCAAGGCAAGGCACGACACGGGACGGAGGCAAGGCACGGCACGGGACGGAGGCAAGGCACGGGACGGAGGCTCGGGACAAAGGCTCGGGACACAGGTAGGCTGGACACACACACACACACACACACACACACACACACACACACACACACACACGGATGGATGGATGGAGACACACACACACACAGGGATGGATGGATACACACACACACAGGGATGGATGGATGGATGGAGACACACACACACAGGGATGGATGGATGGAGACACACACACACAGGGATGGATGGATGGATGGATGGAGACACACACACACAGGGATGGATGGATGGATGGACACACACACACACAGGGATGGATGGACGGACACACAGGGATGGACGGACACACAGGGATGGACGGACACACAGGGATGGACGGACACACACACAGGGATGGACAGGCATGTCTCACCCTCGGCTTATACACGAGTCAATAAGTTTGCCAGTTTTTTTGGGGGTAAATTGGGGGCCTCGGCTTATATTCGGGTCGGCCTATACTCGAGTATATACGGTATATTGTTCGGTTTGCGCAAAAGTTATTGCATCTAAAAACTATGGGATAGATTTAGGGACTTTTATTAATTTTTTTATTGTTTTTGGCGGTGATGGCGGTGATGGCGGTGATGGCGGTGATGGCAGTGATTTGCGGTTTTTAGCAGGACTGCAACATTGCGGTGGACAAATCTGACCCCAAATGACACTTTTTGGGGACCAGTGACATAATTATATTGATCAGTGCTATAAAAATGAATGACACTGGCAGGGAAGGGGTTAACACTAGGGGAGATAAAGAGGTTAACTTTGTTCCCTAGATGTATTCTAAATGTAGGGGGATGGGCTGCCAGGGACATGACAGAGATTACTGTTCCCGATCACTGGGAACTGTAGATCTCTATCATGTCTTCTGTCAGAACAGGGAATCACCTTGCTTACAAAGGCAGATCCCCGTTCTGCCTCTAATAGGCAGTCGTGGGTGCAGAGGGCACAAGTACACGCCACTAGCGGCGCGCACCCACCTGCAATTGCGCCTGCGCAAGCCGCCATACAGCTGCAGCGATTTGTGCAGGAGAGCTGACCTGCTGCTGTATAACGACGGCAGCTGGTCGGCAAGAGGTTAAAGGATCAGGATCTTTCTTTATTAGGGTAAAAAACACTTTAACCAGTTCCCGACCAGCGCACACCGATATAAGTCGGCAGAATGGCACGGGCAGGCATATTGGCGTACAGGTACGTCCAATCTTTAATGCCGCCCTGCCATCGTGAGCGCGCCACCGGTGGCGCAGTCGCGTGCTGGTCGGGATCCCTGTGAGTCTGGTCGCGGGTCCCGTGGACTCGATCGCCGCAGGCATACCCGCGATTGTCTCACGGGGCGGCTGAACGGAGAGATGCCGTTGTAAACAGCATTTCCCCGTTCTGCCTAGCAACAAGTGACGCTGATCTCTGCTCCATGTGATTGGAGCAGAGATCAGTGTTCACTAAATGAAAGCCCAGCCCCCAACGGTTAGTAACACACCCCTAGGAACACTTAACCCCTACACTGCCACCCACTGGTTAACCCCTTCACTGCCAGTGTCATTTACACAGGAATCACTGCATTTGTATAGCAGTGATTGCTGTATAAATGACAATGGTCCCAAAAATGTGTCAAAAATGTCCAATGTGTCTTCCTTAATAATGTCGCAGTCACAATAAAAATCGCTGATCGCCGCCATTACTAGTAAAAAAATAAAATATTAATAAAAATGCCATAAAACTATCCCCTATTTTGTAAATGCTATAACTTTTGCACAAACCAATCAATAATCTCTTATTGCGTTGTTTTTACCAAAAATATGTGAAAGAATACGTATCGGCCTAAACTGAGGGAAAAAAATGTTTTTTATATATTTTTGGGGGATATTTATTATAACAAAAAGTAAAAAATAATGGGTTTTTTTCAAAATTGTCGCTCTATTTTTGTTTATAGCGCAAAAAATAAAAACTGCAGAGGTGATCAAATACCACCAAAAGAAAGCTCTATTTGTGGGAACAAAAGGACATCAATTTTGTTTGGGAGCCACGTCGCATGACCGTGAAATTGTCAGTTAAAGCGAAGCAGTGCCGAATCGCAAAAAGTGGTCTGGTCTTTGGCTCGGGGCTGAAGTGGTTAAGGTTAAAAACCTTAAGGCTTTACAACCACTTTAAGTACTACTTTATTTGCTGCTAGTAGAACATTAGAGCTGCCAGTATGCTGGACTAAATTTGAAATTCTGTTATGAACATCAAGAATACTTACATATGCCATCTATGGAATATGAACAAGGACCCTCATCCCAACTAAAAGCATGTAGATATCTCCCAGAAGGATGGAGGAAAATCTATTTTTTTTCTCGAAAATGGACTAAGCATCCTCACCTGAAAGAAGTACACAGGTGGTACCTCTGATCTTTGGCTCTACCTAATATTATTATATAGGATTTATATGGCTCCAACAGTTTGCACAGCGCTTTACAACATGAGGACAGACAGTACAGTTACAATACAGGAGGAATCAGAGGGCCCTGCTTGTTAGAGCTTGCAATCTTAAAGGAAGGGTCAAATGATACAGTGATAATGATGGCAGTCACAGAGGGGGTTGTAAAACTGTTGGATAATAAGTAAGAAAACCCATATCTAAATTTAGGCCGTTATCTTTTATGTCAAATAAAAAATATCATCCTTAGTTCAAAAGTTTTCCTTTCCTGGATGGTTCTGAAATTCTCTTTATGAGCTAAGACATATAGCTATACAGCTATAGTGTGGTCTGGTTGTGAGAAATGATGTCCCACCTGTGTTCAGAAACTATATTCATGTTCCTTGATGGCGTGTCTGTGCAAATTCATCCTTGTTCACGACATCTGTCCTGTTTTGCCAGTGTAAGATCCTTCACTACATCTTTTGCATTGGATGATATATACGACATTACTGGAGGTGCAGTTGTATGATCCTTTGATAATGAAGGTCCCTTTTGTGTGCGTGACACCTTTAGATGGATTGATTTCGTTTGCAGCGCTTTTTTATTGCAGGGTTTGCTTCCATTATTTTTTACTTCATAATCAGAATGAAGTTTCCTGCTCATTAGTTTATATCAGAGGTTGGGTGGTTGTCTGAAAGCCAGTATTGAGGGTTGTTGGAATATTTCTTTCAGAGCTTCATCTTCTGTTATGATGGGCTGTGAAACTTTGATTATTTGTTTTTTTCTCTTTGTATTGAAGTAGATTTTCTTTTCAGGATTCAAGGCCGTGTTTATGCTGGTGTTGATTGTTTTGTCTTTGTAATCTTTCTTATGGAAGGAGTCTGCTATTGTTCTGTGATGTTTATCACTCTCTTCTGGATCTGAACATATTCAGTGGTATCTGATGGCCTGGCTTTGTATGATGGCCTGTTTAGTGTGTTGGGGGGTAAAAACTGGAACTATGGAGATAATTGCATCAGGATTATCTAAAATCAAACAGGGTAGGAGATAGTCGGACAGATTGGGTTAGGGAGTTCCATAGGATAGGAGAGGCTCCTGGAGGCAAGCATGGGAGAAAGTGACAAGAGAGCTAGAGAACAGGAGGTTCTGGGAGGAACGAAGAGAACAAGTAGGTTGGTTTTTTGAGACTTGGTTAGTGATGTAGCGGGGGGCCGAGTTGTGAATGGCTTTGTAATTTGTTAGTATTTTGAATTTAATTTGATGGGTGAGTGGAAGCCAGTGGAGGGATTGACAGAGAGGAGTAGCAGACACTGAACAGTTGGTAAGATGGATGGCAGCAAAAGTCATGATGGACTGAATGAGGGATAACCTAAGTAAAGGTAATCACATGTAGAGGAAGTTGCAGTAATCACGGCAGAAGTTGACCAGTGAGTGAACTAGGAGCTTTGTGATGTCAATTGTTAGGAAGGGGCATTTTTTGGATATGTTGCAGAGGTTGAGACGGCAAGATTCGGACAGTGATTGGATGTGGGGCTGAAAGGAAAGAGTCCAGGATTACACTTAGCACCTTGGCATGCGGGGATGGGCTGTTAGAAGCGCTATCGATCTTGACAGAGAAATTAGGGGAAGATGCACATGGAGGAGGAAAAATTATGAGCTCAGCTTTGGATGAGATTGAGGAACTGGTGTGACATCCAGGCTGATAGGTCTGTTAGTAAATTAGTGATACGTGAGGAGACTGATGGTGTTACCTGAGGGGTAGAGAAATAGATTTGTGTGTCGTCAGCATAGAGATAGTCAGCATAGAGATGGTATTGGAAGCCATGGGAGGCTATTACCTGACCCAGGGAAGAGGTGAAGATGTATAATAAGAGAGGTCCAAGAAAAGAACCTTGGGGGACCCCGACAAATAAAGGGAGAGGAGGAAGTAGAATTGTAAGTAATGCTAAATGTTTGCTTGCATAAGTAGAATGAGAACCAGTGAAGAGTACAGTCAATGAGACCAAAGGCAGTTTTTTGAGGAGGATGGAGTGGTCCACTGTGTCAAAAGCAGCATAGGAGGTGCTGGAGTAGGAGTACAGAAAAGTGCCCATTGGATTTAGCTGTTATCAGATCGTTTGTGAGTTTTAGGTGAGCAGTTTCCAGGGAGTGTGCAATCTTAAATCTTATTCTTAATGAAGTGGTCGCTCAGTCGGTTGAAGACCAGACATTCAAGGAGTTTGGATAAAAAGGGGAGCAAGGAGATGGAGTGTAGGTTGTTATGATTGGTGGGGTGGGTCAAGTTAGGGCTTTTTAAGTTTGGGGGTGACTAGTAGGGATGAGCCCAATGTTCGAGTCGAATGTAAGTTCGATTCGAACATCGGGTGTTCGCCTGTTCGCCGAATAGCGAACAATTTGGGGTGTTCGCGGCAAATTCGAAAGCAGCGGAACACCCTTTAGAAGTCTATGGGAGAAATCAAAAGTGTTAATTTTAAAGGCTTATATGCATGATATTGTTATAAAAAGTGTTTGGGTACCTGTGTCTTGCCCCAGGAGACATGTATCAATGCAAAAAAAAGTTTTAAAAATGGCCATTTTTTCAGGAGCAGGGATTTTAATAATGTTTAAAGTGAAAAGCTAAAAGTGAAATATTCCTTTAAATTTTGTACCCGGTGGTGTCTATAGCATGCCTGTAAAGTGGCACATGTTTCCCGTGTTTAGAACAGTTCCTGCACAAAATGACATTTCTAAAGAAAAAACAGTCATTTAAAACTACTTGCATGCAACCTGGCAGGCCACAGGAAAAGAGGCGAGATGAGAGAGCACCCCCCCTCCTGAACCGTACCAGGCCACATGCCCTCAACATGGGGAGGGTGCTTTAGGGTAGCCCCCCAAAGCACCTTGTCCCCATGTTGATGGGGACAAGGGCCTCATCCCCACAACCCTTGCCCATTGGTTTGGGGGGTCTGTGGGCGGGGGGCTTATCGGAATCTGGAAGCCCCCTTTAACAAGTGGACCCCCAGATCTTGGCTTCCACCTGTGTGAAATGGTAACGGGGTACAAATGCACCCCTACCGTTTCACAAAAATGTATCAAAATGGTAAAAATGACAAGACATGGCTTGGGACAAGTCCTTTATTAAAAAATAAAAATGTCCTACCCATTCCATTCATCTTCTCTTGCTCCACCGACGGACTGTAAAAGATAAAAAAACGCCACCGACCCACCTCCATGGGAGGCTCCCGCCGTATGACGCATCTTTTCTTTGACAGTTCTTTTATAACTGAGGGCGGGGCCACACCATGACGTTCCCGGGTGACCCAGCCCCCCTCTGATGCACGGGGACTTCCCTATGGCTTTCCGGGGACGCTCCCCTCTGATGCCCCGGGAAAGCCATTAGGAAGTCCCTGTGCGTCAGTGGGGACGGGGTCACCCGGGAACGTCATGGCATGGCCCCGTCCTCAGTTATAAAATAACAGTCAAATCGAAGATGCGTGGATTTTGAGGGGGATCCCCACATCATTTTTTTTTTATTATAATATCGTGGGCTTCCCCTTAATATCCATACCAGACCTGAAGGGCCTGGTATGGAATTTGGGGGGACCCCCACGCAATTTTTTTGTTTGTTTCAGGGTTCCCCTTAATATTCATACCAGACCCAAAGGGACTGGTAATGGACTGGGGGATCCCATGCCGTTTTTTTCAATGACTTTGACTCTGTATTGCCAGGACCAACAATTCATTATAGCCACGAGTATTTTTTAATTACTTTTTTCCTTTAAAAATGTCATTTTGTGCAAGGACTGTTCTAAACACTGGAAACATGCACCACTTTACAGGCATACTATAGACACCCCCCAGGTACAAAATTTAAAGGAATATTTTACTTTTATTGTTTCACTTTAAGCATTATTAAAATCACTGCTCCCGAAAAAACTTCAGTTTTTAAAACTTTTATTTGCATTGATACATGTCCCCTGGGGTAGGTCCCAGGTCCCCAAACAATTTTTATGACAATAACTTGCATATAAGCCTTTAACATTTTTGATTACTCATGTTCGTGTCCCATAGACTTTAATGGTATTCGCGTGTTCGTACACATTTTTTGCCTGTTCGGTGGGTGTTCGGGTCATCCCTAGTGACTAATGCATGTTTTAGAGAGTTGAGGAAGACGTCAGAAGAGAGGGGGAGATTAAAGAAGTGAGCTGACTGACATATTCCTGAGAATTATAGGCCAGTCAGCCTAACATCAATAGTGGGTAAATTACTAGAGAGGATGATTAGGGATTATATCCGAAGCTTTACTGAGGAGAATAATATCATTAGTGGTAATCAGCATGGGTTTATGAGAGGACATTCCTGCCAGACCAATCTGCTAACATTCTACAAGGTATTAATCAGCCATCTAGATAGAGGGATGCCTGTGGATTTGGTGTATCTGGATTTTGGAAAAACATTTGATACAGTCCTGAAGTAATTGGTACAATAAATATCATTCAAAGATGATTACGGACCCTCTCTATTTATTGAACCTATGTATTAACTTGTCTATTCCTATAGTTAGCTAGTCTATTAAAACTCTGATCGCATGTTACTGTTGATATCACAATAATACAAGGTTAGCTATGAAACCAAGCACACTGCTTAATAAAACAAAGTAGGAAACACTAACATGAAAATACTAAAGAAAGATATTACAAACATATACCAACAAAACACATAATATCAGAATATAAAATATACTTATCACAATGCTTTCCTCAAGGCTTTATATGGCTGGGCTCAAATGGCAAAGAGAGATAGCCAAGAGCAATAAGGGACAAATTCCTTCCTGTGTGCCCTTTTTACATATTCATTCAGACCCATTCATAACCATCCCCACTAACTCCTATCCAATGAGATATTGCCAAGAGGTAGTTCTTTTAATATCTTATATTACTGTCCATCCTGCTGTATTGGCTTCTAGGGGCAGCATTGTCCATGTCTATGTGTCCTGGTCAATCTTCAATGCCTTTGATCTTCTGTAGCAGGACATTCATCAATCATCTTGTCAGCTATGGTCCCTTTCAAGCTTGTGTTATAGTAGCAGACGGTCCGGAGCCAAGAGCTGTTCAAAGACATTCCAGACCGCCCCCAGGAAAGCAAATGCTTGGTTGTATCAACCAGGAAGAAACTCCAGAAATATGATATTAAATCATGTTGCCTTCCAACAGCCTCCCATAAACACTTAATTTACAAGCTGAGGTCTGCCAGGTTGGACCATAGGTTTTGTGCTTGGGTAAAAAATGGTTACAGGGATGGGTCCAAAGTGTAGTGATAAATAACATGTATTCAGACTGGTCTGGAGTGGTGAGTGGGGTACCCAAAGATTCTGTCTTGGGACCAATTCTATTCAACATAATCATAAATGATATATAGAGTATGGGATAACTAGTTCAATCTCAGTCTTTGTGGATGACACAAAAATAAGCAGAGTAATAAACTCACATCAGGACACAGAACTTTTGCAGAATGATCTGAACATAATAAAAGAGTGAGAGACAAATGGCAATGAGGTTTAATGTGGAAATGGTATTTTTTGACAATATTAATGCACTTGGGGTCAAAAAACATTAATGAAAAATAATAACTAGGTGGAGAACAGCTGGGAGAATCAAGAATGGAGAAGGATCTAGGGATGCTAATAGATGACAGATTGAGCAACAGCATGCAGTGCCAAGCTGCAGCTACCAAAGCAGGCAGAATCTTAGCATGCAGAAAAAAGGGGATATACGCCAGGGACAAAACTATAATTCTGACACTTTATAAAGCTCTGGTCAGACCTCACCTGGAGTTTTCCATTCAGTTCTGGTCACCAGTCCTTCAAAGGGATGTGCTGGAGCTGGAGAGAGTCCAAAGAAGCGCAACAAAACTAATAAGAGGACTGAAATACCTAAATTACGAGGAACTGCAAACACTATATGTATTCTCGCTGGAGAAAAGACACTTGAGAGGGGACATGATAGCGATCTACAAATATCTCAATGGGGAACCCAGCGTAGAAAATAAACTATTCGGTCCTGGGGATTGCAAAAGGACACAGGGCCACACAATGAAACTGGAGGAGAAACGGTTTAACCTTAAACCGTGTAGGGGGTTCTTCACTGTTAGGGCAATAAGGATGTTGAACTCTCTCCCACAATTGGAGGTGGCTGCGGGGAGTATGGATATTTTTAAAAGACTCTAATGCCGCGTACACACAATCAGAATTTCCGACAACAAAACCCTGTCTTTTTTTCCAAACTATGTTGGCTCAAACTTGTCTTGCATAAACATGGTCACACAAATGTTGGCCCAAAATTCTGAACATGAGAACGCGTGACGTACTAGACATATGACAAACTGAGAAAAAGGAAGTTCAATAGCCAGTGTGGCTCCTTCTGCTTTATTCCAAGCATGCGTGAACTTTTGTGCACCGTAGTTGTATACACACGATCGGAATTTCCAACAACAAAGTGTTGGAAAATTTGAGAACCTGCTCTCAAACATTTGTGGCTGGAAATTCCAATAGCAAATGTTTGATAGGGCATACACACACATCAAACATTTCCCTTTGGAAAGTCGACAGTGTGTACGCGGCATTAGATTCACATCTTAAAGGACACAACATACAGGAATATGGGAAATCATTATAGACACTGATACACATGCACCTATACAGGTTGTACTGGATGGACTATTGTATTTTTTCAGCCTTACCAACTATGTAACTATGTAACTGAGCTAGAGAGTGTAGGATAGAGCCAGAGAGTGACTGTAGCATTAAAGAGGGTACATACAAGTGAAGAACTTAGTCCCACTCAATGGATGCAAGCAAGGTAGAAAATCTAGCAAAAGCAGAATTACCCTGCTCTGGCTAAACCAAACCAAGTACAGCGCAACAATATAAACAACTCAAAAAAATGTGCAATGAAACAAAATAATCACATCATAAATTAAACAATCATCATAAAGTGAAGTCCATATATTAATCTCAAAGTGTCTTTTATCAAATGTATTTCATGTTTCTGACTCCTTGCTATTCATTTAAATCTTTCATATGTGTTCCACAATATATTGCAGTCTGTGCTCCACTGCAGTGCCCACCACCTGCCACTTCAGCCTCTTACCTCTCAGTTTGAGTTTGAGGTCATAAGCACTTTCCCAGCCACACTGGGTTGAAAATCTGCAGCAATCCTTCAAACAGCCTCAGATAACTCATCCATCCATGGTCGGATTCAAGATATAGCACATAAAGCCAGGAAGAAAAAAGAAAACAAACTCTCATGGTGTAGTATATAAACACACAATCATTTAATAAGCCCAAAAAATTCAAACTGCTCACAAAACAAGTGCACGTAAAAATACAGTGCACGAGATGAATCACCTTTCTAACTATTAAAAACATGCTGGATAAACTTCTGTGGATAGCACATGTAAAGATGGCCGTTTCTGGGCTTCCTGTTGTGATGATGTCATTAAACTGTGCCTCCTAAAAGTAGAAAATCTACTTGTGCAATAAGTGCTTATGACCACCAGAGGTGCGTATTATTGCCTGTCCTAAACCTGGGTATACACTATATGAATTTCAGCCGGTTTCCGAGAGAATCAGACACAATTTGCAATGTATGTGGCCCTGCCAACCACCTCCCACCTGTCATTGGCTGAAAAAATTAAGGAGCTGGGAAACCTTTAATCAGATGCAGATGATCGGGTATTCTGACAGGAGCTGGCTGTCAGTATTCAATAGTCATAGCAGGGGATTACTCTATTTGTGCTGTAGAGCATGGATGGGGGGTTCTATTTGAGTATTTAATTTAGCCTTCTGGTTGAATGAAAATAATTTATGCATGTATGCAGTGCACAAATGCATAGTGCTGCCTATCTGGTGAGAATCACTTTCCACACATTCCTGGATTCCCTGCATGCTTAGCAGCTTCCCCTCTACTTTTCATTTCTAAGGACTACATATCCCATGGTACCTTGCTGCCTGCAAATAGTAATTCCTGTACTGACTCTGCCGGCTCTGGGAAATGTGTGACACAGCAGTGCTTACCCACAGGGCATAGACAGAATTCAAGGAAATAAATGTGCGTAGAACCTCATAAAGTACATTTACAAACTTCAAAATCATTCAGATTATTTGGAGAAATAATTTAAGTACAATGTTGAAATTAATATATTATTTTACATTTTGACCATAGATACATAATAAAATCACCCTATCCAAACTTTAAACAGGTATTTTGATAACTTGAAGACCATGTGGGGAATTCATAAAGGGTGTTGTAGATGTCTTTAGAATTCCATAGGGGTGCAGCTCTGAAAGCGATGGTGTTTGTGTCCAATTATTCTATCAGAAACATGAACATGAATCTGCTGGTGCATAGTGGACACTCCTCCCTCCTTCGCTCCCTGCCCAGACTACTTTGTCTGCCACAATAATTGGAAGCAATGCTATATGCAGGTGCGGATGACAGACATTCCACCACTCCATCCTTCTTATCACCTCTCTCCCACTGATAAAATACAGGTTCCCCCATGTAACAGCGCGAACCTCCCTGCTTGCACGTCTTACTCCATTGACTCTTCCTGTACCTGCAGCTAGTTCCCTGGGATCTCCGCCACATTGGTCCAGATTGCTGGGCCACTGACCACTAGAGAAGGAATCACAATCCGACCCTCTCGTTATACAGAGAACCTGTCACCCCTCTCGTTACTGTTCTTCTGCTGTCTGGCTGCCATCTCATTCCTTTCCTTGTCTTTAGTAACTGCATTTCCTTCTCTTCACCCCATGTGTACATGAAAGATCTTGTTCTTTTTCATATGCCAAGACCAGACCTTGAACAATTAGCCCTGGTTCATACCGGTTGTGACTTCAAAGTTGTATGATTTGTTCCGATTTAGGCATGACTTCAAAGCCATTTCTGCCGATTTCAATGTACTGCAACTTGCTATGTCCAAGCAAAAAAGTACAATTGCGAGTACAATTGAGAAAAAAAAAAACTGTGTGCCCACCCTGCCCAAACCCCCTTCCCCCTCCCCCACTAACCCATAGTAGGCCCTTAAAACCTGCCATTGATTTTAAGGAGAACCCCACATTTTTACGACAAATTGGCGAAGGGTCCCCCCCAAATCCATACCAGACCCTTATTTTGGTATGCAGCCCAGTAGGCCAGGAAGGGGGGGGGGCGAGGGAAGTCCCCCTCCCCCAAAAGACCTTTGTTCCAATGTTGATGAGGACAAGGGCCTTTTCCTCTCAACCCTGGCCCAGTGGTTGTGAGGGTGTGACTTATTGGAATCTGGAAGCCCACTACACTATCAAACTCAGGCATATGTTCACATGAAAGCAGTCTATTCAGCATAAGTCCATTTCAGGTGGAATCCTTTGCTGCTGAATCCCGAAAAGATGCCCCCGATAGGGACGCCACATTCTTCAGCAGGACTACATGATGCACATAGCTCCCAACTGTCCCTGATTTTGAGGGACTGTCCCTGATTTGGAACAAAGTCCCTCTGTCCTCCTTATTTGTCACATTGATTTGAACAGGCACCATTGAATAGAATAGGCTGCAACTTGTCATGCAACTTTGATGTCCTAAGTCGCATGACAATTCGCGCAGGTGTGAACAGAGCCCTAATCCTTGCACTGCAAATGTAGCTTTGGATTTTTACCTGGACTTCGGCTTTAAAGGAATGTGAAAAAAATGTCAGCTGAGTTAATAGTTAAAACCTAAAATTTGTGATTGGACTTTATTGGTTTAAATAGGACAAACAAGTCAATGAATAAAAAAATGTATATAACATTTATTACAGTTAACATCACATATTAAAAAAGTCAAAATCAGGGACCCACAAATGAAAGACCTACAAAAAGCCATATATACTACTCAATTACTATATAAACCAGTGGCAGTCCGTCCCCACAAGGTGAAGGGGCGCCGCCCCTCTAATCCATGCCCCTAATCAACATTCAGGGTGCTGGACGCATCGATTTCAATGTTTTTTTTTAAGCACATGATTAGAGCCTGAGGCTCTAATAGGCTTCAAAATAGGGTGGGCTCGGGGTGCAGAGCACCGTGTCGAGCCCACCCAGTTGTGTGATGTTGGCTAATTAATATTTGCTAATGTCTTCCTGTTTTTCTCCCCGCCGATCAGGAAGCAGGTCCTGAGACCCAATTGGCTGGGAGTCCTAAGACCCCATTGGCTGGAAGGAGACGCAGTGACCGCTGGTGGGACCGGGCGAGGATGGTGTGGGGTGGTAGGCTGAAGCAGGGGGGTAGATGTCTTTGTTTGTTTGCTGCCCTCCCCCGACTGATGGAGCACCAGCCGCCACTGATATAAACCCAAAAGGTTAACAAAGAGATTAGAGGTCAACGCGTTTCACTTTATTTGCTTCCTCAGGACCTTGTATTCTTGGATGGCACATCTTCAGCAGCCAAGCTTATTGTCAAACAATTAACTATGCATTGTCAGAGGAAATGATCTATAGAAGTGATGGCAAACCTTGGCACCCCAGATGTTTTGGAACTACATCATTTCCCATGATGCTCAACTACACTGCAGAGTGCATTAACATCATGGGAAATGTAGTTCCAAAACATCTGGGGTGCCAAGATTCACCATCACTGATCTATAGGGTAATGCCGCGTACACACCACCAGACTTTCCCGGCAGACTAGGTCCGACGGAATCAGTCCGTCGGACAATCAGATCGTGCGGGGGCTAATCCGATCGTTTTTGTTTAAAAAATCCGACAGACCTATAAATAGAACATGTTTTAAATCTGTGCGACGGACTAAATTCCTATCGGGAAAACCTTTTGTCTGTATGCTGGTCCGACGGACCAAATACGACATAAGGGAAGCTATTGGCTACTGGCTATTGAACTTCCTTTTTTAGTCCTGTTTACGTCATCACGTTCAAAACGAACGGATTTTCGAATGGACTTAGTCTGTTTGTGTGTAGCCAAGTCCATTAATTCGGAAAGTCAGTTGGAAATCCACGGGAAGACCGTCAGACCTAGTTTGCCAGAAAGTCTGGTCATGTGTACGCGGCATAAGGCCTCTTACACACAAAGAGTAAAAAATGCTGGATTTTTTACTGATCTGAAATTAGATGCATTGTTGTATTACTGCCCCATTGCACACAGCTGAGTAAAGATCAGTAATACAGCGTTGAGTACAGAACAGTTAAACAAAAATGGAAAATTCTACATATAAGTGCAGTAATTTACTGGCTACGCAAGTTTACTCGCCCTAATGTTTACGCAAGTATAAGTGAGTATATTACAATACTGGCAATGAAGAAGAATTTTACTCATCTATACTCCTGTATAGGCTTGCACACCTTTACTCACCTATGCTCAACATTAGGAAATGATGACACCCGTGTGCCAGAAGCCTAAATGTTGGGATAACTAGAACTGTATATGAAGATTCTGAAGAATGTCTAAAAGTAACTTTCACATATCAAGCTGTCCCTGATTAAATATACATCAGACGTTCACCATTTACAAGAAGAGACGTACCTGTAAGCCAACTCAAGATCCCCATCTAGTGGCCTAAGAAAACAATTGTTATTTAGAGAACGGAAAACGAATATTTTTTACTTTTTGCTTTACATCTTTTATAGTAGTTCTAAACTCGATCACTAAAATCTCATGTAAGGTTTAATATATTAATATAACTTGAAAAATTATTTTCAATCTCTTTAAGTCTGAAGCTTTCATTAACCACTTCAGACCCGGAAGGATTTCCTGACCAGAGCACTTTTTGCGATACGGCACTGCGTCGCTTTAACCGACAATTGTGCGGTCGTGCGATGTTGCACCCAAACAAAATTGGAAAATCCTTTTTTTTCCACAAATAGAGCTTTCTTTTTGTGGTATTTGATCACCTCTGCGGTTTTCATTTTTTGCACTATAAACAAAAAAAGACTGTCAATTTTGAAAAAAAGCAATATTTTTTACTTTTTGCTATAATAAATATCCCCAATAAATAAAAAATAAAACTATTTCTTCCTCAGTTTAGGCCAATATGTATTCTTCTACATATTTTTGGTAAAAAAAAATCGCAATAAGTGTATATTGATTGGTTTGCGCAAAAGTTATAGCGTCTACAAAATAGTAGGATAGTTTTATTATAATTTTTTTTTATTAGTAATGGCAGCGACCTGCGATTTTTATCGTGACTGCGACATTGCGGTGGACATATCGGATACTTTTGACACTATTTTGGGACCATTGGCATTTATACAGCGATCAGTGCTATAAAAATGCACTGATTACTGAGTAAATGGCACTGGCAGGGAAGGGGTTAAACACTAGGGGGCGATCAAGGGTTTAACTGTGTTCCCTCACTGTGTTCTAACTGTAGGGGGGGTTGGGCTCACTAGAACATGACAGGGATCACTACTCCCGATCACTGGGAGCAGTAGATCCCTGTCATGTTGCTAGGTAGAACAGGGAAATGCCTTGTTTGCATAGGCATCTCCCCGTTCTGTCTCTCCGTGTCACGATCGTGGGCCACCGCCGGACATCGAGTCTGCGTTAGCCGCAGGCACGATCACGTGCACGCCCACTAGCCCACAATTTAAAGGGGACGTACAGCTACGCCCATTTGCACAGCCCTGCCATTGTGCTGACGTACATCGTCGTGTGCTGGTCAGCAAGCAGTTAAATAAAACTTGGTGATCATGTTATGAAGGTACTTGTTCAGGCACTGTGTGGTGACAACCATCTCTTTACTGCTGTGCTGTCGCCCTGTCACATGTATCCCTGGTAAAAAAAAATATAATTGACTGTATACATCCACTGTTGTCATCAGGAAGCCAGTCCTGACCAATGATGTGCACACAATGTTGGAGATAGTGCATATAGAAAGGAAGTGGTTATAAGAGACAGGAGGAGATTACTAACACCAAGATACAAAAAAGGATGAAAAAGGTGAAAATAGTATTTCATTTCATGAGTTTATCAAACTATATTGCAGTAAGCCCTGGTTCACTCCGGTGTGGCTTTGAAATCACGCTACTAAAAGTCTATGCAAGTCGCAATGATATTGGTACAGAGTAGCTCAGGAACTTTTTTCATGTCGCAGTGATATGAACGGTTCCATTGCCAACTATCAAATCCCATTAAAAAAATCGCACTGATGTGAGCCGGGGCTTAGAGTTGAACTACTTGCTGACCAGCCGCCATCATTATACAGCGGCAGGTTAGCTCCCCGTGTGAATCTCTGTAGCTGTATGGCGGCCGCTTAAAGGGGTATAGGGGGCGCACGAGCGACCCTGGAGCCAATGCGTGTGGCTGGTGGCCGTGATGTCCGCCAGCACACATGATCGCTCCTCAGAGAGCCAGAATAGGAATCTGTCAATGTAAACAGACAGATCCTCATTCTGACAAGGAAGCAGAGAGAGATCAGCTGTTCCTAGTGATCAGGAACAGCGATCTCTCTCTAGTCCCTGTCAGTACACTCCCCCCACAGTTAGAAACACCTCCCTAGGGAACACTTAACCCCCTTGATCCGCCCCTTCCCTGCCAGTGACATTTATACGGTAATATATTATTTTTAGCTCTAATCGCTGTATAAATGTCAATGGTCCCAAAAAAGTGTCTGGATCTGTTTGCCGCAATGCCGCAGTCCCGCTACAAATCACAGATCACCACTATTACTAGTAAAAATAAATAAATATAAATAAATAATAAAAATGCCATAAATCTATCCCCTATTTTGTAGACGCGGTTTTGCGCAAACCAATCAATATACGTTTGCTGCGATTTTTTTTTTAACCATAAAATATGTGGAAGAATAGATATTGGCGTAAACCGATGAAAACTTTTTTTTTTTTTTTTTGGATATTTATTATAGCAAAAAGTAAAAAATATATTTTTTTCAAAATTGTCACTGTTTTTTTGTTTATAGCGCAAAAAATTAAAACCACAGAAGTGATCAAATACCCCAAAAGAAAGCTCTATTTGTGGGAAAAAAGGACATCAATTTGGTTCAGGGACAACATCGCACGACCGCGCAATTGTCAGTTAAAGCGACGCAGTGCCGTATCGCAAATTGCTGTTTTTGTGTTATCATTCATATTCTCTGAAAAATGGGCAAGAAATTATAAATACTGCCAGGGTATGTAAACTTATGAGGACAATTGTATAACCATACTTACATTTAGATCCTTGCAATGATATATATTAAATGCTATATCACCAATTTTTCAAATTAAACATTTTCAATCAATTTGTTTGGATATATTGTTTGTTTTACAGGAATGTTAGCTGTGTGTGGCTTTGAGTATATTGGCAAACACTGAATGTGCATGTGTGTACTGGAGTTATTAATTTATAATATTGGACAGCCCCCTTGTGGTAATTCAATGAACAGATTTATCAAACTTGAAAGTTGCTCAATAGTCTTAGAACAGAACAAAATTTGGGAGTCTGAGAAGCCAAATCCAACCAGTTCCCTACACGCCCTGTTTATAGACCATTCCAAAAAATGCAGCTGTTTAAATACCATTCATTTTATAAAGATTTTATACAATAATACCACGTACACACGATCAGAATTTTGGTCGGAAAAAGCGCTGATGGTTTTCCCGACGGAATTCCAATGGTATTTCGCTTAAGCTGTCTTGCATACACATGGTCACACCAAATTCCAACCGTCAAGAACGCGGTGACGTACAAAACCTATGGCGGGACAAAAAAAGGAAGTTCAATAGCCAGTAGCCAATAGCTTCCGTGTCGTAGTTGAATCTGAGCATGCGTGAGTTTTTGCGCGTCAGAATTGCATACACACAAACTCATTTTCGGATAGGAACTTTTTCCGACTGAAAAATTGAGAACATGCTCTCAATCCTTTGCTGGCCGAAATTCAGCCAGCAAAACCCAGATGGAGCATACACACAATCGCATTTTCTGACCAAAAGCTCTCATCGGTCTTTTGCTGGCCCGAATTTCCGATAGTGTGTACACAGCATAAGAGTTGAATCCTATATGTTAAAAAAAAAAAAAATTTGTGTCTTGCTGTTAGACATTTCCAGGCAAACCATGGGGAAAATTAATCTGCTTCTGTAAATCAGGGACAGTTGAGGAATATATATATATATATATATATATATATATATATATATATATATATATATATATATATATATATATATATATATATATTCTTTTATTGTACATTATTTTATTCTGTTTTCTTTCGTTTTTGATAGCTTTGGAAAATTAAAACAACAAAGGATTTCTTATTCTCTCAAGGATTTTAGTGGTAAGATCTCTGTTCTTTACTTCCCAGGTATACACACCTGCTACAGCCATCATGACGAATCCCAGTCGGGATCGGAATACAGAGAATGCAGTTAGGAGAGCTTAACAACCTAGAGTAGACTGGAACACCAAAATCGTGTACAGATTTGGAAATTAGCATTGTCAGTCTGGGGTAAGGTGACCAGACGTGCCCGGTTCCCAGGGACAGTCACCGGACTGCGATCAGTCACCAGGTTAGTCCCCGGATTGTAGGGCGGGTTCTGAGACAGAGGGGGGGGTGTCATGTCGGCATCTCCCGCTGTGTCAGCTTATATCTAAATCGCTGGGTGCCCGCTTTCACATAAAGCCCTGCCTCCCAGTATGGCTCCTTTGACAGATAGCACACTTGTCCAATTTCAGGACATGTGCTGTCTATCATAGGTGGGAGCCAAACTGGAAGGAAGAACTTGTGTGATGGCGGGCGCTCAGTGATTCAAATTAAAGCTGACACAGTGGGAGACGCCAGCCTGTGTGATGATCCAGCCGGCTCTCCTCTTCCTCTTCTCTCTGATCCCCTGCAGTGGTGAGGCTGCATTCCTGGGCACTGATAAGGCTGCTTTAATGGGCACAGGTGAGGCTGCATTGCTGGGCACTGGTAAGGCTGCTTTGCTGGGCACTGATAAGGCTGCATTAATGGGCACAGGTGAGGCTGCATTGCTGGGCACTGGTAAGGCTGCTTTGCTGGGCACTGGTAAGGCTGCATTGATGGGCACAGGTGAGGCTACATTCCTGGGCACATGTGAGGCTACATTGCTGAGCATAGGTGAGGCTACATTGCTGGGCAACGGTGGTGCAGAAAGGGGAGAGAGATGGGAGTGCACAGACCTCTGACAAAGGAGCTGTGCATGCTTTGAAATGCGTTAGTGCTCACCACCTTGCTGGGCACTGGTAAAGCTGCTATGCTGGGCACTAGTAAGGATGCATTAATGGGCACAGGTGAGGTTGCATTCCTGGGCAATGGTGAGGCTGTGTTGTTGGGCATAGGTGAGGCTGCATTCCTGGGCACAGGTGAGACTGCATTGATGGGTACTGGTGAGCATGCATTGATGGGCACTGGTGAGGCTGCATCGATGGGCACTGGCGAGGCTGCATTGCTGGGCACAGGTGAGGCTACTTTCCTGGGCACAGGTGAGGCTGCATTTCTAGTCACAGGGAGACTGCATTCTGGTGCACAGGTAAGGCTGCATTTCTGGGCACAGGTGAGGCTGCATTGATGGGCACTGGTGAGACTGCATTGATGAGCACTGGTGAGGCTGAATTCCTGGGCACAGGTGAGGTTGCAATCCTACCACAGGTGAGGCTGCATTTCTGGGCACAGGTGAGGTTGTATTCCTGGGCACTGGTAAGGCTGCATTGCTGGGCACAGGTGAGGCTGCATTGATAGGCTTGGTGAGGCTGCATTCCTGGGCACTGGTAAGGCTACATTGCTTGGCACAGGTGAGGCTGCATTGCTGGGCACAGGGGAGGCTGCATTCCTGGGCACAGGTGATGCAGAAAGGAGGGAGAGACCTCTGACAAAGGAGCTGTGCATGCTTTGAAATGCATTACTGCCCACCACCTTCACCTGATGTCACATCGGCCGCGTGCATTCCAGCTTGGTTCCAGAACCCGGGCCGCTTCATCACATCTTTACCTCCTCCCCAATACAGCTGCAGGATGGCTCTCTCTCTTCTCCAGACGGACGAGGATTACAGCGATCTGCATGAGGACAAATCATTGTATGCCTATGACCTCTTACTATCTCACTATTTAAGTGTTTTTAATCCCATTGTGCCTGTAATAAATATATACATATAAATAATGTATTGATGGGCACTGATGAAGCTGAATTGATGGACACTGGTGAGGCTGCATTCCTTGGAACAGGTGAGGCTGCATTACTGGGCACTGGTAAGGCGGCATTGTTGGGCACAGGTGACGTTGCATGGGTGGGCACTGGTGAGGCTGCATAGATGAGCACTGGTGAGGCTGCATGGATGGGCAGTGGTGAGGCTGCATAGATGAGCACTGGTGAGGCTGCATTGCTGGGCAGTGGTGAGGCTGCATTGCTGGGCACTGGTGAGGCTGCATAGATGGGCAATGGTGAGGCTGAATTGCTGGGCACTGGTGAGGCTGCATAGATGGGCACTTGTGAGGCTGCATAGATGGGCACTGGTGAGGTTGCATAGATGGGCACTGGTGAGGCTGCATAGATGGGCACTGGTCAGGTTTTATTGATGGGCACTGGTCAGGCTGTATAGATGGGCACAGCTGAGCCCTGCATTCTTTATGTAGAGCACTCCTGAGCCTTGCATTCTTTATGTAGCGCACTCCTGAGCCCTGCATTCTTTATGTAGCGCACTCCTGAGCCTTGCATTCTTTATGTAGTGCACTCCTGAGCCTTGCATTCTTTATGTAGCATGCTACTGAGCGCTACTTAGCCCTGCATTCTTTATGTAGCATGCTCCTTAGTCCTGCATTCTTTATGTAATGCACTCCTGAACTCAGCACTCTGTTTTTCTCTATCTTATCTCCATAACATTTGGTAGTCATATCTCAAAAAATTCTAAGGCCGCGTACACACGCGGGGACTGTTCGGCCAACTTTGTCCGCTGAACAGTGTTTCGGCGGACAGTCCGCCCGTGTGTGGGCTTTCAGCGGACAGTTTCAGCGAACAGTCCGCTGAACAAGGTTTTTCGGAAATTCCGAAAAACTGTCCGCTGAAACTTTGTTTCAGCGAACAGTCCCCTCGTGTGTAGGCTTGTTCGTCAAACTAAGTTCCGCGCATGCTCAGAAAGGATTTACACGCCGAAAGTTATAATGCAGTGTATAGGACGTCGTATTTTTCGTCCTGTCGTACGTGCCGTTCACGTCATCGCGCACGGTTTCAGCAAACTGTTCGTTCGTCGTGTGTGGCCATGTCCGTCCATGCTAATTTTGAGCGGACTGTTTGCTGAAACTGTTTGACGGACAAAGTTGGGCGAACAGTCCCCGCGTGTGTACGCGGCCTAAGAAGTATCTTTTTTTTAATCTTTATTTATGGAAGAAATGTGAGAAATAGCGTATATAACATACAATTATTCCATAAACACATACTACATACACTTCATATATAATTTAAGGAAAATATGCTTATAAAATAGTTTACCATTCTCTCACCCACCCTATCACAATCCCTCTCCCTCTGGGATAAGCTTAAAACCAACACATCCTTAGTGTCTGACTCTCACCCGCTTGCCCATATTTTTAATAATCGTGACTTCCCACCAGGGATGGACATTAAGTCATTCAAGTGGTGGCTGGATAAAGGGCTGTACCGAATCGGTCATTTCTTCACGCCCTCTGGCCCTATCTCCCTGAACTTTTGCAAAAAGAAACTAGAAATCCCAAATACGGAACTGTTTAGGTTTTCTCAGATTCAACATTACCTTCATGGGATCTGGAAGGAGAAACCGGGCCCTCCGCGCTTCACCGATTACGAGGTGTGGTGCGGACAAGCCACAGACCAAAGAGGGGGAATCTCGGTTATATACCATGCTCTTGCCCAGAATGACAGTAAAACACCCTTCATGTTGGCTTGGGAAAGGGATCTCCTCATTCACTGGGAACCGGAGTCCTGGTTCTCCTCCTGCTCCAGAGCTTATAAAGGGATAAAGAGTGTCTCTTTGATCGAGGCTAACGTTAAAGTGATGACTAGGTGGTACTTGACCCCGATTAAATTAGCCTGCATGTTTCCCTAGACCAATCCCCTATGCTTTAGAGGATGTGACATGGCAGGAACTATGGTCCACACTTGGTGGGAATGTATCAAACTCCGACCATTCTGGCGGAAGATATTTAATTGAATCCATCAGGTAACAAACATTCAGATCCCTAGAACCCCTGCCGTAGCTCTCCTGAATGGCCCCATCCCACAAACTGGCAAATTTACTAACATTTTGATTCACTTTATGTTGCTGGGAGCCAAGATAACCATAGCCAAATCATGGAAACAGCCCAGAGTCTCCCTACGAGCAGCCAAGCATAAGATATCTTGGATTATGACCCAGGAAAAAATGACTAGCATTTTATTAGACTACAGAGACAAATTCGAATCAATATAGGAGCCTTGGGCCCAGCATGAAGGCATCTCCCTCATCACCGATATTTAGCCCACATGGGCTTGTTGGGCACTCGGTTCCCGGTTTCGGTTCTGTCGACTGGCTCTTACTTATTCTTAGGCCGCGTACACACGCGGGGACTGTTCGCTCAACTTTGTCCGCTGAACAGTGTTTCAGCGGACAGTCCGCTCGTGTGTGGGCTTCAGCGGACAGTTTCAGCGGACAGTCTGACGAACAAAGTTTTTCGGAAATTCCGTAAAACTGTCCGCTGAAACTTAGTTTGAGCGGACAGTCCGCCCGTGTGTAGGCTTGTTCGTCAAACTAAGTTCCGCGCATGCTCAGAAAGGATTTACACGGCGAAGGTTGCATTGCAGTGTATAGGACGTCGTATTTCTAGTCCCGTCGTACGTGCCGTTCACGTCATCGCGCAAGTTTCAGCGGACTGTTCGTTCGTCGTGTGTGGCCAAGTCCGTCCATGCTAATTTTGAGCGGACTGTCCGCTCAAACTGTTTGACGAACAAAGTTGGGCGAACAGTCCCCGCGTGTGTACGCGGCCTTACCCTTCCCTTCTCTTCCTCCCTCCTGTTAGCCGAACACCCCTTACAGCTAGGTATACTACGCAGACTTTATTGTCTCCAGCCCATCTGGTGTTCCTTTGCTCTCCCTGGCTTCCCTTATCTGTTCTTTTTCCTCTCTTCTGTGTCTCTTCACCCCACTTTCCCCTCTTCTTTGACCTTTGTCAGCTTATTAGTGTCTTGGCCTCTTGATTGAACCAGAGGATAATGGTCGTTTTTATACTAGTTGGTTCGGATGATTTCATGGCCTATCCTCGGAAGAGCTCACCTCAGCTATACAAGCTCACAGCACCCTGGGGCTTCTCTGGACTCATCGTGGGGGCGGGGGGTCTTGGAGGACCTGGTAAGAGCTAGCCTAGCACAGCAAGTTCCCGTAAGGTATGCTGGGCTGGTTCCCTGGGGTCTCTGGTCCTCCTCGCTCCTTTGTTGCCCGGGATTCCCGTAGCCATACAGCATCTTATTTTTCTGTTTTGTTTCTTCTCTCTTCTAAGATGGTTTTGGGCCTCCAGAGGACCGGGTTTGCTTTTTCTTTTTTTTCTTCTCAAGGAGTATTTAGTTCGCTGAAGGCTGATCAGTCTTTGATGTTTAACTTGAGTTCTTGTATATACTTCTTGTATGTATGTATTTTTGAAAATCAAATAAATACTTTGAAATTAAAATAGTTTACCATTTGCTAATAAATAAAAATATGTCCCCGGATTTCATTTAAAAAATCTGGTCACTTTAGTCTGGGGGGCGGGTAGTATTAGATGTACTAGCAGATTTAAATATACTAAATAGCCACACTCCAGCTAAACATTTTTAAGCAGTTACAGTAAACAGTTATTTTTTCCTTTTGGGATAAAGATTTTACATAAATAAATAAAAGTCCTACTTTTATTCAGACTTACTGACTTATGAAGATTTTAGTAAGGAGAGTTAATTTGTAGTTAATCATTTTTCCCGTGGGTCCTGTTGAAACGATTGAGTGTCTTCTTTTTCACTTTCTTCTTTGTTTTAAGCTTTTAATATCTGCTGTCAAGATTCCATCTTTCCTTTTTTGATCCTGGTCTGCCTATTCCTATGTGGATCCTTCTGGGACATCTTTGGATGCCGTTCCAACGGTCCTCTGTGGACTTTTACAAATCGGGATTGCGAGCTGCCTACCAATGCATCCTAGGTGACACCTAAGGAGAATTACAAGAGTGTTTGACCCACTGCCATATGGTATGTGTGTCTATGCAGGTAAGAGTACCCTATTATGTATACACCGTTGTCAGGATTTGATTGACATATTTATAATAGTGTCAAGTCTGCCTGGAAAGGAGGCCCTAAAGAACTTTTTCACATTTATATTTTTGAACTGTTTCACTTGATTAGTTCATTAGAACCTATGGTGCCTTCTCTTGAGTGTTTTTACACATTGTGTGGATTTTATTGTACATCTTATTGTCTATTAATTTTCCCATTTACACATTTTTCACTCACATAATTATGTTCCCATTCATGGGGTTATATGTTTGAGCGCTACACATATTGTTTCACATATATACACAGAAAACTTCTAAATCAGAATTGATTTACAGGTGTTCTCTTCCCTGTGAGTTTATACCTAATAATTCAGTGTAGCACCCTAGTCCTATAATAGGGCTACATGTAGATTTAGTTATGTTGGGTGGTAGCCAGCTTGGCTAATTTGTAGTGTTTAGTGGTCAAATGACTTCTGTCCTAATCCTGTTTAGTTGTGGTTTTCTCTTTTGTCCGTAGGTGGTGCTGTCGTTGCCTTTGACATTAGTGTGATGAGCTACCGTGAGTTCAGATTATGGATAAACATATGTTTCTCAGCCAATCATATTTGCTGCTATGCATGCTGGGAAAAGGTATTTATTTGGGAGGACTTACCGCCCAGGGCTGCGGCCTGGATGGGTGTGTGTGTAAAACAACTCCTGGCTGCCAGGCATGAAGCCTGAGGCCTATCCAGGTCGTCTCCTGGCTGCTATGCCTATCCAAGGCCAATCCAGGTGTTCAAGTTTCTGTTGAGAACAGCCTGCTAAAGATTCAGGAATGATTCTGAGTGGGATGGAGTTCTAAGGAAGCACCAGGGGTGACCCTTCATGAGCTCGAGGCTATGAAGTGGCTGGGGGGACTTCAAGAGAGATCTCATCCAAGGAAATCTGTGTATGACACTGAGTAAACTTCAGTTACTAGAGGAGACAGCCTATCCAACAAAGTACAGATGTGCTGGTTCCGCTTAAAGGCTCATTTTTTTGTACTGCTGTCTACCTTATCTCCCCTATTTTTGTTTAAGGAGTCTGCTAATCCGCCTGTTGCTGATCGTTACTAATGGTGTCCTGTGCCCTATCCCCTTTCTCCCATATTTTTCCTGTTTGAGAAATAAACTTCTCTCTTGTTTTAACCATAAAAGTAACTGATGCCCAACTTTCTTTCTTGTTCATCACCCACAATGCCTAGTAACCTGCACCCTGAGGAATTATGTCAGCCCTCCCTACCTCTGGTACTAACCATCAGGCTCCTTGAAATTTGGGGTAGGTGCTACATCAGTCTAAAATTAGAGTGATCATTTGTGAGAGGCCGCCTAGAATGGCAATCTCTGACCACCTCTTCACAGTCTCTGACCATCTCCTGTATCATGTCTGCAGTCTCTAACCATCTCTTGTATCATGTCCAAAGTCTCTGACCATCTCTTGTATCATGCCTGCAGTCTCTGACCATCTCTTATATCATGTCCACAGTCTCTGACCATCTCTTGTATCATGCTTGTAGTCTCTGACCATCTCTTATATCATGCTTGCAGTCTTTGCATGATAGACGGGGGGCAGACCGTAAGGGACACTGTGAGGGGATCTGTGAAATGTGTGCAATAAATATTCTTGAAAAGATTACAAATGTTTGTGGGTGTTTTTAAATTTTAAAGTTGGGGGTAGGGGGTGCCAGATAGAGACTCCGCCCTGAATGCCAAATGCTCTAGGTATGCCCCTGATCTATCTAACCCTCTAAAGTAAAAATCACTGTACTTAATTATTCTGCAATTGATTTGGTCCGGTCCCAGCATGTCAGCGGTGGCTTCAGTTTAGAGGCGGGTGCATTAGAGGCAGCAGTCAACAGAAGCCCCATAGTAGTTTATGGATGAAGTCATTTACCAGCCATTTCACAACCGTTGTCAGTCCTCTCCTGCACACAGCTGCTGGAAACCGAACTAGATCGGCTGCAAAATAGGTAAGTACAGCCATTTTTGCTTTACAGGGTACAGGGTATAGATTAAGTTTAGAATGTGGTAGAGAATAGGTTTTGCCGGGTCTTCCAAAAAAAAAAAAACAATACAGCCATCACATCTAAGAATTGTTAAGCTTCAAAATAATTCCCAAGTTCAACAAAAGTTTGTATCCTATAGAGACTCAGCAATACAGCTACCCAACCTACTTAGAGCGACTTACAGAGTGAAACAGAGATGTAACCAAGCATTTGCCAAGATGAGCGGAATGCAGCTTGGTCAGTCTGTACCCAAAAGGAAAGGCTTCCTGGGAGATTGATGTAATCCCTGCACTTTCCCCACTCCTCTAGAACCTTTCCCTGATTCTAAGCACTGTCCCTGCCAGAAGGGTATCTTCTCCCTACACTAACCACTTGCAAAACGCATGCCAAGCCTGGGAAACAAGTTCCTAAATAAACGCTGCCTGACCCAAGATGGCCACAAAAGTCATATTGGGTGCCAGCATCCAATTGGATAGCTGCCTCCTTCTCGAGTTCCTCTCGACTTCCTCCTCCATCTGCAATGCCGCTGCGGTCGAGCACCATCAGTAGTGGAGAAAATAGACTGCACCTGCCTACATAACAGTTTTTAATACTACCTTACTTGTTTTATCTAGGGGAGAGAAGAAACTGTTTTTACCTAGTCCTTAGCTTCCTTTGCAGAGAGCACTCCTCCGCGGTGAAGTGTCCTTTAGCATCATCACATCCAATGCAAGGCTATGGACCCTGCTTAGGTCTAAATGATGCCAGGATCCTAGACCACTAGAATGTGGGGGAGAAGAGACTGCAGGGTCCGCTCCAGCTGCAGGGAGGAGCAGAGAATTGGGTAAGTAAATTTCTGTTTCCTAGACCAAATTAACAATTAACCATTGCAGGGGCCACAGCCCCACTGCAAAGGATACTTTTTTAGTTGCCTGTAGTTGGGCTTTAAAAGCTAAAAGAGAAATTCAGGTTTTTGTTATTTAAGAATAATAAAGTGTGCTTTAAAGTTTTTTTTCCTCTTTTGCACAACACAGTTGATGCAGCATCTGTCCCCCGCTGGCTCTAAGACTGAGAAGTCACCCCTACACATCCCAGTGACAGTCACCAGCTCTCTGCTCATGGAGCTCTGAGAACAGAGAGATCAGTGGTCTTTGATCGCTCTCAAAGCTCCATGAGCAGAGAGCTGGTGACTATCAGTCACCGCTTTCTGCTCACCCCCCCCCCCGGACTCAATGGAGTGCTAGGCTGTGGAGGGGGTGGGAGGGTCTGGCTCAGGCTCTCAGTGGCTCACAGAGAGGCTGAGCCAGGTGCCGGTCCAGGGTTGTGGGCAGATCCCGACCATATTGTCGCGATCTTGCCCCAGCCTGGACCAGCACTATGACGTCAGCCAACCTCAATAAAGAAGACAATAAAGAAGACCTGTCATGTACATTCCCTTGTAATAGGAATAAAAGTGATTAAAACTAAAAATAAAGGGACAGCGTAAAAAATAAAAATAAAAGTAAAATAAATAAGAAAAAAAATGTAATGTAACCCAGGGCTGAGCGATGCGCTGACGTCACCCCTTACGAAGGAATTGTACCCAGGAACGACGAGTTTGTCCGTTTGCGTCCAGCCGGTGCATCGGACTTAAGGCTGATCTTTCCTTTGTGCTTTGTAAGTGCATTTTTGTTTTTATATTTGAGTTATATTAAAAGGTTTTACACTATTGGAGCTTCATTTCTTTGGCATGGAATTGGCACATATGACCTAATATATGGGAGATAACTAAAGATACTTGTTTGACAACCTGGTCATGATATCGGTGGAGGGAGGAGAACAGCTGAGACCCTTCTGAAGTGGGAGATATCTATTGTTACATGCTGTTGGTGACCCTCTGTAGTGGGGGGTCATGGAATTCTGGTAAGGAGTAATTTTGGCTGTATGGTGGTGGATCAAGCACTTGCTACACAGTAGAAGATTTGACGATTTCATCTATATTGGACTCTGTTGGAATTTAAATGTTTATATAATTACACATTGGGTGTTCACTATTTTGTTTTTTATTTTTTTGTTGTTTTTCTTTTTTCGTTGTTCACTGTGATCAATTATCCTATAACCCTTATTCTTTAGGACTGGGGCTAATAGGCCTATTTTTCCTTCATTATTGTAGCCTGCAATGAAAAGCTAGAATCAGTTTTAAGCGCCTTAGGTTCTTTTTCTTTCAGGGTTTTTTGATAGAGGGTTTACATCCACTTTAACCACTTTCAGACCAGACCATTTTGCTGGCTTAAGACCAGACCACTTTTTGCGATTCGGCACTGCGTTGCTTTAACTGACAGTTGCGCGGTCGTGAGACGTGGCTCCCAAACAAAATTGACGTCTTTTTTTCCCCGCAAATAGAGCTTTCTTTTGGTGGTATTTGATCACCCCTGCAGTTTTAATTTTATGTGCTATAAACAAAAAAAAGCAACAATTTTGAAAAAAAAAGTATTATTTTTTACTTTTTGCTATAATAAATATCCCCCAAAAATATATAAAAAAACATTTTTTTTCCTCAGTTTAGGCCGATACGTATTCTTCTACATATACATAAGCGATTATTGGTTTGCGCAAAAGTTATAGCGTTTACAAAATAGGGGATAGTTTTATGGCCTTTTTATTAATATTTTTTTTTTACTAGTAATGGGGCGATCAGCGATTTTTATTGTGACTGCGACATTATGGCGGACACATCGGACATTTTTGACACATTTTTGGGACCATTGTCATTTATACAGCAATCAGTGCTATACAAATGCACTGATTCCTGTGTAAATGACACTGGCAGTGAAGGGGTTAACCAGGGGGTGGCAGTGTAGGGGTTAAGTGTGTCCTAGGGGTGTGTTTATAACTGTGGGGGGCTGGGCTGTGTGCTAGTGAACACTGATCTCTGCTCCAATCACAGGGAGCAGAGATCAGTGTCACTTGTTGCTAGGCAGAACGGGGAGATGCGCTGGCGGCGCGCATGCGATAGCAGGGCAGCATTTCAACTGGACGTACCTGTATGCCAGTTGAAATGCCCGTGCCATTCTGCCGACGTACATCGTCGTGCGCCAGTCGGGAACCAGTCAGACCGCCCTACGTACATTTACTGCGGCAGGGCGGCCGTTCTGTGCCAGATCATGTACGTGATCTGACACTTCCAGCTCTGGGACGCGCAAGCGCATGGCGCCGGCAACCCACTCCCGCTTTAATTATACACAACAGGAGCCCAGCGGCAGGTACCACGGAATTGATATCAGATGGCACCTGTCGATTAGACAGTACAGAGGCAGAACAACAATCTTGTAAACAAGGCAGATTGTCGTTCTGTCAGAGGGAGAAGTGCTGATCCCGTGTTTCTGCAGGAACATGGATCTTTGCCTTCCCCTAGTCAAGCACCTCCCACACAGTTAGTAAGCACAACATAAGCACACATTTAAACCTTGTGACAGTGCATATTTTTTAGCACTGATCACTGTATTGGTGTCACCGGTCCCCAAAAATTGTCAGTTAGTGTGCAATTTGTCCGCCGCAATATCACAGTCCAGTTATAAGTCGCTGATCGCCGTCATTATTAGTAAAAAATTAAATAAATAAAAATATCCCATAGTTTGTAGGCGCTACAACTTTTCCGCAAAACAATCAAGATACGCTTGTTGGGATTTTTTTTACCAAAAATATCTCGCAGCATACATATTGGCCTAAATTGATGAAAAAAAAAAGATTTTTTATTGAGTATTTTTTTTAAACAGAAAGTAAAAAAATATTGTTATTTTTTTCAAAATTGTCGCACTTTTTTTTTTATAGCGCAAAAAATATAAACCACAGAGGTGCTCAAATACCACCAAAAGAAAGCTCTATTTGTGGGAAAAAAGTACATACTTTTTTTGGATACAGCGTTGCACGATGATGCAAATGTCAGTTAAAGTAATGCAGTGCCGTATCGTAAAAAATGGCCTGGTCATGAAGGGGGGTAAACCTTCTGAAACTGAAGTGGTTAAACTGAACATTTTAGCTAAATCAGCAAAGCAGCACAGTCTGGCAGGGACACGAGCAGCCTGTCATCTGTAATCATCCTTTGCTACTGAAATAAAATCTGACACTTGCAGAAAATATGTGTCGCCACGCCCCCTCTGCTTTGACTGACATGCAGAGGAGACTCATGCATGAGCATGAGTGAAGGGAGCGTGTCTTCTGCTGCCTCATCCTGAGTAAAAAAGCATTTAGTTTTAAGTGCTTGCAAATCTTATATGCATAATTTCTCCAATACATGCATCATGTTATAGTTTCTTGATGTTGTGTTTTGTAAAACTCCAAACTGCTTTATTATTACCTTTGTATTTTCATCTCTAAGCCTATCATAGCTCTCTGAAAATCTCTGGTCCGTGGGCGGTGGAGTTGTGACATCACTGGCCCCACCACCCACCTGTACAACCCACCTCCCAGCAGAGAGTGACGTGCATGCACACTTCCAGGACTGTGCACATTGCTAAGCCAGTGCTAGTGTGTGAGTGTACAGCGGGAATGTGGGGCCAGTGATGTCATGACGGTCTATCTCATTTCTTGAGGCCCTGAAATGTCAAGACAATACAAATACTTGAAAAGTAGACATTCCAAGGTATTTAGTAAGAGGCATGGTGAGTTTTTTGAAGTTGTAATTTCCACAATTCTTAGGAAAATAAAGATTTTTTTGTTTGTTTTTTTACACAAAATTGTCATAACAAGAAGTTATTTCTCGCACACGACAAAAGCATACTAGCAAAGACACGCCAAAACACATTTTGCTACTCATCCTGAGTATGGCGATACCACATGTGTGAGACCTTTACACAGCCTACCCACATAGAGACGTTCAAGATTCAGGAAGCACCGTTAGGTGTTCTAGGAGCATAAATTACACATATAATTTCCTGACTACCTATCACATCTGTGAAGGCCCTGGATCACCAGGACAATACAAACGCCCACAAAATTACCCAGGTAACAGGTACTCGGGTACTCTGATGGGCTGCAGATAGGTACTTGGTGACTCTGATGGATTGGAGACAGGTGCTCGGGTACTCTGATGGGCTGTAGACAGGTACCCGGGTACTCTGATGGGCTGGAGACAGGTACTCGGGTACTCTGATGGGATGCAGATAGGTACTCGGGTACTCTGATGGGCTTCAGATAAGTACTTGGTTCTCTAATGGCCTGCAGATATATACTCGGGTACTCTGATGGACTATAGATAGGTACTTGGGTACTCTGATGGACTACAGATGGGTACTCGGGTACTCTGGGCTGCAGATAGGTACTCGGTTATTCTGGGCTGCAGATAGGTACTCAGGTACTCTGGGGCTGCATTATTTGGACAGATTCATTGGCTCTTTACTCTGATCGGGAATGGGCTGTGCACCCGGGCAGGAAGTGGTTAAAGGAGAAGTGCAGCCAAAGCTCGTTTTACTGTACTCCTCCTATAGATCACATAAGTGCAGTTCGTTTTGCACTCCTGTCACCCGTTTCCAGCAGCAGCTGAAGCCTGCTGTCGGCTGACGTTACAGAGCTTGTCCAAGCTTCAGAAAGATCACGACTATATGATTGTGATCTGCCCACATGCCTGGACCGACACCTCGCTCAGCCTCTCCACAATTCACTGAGACCCTGAGCCAGCTGCTCCTGCCCCCCCCCCCACACAGCCTAGCGCTCCAGTGAGGGGTGGGAGCAGAGCAGACAGCAGTGACTGACAGTCAGCAGCTCTCTGCTCAAGGAGCACTGAGAACTGAGCGATCAGCGATGTTTGATCTCTCGGTTCTCAGTGTTGGAGCCGGCGGGGGAACAATGCTGCATCCAGCTAGGCAAGTATGGTTCTAAAATTAAAAAAAATTCCCATAGTTCTCTTTTAAGTCCCATTTCAGATAAACACAAAAAATAAATAAATTCAGCTAAGAGCTAAAGCAATATTAGGAATGAGATTCAAAAACACTGCTACCATGGGTTTGAGGCAAACCCTGTGGGTTTGAGATTGACAGTCCTGGAAAATGTATTTTAGAATCAATAGACATATTAGTTCACATATACCAAAAAAAAACGGAGGAGCAAGATTTCCACCCCATCCTGGGATCCACGGCAGAGAGGTCTGACTTTGGGACTATGGATGCAGTGTAGCCAGCCAACTCACAATCAAGAGGGGACCAACGCAAAGCATTCAGTCATTTTTCACCGCTCACTTAACCGGAGACTCCGAACAGGCACTTATAATTTGATTGACTAAGCCTGGAAACCAGGAAATTACTGAAGAAATGTAGCAAAAAAGTTTAAAACAAGTAAATATGATATACTTTGCTATCAATTTGCTAATGCTAAAAGCATAAGGATTCAAAATATTTAATGTTGATTGAGAGAGTGAGTTTAGTTCCGCTTTAATAAAAGTTGAAAAGAGAAGTTTACCTTTAGTAACATGTTACACCATATTTAGGGTGTAGCATGTTACTAAACTAGCAGCCCCCCTGTCATACCCTATTGTGGCAGTGCGCTGGGGATGTTCTCCCAGCACCCGCTGTCATCATTTTTAAAAAATGTGGTTGTGCGGTGCTCCACCCACCCAGCCGCTTCATTCATTCACAGAGTTCTGTGAATAGGAGAACTACAACTACCGTCAGCCATTGGGGCTCACGGCTTGTAGTTCTCATTTAATTAACAGGGAGCTGTTGAGCACTCTAGGTAGTTCATAATCTTCCTGTCTTTCAGTACCTGCCTGCCCATACGAGGTACGTGTCGACAGATACAATGACAGTGTGTAGGAGCCTGCTTTACAGGCTCCTAATAAAAAATTGGAAAAATGCACATTTTTTTACATGAAAAATTATGTGAATTTTTTTTATTTAAAAAGTGAACTTATCCTTTAAAGTAAAGTTCATATGTCTGGTCTTTAAGGGTAGGATCACACTACCCACAGAGTAATTACCATTTTTTTAAAAAAAACTTTAATGAAAATTTGCATTTTGAAAAATACAGGGTTGTGTAGAGGCCTAAGGAGTGGTGTGGAAAAATGCAGCCATGTTGCATTTTTCCACTACGCAGCTGGCAGCAAACAGGACCTTTGTTTTCTGTGTGCCTTTGCAGAGAGATGCGTTTTTCTTATGCAGAGAAGTTTAAACTGGCCCTAATTTTTATTTTTGTGCAATTTGGGGTTGAGTGAAAATGGGTGTGTAAAATGCCATGTGGTCACCAGGTAATTGGAGTTCTTGGTGCTCACACATGTTGCATTGTTCATAATGTGACAAAATGTAAACAAAATCCAGCAGGGAGAGCGGGCTTGCTTAAAGTGGACCTTCCATAAAAATGGAAGGTCCACTCTATTGAAAACCCCCACCACGTCTATACGATTATTCGGTCTCATATATAAATATGTATAAGGCTGGGTTCACATTGCAGCGGTTACGAGAACCGGATGTGATTCGCACCGCACTGCAGTGCAAATCACATCCGATCTCTGTGCGATGCGAGTTCAGCCATACAGATAGTATGGCTGAATTTGCATCGCACCCGGCCCAAACTCGCACAGGACCCTTTTTTTGGCCCGCAGCAGAATTGGATCGCATGGGTGTTCACACCATGCGATCCGATTCCTGTCCGAGTTTGTAGATCGCACTGCGATATGCGAACTGATCTGGGGGTGTCATTAACGTTTCACTGACACTCCCAGCAGTTCGCATAGGGCAGTGTGAACTGCCGGCGGGAGGTATGCGATGCAGGAACCCGCAGCGGATTCGCCGCGTTCCCGCATCGCTGCAATGTGAACCCAGCCTAAATGTCTTTTCATGGAATTGGTTACTTGATACTTAAGACCAGCCTATTTTTTGGTAAGATCAGGAACACCTGGAATGATTTTATTTAGGGCTCGGTCAGTTGAGCTATGCTTGTTTTTCTTCTTTTTTTTAGGTTGACTGTGTTGGGCTGTTACCTTTCACTACTCTGTATTGTTGTACCAAATTCCTTGATACCTAAATAAAGAATAAAAAATAAATATAAAATACCCCACCACACAAAAAAAGGCTGTTAAGAAAAAAATACCTTGGCCCCTGGGTTAATTTTGCAATCTTCATAATAGGTCCACTTTAATAAGTGGCCACAGAAGGTGTTCAGACCCAGGAGCCAATGAAACTGTCAGAGGTTTAACTTTCCAGCATCTACCAAAAGATGAGACAGTTTAGGATGGACTGACTCTTTGAATATATATTTTGGATATAATAGTGAGGACTCAGTTTTTATTCTGTGTGTCCTACTGGTGAGCTCACTTCCTGTCCCAGTAAAACAACAGGAAGTAAGGGGAAAAAAGCCTCAACAGGAAATACAGTAAGCAATAAAATACTAGCAAAGCTTTAGCATGGTGCAATGTACTGGGGGGATGGATTTCACCCCTCCTCTCTTATATGTAGAGAGATTGTCAGAGATTGTCCTTAAACTATAAGAAATATACTTAAAAAGTCCAAGCCCACTTTAAGTTAATCCTGTTTTTCTCTGTGCGCGCTATTGATGCCATTTCTGATTTTCCCCAGCCTAACTTGTCAAATTGCTAACCCAGCTGTTCTATTCAAAAATCAGCTTTCGCAACAGGTTGGCTTGGAAAAAAAAATAAAAAATCAGTCCAGCCGAATTTACGAAAATACATTTTGTTAAAGCTGTGATCTCCCGCTGCCTTTGTCAGCAGTTCTGTGACTTCACCCCTTATCCTGACCGCATTTCTTTATCTCTTAGAGGCATGCAGCCAACCATGATCAGAGATTTCCAACTGACTTGTGACTTTCGTCCACTCGGTATCTAAGCAAAGGAAAAGAAACGGTTCACAAGTCATCGTCCTACCCATGATTTTCATATAAGAACACCATGAGAAAATTGCAGCTTTTAGAAGTGAACTTCAATTGACACTTCCATGAAGAAAAATAGAATCTTCAAATGCCTCTGGAAGAAGTAGATTAGCAGTGACATTGCAGGAAGAGAATGTGAGTCATTAGCATTAATTGCTTTTTAATTTACACTGATTACTGATCACCCTCCGATAGGAACTCCTATCATAGTTGAGCGGACATTGTAGAAAATATATCACTCTGAATATTACTGCAAGGCCATATACGCTTAATTGAACAGTTAGCAGTCGGAAATTGTGATCTAATTTTTTATCTATATAATATAAGCTAAATAGTGCAGTGCAAGCAACTTTGTGTTCCACTAAAAACAAAAATGTATTTACTAAGCACAAAAGAATTCTGAGAAGAATTCTGAGAAGTTCTGTGTCTTGTACTCCAGCTAAGCTGGAAATACATAGAGATTGTACATCCTAACATTGCCTGGCTTAAGTTTTTTTCCACTATTGCTTGAGTACATTTAGGCCACCTACCTGTATTAATCTTATCAGGGCTCCATAATAAAGAAATGGCTCCATATGATTGTCACCGACCACTCCCCCTAACCTCACTCCATTTATTTGTTTAATCACTTTATTTTAATATAATATACAGGAAATTTGGGAACTTGGTAAAAATAAATTGCTTTCAGGGTGAAGTCTGCCTGGAGTTGTTGGGGAGAAGCTAATAAGGGAATGCGTTTGTTCTGAACAGAGCGAGGACCAGCTATGGTTGCCACCTCATCCCTTTAAACCCAAACACATATGAATTACACAGGCTCTGAGGCTAATTTAATACAGATAAGGCACTAAGTGAGTTTAATTACCACCTTAATCAGCCACAGAACCTGTGTAATTAATACGTGTTTGGGTTTAAAGGAATGAGGTGGCAACCCTAGGCCCTGCTGATAATTGGATAGGTGACTGAAATTTCAGCAGGAAAGTTGACTCCCAGTAAAGAAGTTCTGTTACGTTTTATGCAGGGCTTACATATGTGCGAATTGGATGCTATTTCACTGACTCTCATTGGAGCCTGCTCACTCGTCTGGGGCGGCCGCTGTGCAGTTTCCAAAATGGTCCTGTGCGTTTTTGGGTCTAATTTCAGGTGCGAATTTAGGCAAAAATTCATACCCGAATATCACCTGATTCGGTGGACAGAAAGGTACATATATATATATATGAACATTGATCAGTCCTGATGTTCTGACAGCCTATCTCAATTCTTGAGGCCCTAAAATGCCAAGTCCTTTGTGGACCTGTTGATCCCACATTTTCTCTCAGCATACAATGCAGCAGGAGAAGGGACACCCCTCCCAGGGGACGCACTAAGAGCACACATTGTAGTGCTCCCGAAAGAGGGTAAGGACCCATTACATTGCCAAAATTGTCAGCCTGTCACAAGAAGTACTTACCGAGGCCGAGATGCCAAGAGTGGTTCGCCCTTGCGACTATGCGCACCCCGTCCCCCGGAGGTGGTACACGGAGCGGGTGACACACAGAGGCACAGGCCACCAGCAGGTATAGATCCTGAAAAAGTCTGTAGAACTGTACTGTACAGGAGGTGAGCTGAGGGTCAGGAACTGGCTGAGGGTATGGTGCAGAGTTTACAATCTGGAACACAGCAAGGGATCAGGCACAAGAGACAGTAAACAAGTCCATGAAGCAGGCCAGGGGTCAAATCCGTGTAAACAAGTAATCAAGTCCCTGAAGCAGGCCAGGGGTCAAAGCAGGTAAGCAAAATATTATCGATGCTGCATGGACGCGAAAGACCCCACTGTTGCTCCTCTCAACGGATGCTGAAAAGGCGTTTGACAGGGTGAGCTGGCCTTTCCTGTTTGTAACCCTCCGTTGTATAGGCTTGAAGGAACGCATGATGACTTGGATACAAGCTATTTATTCTTGCCCATCGGCCCAAGTCAAGGTCAACTGCCACCTCTCTTCTCCATTTTGGATAGCAAATGGGACAAGACAGGGGTGCCCCTTATCACTCCTGATATTCGATCTTACTCTTGAACATTTCTTGTGTCTCATCAGGGACAACCCAAATATCACAGGCCCACGCCTCGATGCCACCCTGTCCCTGAAAATGATGGCATTCGCAGACAACATGCTCTTCTTCCTGATCAATCACCTAGTTTCTATCCCAAGCTTTCTTAAGGAACTGAAGATTTACATGGTTTTGTCATTGTTCTGTATTAACTACCAAAAATCGGAAAGAGCTTGCTGTCTCTTTTCCTCCCTCCTTAGCTGCGTTGCTCCGGGTAGACTTTACTTTTAAATGGGTGGCTACCCACATTAAGTACCTGGGGATCCTATTGCCTGGCAAGACAGAGGACATTTTCCTCCTCTTCTAGTAGCCATAAAGAAGGATTTATAGGAGTGGCAACATGGGCTGTTCTCCTGGTTCGGTCGCTGCAGCATAGTAAAAATGAATATCCTGCCTAGACTGTTATATCACTTCCAAGCACTACCTATACAGTTGCCTACCTCCTTCCTAAACGCAGTGAATAGAGTACTGGTCCACTTTTTGTGGGCCCGGAAACCCCCACTACTAAGTCAAACAGTTCTCCAGCTTCCAAAACCGAAGAGAGGCTTGGCCCTGCCGGAAGCCAATCTTTATCACACGGCATGCCATCTAACTCGTATACTAGATTGGTGCCGCCACAGCTCCCTGAAACAATGGGTGCAAATAGAACAATCCCTAACAGGGGCCCACCTGGGATCATTACCCTGGTGTCAGAAGCTCTTGCCAAAACAGATTTCAGACCACCCCATGGTGGGGGTGAAAATACAGGCGGCTTGGAAAGTTTTCCGAGACTTGCTGGTCGCACCGCCCCCATCCCCACTCACCCCGGTAATGGGCAACCTGGCCTTCACTCCGGGTCTCAATGATCCTAGCTTCCTGGAATTGAAACAGGTGGAGAAGTCACAGGTACGACATTTCCTCATTAATGGACAATGGAGTAATAGGCAGCAAATATTGGACGATCCTGCCCTGGGTGGGCTCTCTTTCTGGCAAAAGGTGCAGCTGTCCCACTTCATTGGGTCACAGCTGTCCCACTTCATTGGCTCACAGCCCTCCCCAGCTGCCTATGAAAAGGCAATTGACCCCCTTTGAATCACTATGCCTAGATCAGACACCATTGAGACAAGCAATCTCCCTGATATATCAACTACTGGTATTGCCGCTCCCCCGGAGTATAGGCCTCCCTATATTTATAGTTGGGAGTGTGAACTGGGAATACAACTGATGGGGAAGCAGGTAGACAGGATCATTCTTTTCACCCACAAGCCCTCTATTTGCGCAAGACATCAAGTAGCAGGATACAAAATACTGTCCCGTTGGTACTATACACTGGAAAAGATACATAGGATGTTCCCTCAGAGCACAGACTTATGCTGGAGATGTGGGGAGGAGGTCAGAACGCTCCTGCATGTCTTTTGGACCTGCCGCATCCTACAACCCTTCTGGGTAGAGGTACATCGCATCATCCAGAAATTCACAGACCGGGTGCTGCCAATATCCCCCGAGCTCTTCCTTTTGCACCACCACTAGATCTGGAGTAAGAGATATAGAAAATCCATATTGTCGCTCTTAATCACTGCAGCAAAGAGCTGCATCCCTCTGAATTGGAAACAGACGCAGCCTCCGTCGGTGGCGGGTTGGTTGAAAAGAGTGGCGGACATACATGCAATGGAGGACTTGGTGGCCACGGAGAAAGGCCTAAATAAGACATTTTCCAAAACATGATTCCACTGGCATGAATTATACTACTCGGAGGAGTACCATCGGTTGGTGGCTCGGCACTCCTGAGGGGGTCGCTTCTGGGAAGACCCAAAGGGGAGTGGATACCAACTCCCCTTTCTTCACCCACTCCCCGCTTTTTTTTTCTTTATGGTTTGTTTCCCCTTCCTTGTGTTCCCTGTCTCATCTTCTTTCTCTTCTCTTGTTCTGTCTATATTATCAGCACTAATGTGCTATGCCTTTTTTGAGCCGGTCACCAACAGGCTCAAATCTCTTTTTCCAAAAAATACAATGGCAACTGCCGTAAAAATGGTCATGCAGGATTCCCTCAATACGCAATATGATTCCCCTCTGATAGCAGAGGTCTCTTCTTTTCAGTGTTATCTATGTGGGATTTTGGGGATTGTTATTTTTATTATGATATGTACCAGCGTAGTTTATGTATTTCTGCATTATCTCCTCTCTTAAATAAAGAATTTCTAAAAAAAAAAAAAAAGCTTGATGTACTGAATACAGGTAACTATACTGACAAAGTGCATTAATGGTGCCTATGCTAGGCCTAGACCAACTGGAAGCACACGTCTGTAAAAATGAAAGAAAGGGGAGAAAGGATCAAAAAGGGACTTACAGGATGGTTTATCTGAATGGGCAGTCCTTTATGTTGTTCTTCTGCTATCTATCATTGAGGCCCTTTAAAAAGCAGTGGTGCACTTAATGACAGTTGATGCGGTCAAGGTGGGGTATAGGTGCAGTGTAGACATGGATCAAATTCAGGGATAGTTTGGTATAACTGCAGTGCAATGTAGGTTTGGTATGGGTGCAGTCTAGGTTTGTTAGACATGAGATATGGGTTTGGTATAGATGCAGTATGGGTTTGATACACTTCGTGTCTTGCTCTCAGTGGCTCAGTCTCTGCTAGCAATGTCAGTAATGGGCGGATAGCCCTCTCACCAGTTCCCAGGATGCTGCTGTGGATGCTCACTGTACAAAAAAGGGGGAGCCCTCTGTCTCTCTGTGGCAGCGGTGCAGGATCTGTGATATGGGTGGTTCTGCACTGCCCTCATGTGTCCTCACCCCCAGTTTTAGGTTTGTATACCCACCGGCAGATGCTATCTCTCTTCTAGGCGCCAAGGGAGAAAGCTTTCCTGTGCGGTTTAATACAAAAAATTCTCTCCACTTCTCCTAATCCACAGTGTCTATTGAGATCTGTAGTCCAAAAAGTCTATGGGTCCCATAATATGGCTGCCAAACCAAACTACAACTCCCAGGACTCTGAGCATTCCACATAGAAGTCTATGGGTTTGCTTGGCTTTAGTTCTCCCCCTGCTGGCCAGAGATGAATGTTGCAGCATAACATCAGTATCTCGGTAAAAGAAAACTGGTTGTAAAGGGAGAAATGTCTCCTTCTCCATGTTTCTGTAGTCCAGCAACTGGCTGCATAAACAGTCATATACAGTGTATATAAAGAGAAAAGATCAAGTTCTTGGGATTTTCAAGGGGCCAATTATCAAAAGTCCATGATAACAGATTTAACAGTATCATGGACTTTTGATAATTGCCACCTTGAAAATACCAAGAACTTTATCTTTCTCTTTATAAGTATAGCAAAGTTCCAAGCCCCTGAAGCCCAATACTGACCATCAGAGTTAAGGACAGCTGACATCCTTCAGTGTAAAGTGGGTTACAAAGCATGGTGGGTGTAATGCAAGATGAACAGATGGGCTCCAGACACTTTGAATAGAAAGAGATTTATTGTCTCTTAAAGCGGGAGTCCGCCGGGACTCCGCGTTTTTTTTTATTTTTTTAAAGCCAGCAGCTACAAATACTGCAGCTGCTGACTTTTAAAATAGTGAAACTTACCTGTCCAGCGCGCCCGCGATGTCGGCACCCGAAGCCGATCTCTAGATCGTCACTCGGGTGCTGCCGCCGCCATCTTGGGTATGGGAGTCAGGAAATGGAGCCTTTCGGCTTTATTTCCCGGTTCCCTACTGCGCATGCGCGAGTCGCGCTGCGCAATAAGGACGGTCCCCGCTGCCTCTGGGATCTGTGTGTTTCCCAGCAGGCAGCGGGGCACTTGCGGAAGGGGGCGGGCACTTGCGGAAAGGGGCGTAATCTACGCCCCTTTCCGCAGAGAGCTATTCTGGAAGTGGGTGCAGTTACCTGGATTATCCAGGTAACTGCACCCCCCTCCCCCCTGAAAGGTGCCAATTGTGGCGCCGGAGGGGGGGAGGATTCCGATGAGCGGAAGGTCCATTTTAGGGTGGACCTCCGCTTTAAACAGAACTGTGGAAGAGAGGATTAGGGCCAGGACACCCTTAGGTAGATGCAATGTTAATTGTCAGACCTTGAGACTTCTATAGGTAGACAGATATACAAGTGAAGGCCTCCAGCCAGAAACTACTGTATAGGTAGGACCGCTATTTCCTATGGCAACAATCTTGTAGCTGTTACTAAGGGTAATGGTATTCAACTATCTGCAGTATGAACCGTTCTCTTTATGGTATGGTACAACAAGGAGAAAACTAGTCCAGGAGGTTGCCAAGAGGAATAGACAACATTCAAGGGGCTGCAGGAATTTCTGGCAAGTTCTGGTTGTGTAATACATGTGACAACAATATGCTGTATTCTTCATATGTCTGGTCTGTGGAGTAGGGTGTCAAGCCTTTTCTTACATCCAAGCCCAGCTACATTTTGCATAAACCAAGCCCAGCTACATTTTGCATAAACCAAGCCCAGCTACATTTTGCATAAACCTATATCAAGTCTGCCAAAAAGCATGTGGGAAAATGTGTTATGGTCTGATGAGACCAAGATTGAACTTTTTGGCAATAATTCCAAAAAGTATTTTTGGCGCAAAACCAACACTGAGCATCACTAAAAAAACACCATATTCACAGTGAAGCATAGTGGTGGCAGCATTATGCTTTGGGGTTGTTTTTTATGCTTTGGGGTTGTTGTTTTTTTCAGCTGGAACTGGAGCTTTAGTCAAGGTGGAGGGACATATGAACAGTTCCAAATATCAGTTAAATCTGGCACAAGAATTTCACCTTTCAGCATGACAGCAACCCAAACATACCTCTAAATTAGCAAAGAATGGCTTCACCGGTAGAAAATAAGTTTTGCAATGACCTATTAAGAGCCCAGACCTGAATCCAATTGAAAATCTGGAGGGGTGACTTGAAGGGGGCTTTGCATAGGAGATGCCATCGCAATCTGACAGATTTAGAACTCTTTTGCAAGAAACAGTGAGCAAAGATTGTGCCATGCTGATAGACTCCTACCCCAAAAGATTGAATTCTGTCATATAATCCAAAGGTGCTTCAACAAAGTATTCGTTTAAGCATGTGCAGATTGATGCAACCACATAATTGGAAGGTTTTTTTTCTCCACTTTAAAGATTTTAGTTATTTTTTTTGTTGAATTACGCAGATTATAGGTCACATTAAAGGTGGGGAAAAAAATCAAAAGTCATTTCTCTTGGTCTGTGTCTCTTTAAGAACTATAAAACTACTGTTCCCAGAACCCCGCTGGTTCCCAAGATGCTTTGAGTTATGCCCCAGAGACTTATGGGGGAGGAAATATAAGGAGGGGGAGAGGCCTAGTTCGCTCTCTTTGGACACCCCCCTCTCTTCAAGCAAGAGGAGATCTGTGCTGAACTGCTGAGGCACAAGGCCTGAAGCCTGGGCCTTGTGCTCTTTTCCAAAGAGCTCTCTGCCAGCCTAGTTGCACCTGAGAGACATTTTCTCATTCCTTGCTGCTGTACACCAGAAGGATTGAAGACTCGGAGGTCGGTGGATTCCTGTTCCTAGACGAAAAGGCAGAGAAACCGGACTTGGACTTGTCCGGGTGGTGAGAGCTGTTTAAAGACAGATGCTTTATCTTTATTATTCGTTTGGATTACAAAGTTGTTCTTCAAGTGCACCACCGAAAGATTGCTAGCGAATATTGTTTTACTGGACTTCCATCTAGATCAGTCAGGCCTGACTGCATAGGTAGACAGTGCTGGGTGTTTACCCATGTGGGGAAGTAGCTGAAAAAGGGCAGCGCTAGAGTTGCATAGCAATACTTTATTATGCTGATTACTCTGTTTATCTTTATTACTGGTTACTGCAGGGACCTGATTATGTGTTGCAATCCAAATGTTTGATTCATGTTATTCCTTTTATAAAAACAATAATTAAAGTCAGTTATATACTTTCAAAGATTGTCTATGAGCTTGAGTTACCCACGCACGCACACACACATATTTAGAGTATAAGTGATTTAATGTGTATTGCTAGATACTAACTGTGCCAGAGTGGGTAGTGCAGATTGCCGGGGGGTTGGCGGAGCTGTGCTCAGGACCCAAACCAAACTTGCGGCCCTCTTAAGTGAGGGTATCGCTATACGTGGGGGCTCGTAAATCCGGGATTTCTGAGACAGCGGTGAACACGCCAGAGGTACCGGCATGGACCCACAGGGAGTCAGAGCGTGGTGTGAAGCGGCTAAGGCCGACCCAAGTCAGTCAGTGGTCATTAGCCTCCCAGGGGAGAAATGGTCGACAGAGACCGTAGAGGAGTTAATGAAGTCAGTGTCCCCAGACCATGAACCATGCGTGATGGAGATAAAATACAGACCAGGGGCTGGAAATAGGGATGCAGATGCCCTGTCCCGAAGATCTCATGTCATGGTCGATGACTGGGAAGACTGGACTCAGGTAGCACCGGAAGGAGTGCGAGCACTCTGTCAGGGTGCTGAGTTTCAAGCAAGAGGGGGCTCCAGAGCAGAGGAGATAGGAGTCACCGCAGTGGGAGTCCCTCAACCCTACTGTGGGGTAATTCAACTAGCAGAGGAACTCCTGCCAAAGCTGTCCAGAAAGGAGCTGAGCTATGACCAATTGGAAGACCCCATGGGGAGATTGGTCCTTGAAGCTTTGGAGAATGAGAATCCAGAGGGACTTCGACATCACCCTTCCAAGGAGGCTCGCCTGCTGAGGAAAGAGTTGGATAAGCTACAAGTACATCAGGGAGTGGTCTACCGAAGGGGCCCCTCTGATAACTCAGAAGATAAGTGGCAGTTTTTTCTCCCAGAGAAGCACCGAGAGACGGTACTAATTGCCTTACATGACCAGCATGGCCATCTAGGGGCGGAGAGAACTTTTCAGCTTGTCAGAAGCCGGTTCTATTGGCCCTGTATGAGGGCAGAAGTGGAGGAATATTGCCGTTCTTGTGCACGATGCATCCAGAGGAAGACTCTACCCCATCAAGCTGCCCCAATGGGCCACCTACAGAGTCAGGGTCCAATGGATCTGGTGTGCATTGACTTTCTCTGCCTCGAACCCGATTTGAGTGGATTGGGAAATGTTCTGGTGGTAACCGATCATTTCACCCGTTATGCCCAGGCTTTCCCCACCAAAGACCAAAAGGCCTCCACTGTGGCCAAGGTGCTCATGGAAAAATACTTTGTCCACTATGGATTACCACAGAGAATCCACTCAGACCAAGGAAGGGACTTTGAGAGTCGTCTGATCCGGAACCTACTGGACTCATTGGGAGTAGAGAAGACCAGGACTACACCTTATCATCCACAAGGAGATGCCCAACCTGAGAGGTTTAATCGGACCTTACTAAACATGCTTGGAACTCTAGAGACAGAGAAGAAGCAACACTGGAGCCAACACATATCAGCTTTGGTGCACGCTTACAACTGCACCACAAGTGATGTGACGGGTTACTCCCCCTACCGGCTCATGTTTGGGAGGGAAGCAAGATTGCCGGTGGATCTGGCCTTTGGCATTTCCCTAGACCATGCCTCTGCTACCTCCCACAAGGGATATGTGGATCGACTTAGACACAATTTGAAAGTGGCCCATGAACGAGCTCAAGCGGCCTCGGACCAAAGGGGGGCCCGCAACAAGAGGAACTTCAATCTGAAGGTTCGAGTGCAAGACCTGCAGCCTGGGGACCGTGTACTGCTACGCAATCTGGGGATCCCTGGGAAGCACAAGCTTGCTGATAGATGGAGATCGGGGCCCTATGTCATTTGCAGAAAGCTACCTGGATTGCCTGTGTATAAGTTAAAACCAGAGGGGAAAGTGGGGCCCTTGAAGACTTGGCACAGGAATCATTTGCTCCCGCTTACTGAAGCAGTCAGAATACCTCCAGTGAGAAATCCACCAGAATCTGGTTCCATTCTGGATACCCCGGGACCTAGCACTCGGTCTCAGACCTCCCGGGTTAGAGATGGACAAGATTCCCAACGAGGTGAAGGTGGAAGAGGAGAGCTTGAGTGGCTGTGGCCTTCATCAACTCCAGGAAATTCTGCCATAGATCTCCCACCTACTGAGGATACACAGGATGGGACACTGAACCCAGAAGCTACAGAGTTCATTCCATCTAGTGGTGTGCCTGAAGGCTGGGAAGATATCCCTAGCATATACTCAGAAGAGGAAGGAACCGATGTTCCAGAACCAGTGATGCTGTCAGAATGTGTTCCTGAAGTAGAGCCTGTGGCACCAGAGCCTGAAGTCCCAAGAGAACAGAGAGCTCGCCGAGTTGTGAGACCCCCCAAGAAGCTAACCTACTCTCAAATGGGGGAGAGCTCTGAGGACTCTGTTGTGACTGCTAGAAGAAGTGCTGAACGCTCTAATCCCTCCACTGACCATTTGGTGGAGGGCAACCCCAGCTCACTCTCTGGCACAGTTAGGCAGGCCACTCATGTCAGTGTGACCTGTGGGACAGGGAATCCCACCTCTGAGTTCTGGTGGAAATTCCCTGTACCAACATCATACTCAGCACTTTCAAAATTGGTACAGGATATGTGTTAAAAGTTTATCTTTGGGGACCAAAGAGTTTAAGTGGGGGGAGTGTGTAGCGGGGTCTCTTTAAGAACTATAAAACTACTGTTCCCAGAACCCCGCTGGTTCCCAGGATGCTTTGAGTTATGCCCCAGAGACTTATGGGGGAGGAAATATAAGGAGGGGGAGAGGCCTAGTTCGCTCTCTTTGGACACCCCCCTCTCTTCAAGCAAGAGGAGATCTGTGCTGAACTGCTGAGGCACAAGGCCTGAAGCCTGGGCCTTGTGCTCTTTTCCAAAGAGCTCTCTGCCAGCCTAGTTGCACCTGAGAGACATTTTCTCATTCCTTGCTGCTGTACACCAGAAGGATTGAAGACTCGGAGGTCGGTGGATTCCTGTTCCTAGTCGAAAAGGCAGAGAAACTGGACTTGGACTTGTCCGGGTGGTGAGAGCTGTTTAAAGACAGATGCTTTATCTTTATTATTCGTTTGGATTACAAAGTTGTTCTTCAAGTGCACCACCGAAAGATTGCTAGCGAATATTGTTTTACTGGACTTCCATCTAGATCAGTCAGGCCTGACTGCATAGGTAGACAGTGCTGGGTGTTTACCCATGTGGGGAAGTAGCTGAAAAAGGGCAGCGCTAGAGTTGCATAGCAATACTTTATTATGCTGATTACTCTGTTTATATTTATTACTGGTTACTGCAGGGACCTGATTATGTGTTGCAATCCAAATGTTTGATTCATGTTATTCCTTTTATAAAAACAATAAGTAAAGTCAGTTATATACTTTCAAAGATTGTCTATGAGCTTGAGTTACCCACGCACGCACACACACATATTTAGAGTATAAGTGATTTAATGTGTATTGCTAGATACTAACTGTGCCAGAGTGGGTAGTGCAGATTGCCGAGGGGTTGGCGGAGCTGTGCTCAGGACCCAAACCAAACTTGCGGCCCTCTTAAGTGAGGGTATCGCTATATCTGTTTTTTTCACATCTCAAAAACCTGACCTTTTTACAGGGGTGTGTAGACTTTGTATAGCCTTTGTATCTGGAATGAGGCATGGCATGGATTGACTGGCGAGAGAAGCTCCAGTTGTTTCCAGAAATGTGATCAGGGGTTTCCATTAATCTATATCAGATTCTCATCCTAGATGAGGGTCCGATACAGATGTAAATGTCAGGCTATAAATGTCAGACCCCACACATAAAGAAATGGCATGAGGTCCCCTCAATTCATAGGAAGTTACTTAGGATTGGTATACATTTTAAGGGGGAACCTAAGTAAATAATAAATACATAAACAGACTTAAGACCCTCCCACATTCAAATTCAGACTCTTTGGGTCTGGTATGGCCTTTAACCACTTCCCGACCAGCGCACGACGATGTACGTCGACAGAATGGCACGGGCAGGCATATTGGCGTACATGTACGTCCAATATTCGTTGCCGCCGTGCCATCGGGAGAGCGCCGCCGGCGGCGCGCTCCCGCGCTGGTCGGGACCCCCGTGAGTCCGGTCGCGGGACCCGCGGACTCGATCGCCGCGGGCATCCCCGCGATCGTCTCACGGAGCAGCCGAATGGAGGAAATGCTGTATAAACAACATTTTTCCATTCTGCCTAGCAACTAGTGACGCTGATCTCTGCTCCATGTGATTGGAGCAGAGATCAGTGTACACTAAATGAAAGCCCAACCCCCCCACAGTTAGAAACACACCCCTAGGAACACTTAACCCCTACACTGCCACCCACTGGTTAACCCTTTCACTGCCAGTGTCATTTACACAGGAATCACTGCATTTACAGTGGTGTGAAAAAGTGTTTGCCCCCTTCCTCATTTCCTGTTCCTTTGCATGTTTGTCACACTTAAGTGTTTCGGAACATCAAACCAATTTAAACAATAGTCAAGGACAACACAAGTAAACACAAAATGCAATTTGTAAATGAAGGTGTTTATTATTAAAGGTGAAAAAAAATCCAAACCATCATGGCCCTGTGTGAAAAAGTGATTGCCCCCTAAACCTAATAACTGGTTGGGCCACCCTTAGCAGCAACAACTGCAACCAAGCGTTTGCGATAACGTGCAATGAGGCTTTTACAGCGTCCTGGAGGAATTTTGGCCCACTCATCTTTGCAGAATTGTCCTAATTCAGTTACATTAGAGGGTTTTCGAGCATGAACGGCCTTTTTAAGGTCATACCACAACATCTCAATAGGATTCAGGTCAGGACTTTGGCTAGGCCACTCCAAAGTCTTCATTTTGTTTTTCTTCAGCCATTCGGTGGTGGACTTGCTGGTGTGTTTAGGATCATTGTCCTGCTGCAGAACCCAAGTTCGTTTCAGCTTGAGTACACGAACAGATGGTCGGACATTCTCCTTCAGGATCTCTTGGTAGACAGCAGAATTCATAGTTCCTTTTATCACGGCAAGTCTTCCAGGTCCTGAAGCAGCAAAACAGCCCCAGACCATCACACTACCACCACCATATTTTACTGTTGGTATAATGTTCTTTTTATGAAATGCAGTGTTCCTTCTACGCCAGATATACTTGGACACACACCTTCCAAAGAGTTCCACTTTTGTCTCATCGGTCCACAGAATGTTGTCCCAAAAGTCTTGGGGATCATCAAGATGTGTTGTGGAGAAATTAAGACGAGCTTTGATGTTCTTTTTGCTCAGCAGTGGTTTTCTCCTTGGAACTCTGCCATGCAGGCCATTTTTGCCCAGTCTTTTCCTGATGGTGGAGGCATGAACGCTGACCTTAACTGAGGCAAGTGAGGCCTGCAGTTCCTTGGACGTTGTTGTGGGGTCTTTTGTGACCTCTTGGATGAGTCGTCGCTGCGCTCTTGGGGTAATTTTGGGCGGCCGGCCACTCCTGGGAAGGTTCACCACTGTTCCATGTCTTCGCCATTTGTGGATAATGGCTCTCACTGTGGTTCGCTGGATTCCCAAAGCTTTGGAAATGGCTTTATAACCCTTTCCAGACTGATAGATCTCAATGACTTTCTTTCTCAATTGTTCCTGAATTTCTTTGGGTCTCGGCATGATGTGTAGCTTTTAAGGATCTTCTGGTGGACCTTACTGTGTCAAGCAGCTCCTATTTAAGTGATGCCTTGATTGTGAACAGGTGTGGCAATAATCAGGCCTGGGTGTGGCTAGAGAAATTTAACTCAGGTGTGGACAACCACAGTTATAGTATGTTTTAACAAGGGGGGCAATCACTTTTTCACACAGGGCCATGATGGTTTGGATTTTTTTTCACCTTTAATAATAAACACCTTCATTTACAAATTGCATTTTGTGTTTACTTGTGTTGTCCTTGACTATTGTTTAAATTGGTTTGATGTTCCGAAACACTTAAGTATGACAAACATGCAAAGTAACAGGAAATGAGGAAGGGGGCAAACACTTTTTCACACCACTGTATATAGCAGTGATTACTGTATAAATGACAATGGTCCCAAAAATGTGTCAAAAATGTCCGATGGGTCCCCCACAATGTCGCAGTCACAATAAAAATCGCAGATCGCCGCCATTACTAGTAAAAAAAAAAATAATAAAAAATTATTAATAAAAATGCTATAAAACTATCCCTATTTTGTAAACGCTATAACTTTTGCGCAAACCAATCAATAATCGCTTATTGCGATTTTTTTTACCAAAAATATGTAGAAGAATACGTATCGGCCTAAACTGAGGGAAAAAAATGTTTTTTTATATATTTTTGGGGGATATTTATTATTACAAAAAGTAAAAAATGATGCGTTTTTTTCAAAATTATCGCTCTATTTTTGTTTATAGCGCAAAAAATAAAAACCGCAGGGGTGATCAAATACCACCAAAAGAAAGCTCTATTTGTGGGAAAAAAAGGACGTTAATTTTGTTTGGGAGCCACGTCGCACGACCGCGCAATTGTCAGTTAAAGCAACGCAGTGCCGAATCGCAAAAAGTGGTCTGGTCTTTGACCAGCAAATTGGTCCGGTCTGAAAGTGGTTAAGAGCTAACCCAGAGCAAATTTTAGGAGAAAAAAAAAGTGTGAGGTCTTTTCAAAAATCCATTTTAGACACTTACCAAACACACCCTCCTAAACCATACCAGGCCACAGACCTTCAACATGGGGGAATATCTTTCCAGAGGGGGATATTCATTAGGAGAAATTAAAATCCTAAAACCATATTACACTTGCATGTAATTGCTCCCTCCCTGCACAGCACGTTAATATTCATGAGCAGGACTCCACTAGCTCTATGCTCTATGTCAGGGATATGCAATTAGTGGAAGTCCCATCATGCCTCTGGGTGTCATGCTTGTGGCTGTTAGAGTCTTGCTATGCCTCATGGGACTTGTAGTTCTGCAACAGCTGGAGGTCCGCTAATTGCATATCCCTGCTCTATGTGAACGACTGCTCTAAGCTCCAGGATGCTGCACTGTGTCCAAGCCATGCTCTGTTTTTTGTCGTCTTAGAAGTCATCAGGGGCTTTACTGTACATTCCTGTAGGTATTATTCTGTATTAATATGTATATTCCTGAATGTACTACACATCCCTTGATGACATCACAACGACGAAACGCATAGGGCTTGGAAACAGTGTAGCATCCCGGAACTGAGATGCATTTAGTTGTTTGCACAAGCATATAATTTGCATACAAATATTAGTTATATGCTGAATTGATATAGCACAAGTGATTGTTCATATACTGGTTTTATAAGCGATTAGGCTTTGCACATAATTATTATTGCAAAAGCTAGTGTTACTAAACCCAGGAGCCTGCATTCACTATATCTGCTCTCCCATAGTATACAGAGCATGGAAATGCAATTATTTTAGTAAATAAACTGCTAAATGTGTTTTCTCATCAGCAGTATATAGCAGTCTTATGACTTCTATCAGTGTCAAGCCGAGCACTGGTTAAAGCTTGTAGGAGGAGTTTTCATTTTCCTCTGACTGTCCTATGAGGCTGCATGGCTCCTGTCTTTCCATATGGACAGTGCTGATTTGGCCCTGTGCTGATCACATGCAAACACCATGCCCTGTGCTGATCACACACCAAACCGAGCATGTGCAGAGTGCCTCCAAGGCTCTCTTATATCAGCAGATTAATTGGGGACAGTAAAAGAAGGGGAGGATTAGAGAGGACATGATCAAATAGACTTTTTACACAATGCAGGGGTTAACCCCGTTCCACAGTGAGTAGAACATGCATGCTTTACTGCATATACATAGACTGATTTAACTGTTGTCAGTTTAAGGTTTATGAATTTTCAGTACTATTTGTTTCACATATAAAGGCGGGGGGGTTCATATTTTTTAATAGTTGTATATTGGATATAGTTATGTTTGGAGTATCAGAGGATACTCAAGAATACAGTTGCAGGGGTGTAGAGTAATACAGGTGAGATACTATTGAAAAGTCCTCCCACCTCTAGATGCTCCCTTGGCAACCCGGGTGCTAAGAGTGCACCCTGTGAGCCCACTACTAAGCTAGGCTGTGTTCGTTCATAGACACAGACAGCACTGATAAACTACATAAAGCTACAGGACCCCAGATGATGTCTGACTGAGATGAAACGTGTCGGATCTACTGTCTTGTCGATGCTGCTACAACTTGTATTTTCTATGCATCATTCAATCTATGCCTTTTGATGTTTACTGAAATGTGAGTTTTGTGAATGGTAAGTCTGCCTGAAGTTTGAAGTGGTTACTGACAGGCTGAATTACTACCGTGTTTCCGCAAAAATAAGACCGGGTCTTATATAAGTTTTGGCAACAAAAGACAAAGTAGGGCTTCTTTTCAGAGTAGGTCTTAGTATGTAATGTGCTGTCTGCTCAACCCCTCTCCCTCCCTGCCTGTCAGGAATACTCAGTGTGAACCAAGTTAAGATGCCTGTAAAATCCTATAATCCACCCTATTACAGTATTATATAATGTGTTTCTGTAATATAATTGTGCCAAATACCCTCTTTACAGTACCGCTCTGCGCTTTTGTGACTCGCCTGATCTGGGAGAAGAGGCAGCAGGAGGTTAGCTGAGCGGCGCTGTACCGAAGGTATGTGGCACAATTATATTACAGAAACACACACAATGTACATTATATACTACTGTAATTGAGTGGATTCTAAGATTTTACAATCATTGTAAACTAGGGTTTATTTTAGAGGGTAGGGCTTATATTGCAGCCCTCCTGGAAAATAACAGTAGGTCCTATTTTCAGGGTACATATTATTTTTGTAGTTAAATTTACATCTCTCTTAGAGAGCAACAGTGAGGCCGCGTACACACGCGCGGACTGTTCGCCCAACTTTGTCCGCTGAACAGTGTTTGGGCGGACAGTCCGCTCGTGTGTGGGCTTTCAGCGGACAGTTTCAGCGGACAGTTTGACGAACAAGGTTTTACGGAATTTCCGAAAAACTGTCCGCTGAAACCTTGTTTCAGCGAACAGTCCGCCCGTGTGTAGGCTTGTTCGTCAAACTAAGTTCCGCGCATGCTCAGAAAGGATTTACACGCCGAAAGTTATAATGCAGTGTATAGGACGTCGTATTTTTCGTCCCGTCGTACGTGCCGTTCACGTCATCGCGCACGGTTTCAGCAAACTGTTCGTTCGTCGTGTGTGGCCATGTCCGTCCATGCTAATTTTGAGCGGACTGTTTGCCGAAACTGTTTGACGGACAAAGTTGGGCGAACAGTCCGCGCGTGTGTACGCGGCCTGAGCCCTTGCGTTGTCCTTCCATCCACCATTGAGTGTCACTCTTTCTGTTGAATCTTCTCTAAATGACTTAAAGTGTTAAAAAGTATCTACTGGGATATTGAAGAAAATGTCACAGATGGGAGACAGCATGAGAAAAGTTCACAAGGCATGAATTTGAAATAGGCAGAAAGAAAAAATTGTGAGCAGGGAATACGTATCTTCTTGGATATGAGGCACATTCAAAGACACTTTATATTTGATCTTTCTCTTTCTCTTTGTATTCTATAGTATTTAAGTTGGGAATGCAGAACATGTCCAGTCTTCACAAGCACACGCGTCTCCTTTAGATGCCAAGTGTTCTTCACCACGTCGCCTCTCACACCTGTTCACCCCCTATGGACCAGAGAAATTTAGACCTGTTTATTTAGTGATATCTTTGTCACTAAAGATAACAAAGTAATAATATTATATATATATATATATATATATATATATATATAGATATAGATATAGATATATATATATATCAGTGGCGGCTGGTGCTCAAAATTGTTAACCTACATAAAATCTTTGTTGGATCAAGGCGCCGCTATTCCCGTTCCAAGCAACCAATGCGGCATGGGAATGTATTCCCCTCTTTTCTTGGTCCAGAAGAAGAATGGTGCATGGAGACCTGTAATAGACTTGACACATCTAAATCGCTTCATAAGAAAGGAGAAGTTCAAGATGGAAACTCTGTCCACAATCCAACAGTCAGTGCAGCCAGGGGACTGGCTTGTCTCAATAGATCTCAAAGACGATTATTTCCACGTCCTGGCGGCAACAGAGTTCCAACAATTTCTTCGTTTCTCCATAGGCCAGCTTCATTTGCAGTTTACATGCCTTCCCTTTGGTCTGTCAACTTCTCCTCGTACATTCTCAAAGGTCCTGCTAGCAGTCGTGGCAGTATTAAGAATCAGGAAAATCCGGATTCATCATTACCTGGACGATCTGCTTCTTCTGGCTCAGGACAGAGATTGTCTCTTGGAACACGGGGATCAGGTCATCGCAACCCTCAAGGAATTCATGTGGCTCCTGCATTTGGAGAAAACCCAGTTAGTTCCTGCGCCGTCTCTCGTGTTCCTTGGAGCTCTTTTCGACACGGCAAGAGGTACCATCTCTCTGCCCGAAGAGAAGGTTGCAGTAGTGCGGGACAGGGTTCGCCTGGCTCTCTCTTCTTCTCATCTCAGTGCTCTTCATTGTCTAAGGATCATAGGCACCATGGTGTCCACCATACCGATGGTGAAGTGGGCACAATGGAGGATGCGCCCCTTTCAGATGGGCTTCCTTCGCCAATGGTCGGGAGAGAAAGTCCAGTCCATCGATATCACTCAGACCATGAGAGGTTCCCTCCTCTGGTGGCTTCGTCGAGAGAACCTGCTGAATTGCCACTCCCTTCTTCCAATCAAATGGATCACAGTGACGTCAGATGCCAGCAACAAGGGTTGGGGGGCGCATTGTCTGACGGAGGTGGCTCAGGGCATTTGAGACTTTCCCTCTTGGGGAATAGTGTCAAATGTTCTAGAATTACATGCAGCCTTCCTAGCATTGTTGGCCTTCCCATATCTGATAGTGGGAACATCCATAGTCCTCAGGCTGGACAATACGACTGCGGTAGCCTACATAAGCAAGGGGGCACCAGAAGTCGGTCTCTGCTGTGGGAAGTAGATCCAATCATGCGTTGGGCCCAGAAGAATCTGGCCAACTTAACGGCAGCCTATGTGCCTGGAGTTCTCAACGTCCAAGCGGACTTTCTCTCACAAGTCCACTTGGACGACGAGTGGGCTCTTCACGAAGATGTCTTTCAGTGGGTTCTAACCTTGGGGATTTCTGCAGAAGTGGATCTCTTCGCCTCTCGTTACAACAGGAAGCTAACAAAGTTCTATTCCAAGTTCAAGGATCCACAAGACTACGGGATAGATGTCCTAACAGAGCAGTGGTGGTTCCACGAGGCATACGCCTTCCCTCCAATCCCGATTGTCTTTCAGTTTCTGAGGAGACTCAGATGGGAAGAAGTAGAGGTAATAGCAATAATTCCGCATTGGCCCAACAGGCCTTGGTTTCCTCTCCTATCTTTCCTCAGTTTCTGGGATCCGGTTCCTCTCCCATCCAGACGGGATCTGCTCTCCCAAGGCTCGAGTCTCCATCCATGTCCGGCTCACCTACAGTTGAGGGCCTGGTTCTTGAGAGGGGAAGGTTGGAAGCACTAGGGTGTCCTAAGGAGGCCAGTCCTACTCTCTAAAGTGCAAGGAGACAAAGCACTAATAAAGTATATGAACGGATCCTTTGTCCTCCAGAACTAATTCCTACGCATCACCTGCAGTTCAAGATGTTTTGGGTTTTCTGCAATTAGGCCTGGACCTACCCTTGTCAGTTAGTTCCCTTCGTGTTCAAGTTTCTTCTATCTCCGCATTCACAGGGGTCTCGTGGGCCAAGCATGCCCTTATCCAACAGTTCTTCAAAAGCCCCATACACACTATCAGATTATCTGCTGAGATTTTCCTTCAGATTTACCAAAACCATGTAGTAGAAGGGCCTGCCTGATTGCATACACATTGAAACTCCTAAGGTTTGTCCTCATATTATATGGTTTTGGTAAATCTGAAGGAAAAACTCAGCAGATAATCTGATAGTGTGTATGGGGCTTTAGAGGCAGTGAGACTGAGACCCCAGAGGAAACCCAGGTTCCCTAAATGGGACCTACCACTAGTTTTGGACTTTTTTTCTCATTTTGATAAGTCTCTTTCCATCAGAGAACTCACCATGAAAACTGCCTTTCTGGTGGCGGTCCCCTTGGAAAAGAGGGTATCAGAGATCCAGGTTCTAGGAGTCAAAGAACCTTTTCTAACATTCTTCCCGGACAGGGTGGTCCTAGTTCCAATGTTGGGGTTAAACCCTAAGGTGACCTCGGTTTTTCACGAGAATCAGGAGATCTCTCTTCCCACATTCAGGTCCTCTGGTTCCTTGGATGTTCATCCGCTTGATGTTGGTCGCTCTTTAAAGCTATACCTGGCAGCTACAGTTCCATTTCCTCAGTCGGATTTTCTGTTCATTCTGTTCTGTGGGAAGAACAAGGGCACCAGGGCGTGAGTCAGATCAATTGCGGCATGGATAGTTCAAGCAATCCAGTGGGCATACAGAGAAAAGGGCTTGGCTCTTCCTCAGGCGGTAACGGCGCATTCACCCAGAAGTCTTTCTACCTCGTGGGCGGCCTCTCGCCATGTGGCTCCTGACGCTATCTGCAGGGCGGCTTCGTGGTCTTAAATCCACACCTTTATGACTCATTATTGTGTTGAGCCGGCGGCTCTATCCTCAGTTGACTTTGGTGTTAAAGTTTTGTCGGTTGACAGTGTTAAATAAATCTTTGTTTATTCAGCCTTTTTCCCACCCGGGTGTGTTTTGGCAAGTTATTTCCCACACGTTGGCTGCCATGGAGTCTGTCAGGAAAGGAAAATTACGGTAAGTATTTTGACATAAATTTTCAGTTTTTACTTGCAAATTCTGCATGTTTACATGAACATAACACATCATTCTTCCCCATACATGTTCAATCAATAACATACATTTGACTGCACGTTTTTTAGACTCGATTGGCTGGGCTGCTTAAGCAATAAACTGGGGGTTATTTACAAAAGGAAAATCCGCTTTGCACTTCAACTCTTCAAGGAAGGCTGTCTACAATGTGTAGGAGGGTGTCTATGGGAACGTTTGATCATTCTTCCAGAAGCCCATTTGTGAGGTCAGGCACTGATGTTGGACGAGAAGGACTGGCTCACAGTCTCCACTCTAATTCATCCCAAAGATGTTCAATTGGGTTGGGGTCAGGACTCTATGAATGCCAGTCAAGTTTCTCTACCCTAAACTTGCTTGTGACGGAACCGTTCCACACTTCGCATGAATGCTTCCATCAGTATATCGCTTCCCCCAGTCTGAACATAGATATCAGATATTATAGCCGCATGTTGCAACCAAGAACTAGACGAGACTAGCTCAGCTGCAAAATTGGAACTGTTTATTTGAAACTCACACACATACTTTATACTCCACAGGAGAACAGTCCCCTCCTGATCATATTACCCTAACAATACAAATTGTAACCAGAAACATAATTAACATGAGCTAATTAACTAGTCACTTAAACCAGCCTAGGTGACTCAATGCCCACCCAGACAATGTTGTGATTAATCAGACAATAGGATGACCCAATTAACAATGGGACAGACATGCTTAGCAGAAAACACATACCATCTTAATAAACAGACATTAACAGGAGACCCCCAGTAACAGACTGTTCAGCTCCTACATTGAATAACATGGAACAGAGGCCAAAGTGACTATCAGAAACCATGAATCAGACCGAGACAGAAGTACAGTTAAATCACTCTTGTTTAATGATAAAAGTAAATAGAACAAACATAGTCAAAACATAGCCAAAATTCGATAACCGGAACGGATATTCAACCAAGCCAGAAAGTCAGGGATCAGTGTAGTGGAACAGCAAGCAGGATCTGGAGCCAGAAGGCATGTCAGCCAAGCCAGTCTTTAACAGGAACCCTGGAGATAGTCTCTGTGATGTTGACCAAGGCGAAGGCAGAGATCCTCTGGGCTAGATGGCTTAAGTAGGCAAGACTGACAAGCAGGATATCATCAACAGGTGCGTAACTGTGGAGAGATAGGAATTGGCAATTAGCCGACAGCTGAGCGGCTAGCTTAGAGAAGGAAGGGCTGAGCCCAGCCCTGACGGTAACCAGCTTTTCAATGAACATGTATAGTTCAGAATCAACAAACCAGGAATAGTCTTCATATATTTCTTGAGGGAGATTGTTGATAAATCTTACTGTCCCATTTGAAGTAATCCAAACCCCATTTTCAATGTCCATTAAGTAGTTGTAAGAGAACCAGTTGCTCTCATCCATTGCGCACTCGCAATGCGGACGTCCGCACATGCCTGTGCGCATTAATGCACACACACGTGGGCGGCGAGTTGAGTGCACGTGCGGGCGTGCGCCCATGGTGCAAATTGGCACCAGAAGGACTATTTAAAGGAGTGCTCTGACCCCAGATGGTTGCTGACTGATCTTCATCTGTTCCTGTTACCCTGCACCCACTATTCTTTTGCATGATACCTCCTGATGAACCCGGCTTGCTCTGACCCTGCTTCTGGATCCTGTTCTGATTCTGATCCCCGGCTCCTGACCCTGGCTATTCTTGTGACCTCGCTTCTGCCTGCTGACCTGTACCATGTTGCTCGCCTGCTGCCAACCCTAGCTCCGTACAAGACCCTGCTTTCGCTGCTGTTCGTCCTGCCGGTGCCTGCTACCTTGATCCAGCGACCTTCTGCGATCTTCTGCTGTAAGCCTATCAAGGACCTAACTACAGTTCCACTGTTCCTGCGGAGTTCCCCTTTAAGTCCAGCTGATCCTTGGTACCAGACGAACCATCCTGTCCTGACGGCTCACCTGCCTGTCCAAGTTCGCTTCCTCTGCTGCAAAGCTCCGGGTCCACAGTTGCAGGCACCTCCTTCCTTCTGGTCCTCGGTTCCCCCTGTACCACTCCCAGTGGGAACTGGGCGGAAGATACAAGAGAGGCCGACCTCGTCAATTCAGTCTCCTCCAAGGTACGTGACAGTAGTTGTCCATCATTTTCTTGGTCACCCTGAGACACAGGGTGACTTACACATAAGAGGGCATGTGAAGCTGAACAAGGAGGAGTTTCTCGACGCCCAAAGGCCCCCCCCCCCCGTCACATTGCTCATCCACACTATATTGCTAAAAATTTTGGGTCACCCCTCCAAATCATTTGGTGGGTTGGGCTTGGCCAAGTTCCAATGAAGGGAACACTTAGAGCGTCCACCTACCAAGACATTTTGGACAATGTCATGCTCCCAACTTTGTGGGAACAATTTGGGGATGACCCCTTCCTGTTCCAACATGACTGTGCACCAGTGCACAAAGCAAGGTCTATAAAAGACATGGATGTGAGAGTTTGGGGTGGAGGAACTTGACTGGGCTGCACAGAGTCCTGACCTCAACCTGATAGAACACCTTTGGGATACATTAAAGCAGTGACTGCGAGCCAGGCCTTCTCGTCCAACATCAGTGCCTGACCTCACAAATGCGCTTCTGGAGAATGGTCAAACATTCCCATAGACACACTCCTAAACCTTGTGGAAGCCTTCACAGAAGAGTTGAAGCTGTTATAGCTGCAAAGGGTAGGCCAACTCAATATTGAACCCTATGGACTAAGACAGGGACTCCACTAACGTTCATGTGCGTGTAAAGGCAGGTGTCCAATACTTTTGACAGTATAGTGTATATACCCCAAAAAACAGGACATGACACATCTGCAGAGGAAGTAAGTCATACAGGACCCGACCACTACAACATCAACAGAAATATTTTTAAGTCATAATGCATCGACAAAAATAGTCATATTGTAGACAAAAATAATAAAACAGAAGTATACAGTAGGCACCTGCCTAAGGGTGCATGTTCAGGCACTTCCTATTATTGAGTGCCCGTACTCTATCTCCCACTTGTGCTGATGCATTGTCACCAAGTCAAATCTGCTTTTAGCAGAGACTCTAAATGGCCTTGTTGACTCTCATTCTGAAGGCATTGCCCACTATTGTAACCATCAGATAGCCTGCCCTGATCAAAGGAGGGAGTGCATATGCATAGCTCCCACCTGTCCCTGATTTCGAGGGACTGTCCCTGATTTGGAACAAAGTCCCTCTCTCCCTCATTTTGGTCTAATCTATATAGTTGTATATAAAATGCACATTTTATCAAAAAGTGTTTCCCAGCGCTAAACTTTTCATACAATTTCAAATATGTGCATTTTACATTTCAGCACCCAGTATAAAGGAATATTAGTGGTAAAAAAAAATAAAGCACTTGTGGGTTTAACTAATTTTATTTTTTTTTTTGTATAACTCTCTCTTAAGGGGGCGTGACAGGGGGTATGTCCTATATCGACATACTTTTGGTATTAGGTGTCCCTCAATCCTATCTCAAAAAGTTGGTAGGTATGCATGTGGACAGAAAGGGGCTGCACAGAGGATTGTAAAAAAGGTAAAAACAGTACTTCTAAAAGAAAAACTCTAATATACAGAGATTCGGCAAGCTAAATGTGATTCCATTAAAGCTTTTATCTGATTTTAATGCCCTGTACACACAGTCGGACATTCCGACGACAAAATCCGTCAGATTTTTTCCGACAGATTTTGGCCAAAACTTGTCTTCCATACACGGTCGCACAAAGTTGTTGGAAAATCCGAACGCTCAGAACGAGGTGACGTAAACCACGTACGATGGGACTATAAAGAGGCCAGTAGCCAATAGCTTTCGTCTTGTAATATATTCTGAGCATGCGTGGCACTTTGTGCATCTGAATTGTATACACACGATCGAAATTTAAACGATCGGATTTTGTTGTCGGAAAATTTTAGATCCAGCTCTCAAACTTTGTGTGTCGGAAATTCCGACGGAAAAAGTCAGATGGAGCCCACACACAATCGGAATTTCTGACAACACAGTCCGATTGCATATTTTCCGTCGAAAAGTCCGACCGTGTGCACCGGGCATTAGACCTCATGCACACAGGACGTTTAAGGAAGTAGGATTTTGAATTGTATCTGGTAGAAAATGAGGAGTGAGGCATAAAAGAGAATGACGGAGAGAAGCAGAACTCCGGGGTATTCATCTCATTGCTATTCCCTCTATTATGGAGGTATGATTCAGTGAGTATTGTTAGACACTTAGAAGCTCATTTGTCAACTAATGAACTATTTTCATGAAAGTTTAATTCAAACCTCTTTAGACCATTTAGTGCCACCCATGTCTAAGTAATGAATGATATTCACGTGTACAGATTGTGCAAAAGTCAGTAATTAAGCCATCCTTCCCACTATTAAACATTGTGTAAGGCAGTGACAAGCAAAGCGATGTGCATTTAAGATGTCAACAGGACATAAAAATACAATTATGAAGCCACATAATTTTTCTTAGAAATAAACAATCGTTCAAAGAGTGTTTACACCATGGAGCTGATTTATAAGGAGTGGAGGAAAGGAATAGAGTTGTTGGGAATAACATTCTGTGTGTTTATGCTGTATACTTTTTCTAAACTAGAAATTTGACCTGTCAGGCTGCTCTGGACGTCATCGGGAGAGATCACCCATCGCTGGACCCCGGAGAAGAGATCAGCCATCGCTGGATAGCAAGAGTGGATTACCACCGCTGGAATCTTTTCTTATTTTTTTTTATTTTTAATAAAGGACTTTTCCCAACGGTGTCTGTGTGTTTTTTAACAATTTTTTACACTTTCTTTGTGAAATGGTAGGGGTACTTTTGTATCCCCTTACCATTTCAAACGGGGGGGGGGCGAAATCTGGGGGTCCCCTTGTTAAAAGGGTCTTCCAGATTCTGATAAGCCCCCCGGCCGCAGACCCCCACAACCACTGGCCAGGGTTGTGGGGATGAGGCCCTTGTCCCCATCAACATGGGGACGTGGTGCTTTGAGGGGTCACAGACCCCCAAAGCATTCTCCCAATGTTGAGGGCATGTGGCCTGGTACGGTTCAGGAGGGGGGGCTGCTCTCTCGTCCCCTCCTCTTTTCCTGCGGCCTGCCAGGTTGTGTGCTCGGATAAAGGGTCTGGTATGGATTTTTGGGGGGAACTCCACGCCATTTTTTTTTAAATTTGCCGTGGAGTTCCCCTTAAAATCCATACCAGACCTGAAGGGTCTGGAATGGATATTTGGGGGGAACCCCACATGATTTTTTTTTTTACTTTGATGCGGGGTTCCCCTTAATATCCATACCAGACCTGAAGGGCCTGGTAATTGAATTTGGGGGGAACCCCACGCATTTTTTTTTTTTTATCAATGACTTTCAATTACTGTTCTCTGTATTACGGGGAGCCGACAATTCATTAAAGCCGCGAGTGATTTTAAATGACTTTTTTTCCTACAGAAATTACACATTGTTCTAAGCACAGGAAACATGCGCCCCTTTACAGGAATACTATAGACACCCCCCAGGTATGAAATTTAAAGGAATAGTACACCTTTTATTGTTTCACTTTAAGCATTATTAAAATCACTGCTCCCGAAAAAACGTCAGTTTTTAAAACTTTTTTTGCATTGATACATGTCCCCTGGGGCAGGACCCAGGTCCCCAAACTTTTTATGACAATAACTTGCATATAAGCCTTTAAAATTAGCACTTTAGATTTCTCCCATTGACTTTTACAGGGTGTTCGAATTTGCCGCGAACACCCCAAATTGTTCGCTGTTCGGCGAACAGACAATGTTCGAGTCGAACATAAGTCGAACTCTAAGCTCATCCCTATTTAGTAGATATTCACTGTATCCGCATGTGACAACGTCATCGGCACATTCGCACTGAAGAAACATCCCACTCGTGCCGATTCTTCAGTAGCCGTGCCATGCCCGGCGGCTCCCACGCACATGTGCGGGAGTGATGTAATTGCGGCTCCAGCCCATCACAGCGCCGGAGCCCGCGAACCTGGAAATAACTCCGGGAGACATGACGCCGGTCACAGCATTGCGCGGGGACCGCTACAACAGCTTGGATCTAAGGTAAGTATTTCATAATGAGCTAGTATGCAATGCACACTAGTTATTTATGCATTTGTCTTATGCCCCATACACACTATCAGATTTTCTGCTGAGTTTTACCTTCAGGTTTACCAAAACCATGTAGTGCAAGGGCCTGCCTGATTGCATACACATTGAAACTCCTAAGGTTTGACCTCATATTATATGGTTTTCGTAAATCTGAAGGAAAAACTCAGCAGAAAAACTGATGAAGTGTGTATGGGGCTTTACAGGTTTTTTTTTTTTTTACAACCACTTTAATGACCAGGCGTTTTAACTGAAAATTGCACGGTCGTGCAATGCTGTACCCGAACAAAATTGACGGGTTTTTTTTCCCACAAATAGAGCTTTCTTTTGGTGGTATTTGATCACCTCTGCGGTTTTTCTTTTTTGCGCTATAAACAAACAAAGACCGACAAGTTTGAAAAAAAAAAAATTGTTTACTTTTTGCTATAATAAATATCCCAAAAACATTTTTCAAAAAGACAAATTTCTTCATCAGTTTAGGTCAATATGTATTCCGCTACATATTTTTGGTTGGGTGCCGTCTCAAGTTTGGGAGAGACCCAATAGCATTCCAGGGGAGGACTCTTCAGAAGAAGACCACATACGGGTTGGTTTCTTAGCAAGAGCCTGGAAGTACCAAAGTGAATCCGGTCTCGTGGATATCGCCAAGCTGCCTGAAAGATCCAGGTATCACACCAGTGTTCTACAAATTTAGTTTTCCTACGTGTTCTACAACAACGTCTGTGGCAGAGACTTGTTCCTAAAGTTAAGCGCCTTGTGAATGGCTATTCTCTGGATTCAGTCAAAGTAAACAAGTTCTTCATTATTGACTTTGCCGTGTACACACGATCAAACTATCCAGTGGACTTGGTCTGATGGACCAGAGTCCGCCGGACAATCCGCCCGTGTGTGGGCTCCGGCTGACTTTTTCTTTCCAAAAGTCCGGCGGACTTAAAAAGAAGCCCGTCTGTGTGCTAGTCCGCCGGACTTTTGAAATGAACGGACTTGCCCACACACAAAGAAAAGTCTGTTCATTTTGAACGTGGCTCCAGGTAGACGGGACTAGCGAAGGAGGTCAATGCCGCCGCCTCCATCGGCGAGATTAACACGTCGCTAGCCCCGTCACCTGGTATGGACTTAAAGGGGAAGCCCTACACCGAAAAAACGGTGTCGGGGTCCCCCCCAAAGTCCATATCAGACCCTTATCCAAGCACACAGCCCGGCCGGTCAGGAAAGGGGGTGGGGACTAGCGAGCGCCCCCCCTCCTGAGCCGTACTGGGCCGTGTGCCCTCAACATGGGGGGGGGTGCTTTGGGCAAGGGGGGGGCGCTCCGGCCCCCCCACCACAAAGCACCTTGTCCCCATGTTGATGAGGACAAGTGCCTCTTCCTGACAACCCTGGCCGTTTGTTGTCGGGGTCTGCGGGTGGGGGGCTTACCGGAATCCGGGAGCCCCCTTTAATAAGGGGGCCCCCAGATACCAGCCTCCCACCCTATGTGAATGAGTATTGGGGTACCATGTACCCCTACCCATTCATCTGGTGAAAAAAAGTGTAAAGAAAAAAACACAACACATGTTTTTAAAATAATTTATTTATTGCACAGCTCCGGTGGTCTTCCGTCTTGGGGGTCTTCTCACCGGACTCCTCCGCTATCTTCTGCTAGCTCTTTTACTAGCGGAGGAGCCCGGCTTTCTTCTTCGTCGCCACCGCTGCCTTCCAGGGGTCTTCTTCCGACTTCGGGGGTCTTGTACCCCTCTTCAGTTCTTCTTGCCGGGCCTCCGCTATCTTCTTCCAGCTCTTTTACTAGCGGTGGCCCTGTCTTCTGTCGCCGCCGTCTCTTCTTCTGACTTCAGGGGTCTTGTCCCCCTCTTCGGTTCTTCTTGCCGGGCCTCCGCTTTCTTCTTCCAGCTCTTTTACTAGCGGTGGCCCGGTCTTCTGTCGCTGCTGCTACAATTAATAATGATAACGTTAAAATAATTCTCTAGTTTTCTCTCTGTTATACAGTGTACTTTATATGCTACTTTCTTTTCTGTTCTAACTCTGTGCTTTTACATGATTCAGTACTTTTGTAACTTTTTGTAGTTTATGTAAATTGACTCAAAAACGAGAATTTACTAAAAACACATACTGCTAGGAGCAGATACTTCCAGCAGGGGGCAATGTTTTGCAATGTATCCTAGTTCTCTGCATACAGTGTGACATGAACTGAGTTTTGTGCCATGCAGTATAATGAGAGAAGCTATAGATGGGCACAGCTTTGATTCCAGTTTCTGCCCCCTGTTGTATATACCAAAGTGAGTATTTTTTTAATGTTAGTATATTGTGTGTTTGTGTGTTACACTGTGTGAGATTGCTGTGCGTGTAATGAGAAAACCATGGTTTGACTTGGGCACAGAGGAGTAAAAAATAAGTCTGCAGTAAATAAAAATTAAAACCCATCCCCCACCTTTAGTTGGCACCTTTTGGTACCTTAACTTGAACTTTTAGTGCCATCCTTGGAATGACAGTTCCCAGTATTGTTCAATGCTGCACAATTCTTGGCATGAGCAGGGTAGGATTTACCATTAGGCACAGCAGGTTTAAAGCAGTATTAAATCCAAATGCATTAACACCCCTTTCACACCAGGGCGTTTTGCAGGCGCTATAGCGTTAGAAATAGCGCCTGCAATCCATCCTAAAGAAGCTGCACCATTGTGTGTAGTGTGAAAGCCCCGAGGGCTTTCACACTACAGCGGTGAGCTGGCAGGACATCAGAAAAAAGTCCTGCCAGCAGCTTCTTTGGAGAAGTGAAGGAGCAGTGTGTTTACCACTCCTCCACCGCTGCTCCCCATTGAAATCAATGGGGCAGCGCTGTAAGACCGCCGGCAAAACGCTATTTTAACCCTTTTGCGGCTGCTAGCGGGGGTAAAAGCGCCCCGCTAGCGGCCGAAATGCGCCGCAAATCCGGCGGTAAACCGCCGCTAAAAATAGCGGCGTTTTACCACCGACGCAATGGGCGGTGTGGTGTGAAAGGGGTCTTACTGTTTTCTTTTTTATGCTTTTTTTCTTCTGGTGATCCGTGATCAGTAAGTGTGTTTTTTTTACAAGTTCTTTTTAAGGTGTATCAGTTTACAGGTATGGCGCTAGCCATTCAACACTGACAGGGCTCAGTGGCGTAACTAGAACCTTCAGGGCCCCAATGCAAGAAACCATGGAGGCCCCCCCGACCTCTGGACAGGGCTCTTTTCTCCGAGCCCGATGGTGGAACACCAGGACCTGGTCCCAAGTGGGTGGCTGCATATAAAGGAACCGATTTCTCCATTTCCCCCCGCTTCTCCTCCTCTCCCACCCACAGGCATTCAGCGGCTGCAGGAGGAAATGGAGAGATGGGTTCCTCTATGTCGGTGTTTCCCAATCTTTTTCCAGTCAGGGCACCCTTGAAGTACACCCCTAGGTGAATGGGGCTGCACTCCAACCCTCCTGCAACTGTGTGCATTGCATGCAGTTGCAGCATAGTGAAGATGCATTTAAGGGGTTAAAACAGGTGGTCAGTAGGCAACATATTGCCTCTCTACCAGCTCTCAAATGCCTCTAAAAAGCGATCTGAGCATGGATCGCTTTTCGGAGAAACAGCATTTTACATAAAATGTGCATACATATATGTAAACACACACACACACACATATATATAAAAACACACACACATATATATAAATTCACATATGCACACACATATAAACCAGTGGCAGCTGGTGCTCAAATTTTTTAGTGGGGGCGCGAGCAAACTGAAAAATTCAGAAAAAAACATAAATTACAGCCACTGTGCCCATCAGTTGCAGCCACTGTACCATCAAACGCCACCACTGTGCCATCAAATGTCACCACTGTGCCCATCAAACTCTGCCGCTGTGCCATCAAACTCTGCCGCTGTGCCATCAAATGCCACCAGTGTGCCCATCAAATGCTGCCAGTGTACCCATCAAATGCTGCCACTGTGCCCATCAAGCTCTGCCACTGTGCCCATCAAATGGTGCCACTGTGCACATCAAATGCTGTTGGTGTGCCCATCAAATGCTGCCACTGTGAATCCCCACCGCCCGCTCACTGTCTGCCTGCCACTTACCCTGTCTTGGGGTTCAGTGTTAGGAAAGTGAATATTAATTCACTTTTCTAACACACCTGGGTGGACTGTGAGCGTCAAGCATTGTGCTCGTAGTTCACCTATTTTGAAACATATTAGAGCCTACGGCTCTAATCAGGTGCTGCAAAAACACCCCCGCTGCTGCAGTTCAGGCGTCCGGCACCCCAAAAGGGACCAGACACCTAAATATGGGGGTGACAGCGGTGGCCATGGATAGATTCATGCTATGCATGAATCTATCCATTGGTCATAGAGGGGGTGGATGGAGAGAGGGGGCGGTACCTGTGCACACTTTTGGATGCACCGCCACTGATAAACACATGGATATTCACATACATACATATGCATACATGCACACTCATATACATGCACACACATATGCATACATACACATACATATATGAACGCACACACACACACACATATAAGCATACTCACACACACATACATGCATGCTCTCACGCACACATACATGCATGCTCTCACACACACACACACGCATGCTCACACACACACACACACACGCATGCTCACACACACACATACAAGCATGCTCACACACACACATACATGCATGCTCACACGCACACACACACACACACACACACATACAAGCATGCTCACACACACACATACATGCATGCTCACACGCACACACACACATACATGCATGCTCACACACACACACATACAAGCATGCTCACACACACACACACACACACAAACACACATACATGCATGCTCACACGCACACATACAAGCATGCTCACACACACACACACAAACACACATACATGCATGCTCACACATACATGCATGCTCACATGCAAACATACATGCATGCTCACACGCACACACATACAAGCATGCTCACACACACACATATAAAGACAAATACAGTAGCTAGTCTTATAAAAAAAAAAAACGGCAGACATTTACCTTTGCTTTTCCTGCCGGGTACTGCACTGTAGGGGGAGACAAAGAGCACACGCTGTGCTTTCACTTTACCCTAATGTGAGGAGCTCCCTGCATAGTGCTGATTTCAGTTCGGCTGATGATCGGGGAGCTCCTCTCAGCCTCCCTCCCTATCGAAGAGTACAGGGGGCCCTCAAGGGCCCCCTGCAGCAAGGGGCCCGGTCGCCATGGCGATCTTGGCGACCCCTATAATTCTGCCACTGGCAGGGCTGCTTACAATAATCAGTGGATTATAAAGTGTTTTTGAAGCTTGGCTTCAGTTTGTTAATGTATCTAAATCTGCTGGTACATTTAACCCTCCCCTCTCCCCAGACTGACAATGCTGCTGTCTGCTGTGCTCCTTGTTATCCTTCATCCAGAGTGAGGACACTCTAAGCCCTTGTACACACGGTCGGACATTCTGACAACCAAATCCATCGGATTTTGTCCGAAACTGGTGTTGCATACACACGGTCAGACAAAGTTGTCAGAAAATCCGATCGTTCAGAAAGTGATGACGTTATTTCGTTACGACGGGACTACGTTCAGGCTAGTAGCCAATAGCTTTGGTCTAGGAATTTGATCTGAGCATGCGTGGCACTTTGTCCGATCGGAATTCTCTACAAACGATCGGACAAAGTCCGATCGGATCATGTTGTCGGAAAATTTTACAGCCCAGTTCTAAAACTTTGTTGGTCGGATATTCCGACGGAAACAGTCCGATGGAGCCCACACACGGTCGGATTATCTGACAACACGGTCCAATCGGACATTTTCCGTCGGAATGTCCGACCGTGTGTACAAGGGCTTATACAGGAGGTGTGTTCCTGGCCAGTTCACTAGGAGAAAACAGAGGGAAAAAAAAGAAAAAAGAAAACTGATGCAGCCACCACATCTAATAATTGATAAGCTGCAATATATCACATTTTTGGTTTTGGGTTTCAGTAACTACAAAAGATATACATTGACTTTATGAGCATCAAATGCATACCTCCCAACTGTCCCTGATTTCAAGGGACTGTCCCTGATTTGGAACAATGTCCCTCTGTCCCTTTTTCCTCCTCATTTTGGTCTAGTCTATATAGTTGTATATAAAATGCAATTTTTATCTTTTTAAGGTTAATCGAATACTTTAATAAAGGGAACCCCTGCATCTCCAAAAATCTATATAGTTCTTTTTGTCTGCAAGGTATACATCTCCAAGTAGAAGATCTTGTTCTACTGGACTATTATGCCATGTACACACGGTTGGACTTTCCGATGGAAAATGTGTGATTGGAGCTTGTTGTCGGAAATTCCGACCGTGTGTAGGCTCCATCGGAAATTTGAGATCTGGATCTCAAATTTTCCGACAACAAAATCCGTTGTTGGAAATTCCGATCGTGTGTACACAATTCCGACGCGCAAAGTTCCACGTATGCTCGGAATCAAGCAGATGGAGCCAAACTGGCTATTGAACTTCATTTTTCTCGGCTCGTCGTACGTGTTGTACGTCACCGTGTTCTTGACGTACACAATTCCGACCAACTTTGTGAGACCATGTGTATGCAAGACAAGTTTGAGCCATTATTCTTTGGAAATTTTGAATTTTGTTGTCGGAATGTCGGATTATGTGTACAGGGCATAAGTGTGCTGGTCATTCTCTTCATGTTCTTTACTGTAATAGTATCATGGGTTGTGCACTCTAAAGCCTTACACATGATTGGACTTTGTACAAACTTTCCCGTGGACTTTTGTACAAAGGGCGTTGGCCGTAAGTTTGTATTGCATACACACGATCGGACTTGTTATGCAACAAACATGAACGTAGTGACGCTTCAAAGTACTGATGACACTGCAGAGAGGATGTTCAATAACTCCAGCGCCACCTTTGGTCAACTTCTGTATTGTTGTCTGATCTTTTGCATTGGTTCTGAGAATGCATGTTTGTAAAGTCCGATGGTTTTCTGTACACACAATCGGACTTTGCTCCATCGGACTTATGTTGTCAAAAAGTTTGTCCGTTCGCACAGCCAACAAAAGTCCGATGAAAACTGAAAAAGTTTGTCCGATGGAGCGTACACACGTCGGATGTTGCTCCAAAACAGCTAATTTGCTTGTTTGTTGTCAAAAAGTCAGATCGTGTGTACGGGCCCTTATGTTTGATGGGAGCTTGTTGTCGGAAAATCCAACCGTGTGTAGGCTCCTTCGGACATTTTCCATCTGAATTTCCAACACACAAAATTTTAGATCTGGCTCTCAAATTTTCCCATAACAACATCCGTTGTCGGAAATTCCGATCGTGTGTACACAATTCCGACGCACAAAGTTCCACGCATGCTTAGAATCAAGCAGAAGAGCTGCACTGGCTATTGAACTTAATTTTTCTTGGCTCGTTGTACATGCTGTACGTCACTACGTTCTTGACGTTTGCAATTCCGACCAACTTTGTGTGACTGTGTGTATGCAAGACAAGTTTGAGCTAACATCCGTCTGAAAAAAATCCATGGATTTTGTTGTCGGAATGTCTGATTGTGTGTACAGGGCATAAGTGTGCTAGTCATTCTCTTTATGTTCTTTACTATGATAGTATCATGGGTTGTGCACTCTTATGCCCTGTACACACGGTTGGATTTTCCAACGGAAAATGTTCGATGGGAGCTTGTTATCAGAAATTCCGACCGTGTGTAGGCTCCATCGGACATTTTCCATCTGAATTTCCGACACACAAAATGTGAGATCTGGCTCTCAAATTTTCTCACAACAAAATTCGTTCTTGGAAATTACAATCGTGTGTACACAATTCCGACGCACAAATTTCCACGCATGCTCAGAATCAAGCAGAAGAGCCGCACTGGCTATTGAACTTAATTTTTCTCAGCTCGTCGTACGTGTTGTACGTCACTGCGTACTTGGCGTTCGCAATTCCGACCAACTTTGTGTGACCGTGTGTATGCAAGACAAGTTTGAGCCAACATCCGTCGGGAAAAAAAACATGGATTTTGTTGTCGGAATATCCTATCGTGTAGCATAATTAGGGTGTGTGTACAAGATGGATTTGTGTTCTAGCCTTCTTAAAGTGGGGTACCCCCTAAAAAAAAAAAATTAAAAGTCAGCAGCTACAAATACTGCAGCTGCTGGCTTTTAATAATCGGACACTTACCTGCCCCAGGGTCCAGCGATGCGGGGGAACGAAGCCCCCCCCTCGCTCCCCGCTCCGCTCGCGGCGCCGTCATGCATACTGTGGGCACCCGGCTGTGGCTTCACAGCCGGGCACCCACTGCGCATGCGCGAGCGGCGCAGGGCGCCGTGATACGCCGTACAGTCACCTGGGACACATGACAGGTCCCAGGTGAATGTGCGGCGCGAGGGGAAGTGATTTCACCAGCCCGGGCAATGAGGAAGGCAGATTACGAGGGACCCCCTAGCAACCGGTATTTAGAGGTGAGTAAAAAAAATTTTTTTTGCCAATTATTTTTTTTTTTTTTTTTTTTTACGAACTTTAAGCAGTTTTAATTTTTTGGTGGCAACACCACTTTAACACATGAAACACATCTTTCTCTGATCTTTACAGGCATCTGTAAGATGATGAATAGGCACCCTTTCAAGCCAAGGACCACCTAATGCTGGAGGGAAAAACAGGAGGACCCTATGACCAAAGATGAGACAGCAGTACATTCCACGTCTGCACTGGCCTCCGGCTCTTCCTGCCTCCTGCAACTATATATTGGTCCATCACTGTGATGGGTATACTCACTAACCATTTGAAAGAAGCTAGGAGAGGGCGGGACAGAGATGGCGACCGAGAAGCGAATTGCATTTCAGTGTATTCTGATTTCCAGGGCTCACAATTGTTCCTCAATTAACAATTTTAGGCCCTTAAAGGTGCTGACAGTACAACGTAAATGGTCCTTCTATATTTATTCAGCTTGTTGTTCTATATTAATTACCACTTAAGATAAAGGAGTCTTATCAGTGGCTGTTGGTAATATTATTCAAGTAAATCAAAAACAAATCAGGTTTTTGTCACCCACACTACAGATTATATCTTCAGTCCTGATATGCTCCTGAAAAATGTTACTTTGATCCAGAAAGATTATTAAATGCTTTTCCACATAAAGCTCCTTGTACTTTGTGTTTAGTGGTCCTTTAATGTGGCAGAGCAATGTAATGAATATATGTTGCGTACGATATGCAGGTTGTCAGCTGAACACTGTCATCCAGCCAGGGTTGTCTTGGCAACGCACATATATTGTCCCTGGAAATGTGAGAATGTCGAGGTCAGAGACGCACAATGTAAACATAGCTCATGTAAAATCAGTTATGGTTTCTGGCCTCTGCAATGCTGATAGCAGCATTCAAAATAACAAAAGATCCAACTAATTTAGTCTGGTGAATGCTAGGCTGGTAGCAGCAGAGGCTCGATCCCTCCTGTGCCCAGCCTGGACATAAATACTGTGATATTTACTGGTGACGTACCTGAACTGAGGGGGCTCTTGAAGGCAAAAATAAGCGCAGCATGTGTTCCTTTTTTTCTGGTTATTATTTGCTAAACTGCATGGCCAGATATCCCAACCTGCAAAAACGAATTTCAGGGAGGTGGCGCTTTGTGCCCGCAAACGCCAGCCCCCCCTCAATATTTTTAGCAGTGCTTCTAGGGAAGGGGGTGGGTGGCAGTGGATGGTATCAGTCATTTTTATATTTTTAATAATTAATTTTTTTACAATTTAATTTGTTTTTCATTTTTTTTCCACAATGCTTTTTTTTTGGGGGGGGGGGGGGGGGGGTTGGGGCAGTGGACAGTGTTGGTAGAGCGGGGGAGAGTGGTATCAGTAATTTTTTTTATTTTTTTACACTTTTTCATTTTTTTTACAATATTTTTTGTGGGGGTTTGATGAGATGTCAAGGGTCTAATCAGGCCCCTGACATTTCCCCTTTGAAACAGACAAAGGAGCTGAGGATAGAGATTCCCCAGTCCCTTTCTCAGCACTAAAGATGAATGAACAGGAGACAAAGCCTCCTGTTCATTCATAAACTGAGCAGAGTAAACTCGCTCACTGTATCCTATTACTAGTTCCCCCCGCAGCAGGAGAGGAGAGGAGAGGAGGGGAGCCGGTGTCTTGTCAAATAGGGTCCTCCATCAGATGCTGTCCTCTGCGTACTGCGCATGCGCAGTACACAGGAGCACAGATTCCGAAAATTGCCGAGGACGAACGGCGCCTGCGCCGTGAGTCCAGGTTCTATCCCCACTATCCAAGTGGACATAGAGTTAGAATAAAAAAGAGCCGAGCGCAGCGAGGCCGAGCCCGAAGCGTGGCGAGCGAAGCTCGCCCGCGAGGGGCCCTCTAAAATTCTAAACCCTATGTCCGCTTGGATAGTGGGGCTACCTCCTCCACTCACGGCGCAGGCGCCGTTCAGCTTCGGAGATTTTCCGAAGCTTCGTCTGCTCCGTACTGCGCATGCGCAGTACGGAGCGGACACATATGGATGGCCGGACTCTATTAGGCAGAACACCGGCTGCAGGGGACGAGGGGAGCAGAAGAGAACGGGGGGCGGAGAAGGACAAGGAGGGGGTCGGGGGAGGAGTACACAGAGCAGCTGGGGATGATCGGTGCGGCTGGAGGGACAGCTATGATCACCGATCTCCCTGTATAGCTTTTTAGCCCTCAGCCGCAGGAGGGAGAGAAGGAGAAGTGGCTTTCAGCTAAAAATCTATACAAGGAGATCAGTGATCACAGCTGATCCCCGCCGCACCGGTCATTTCCAGGAGATCAGGGGGCGCTAGCGGGTGTGTGGGAGCCGTTGCAGAAATGCGGAAGGAGAAATAGTGCTCCATCATTGGTGGTGTCAGTGAGAGAAGTAGTGCCCCATCATTGGTGGTGTCAGTGAGAGAAGAAGTGCCCCATCATTGATGCAAGTGGAAAGAATAATGCCCTATTGTTGGTGTCAGTGGAAGAAATAATGACCCATTGTTGGTGTCAGTTGGAGGAATAGTGCCCAATCATTGGTGCCAATCGAAGGAATAGTGCCCCATCCTTGGTGTAAGTGGAAGGAATTACCTATTCGTTGGTGTCAGTGGGAGGAATAGCTTTCCAATATTTAATATCAGTGGAAGGAAGTATGCCCTACCGTTGGTGTCAATGGAAAAAATGGTTTCTCATTTTTGGTGTCAGTAGAAGGAATAATGCCTCGTATAAATGAAAGGAATAGTGCCCCAAGTGCCCCATAGTGCCCCAAGGGCCATATAAAGGCAGGCAGAGGGCCTCATCTGTTTCACGGGCCAGTATGGAGACCACTGCTCTAGACTGACTTTCAAACAGTTGATCAGCAACTTTTCCAACAAATGACTAATGATTTTGTGAATGGTCTAGCTGTCCATAAACTATTTGAATTTTGGCATGAACCATCCAAAATTAATATTTTAGCTGGACATGCTTTTATTAAAAATTGAAGGAGCCAACCGGAAAATTAGAGTGTCTGTAAGCCCTGACATGTGAAGTGACTAGCACTAGCTGATACACAGAGATGAAACAAATCCTCTTACAAAACTTGTAGCTGTGTATCTGCATCCATTTCTTCTTTAGACCGTTCTGAAAACACAATGAGAAAAGGATTTATCTTTAGTTCTATCAGCAAGGGGCAGGGATTTGAAGTCTTCACACAACTGACAGTTCTGAGTCTTGTTTGGAGGGAAGGAACCCGGAAGCAGGAAGTGACATACAGGAACCCGGAAGCAGGAAGTGACATACAGGAACCCGGAAGCAGGAAGTGACTACAAGAACCCGTAAGTAGAAAGCGATGTACAGGAACCCAGAGGCAGGAAGTGACATACAGGAACCCGGAAGGAGGAAGCGACTACAGGAACCCATAAGTAGGAAGCAATGTACAGGAACCCAGAAGCAGGAAGCAATGTACAGGTACGTCGCTGTGCCTGTATAAGCCACCCGTCCACAGTACAATGCGGGTGGGTGGTTCTGAAGTAGATACAGTAAATACAGTTAGGACTGCAATTTAAAGAGGAGCCTTGCCATGGGCAGTGCAGCTTATGCATATATTTGCAAATATGTGCAAACAAAACCTTCTGTTTTTAATGTCTTTTGTTAGACAGGGTCAATTTGGTTGTTTGCAGCCTGGTAAGTGTGCTGGTAAGTGTTTGGGAAGAGCGCGGCTCCACTCCATGTCACCATCACCCCTGCTTCCATAAACCCTACCCCCCATGCTTTTAATGCTCAGGTGTGAATGGGGCCTAAATGTAACCAGCCAAAAAGGAAAAAAAAGGTTTGCTGTAACTGATTATAAAGTGTAAGCTGGAGTTTGGCTTCAATTTGTTAGTGTGCTTAAATCTGCTAATATATCTAATAGCCCCCCCCCCCCCCAGACAGACAATGCTGCTGCCTGCTGTGCCTCCTGCACAAGTGTTGTCTCACTAATACAGGAGGTGTGTGACTGGCCAGATCACCAGGTGAAAAAAGAGGGGGAAATACAAAAGAAGAGTAATGCAGCCACCACATCTGACACCCCAGCTGCAATATATTCCATTTTTTGTTTTGGGTTTAATACCACTTTCAATTTTCCCGGGGTTGGATTTTATAAAAAATACATACAGTGATATATGTTGCACTACATACATAGTTACATAGTTAGTCAGGTTGAAAAAAGACACAAGTCCATCCAGTTCAACCAAAAAAATATATATATATAATAAATATCATACCAGCCCATATACCCAATTTTATAGCCACAGTTGATCCAGAGGAAGGCAAAAAAAAAACCAGCAGTGCATGATCCAATTTTCTAAAGCAGGGGAAAAAATTCCTTCCTGATCCCCCAAGAGGCAATCGGATTTTCCCCGGATCAACCTTACCTATAAATGTTAGTACCCAGTTATATTATGTACACTTAGGAAATAATCCAGGCCTTTCTTAAAGCAATCCACTGAGCTGGCCATAACCACCTCTGCAGGGAGTCTATTACACATTTTCACAGCTCTTACTGTGAAGAAACCTTTCCGTATTTGGAGATAAAATCTCTTCTCCTCTAGACGTAAAGAGTGCCCCCTTGTCCTCTTTGTTGACTGTAAAGTGAATAACTCGACACCAAGTTCCCTATATGGACCCCTTATATATTTGTACATGTTGATCATATCCCCCCTTAATCTCCTCTTATCAAGAGTGAATAAATTCAGTTCCTCTAATCTTTCCTCATAGCTGAGCTCCTCCATGCCTCTTATCAGTTTGGTTGCCCTTCTCTGCACTTTCTCCAGTTCACCGATATTCTTTTTGAGAACTGGTGCCCAAAACTGAACTGCATATTCCAGATGAGATCTTACTAATGATTTGAACAGAGGCAAAATTATATATTTCTCTCTGGAGTCCATACCTCTCCTAATACAAGAAAGGACTTTGCTCGCTTTGGAAACCGCAGCTTGGCATTGCATGCTAATATTGAGCTTATGATCTACCAAAACCCCCAGATCCTTCTCCACTATGGATTCCCCCAGTTGTACTCCCCCTAGTATGTATGATACATGCATATTCTTAGCCCCCAAGTGCATAACTTTACATTTATCAACATTAAACCTCATCTGAACATAGTCGCCCAATAAGACAGAGCATTGAGGTCGGCTTGTAAATTGGAGACATCCTGTAAGGACGTTATTCCACTGCATAGCTTGGTGTCATCTGCAAACACGGAAATTTTACTTTTGATCCCAGACCCAAGTGGAAAATAGATTTTGGGTTTATACGTTAGAGGAGTTCTGCCCGCCCCTTTAACCACTTCCCAACCGCCTCACACAGATATACTGCGGCAGAAGGGCGCGTAAAGGCAGATTAACATACCTGTATGGTGCCCTTTAAGAGGCGGCTTGTGGGCGGCGCGCGCTGGGAGCTCCGTGACCGTGATCGCGGGTCCTGCAGACCCGATGTCCGCGGTCGTCTCACGGTGAGGAAGAACGGGGAGATGCTAATGTAAACAAGCATCTCCCCGTTCTGTCACTGATCACCGCTCCCTGTAATCTGGAGCGGTGATCAGTGACGTGTCACACACAGCCCCTCCCCCCACCGTTAGAATCAGTCTCTAGGACACACTTAACCCCTACAGCGTCACCTAGCGATTAACCCCTTCACTGCCAGTGACATTTTTACAGTAATCAATTACATTTTTTAGCATTGATCGCTGTATTAATGCCAATGGTCCCAAAAATGTGTCATGATAAAATTCACTGATCGCAGGCAATAAAAATTCCATAAAACGATTCCCTATTTTGCAGACGCTATAACTTTTGCGCAAACCAATCAATAAACGCTTACTGCGATATTGTTTACCAAAAATATGCAGAAGAATACGTATCGGCCTAAACTGAAGAAAATAAATGTTTTTTTAAATATTTTTTGGGGATATTTAGTATAGCAAAAATTGTCGCTATATTTTTTGTCTAACGCAAAAAAAATAAAAACCACCAAAAGAAAGCTCTATTTGTGGGAAAAAAAGACGTTGATTTTGTTTGGGAGCCACATCGCACGACCGCGCAATTGTCAGTTAAAAGGACGCAGTGCCGAATCGCAAAAAGTGCTCTGGTCAGGAAGGGGGTAAATTCTTCCGGGGCTTAAGTGGTTAAAAATGAAATGTCAGCAGCTACACATGCTGTAGCTGCTGACTTTTAACATTAGGACACTTACCTGTACTGGAGTCCAGCGATGTCAGCACTTCAGCCGATGTTTACATTGGCTGGTCGGGGGCTGCTGCCGCTATTGCTGGTAAGGGAACTCGGCAGTGTAGCTTCACCCGTCTGTGTGGCTTACGGACGGGTCCCTACTGCACATGCATGAAGTGTGCTGCGCCCTCTCACTGGCCCGACAGAAGAGGAGGGAGGAGGAGGTGGGCCGAGCTGCTGATGTACTTCGCCATGGCTGGGTCTCTCGGAAGTGGGGACAGGGTACCTGTAAGAAACAGGTACCCGCTCCCCCCTCTCCCACCGAAAGGTGCCAAATGAGGTATCAGAGGGGGAGAGGAATCAGATAAGCAGAAGTTCCACTTTTGGGTGGGACTCCACTCAGTCCCCATATCTAGAGATCTACTGTAGATCTCATCTGATTAATTGTTGTTTATTCCATACAGTTTGCAAAGTAATTAAATTGTACTCCGCTTATTGCTAAACCGAGAAAGATGTTTTGTCTTTTTTACAAATTATGCATGAGTGATTTTCTTCTGTAATGTACTTTGTACATAGCACAGATGTGAGGAAGGAGGAGGAGAGTTTTCCTCTATTACTGGCTTTCACATCTACCTTCAAGGTTATTTCTGTGAACTGGTTTGTGTTTTCATTATTACACATTTTGAATTATTACTTTCACATTTACTGGAAAGTGATTTTGAAGGGACTTATACATCTTCCATGTTTGCTATTCCATATTTTCATAAATTTATTTCATCATATAAATTCTAGATTTTGCTTCTAGTCTCTGTATTCAGCATCCCTGCATAGCACTTGCTGCAATAATAGGTTTAGCCACATAGAGATTTTTTGTTTTTAAAGCGGAACTACACTGCAACAAGTGTTCCTTTTTTATGGGTTTTTAAAGTGGAACTACACTGCATCTGAGCACCACAAACCAAAAACACTGTTCAATTCATTTTTAATATTCAAAGCAAATTCCCCCATCCATCCATCTCTCCATGCTTTATTTTGTTGAGAAGTCACTTAGAAAAACACCCTCCTAGCATTTCGTGACCATCTTGAATAAGGGTGATAAACGGATTTATGTAGGATTTACTTCTTGGAATCCATCTGCCCTTATCTCAAGCATGCAGGCAGGAGGGTGTGCTTAGCTGAGAAAGCCCCTCCTCCTCTCTTCCCCTCCTGAAGACTCCTAGGGAATATAGGCAAGAAACCAGGAAGTAACTGAAGTGGGAAAAAAAGGAAAAAAGTTAATATGATATACTTTTCTTTCTACTTACTAATGCTAGCAGCATGTGGATAAAAAATAATCAATGTTGATTGGTAGAGTGAAGTTCCACTTTAACCACTTGCTCCCCGCCATATAACAATATGAATTCGGCAAAGTGGTTGCAATATCCTGACCGGACGTCACATGACGTCGCCAGGATATCAAGCTGCTGCATGCCCCCGGGCCCAGCATAGCAGCGATCATTGTTGAGGTGTGTCAGTGAGACACACCGCAACTCTGATCAAGGTAAAGAGTCTCTAACAGAGTCTCTTTACCACATGATTAGCCGTGTCCAAATACGGCTAATCACGATGTAAACAAGATGAGCCATTGAGTGGCTTTTTTTCACTCGCGTCTGTCAGACGCGAGTAGAGGAGAGCCGATCGGCTACTCTTCTGACAGGGGGGGCTGTGCTGATTTATTATCAGCGCAGCCCCCCCCCCCCCTGAGCATGCCCACACTGGACCACCAGAGACGCCACCAGGACCACCGGGGATGCCTCCCACTAGTCACCACCAGATATGCCACACATGGCCACCAGGGATGCAAATTAGTGCCCACAATTGGCATCCATCAGTACCATCCATTAATGTACATCAGTGCACACTATCATTGCCCATCCATGCCTCCTATCAGTGCCCATCTGTGCCTCTTATCAGTGCTCATCCATGCCGCCTATCAGTGCCCATTCGTGCCACCTTTCAGTGTCCATCATTGCCACCTATGTGTAACCATCAGTGCTGCATATCAGTGTCGCCTATCAGTTCCCATCAGTGCTGCATATTAGTGCCCATCATCAGTGCCCATCAGTGCCACCTCATTGGTGCCACCTCAACGGTGCCCATCAGTGCCGCCTTATCAGTGCCTGTCAGTGCAGTCCTATCAGTGCCCATCAATGAAGGAGAAAATGTACTTATTTACAACGTTTTGTAACAGAAATAACCAAAAAAACTGTGTTTTTTTTTTTCAAAATTGTCGGTATTTTTTTATTTGTTTAGCAGAAAATAAAAATCCCAGAGGTGATGAAATACCACCAAAAGAAAGCTCTATTTGTGGGAACAAAATGCTAAAAATGTATTTTTTGTACAATGTAGCATGACCGGGCAATCGTCATTCAAAGTGAGACAGCGCTGAAAGCTGAAAATCACTCTGGGCAGGAAGGTGTATAAGTGCCTGGTATTGAGGTGGTTAAGCAAATACATTTTTTGTGAATGTATTGCAAAGATTATTACCTGAAGATCTTGCCAGTAACAGCACTTACCATAGCCGGCTGACGACACTAAGCCACTGCCTCGCAATAAGCATCAGCATTGTCAGCCTGACATATGCTATCCTCCAATTGTCCATTCGGTTGCCTATCAAGTAGACAGCCCAAAGACTAGCTGAAAAACATGGCAGGCTGACAGAACAGAAAAATAGGTGGGGGGGAGGGGGGTTCCAATAGGGACACATGTTCTGGTAACAATTGAGGGGATTCATTAACTTTGAGAGATTTCTCCTCACTTCCTGTTCTCTATACAGCACAAAAAGTGAATGCAAATCTCCCCATAGAAATGGGACATGGGTGTAAAAAAAAAAAAAAAGCCAAGCAGTGGTTTACCCATAGTCTATCCAAAAAGAGAAAAAAAACATAATACACGTAAGGCATACAAAACCATTGGCTAAAAAAATACACAAAAATAGTATTTACCCCTTAGTGACTGACCAAAGGAAAAGAAGTCCGATGGCTGCACACCAATGCTGAGATCCAAAACGCCTTTATTAATGTGAACTCATAATGAGCACAGCATGTACAAATAGAGGAGGAATGGCTAATGAGTTTTTTACACATAACGTGTGCTTTATCTAAGCCTTAGTGACTAAGGGTAAAACAAATCTTAATGCCTAAACACAATTTTGCAAATTTGACACGTGTTAGTAAAACTGTACATATCGCCGCAACTACTTTGTGTATCCAGGTGGAATGTACCTTGTTTTCTTTTAAGGATAAATTGGGCTTTCATTTTTTGGTAGATGGTAACAGATATCGCCTGTTTTTTTTTTTTTTTTTTTTTATTATCATGAAATATATATATATATATATATATATATATATATATATATATATATAAATTTTAATACCTGTATATTCCTTCTCTCTACCACCAAATAACAACCCAAAATTAATTCTCCAGCTCCTGACGATTGTAGAGATACCACACATGTGTATGTTATTTGTACCAGTAGTAAGGGCCAGAAACAATAGTGTGCATTTTTTTAATCCTACCTAAAACACCCTGACACTGATACTACTTTTAAAAATGCATTTTTTTTAAACAAATCCTGCCCAAAATGTACTTAGTATATGACCTTAGCCTTGACCTTTGACCTTTACTTGACCCTAACACTAACCCTGGCACTGACCTTTATCTAACATTGATCTAGGTATTTTTTCTTTATTTTTTTTTACTTTCTTTATTTTTATTTTTTTACTACACACTTTTATTCACATTCCCCCTGCATGAGACAGAGAAACAATGTTTCTCCCCCCGAGAGAAAAAAAAACACAAGGGCGGGATGCACAGTGACTGATTATTGTGATAGCCAATCAGAGGCTATCACAGCGATATGGTAACCTGGAACCGGAAGTCCTCGGTCTTGATCATTAGTACAGGACACGGGCATCCCGGTGACAGCCCCTTATTTGTTCTATGATCACACTGTGCGGCACGCTCCCAGCACAAACTATATTACACATATATGTGGCCCCATAGGAAAAAAGCCCAGGGAGTCCCCGCCCACTGTTACGGATTGGTTGCGCAAAGTGGAGGAAATCAGGAAAATTAGAGGACTTGGCCCTTACGGCACAGCATAAGAGTGAGCAATTTACGGCGACGTGGGCAATATGGATTACCTTTATTTTTTCGGAGGAGGGGACTGCCCTCCTGGGCTCGTAGTGGACTGGCGACGGTGAGGGCCCGAGGATGGGGATGTCCATCTCCCTGGCTGATACCCCCCCCCCCCTTCTTTTCACTCCCTCTTTTCTCCCCCCCCTTTCCCTGAAGAGTATATGGAAAATGGAAAGGAGGTTCCCGTCTTGGACATGAGTGATTACGGTGGGATGATGAGTGGCTTAGTGCATTATCCCGGTTTGCTGGCAGTTCACTGTGAGACGCCTGGTCCTGTGACCTTGCTAGTAATGTTTTTGAAGTCATGCAAGCGCTTCATATGTTTGTATCTCTGTATTGATTGTACTGTCGGGATATCTCCCTTTATGTGGTGTTTAATAAAAGTTTATATTTGAAAAAAAAAAAAAGAAAAAAGCCCAGGGCCGCATATATAGTTTGGGTATGATTGGTGTGAAGGAGTTAATAAAATAAAGTAGATCACCTACACTGCTTACCCTTCTTTTTCAAAAAGTTATATTTATTATTTCAGTATAGGTGCACAAACAAAAAAAACAGAAAGAGAGTCACTATCAGTGGCTCCAGCTATTGTCCAACTCGATATTCCAGTTCACATTTATGTAGAAAGAAATATTAAGACCACTAGTACAAACATACATATGCAATGCCACTGCTGACCCAGTACATAAGGGCCAATCAGAAATAATATACTTTTACGTTATTTAGAATTTTTATATTCTGTTAACCACTTAAAGTGGAAGTAAACCCTCCTATCGTTTCCAGCCATGGAAGCTTCCATCTTGGCACCTGTTTAAGCTTCAACTGCCATGATGCTGCACATATGATCAGTTATGACACCATTGGATGGTTTGACAGTTTGGTTGACAGTTCAACCAATGTGACAGTTAGCAGTTCCGGCATGCCGGGAAAATAACTGTTTTTTTAAAACGATTAAATCGATGGGTTTAGTCCCACTTTAAGGACCGAGCCTCTTTTTCAGACTCAGTGTTTACAAGTTAAAAACTGTTTTTTTTTTTTTTTGCTATAAAATTACTTAGAACCCCCAAACATTCTAAAAAAAAATTTCTCACACCTTAGAGAATAAAATGGCAGTAGTTGCAATACTTTCTGTCACACCGTATTTGCGCAGCGGTCTTACAAGCGTACTTTTTTTTTTTTAAATACACTTTTTTTGAATTATAAAATAAGACAACAGTAAAGTTAGCCCAATATTTTTTTATATTGTGAAAGATAATAGCTAAAGATAAGAGCTGGGCCTATACCAGCCCATGTGCGCTGTTGGATACAAGTTCTTTCCTTTACTAGACTGCCATTTAAGGCCTCATATAAAGCCAACTACCACGCTAGCTGAACTGAACACTTATGCGTACACATGACCGGTTTTCCTGTCGGAATAAACTCCGAAGGTTTTTCCGATGGAGTTCTGCTGAAACTGTCTTGTGTACACACGATCACACCAAAGTCCAATCATTAAGAACGCGGTGACGTAAAACACGTACGACGGGACTAGAAAAAGGAAGTTCAATACCCAGTAGCCAATAGCCTCCGTCTCGTACTTGCTTCAGAGCATGCGTCGTTTTTGGTCCGTCGGAACATCATAGAGCCAATCGGTTTTCCCGATAGGAATTGGTTCAGTCGGAAATATTTAAAACATGTTCTATTTCTAGGTCTGTCAGAATTTTCGTTAAAAAAAAAGTCTGAGGCATATACATGATCGGAATATACGATGAAAAGCTTCTGTCTGACTTTTTCTATGGGTGTAATTTAAAAAATAAAAAAAAATAAATAAAAGCAAAGCAATTCACCCAATGAAAGTGAATACACATTTGTTCTTTGTGAATGGGGCTAAAAAATTTATGTTATTAGGGTTTGTCCTGTGCTGGATGAACGTTTTTCATTAATTTAAAATGGAAAATACTGCATTTGGTCACAAGATGATTGTTTCCCCCTGGATACTGGAGGCTTCCAGAACATAGAGGACAGGGAGAGTCAAATGGGCAGCTTGGATATTTATGGTACTTCCGACAATCCCTGGGGAGGTGTGCCCAGTAGGTGGCTGGGGGGAACTTAAATAATCTGGGGTCGGAAGCAGGCCTATTCTTGTCCTACTAGAGAAGTTCCAAGCCTCAGGGGAGCAGTTCTGCTTGAATATGCTGATGTTCTTTGAGGTCCCAGTTATAGCAGAGCTGGAGGGCTTATTCCTAATTACCTTTGGAGCTAACTTAGCAGTTTCACAAGAGGATCTGGTATGAAGAACTCTCTGAAGAGTGCCTGGTGGAGGCTGGAAGGGGTTTAGCTATCCTGGGACATTGTGAGTACTGAGACCTGAGCTCAGGATCCTAGTGACTGTGTGCCGTTCTAGTGACTGTGTACAGTAGCCCCCCCCCCCAGACAGCTCATACAGGGTCTCGGTTCTGGCCTTCCCCTTCTTTTCTGGCTTAAAGCGGAATTCCACCCAAAATTGGAACTTCCGCTCATTGTACTCCTTCTCCCCTCCGGTGCCACATTTGGCACCTTTCGGGGGGTAGGGGGAACAGGTATCCTGTCCCCATTTCCGGGAGCCTCAGCCGCAGATATTTGAATCACCGCTAAGGCTTCCTCCTCCTTCCCGGGCCGCCGGGCAAGTAGGAGAGAGAGCTTCGCGCATGAGCAGTAGGGCCGTAAGGCTACACTGCCGGGCTCCCTTACTCGCAATGGAGGTGGCAGCACCCAACAGCTGATGAAAACATCAGCTGCGGTGCCGACATCACTGAACTCCAGGACAGCTAAGTCAATGTCTGATTATTAAAAGTCAGCAGCTGCAGTATATGCAGCTGTGGGCGGAACTCTGCTTTAAAGACCGTTCAAAGAAATTTTACCTAATAAAATGTGTCTTCCAGTTACAAGTCTGCATTTTTGGAGTAACCCATACCGCCCCAACCCTTCTCTTGTTACTTACTAGTTCTACTAGCAATAAATCTTACAAAAGACATCCCGTAGACTGATTAATGGAGCCAGAGTGAATAGACTGTTGCTTGGGTGATTGGTAATCTCTGCACTGTTTGAGGAAGAATCATTTAAAATCAACAGTTCCGATGGGAGTAGCACTATAATAGATAGATAGATGGATAGATAGATAAAACGCTTTCCTTGAATTCTTCTCTATCTCCTGGAAATGTGGATGAAGCTTTGGAAGTGTTTCATATTGCATTAAGGAGGGGGCCTCCAGAGAGATACAAGAGGCAGAGAGTGTAGATGACGGAAGTAAAGAGCTAATTTACGAACCATTCTGCAGAACACGAGCGCAGTAAAAGCTCTTCATAGCTGCAGATGTAATGGAACTTCAGATCTGCATTACAAATTATTCTAATCTAGCAGAATATAGACAAAACAAGTTCAAACTGGCAGACCCTGGCAAACCAACCACCCTGAGGCCCCTGTGTGTGACATCGTTTTAGAGCACATTTTCTCGTCTTACACTGTTATGATAGCATTTGCAGGTCCATTGGAGGGATTATTTTGCTGCAAGGTCAAATTAAATGGGATATGTTTCTGACTCTGCCATGTTTCTTGTGGGTGGCATGTTCTGTGAGAAACAACCCTGTGAAGCAAAAAACAAATGTCCAACCTCCAACCTTTTGATTGACAGGGATGTGTATTTGGTTTATGCTATGACAGTTCAGTGGGTTTAAGCAATGACATCTCAAAGCTGTATTAACAGTATGGGGCTGATTACCTATGGTTCCACTTCTTCAGGTTCAAGGTAAGGAAATAGCGCTGCTGCATATTTGTAGGTCTATGTCTGAGGTTAAAGGGGTTGTAAAGGTTAATTTTTTTTTTTTTTTTAAATAACAAACATGTTATACTTACCTCCTCTGTGCAAGGGTTTTCTGGGGTCCCCCAGCGGCACTCCTGGCTCCTCCTCTTCTCGAGTGCCCCTGCGAAGAGCCGAATTCCATGGGGGCACTCATGTGGGCATGCTCTTGAGTCCTGCTGCTGCATTTCTTTGACACAGACAGCAGGACTCCGCCTGCCAACGGCTCCTATGTCACTGGATTTGATTGGCAGCAGCGGGAGCCAATGGCTCCTGCTGCTATTGATCTATCCAACGAGACAGTGGTTGGAGCTGCTGTGCTCGTCCCTGTCGATGGAACAATAAGATTCAGGTAGGTAAAAGGGGGGCTGCTGCACTACAGAAGGTTTTTGGTATTAATGCAGTCTATGCTTTAAGGTGAAACCCCTCAAGAGCTAGGTTAGTGTTAAACTCGTCATACACCTAACAATTTAATTGTACAACCTCCTTTAGATTCAGCAACATCTAATATATGATCAACTCAATGTATATTCAGTCAGGTAGGCCATTGCGTTTTAGGAAGATATAAAAGAAATAGCAAAAATCAGATTGTAAAGTATCATGCCAACTTTAGGCTCAGAGGTTAGAGCGGGGGTGCCCAACCTTTTGAAGAGCGAGGGAAAATTAAGCGACTTGGTAACCAGTTGTGGGCCACAATGAGTAGAGCAGGATGATGACAGGTCTATGCCTATGCAGAGCAGACATGGACACAGCCCACTCTACTTTATGGGCCTTCCGGTCCTATCATCAGCCCAGATGGAAGAGGACAGATCCTCCATTTTTTTTATTTTTATCGAATTTGAGGTAGGCAGGTATAAACAGACACAAGTCTGTTTACATTTGCTGCTCCATAGAGGTGAATGGAGAGACTGATTGGGCTGAATCGATTGTGTGAGAGGTGCCTAATGCTGATTTACCACTGAAGCACTGTGGTTTACCCACACCATGGGTCCAGTGCACCTGTAGCTTTCCTGCTGTTTAGTTGCACTTTGCAATAAACTTCTATTATATCTTGCAGGTGTGGTGCACCTTCTGACAGCGCACCAAACCCGCAGGTAAGAACAGAAGACTATGGCACAGTGCAGGTAACCCGCAGGTTCACTGCACTGCACCTGTGGATCAATTTGAAAGCAGCCCAGTAACTACTGCAGAACAGATATTGCCATATAAACACTGTTATTTTAGTATTAAACTTACTTTTAACCACTTCCCACACCCATATAGCAACATGATGGCCAGAAAGTGGTTCTGTTATCCTGTCTGGGTGTCATATGATGTCCAGCAGGATAAGCTGTGATTGCGTGCCTGTGGCGGCATGTAGCAAGGCCATCAGTAGTGTGGTGTGGTGTGTCAGTCTGGCACACCGCATCTGCGATCTAGGTAAAGAGCCTATGACATACAATCTTTACCACATGATCAGCTGTGTCCAATCACAATTGGACAATTATGATCAAATCTTTGAGGAGTAGTCAGTATTTGGGTTGCAATTCAGAGAACGGGCGGTGAAGGGTTATATTGCCACCTCACTGCCTGCTTTAACTCCTCAGCAGTGCACCACAACCATGTGCTTTGAACACGGTTGTGGGGCACTTGCAGGGCAGCGCTATTCCCATGAATGGGTTTTGTTTGACAGAGTTATAATTTCTGCCATGGCTGTGAAGTATAGTATGGTGGTCATGGCATGTGTGCACCCCAAATCACTGCCTCTGCTGCTAAAGAGCCTAGCAGTTGGTGGATGGTAAAAGCTCAGCAAAATCATGGGGTTTTACCACTCCTAAACTCACATGTGATGGAGCCCTATCTCATTCACACAGTTACTCTGGCCGTGTGAATGAATGAACTGTTAATGTGGCTGGAGCCACCTGGTAATCTATGGCAGGGGTCTCCAAACTGCATCCCGAGGACTGGATTTGACCCTTTGCTAGCCTTTTTCCGGCCTTGGAGCACTATTCCTCCAAATGATATGAGACAATATTCCTCCCACTGACACCAACAATTGGGCACTATATCTTCCACTGATACCAATGATGGGGTATTATTACTCCCACTAATACCAATGGAGGGGCACTACTCCTCTTCCTACTGATCACAAACCGCAAGGCCATGTTTTTTCTCACTGATGCTGGGCCCAGGACATTTTCTACCCTCACTGGCCACAATCCAGCCCCCCTAATGTCTGAAGGACAGTAAACTGGCCCTTTGTTTAAAAAGTTTGGAGACCCTTGCTCTATGGGGTTGCAGTGACTGTACAAACACAGCCGCAGGTCCTAATATGACAGGTGTGCAGGCATGGGTGAGCGGCCCTAAATGCACACTGTTTGTGTTCAGGTCTTTACACCTGCACCAACATGCCTGACAAATTATGACCTATGGCTGTGTTAGTACAGCTACTGATTCACCAAAGCGTAACAGCACCCATGTGAATGGGCCCCAAGACCTCATCCACACAACAAGGTTTATTTACTAACTCAATACAGTTTTATCTTTTACCTATAGTAGGACATTTGTTATGTTTGTGTCCAATAATAATAATTTTAGTGTAATTTTAGCAAAAATATAATTTGACAATTTCAGGAGTGGTGGTTTGAGGAGGTGAGGCCCTGTCAGGTAGGCTGTATGGAGCACTTGATTTCTCATGGCAGCCCTGGACCCACCACTATGATGGACTGCTTGAATAAGCAAAGAGAATGTACCCTGCAAACAGTGGTGTAACTAGAACCTTCAGGGCCCCGATGCAAGAAACCATGAAGGGCCCCCCTGAACCCCAGCCAGGGCCCTTCCCTCTGAGTCCGGCGGTGGAACTCCAGGGTGTGGTCACAGGTATGACCTTTGTGAGCCCTGTAGTTCCACCACTGGTATCAGTAGTTTTTTTTTTATTGTTTTTTTTTTATTTTTAGGTGCCCCATTGGGGGACTGTCCCTAGGCAGGATGGGGTCCCCATCCCCAGAAGAGATGAGGTCCTTTTCTCCAGGGCAGATGAAGTTACTGCCCCCAGGTGAGAAGGGGTCCCTGTCCCCAGGGGAGGTGGGGGGTCCTTGTCCCCAGGGGGAGATGGAGGGGTATGTGTGTGGGGGATGGGGTCCTCTCACTCACCATGACCAAGCTGTAGGCCGTGCACTCATCCATGTTGGCCTGGGCTCCATCCAGTGTGCTGGACGGGCGATCAGCATATCTCCCAGAAAAACCTTTCATCATCTGTGTATGACGGGGGAGGAGAGGGGCTGGCAGACAAGCCTGCAGTGTCCTCCGGGGAGCTCTCATAGGGCTGCACTGCATCTGTGTGCTTAAAGTTTGTTTACCCGGGAGAAGTATGCAGTGCAGTGTGGGCCGGACTCAGGGGGGGGGGGGGGGGAATCTGGCTGGGGAGAACAGACATCAGACTGAGCGGCAATGCATGGAGCAGGAGAGGGGTACTCTGAGGAGCCGGCCGAGGACACAGGTCATACGGGGAATGCACAACTAAAGAGCAGCCAGGGTGATAGTCGAGTATGGAGCTCTGCTAGTCACCCTCCACCTCCAGCCACCCGTGTGCATGGTGCACAGGTACCCCTAGCTGCCTATGCTGCTGCCAGCCATATGTAGAGGGGGCTGCATGGGCCCCCTGCATCACAGGGCCCAGTTGCGGTCGCGACTGCTGCACCCCTTATAGTTACGCCCCTGCCTGCAAAAGAACATGAATTATATCTACATGTCAGAAACCATGAAATCAGACCGAGACAAGAACAGAAGTTCACACTTGTTTAATAATAAAAGTAAATAAACAAACGTAGTCAAAACATAGCCAGAGTTCAGGAACCGGAACGGATAGTCAGACAAGCCAAAAGTCAGGGAGCTGGAGATGAGCGTAGTAAAACAGCAAGCAGGATCTGAAGCCAGAAGGAATTTCAGCCAATCAAGTATTTTAAAAGGAATGCAAGAGAGCATCTATGTGATGTTGACTAAGGTGAAGGCAGAGATCCTCTGGGCTGGAAGGCTTAAGTAGGCAGGACTGACGGGCAGGATATCATCAACAGCTGAGTAACTATGGAGAGATAGGAGCTGGCAATTAGCGGACAGCTGAGCGGCCAGCTCAGAGAAGTAAGGGCTGAGCCCAGCCCTGACACTACATTTCTGATGGGTGATGAGCAGTGGCGGCCCATCCATAGAAGGCGCACAGATGCCACCCCCCATCCATGCGTCCGGCCCCCTGATCTACATATCAGGGTGCCAGACTATGAATTCCAAGGCAGGGTGTTTTTTTTTTCCGAAGCACACGATTAGAGCCAGAGGCTCTAATAGGCTTCAACAAAGGGTGGGCTCAGGGCACAGAGCACTGCACTCCGAGCCCACCCAGTTGTGTGACAATAGCAAATTAGTTTTCACGATTTTCACACTAAAGTTTCTCCCTGCCAATCAGGAAGCAGGTTATGAGACCTGTTTCCGATTGGTCCGATTGACCTGTTTCCGATCCTATTGGATGCCTAGCGCTTAGGCGGGAGAGAGAGGAGAAACACATTTGGAGGAAGCTGCTGGAGGAGCGGAAACCGGAGCCGCTGCCCTCACCCTGCCGCTCGCGCGGCGGGGGACTGTGCTGGAGGACACTACAGCCCGTCACCTAGATCGGGTAAGTGCCAGACCGCTGGACGCCCAGGCTGGGGGTGGTGGTAGTGCCACACCACTGGCCGTCAGTGGGGGGGTTGGTTTGCCGCCACCCCCCCAAAGAGGAAACCTCACCAGCCCCACCACTGGTGGCGAGTGCCATCTTCTTTCAAAGCCATTACTCTTCAAGAGAGTCGAGATAGGGCTCATAGCTACCAGACAGGTACTTATATTATCTTTTTTTGCAGGGCATGTTATAGTAAAAAATTGTTGCTTTAAGTATAAAATATATCTTGAATTTAGACTGAGACAAATAAGATGTACAGGTATGCATCTACTGTAAAATAATTTTTTGGAGAATAAAAAGTATGTTCCTTGTGAACATGCTCCTCAAAAATGCCCCTGAAGCAGAAATATCATAAGTTACAAGTATAGACAATGAGCTTCTAACCACATACAGTTCAGCAAGGACTCCAACATAAAAGACACTGCTTATGGAACTCTAACCAACTCAGTCACTCCCTGACAGCTGAAAAGACAATGACAAAGGAAACTAAAGAAACAAGAGACACAAAAAGCTTAGAGGTAGTAACAAAATACAGGATTTGGCTTTCAACTGCAGCCTAATGGACACACAGTGACTACACATGGTCTGATAGCTGCAAGCAACGCATCAGAGTCAAGCATTTCTTTTTTTGCATTTGAAGACCAGCAAGGGGTGGATTCCTATTGAGGCTATACGCATACCTCCCAACTGTCCCTGATTTTGAGGGACTGTCCCTCATTCAAAGCAAAGTCCCTCTCTCTCCCTCTTTCCTCCTGAGTTGTCCATCATTTTGGTCTGATCTATATAGTTGTATATAAAATGCATTTTCTATCTTTCAAAAAGTGTTTCCCAGTGCTAAACCTTTTATCCAATTTCTAAATTGCTGCATTTGTAAATTCAAAAAGCTAATATAAAGGAATACTAGTGGTTAAAAAAAGCACTTTTGGGTTTAGTCCTCAACAGGTCATGTTTTTAGGCTTTCCATTATTTTGCTGGGGTGATTTAATCAGTTTCACTGCCTTAGTAATTACCACAGGCATTTCATTTGAGGGAAATCCTGAAAACATGACTTGTTGGGGTGCCTTGCAGACTGGAGTTGAGAAACACTGGTTTAACCAATCTTGTTCTTTTTTTTACAATTCTCCTTTAAGGGGGGCGTCCTATGCCTACAAACGTTTACTAGCAGGTGTCCTTTATTCCCATTTCAGAAAGTTGGGAGGTATGCAGATGGCTGCCTGTGGCTCAATGCTCCTATGGGGTCCGTTCATACCTGTCCATGCTTCTGCTGGTAGACCCAGGTCTTTATCTGCTATCTGGGCTTTGACAGATTGGTCCTATTCTGTGTTTCAGGAGATTAGACAGCTAGTGATGGCCGAACGGTTTGCCCGGCGGTCGTTTCGCGGCGAATTTCGGCTGTTCGCCGTCCGCCCGTTCGGCGGACTATTGGCGCCGTTCGCCCGGCGGACTTCCGTGTTTACTGTGTAAAAGAACTTTGACCTATGATGACACATCCATCATGGGGTACAGGACAGCCAATTGAGACATTACAGCACATGGACACTTGGACATTCCCCCTAACTTATAAATAGACCCGATCCGGTGGCCATTTTACATTCTTTCTTCTGTCACTATAGGGAGAGGTTGCTGTGTGGAGCAGGGAGAGATTGCAGTGACCCAAATCGCTAGCTATTTGGTACACAAAAGTTATTTTCAGGACTGGTATAGGTGTTAGGTGTATATAGGTTTGCTGTGCTACTGATTGTTGCAGCAGCCTGAGTGTCTTTTGTCAGTTTAGAGAAAGGGACAGGACGGTATGTCTGCTGTAGGGACAGTCAGTTTAGTCATTAGCTGTTACTATCAGGTCCACAAAAGTGCTATTCCAGTTATTGTTCCAGTAGCCTCTGTTTTGGCAGTTTATATAGGGACAGGCAGGAAGCAGTGTGTGAGGCAGTGAGGGTCAGTTTAATCAGTAGCTGTTACTATATTAGGTCCAAAAAGGTTCTTTTCAGGACTGGTATCAGTGGTATGGTAATAGGCTTGTACACGTATAATATTCTTTCTTCCAAATATAGAAAGAATATTATACTTGACTGCTGCCCTTCTGCTGTAGTCTGCTAATCATTCACAACCTACTTGTTCCACAAAGCTCCTTTTAAGGACTGGTAATAACCTGGTGTAGGGTGCTATAGTACATAGGGTTGAGTGAGGTACAGTCTGCCATTCTATAAGGACTGGTATAGGTCCACAATACATAGGGTTGAGGTGCACTACTGCTGACCGCTTCCCTATACTGCAGCAGTCCTTCATTGGTATAGGGACTGACGTACAGTCTGCTAATCACTCACACACAACCTACTTGTTCCACAAAGGTCCTTATAAGGACTGGTAAGGTATAGGGTACTACAGTACATAGGGTTGAGTGAGGTACAGTCTGCTATTCTATAAGGACTGGTATAGGTCCACAATACATAGGGTTGAGGTGCACTACTGCTGACCTCTGACATCCTCCTGGGGCTGTACCTCTGCTGTGCATATTATGAGGGGCTCCCACAATCCCTGTGCTGTGCTGACTTCCTCCTGGGGCTGTACCTCTGCTGTGCATATTTTGAGGTGCTCCCACCATCCCTGTGCTATGCTCATTATGAGGGGCTCCCACCATCCCTGTGCTGTGCTGACTTCCTCCTGGGGCTGCTTATTATGAGGGGCTCCCACCATCCCTGTGCTGTGCTGACTTCCTCCCGGGGCTGCTTATTATGAGGGGCTCCCACCATCCCTGTGCTATGCTGACTTCCTCCTGGGGCTGCTTACGGTGCAGGTGTCAGTGCTGTATATCACAATGCTGATGTCAGTACTCTCTATCACGGTGCTGCTGTCAGTGCTGTATATCACGGTGCTGGTGTTTAGTGCTTTATGTCACACTGCTGATGTCAGTGCTCTCTATCACGGTGCTGCTGTCAGTGCTGTATATCACGGTGCTGGTGTTAGTGCTTTATGTCACGCTGCTGATGTCAGTACTCTCTATCACGGTGCTGTTCTCAGATGACTCTGTCACGGTGCAGGTGTCATTGCTGTATGTCACGCTGCTGATGTCAGTGCTCTCTATCACGGTGCTGCTGTCAGTGCTGCATTTCATGGTGCTGGTGTTAGTGCTTTATGTCACGCTGCTGATGTCAGTGCTCTCTATCATGGTGCTGTTTTCAGATGACTCTATCACGGTGCAGGTGTCATTGCTGTATGTCACGCTGCTGATGTCAGTGCTCTCTATCACGGTGCTGCTGTCAGTGCTGTATTTCACGGTGCTGGTGTTAGTGCTTTATGTCACGCTGCTGATGTCAGTGCTCTCTATCACGGTGCTGCTGTCAGTGCTGTATATCACGGTGCTGGTGTTAGTGCTTTATGTCACGCTGCTGATGTCAGTGCTCTCTATCACGGTGCTGCTGTCAGTGCTGTATATCACGGTGCTGGTGTTAGTGCTTTATGTCACGCTGCTGATGTCAGTGCTCTCTATCACGGTGCTGTTGTCAGATGACTCTATAACTGTGCAGGTGTCATTGCTGTATGTCACGCTGCTGGTGATCATCTCCTGCACCCTCTTCTTTGCCTACCCTGGTCCCTGACCTTCCCTCTCCTCCATTGCCTTCATGCGCTCCACAGTCCTGAATTGTCACAACAATTTCCCATATAAAAAAAGAATGCTTGTAGTTGTCGATCCCAGATTCACCTCATACATGTGTTATGTCATTGGCCATGTGGTGGGACTATGTTTGCACAACTATTAATTATTTTGTGGCTGCAAATTTGACCTGTAGGTTTGCGAAGTTCGCCTCCCATTGAAGTCAATGGGGCACGCGAAACGTCCCGTCGGAAGTTCGTCCATCACTATAGACAGCTGCTTCAAGATAAATGCAAATAGTACTAGCAGGCTTCATTGATAAATATGTTGTAACAATAATTGTTGTTACGATGTGCAGATCAAAGCGTTGTGCTTTTGATCTGCATATAATGTCACTTATAAGTGGAAAAGGTTTACTTTGTAATAAAAAAATGTTCCCATGTAAGGAATTTCGTTCTTCAAATACATATTAAGCATCATTGATGCATAAAGAAATATCTGCAAACTTACCATGCCCAAGAAGGGGATAAACGAGAACAGTCTAATGCCGCAGGCTCCATCGGACAGTTTCCATCAGAATTTCCGTCGCACAAAATTTGAGATCTTGTTCTCAAATTTTCCGACAACAAAATCCGTTCGTGTGTACACAATTCCAACGCACAAAGCGCCACGCACGCTCAAATTTAATTACGAGACGGAAGTGCTCGGTCTGGTAAAACTAGTGTTTGTAATGGAGATAGCACATTCGTCACACTGCAAATTTTGAATTTTTTTAATGCAGCGCATTCTCTTCTTCTTTATAATGCTAGAAGAATGAAGTTGTTTTGCTGCTCATATTCACACAGAGCTCTCACAAACTGATTTCTAGACATGTGCATTCGTTTTCATCCGAATGCATTTTCGTCCGAATTTCAGCTATTTTCGTTTTGACAAACGATAACGAAAGCACAAAATCCGAAAAACGAAAGATCCGACATAAATAAATGCTTTATTTTCGTTTTCGTTGTTACAACAGTTCGATATAGAATAGGAGATTCGACATGACTCTGACAATAACAATCTGTCTATAGAACCTGTGGTCGAATGTGCCTAACCTTACTTCTATTAGTCCAAGATTATATAGAGAAAATATTCGACAGAGAAAAAAGATTTGACAGAGAGAAAAGATTCTGCAAGTTACTGTCCTAAAAAGTGTTTGGGGACCCGGGTCCTGCCCCAGGGGACATGTATCAATGCAAAAAAAAGTTTTAAAAACGGCCGTTTTTTCGGGAGCAGTGATTTTAATAATGATTAAAGTGAAACAATAAAAGTGTAATATTCCTTTAAATTTCGTAGGGGGGGGTTGTCTATAGTATGCCTGTGAAGGGGCGCATGTTTCTAGTGCTTAGAACTATCCCTGCACAAAGTGTCATTTATGCAGGAAAAAAAGTCCTTTAAAATCACTCGCAGCTATTATGAATTGTCGGCTCCCGTAATACAGAGAACACTCATTGAAAGTCATTGATAAAAAAAAATTAAAAAAAATTAAAAAAAAGCGTGGGGGTCCCCCAAATTCAATTACCAGGCCCTTCAGGTCTGGTATGGATATTAAGGGGAACCCTGCCTCAAATTTAAGAAAAAATTTGACGTGGGGTTCCCTCTAAATATCCATAACCAGACCCTTCAGGTCTGGTATGGATATTAAGGGGAACCCCGCGTCAAATTTAAAAAAAAATTGACGTGGGGGTCCCCCTAAAAATCCATACCAGACCCTTTATCCGAGAACGCAACCTGGCAGGCCGCAGGAAAAGAGGGGGGGACGAGAGAGCGGCCCCCCCTCCCTCCTGAACTGTACCAGGCCACATGCCCTCAACATTGGGAGGATGCTTTGGGGGTCTGTGACCCCTCAAAGCACCTTGTCCCCATGTTGATGAGGACAAGGGCCTCATCCCCACAACCGTGGCCGGTGGTTGTGGAGGTCTGCGGGCGGGGGGCTTATCAGAATCTGGAAGCCCCCTTTAACAAGGGGACCCCCAGATTCCGCCCCCCCCCCCCTGTTTGAAATGGTAAGGGGGTACAAAAGTACCCCTACCATTTCACAAAGAAAGTGTAAAAAATAGTTAAATAAGACAAACACACTTTTGAAAAATTCCTTTATTAAAAATAAAAAAAAGATTCCAGCGGTGGTAATCCACTCTTGCTATCCAGCGACGGACGGTCATCTCTCCAGCGATGGCTCATCTCATCCAGCGCAGCGTATCCATCCTTCTTCTGTCTCCACGGAGGAGACACTTCAGAAATTCCGGCGGCCTGACGTTTCTTATATACGGAGGGCGGGGCCACCCGTCACCTGACCCCGCCCCCCTCTGACGCAAGGGGAAACCCGGGGTTCCCTGTGACGTATGGGTGACCCCGCCCCCCTCTGATGTATCGGAAACCTGCCTGTGTTACATCAGAGGGGTGCGGAGTCACCCATACGTCACAGGGCACCCTGGGTTTCCCCTTGCGTCAGAGGGGGCGGGGTGGCCCCGCCCTCCGTATATAAGAAACGTCAGACCGCCGGAATCCTTGCAGTGTCTCCTCCGCGGAGACAGAAGAAGGATGTATTCGCTGCGCTGGATGAGATGAGCCATCGCTGGAGAGATGACTGGATAGCAAGAGTGGATTACCACCGCTGGAATCTTTTTTTTATTTTTTTTATTTTTAATAAAGGAATTTTTCAAAAAGTGTGTTTGTCTTATTTAGCTATTTTTTACACTTTCTTTGTGAAATGGTAGGGGTACTTTTGTACCCCCTTACCATTTCAAACAGGGGGGGGCCGGGATCTGGGGGTCCCCTTGTTAAAGGGGGCTTCCAGAAGCCCCCCGCCCGCAGACCTCCACAACCACCGGCCACGGTTGTGGGGATGAGGCCCTTGTCCTCATCAACATGGGGACAAGGTGCTTTGAGGGGTCACGGACCCCCAAAGCATCCTCCCAATGTTGAGGGCATGTGGCCTGGTACGGTTCAGGAGGGAGGGGGGGGCGCTCTCTCGTCCCCCCCTCTTTTCCTGCGGCCTGCCAGGTTGCGTGCTCGGATAAAGGGTCTGGTATGGATTTTTAGGGGGACCCCCACGTCAATTTTTTTTTTAATTTGACGCGGGGTTCCCCTTAATATCCATACCAGACCTGAAGGGTCTGGTTATGGATATTTAGGGGGAACCCCACGTCAAATTTTTTCTTAAATTTGAGGCAGGGTTCCCCTTAATATCCATACCAGACCTGAAGGGCCTGGTAATTGAATTTGGGGGACCCCCACGCTTTTTTTTTTTATTTATTTTTTTTTTTTTTTTTATCAATGACTTTCAATGAGTGTTCTCTGTATTACGGAGCCGACAATTCATAATAGCTGCGAGTGATTTTAAAGGACTTTTTTTCCTGCATAAATGACACTTTGTGCAGGGACAGTTCTAAGCACCAGAAACATGAGCCCCTTCACAGGCATACTATAGACAACCCCCCCCCCCCCCCCTACGAAATTTAAAGGAATATTACACTTTTATTGTTTCACTTTAATCATTATTAAAATCACTGCTCCTGAAAAAACGGCCGTTTTTAAAACTTTTTTTTGCATTGATACATGTTCCCTGGGGCAGGACCCGGGTCCCCAAACACTTTTTAGGACAGTAACTTGCAAATTAGTCTTTAAAATTAGCACTTTAGATTTTGAATGTTGGAGTCCCATAGACTTTAACAGGGGTTCTAAAGTATGCTATATACTAGCTCCGTCGAATCTTCTTTATACATTCGACAGACACCATAAGCCTTCAAAGACAGATTCGACCGTAATTCATGTGGATTTTCGGACGAATGCAATTTTTGAACGAAAAACGAAATAAATAAAAACGAATTTCGGGAGTAACTAAATAAATTAAGTTTTCGGACGAAAACGAAATTCCGAAACGAAATATTTTACTCTGCACATGTCTACTGATTTCTTTATTATTTCTTGTGATCTCATGAATAATATAATTTATTTTTTCGTCAGATCTCCATAATAATGTTTTTATTTGTTTGTTTTATCAAGATCTGCATTTTATTTTTTATTTTTGTTTGCTCTCCATAATATTATTTCTTATTTTGTGTGTCAAGTTCATCATTAGATTGTATTTTTTAGCCTCAAGGAGGTTGCTTTGTATTGGTGTCCCTTGTTAATTTCACATTGTATTTTTGAAATGTACCTGCCTAGTTGCAAACAAACTGTCCTTTTTGAAGTAAAAAAAAATAGGCAAGTATTTGTGAAAAAGAAATAGCCATTTATTCTGGGTCCTAACAAAATAAAGAGGAAGGCAACGCTGGAGAAACTGCTGAAATTGGCAAAGCCTTTGTACTCCAGGGCACACATTTATTTTACAGTCAAGTTTGGTAGCATGAGGAGTCCATATAATAGTGAGCACAATCCGGTCCTTCTCTTTTTTTTCTTTTCCTTTTTATTTATATCCGGTCCAGGACGAAAGGACTTGCGCATGCGTAGTAGGGAACCGGGAAGTGAAGCTGCAACGCTTCACTTCCTGATTCCCTCACCTAGAATGGTGGCGGCAGCAGCCGAGAGCCGAACGATCGATCAGCCTCGGCTGCCGACATCATTGGATCCTGGGACAGGTGAGTGTCCATTTATTAAAAGTCAGCAGCTGTAGTATTTATAGCTGCTGGCTTTTAATATTTTTTTTTCACAGTGAAATCCCTCTTTAACACAAGAAAGGACTTTGCTCGCTCTGGAAACCGCAGCTTGGCATTGCATGCTATTATTGAGCTTATGATCTACCAAATCCGCCCAGATCCTTCTCCACTATGGATCCCCCAAGTTTTATTCCCCCTAGCATGTATGATGCATGCATATTCTTAGCCCCCAAGTGCATAACTTTACTTTTCTCAACATTAAACCTCATCTGCCACATAGTCGCCAATTTGACAGAGAGGCCTCATCATTGAATAGATGCATTTTCTCTGCAAGACACAACACAAGACAAACCCTAATATCAGGCGAAACTCTCCTAATCTTGACCCAATATAGGCCTCAATATATAAGCAGTATAGGCCACTGATGCACCAACTTAAAATTGTACCTTCGTTATAACGATCGTCACTTCCGTTACTTCGCCCTCTGCTCACAGATCGTACGTATGACACACGTGTGTTCCGCTTTATATACACTGCACATGCATGAAACTCCAACCGCCCCTGACGTTTTTTTCTAGTCTATTCCCTGCCGCTTGTCTTTCGGCGCAGTGGGAGAGCACATGGCAAAGAGACAAAAGGTGCAAAGACAAAAGGCCAGAGCCCCGAACCTCCCGATCCCGGAGGAGATTGAAGGCCTCAATTATGGCCTTTATAGAGATGGTGGAGACGGTGGACATCTTCAAGAGGGCCGACTATGATGGGAAGTATGGACCATACCCAAACCCAAATGTGAGAAAGGCCAAGACCATGCCTAAACTTGTGAAGAGTCTGCACAGGAATTTTGGGGTATGACGATCCAAGGATCAACTGAAGAAACGATGGTCAGACCTCAAATTGAGGGAGCACGATCAGTACAGAAGAATCAAGAGTGTGCTGCAAAAAAGTAAGTATTTTGTCGTGTGTTCCTATTCTTCTTCTTAACGTTCGTGCTGCTCCGTGTGCTTTTCTTTACTGTTGTACATTTTAGTCTAGATGGATTTGTAACTAGAATGAAATGCAAACTTGATTCATTGTAAGGAGAGGACACTCAGCAGCTGTTTATACATCTGGATGCAGGAGCACTGTCCCACACAGGTGCTCCAGTGGATACTATAGGGGTGTTTACATGTGTGATACTTTAACAAAAAAGATAAGTATTCCAGCTTTAGAAAGGAAATAAAATGTTCTTCAGCTTGGAACTCTGCCAAAACAGACAATTGTACGACACTTCCAAGCAATGTTTCATATTCCTTTTTCTGCCCTCCAATATCGGTGTGCTAAGTATACCTATTTTTTATTCACATAGGGGAGAAAAGACTCAGGACATCTGAGGACACCAGGGACCCCCCACCTCCTAAAGAAGGGGAAATCCCCACACCACAAGCAGAGGATGAGGTGGGAGAGGTTTATGTAGTGGGCGAAATTGTCACCAGAACAGGTGAGTGTCTGAGACCACAGTTTCAGGTAAGATATCTGTTCTTACATATTTATAATACATGGTCTGTTTTTTTTTCTTTTAGGTGATGGGGATGTTGTGGAAGAAGAATCTAATTTCACCAGTGAAGGTGCCCAGATCCTCATCGGGGAGAGAATGGGGTGCAATTGTGATTTAGAAAATATAAAGGAAAACATCAATGATCTTCAAAAAAATGAAGAAAAATGAAGAACGTTATTGATGTTTTAGACAGAATCTAAAACGCACAAAAATTGTACAGTTTTCTTGTGTATTTTTGAATTTAAAAAAAACTTTAAAAGTATTTTAAAAGCCAAATTTTGAAGATGCACACAGTGTGTCAAAATGTGCTATCTGCCATCACATGCTATCAATGTACGCATTTTGTGGGTGCAACCCCTTCCTCCCAACTCAATTAGGTGAGAGGAAGGGATTGCACCCCCAAAACACGTCCATTGATCCCCCATGATGGGAGCTAGCACATGTTGACATTAGGCATGGGATCAGGAGGGAAATTCCCAGTTTGAATCCCAATTTGTGTGCATCTTCAAAATTTGGCTTTTACAGGAGTATCATCACCCCATCTAATGAAGGCAAGATCAACACAGTTTAGTAAATAACTCCCACAGTGCTTTCTGATTTGGCACAATCACGCCATTTTCATGACTCCACAAAATTCATTCATGGTGCTGAAACGGATGAATATTTTTGTCAGTAATGCATTACATACATTAACAACAAATACAAGGTGTGTGTGTGTGGCAGACCCACAACATAATAATAGTTTGCTGAAGAAGAGATTGTCACCTCATGTATCAAATAAATTACATTTGCACTATTGAATAAAATGTACAAAAAGAAAAGCCCATTGGAGAACCTAGGAGACAGTTAAAAGAAACCCAGGCAGTAAATCAAAGGAAATCTTCTTCAGTTTAATTTAAAAAATTTAGGATAAAATGTTACATGAACAGTTTCTGGCATATCAATGGCCCCCCCACCCGCAAAGTACTCAACATACTTCAGGCCCAACTGAGGACAAATAGTTCATTGAATTTCTCCTTAAATAGTTGTGTAGGATGCAGCATGCAAGGATTATATGGTTAGGTTTATATTCTGCCATGTTGATTGGCGTAAGGAATAGCCAGAACCGGCTGGCCATTATCCCAAAAGCATTCTCCACCACTCTTCTGGCTCTATAAACCCTCTGGTCCGGGTGAGGGTCCTCATGGCTTCAAAACGAAGGGTTGGTCAGAACTAACTAACAGAAAGCACTGAAAAACAGAGGTCGGAGCTGAAAATCAGATACAAGCGGACAAGAACTCACTGAAAATCAAATACTTCATAGAAATACGAATCCACAAGCACAAACTGAGGAGCAGTAACGATCATAAAAGCAGGAGGCTGAAAAGCGCGAATAGTCTGTCACCAAGCGTCTACTAACACGAGATTAGCGGAAGGACCCCAAAGAGTGGCGCACTTGGTATTGAACTTTCTCTTTCTAGTGCCGTCATACGTGTTGTACATCACCACGTTCTTGACGTTCGGAAATTCCGACAACTTTGTGCGACCATGTGTATGCAAGACAAGTTTGAGCCAACATCCATCGGAAAAAATACCATGGATTTTGTTGTCGGAAAGTCCAACCGTGTGTACGCGCCTTTAGGCTTCATGCACACTTGGCTTAAAAAACAACAGTTCTCCTGGCAGAAAAAACGCTCATACAGAGCATTTTTTGTACAAAATTTAGACGAGTTTAGGAGAGTTTCGTTTTTTCTGCTAGTAAACTTCAATCAGAAACGAAAACCAGAAAGTTTTTTTTCCTGCCTCTAAAAGTTGAGCATAAAATATGCCTGTAATCGTCCTAATGTGCATGGACACATAGGATAATATTGAGCTGCTTCTACAGGCAGAACACAAAACTCCTGTAGTACAGCGATTTTTAGGCCAGTGTGCATGGAGCCTAAGTGGGTTTGCCCTGCATTTCTATTCATTAATGCAGTAAACAAACGGGGGCCCCCTAATGGGTTTTCTAAAGCAAACAGGCAGAACTTGTACCTTTTTACTGTTTGGTCAGCAGTCAGCCTTTTCACCCAGCAGCAGACTCTCGTGGCATAGTTAGTGGAAGAGCCCTGAGCAACAGGTCATGTTTATAAACACCTGTGGACAGCTGGGACTAAAGCCTGGTACACACTATCCCTTTTTTTTGTTGAAGAGCTCGAGAAGAGATCCTGTACTTTCAAGCCGAAGTTAGTACAGCAATCCCCCCGCTGAGCTATTGTGTTCTGACAGTCATTGGCTGAGAGTGCTGATCGGATGCCGATCGGCACACCTTCTTCAATCATGGGCGTTCAGCCGGCTTCTGTACACATGGGCCAAATGTCAGACGGTCTCTATTGAACCAGCGGATGCCGTATTCGGCCCATGTGTACAGAGCTTTAGTAATACAATCTGGCTATCTAGTAAGATGTTGATGGCTATCTAGTAAGATGGAAAAGGAGGCTTTATCCCACCCAAAGCTTTACAAAGCTTTTGGGCTCCAGATTCAAGAACCAAACCTATTAGGATCTAAGAGACAAAAAAGTGTGTTTTCTCCGTAACAGACAAAAATCCAGGAGCCCCTTAACATGTGTAGGTGACACATGTACCCCATTCACAAGCCTGCCAGCCAGTTCCTCACAATATAATTCTCAATGTTTAAACAGTTTTAGAAGTAGTCCCATTCAGCACAACAACTTTTCAGATTACTGAAAACCTCCATCTGTGTATCTGTACCAAGAGGCCTAAAATACCTGCCAGTTTACTCACAAAAATAAAAAGATTATATATTATATATATATATATATATATATATATATATATATATATATATATATATATATATATATATATATTATTATTATTATTTTTATCATTATTTTGTCCAGATTTCAATAAAGAAAATATGTACAATACTAGCATATATTCCAGTTGAAATTTTTACGTGTGGGACAAATTCTTGACTGCTGCAACCAGATACTTTTTCTAAAAAGTAAAAAATGTTTATTTTTAATGAATATTAATCAGCTGGGGTTTAGACTGCTAATAAGAAGTTACCACATAGAAATCAGTGTGCAGTCCCCAGAGACTTAAGTTATAAGCATGCCTAATTATTGAAATAAATATTTTCGTTCAGCATAGCAATAGCTCAGTGATTAGTACTATAGCAATAGCTCAGTGATTAGTACTATAGCAATAGCTCAGTGATTAGCCACAATTACATTGACACATTCCTACCAATAATATTGTTTACTGCTGTGCATCCGATAACATTCCCGCCGTGGGGACAAAGGAGCAATTACATCGTAGAGATTGCTGTCTGTTTTACAGAATGCTAATATAACTTTATGTAAACACAAGTTTGCCCGTAACAGATTTCTTTGCTGTGGGTGGTGATGGCATGATTGTATTCCTATTGGGGCCTTATTACTCTCCTGGGGCAAAACGTGACCCCAAGCAGCCAAGAGTCTGTTGTCAGTAAATGCCCTGTAACTTTTTAATTTACTCCAATGTAGAAGTCCCTAGTGAGTACAGGCGGTCCCCTAGTTACAAACATCCTACTTACAAAGACTCCTACTTACAAACAGAGGGAGACAACAGGAAGTGAGAGGAAATCTACCCCTAGGAAGGGAAAATTCACTCCTGTAACAGTTATTATGGGAAAAAGATGTCTCCACTGATGCTTTATCACCAAGCCTTGTTTCCACAACAATTCAAAATTTTCAAAATCCAATTGTCATTGGGACAGAAAATAAGGTGAAATCTTCTGAACGGGGACACGGACAGCAAACCAAATGATACAAGGGTTTTTTTGGGCTGGAGCTACACTAAAAAAAAAAGTACCTATTCCAACATATTCAACTTAAGAACAGCTTAAGAACAAACCTACAGACCCCAATTTTGTTTGTAAACCGGGGACCGCCTGTACATAGAATAGTACTGAAGGCTCTGCCCTATTCCCATCTGAGTTGAGAAATCAATTTTAGATTAAGAGCTTCTTTACATTTAAGTGTGTATATGTGTTTGTATGTGTATTTTGTATATATCAGTTATAACATTATGACCACTCATCTGATATTGAATAGGTCCCTCTTTTGCAGCAAAAACAGCCCTGACTCATCAAGGCATGGACTCCACTAGACCTTTGAAGGTTTGATGTGGTATCTGGCACTAAGCCGTCAGTAGCAGATGCTTTAAATTCTGTGAGGTAAGGCCCCCATGGATTAGACTTTCCATAGTACATTCTGGTGCCATCACTTCCCTAAGTGAGACACACACACACCCAGCCATCCACATGATGTAAAGTAAAAAACATAATTCATCAGTAGGGATGAGCCGAACAACCCCCGGTTCGATTCGCACCAGAACCTTTGAACGGACCGAAAATTCTTACAAACTTTAGAACCCTATTAAAGTCTATGGAACTCGAACGTTCAAAATCAAAAGTGCTCATTTTAAAGGCTAATATGCAAGATATGCAACAGACAACACCAGCAATAAGGGGTATCTTCAGGTGTATACTGTGCTGGAGGCACACAACACCCACTTTAACTCCTGCAGATGCCTGTATTAGAGAACACCAGCAATAAATGGTAGATACAGGTGTATACTGTGCTGTGCTGGAGGCACACAACACCCACTAACTCATGCAGATGCCTGTATTAGAGAACACCAGCAAAAAAGGGTAGATACAGGTGTATACTGTGCTGGAGGCACACAACACCCACTAACTCCTGCAGATGCCTGTATTAGAGAACACCAGCAAAAAAGGGTAGATACAGGTGTATACTGTGCTGGAGGCACACAACACCCACTTTAACTCCTGCAGATGCCTGAGAAAAGAACACACTGTCCCTGTCTATCTAGCTCTTTCCCTGCACGCCGGAACACACTACACAAGGCTGCCGCGCTGGCGGCCTTATATAGTGTGGGGCGTGTACTAAACCCCCTGAGCCATAATTGGCCACAGGCATCCTGCCTGTGGCCAATTATGGCTCTCCTCGCTGCCGGCGCTGTGATTGGCCAAGCATGCGGGGTCACAGTGCATGCTTGGCCAATCATGAGCCAGCAATGCACTGCAATGTCGTAGTGCACTGTGGGCCATTCGTGCCACACGAATTTGGTGCGAACGGTCCACAAAGTTCTGAATTCGCCGAACAGGCGAATGACCGATGTTCGAGTCGAAAATGCGAACACCGAGCTCATCCCTATTCATCAGACCAGGTCACCTTTTTTTCTTGTTCTGTGGTCCAATCCTGATGCCCATGATGTGCCCATTGTAGACTCTTTCGGCTGTGGACACAGATCAACATGGACACCCTGACCGGTCACCAGCTATGCAGTCCCATATGCAACAAACTGCAATGCTCTGTGTTGTCTGACACATTTCAATCAGGACCAGCATGAACATTTTCAGTAAAAAAGGTTAATTTGTTTTAGTTTTTTGAGCTAATAGTAATGTGGCAGGGAATAAAAAGGAAGTTAAATCTAAACCCAAGAAGAAAAGTGTAATACAGTGCTCAAAAGTTTGCATCCTCTTTGGAGAATTGGTAATGTACAGCATCATGTAATAGCATCATGAGCCCCTGGGTAAAGTAATGCTATGGGGCCCCTACAAGCCTGCCCAATTTAGGCACCTACTCTTAAGAATTAAAGTACAATATTTTCTATTTTCCGCTATGAAACATATCAAATTAGAAAAATTGAAAATATGTCTTCATAAATGTAGGCCAAAATGTATTCTTCTACATGTCTTTGGTATAAAAAAATCCCTGAGAGAGCTGTACTCTCTCAGCCCCCCTCCCACCTGTATGCTCGCAGCCCCCCTTCACACTTGTACTTTCGCAGCCCCCCTTCACACCTGTATGCTCTCAGCCCCCCCCCCCACACCTGTATGCTCTCAGACCCCCCTCCACACCTGTACGCTCTCAGCCCCCCTCCACACCTGTATGCTCTCAGACCCCCCTCCACACCTGTACGCTCTCAGCCCCCTCCCCCTTCCCCAAACACACACACCTTGTCAGGGAACCAACAGCAGGAGAAGGGCTCTAGGACCCAGCATCTCTACCAGCACTTATGGCAGGAGAAGGACTTTAGGACCCAGCATCTCTGGCAGGAGAAGGATTTGAGGACCCAGCATCTCTGGCAGGAGAAGGATTTGAGGACCCAGCATCTCTACCAGCAGATCACATGGGCCTATATAAGGAAGTCTACTAGTGTCTGCATTTGCTGGTTGATCTTCGGCTCCTCCAGTGTATTATCGCCATGATATTCCTGTGTCTCCTGTTACCGATCCAACTTGTCCTTGACCTGTCTCCTGTTTGCTTCCTGTGTTCCACTTCGGCTATCCACCTGACCACTTCTGCTCTGATACCAACCCGGCTCATGACCTAGGTTTCCTTCTGACCAGGCTCCAGTCGCAGTATTATCTGAATCCTGCAACACCTCACGGGCACCACCTGTCTTCTGAATCTAAGCAAGCACACCAGCTGTACTCTGGAACCTCCCGCATACAGTCCATCAGGTGACCCGTGCTACTTTGGGCCTGACCTTTCCTATTTTCACCCCCAGGGGGGTCTGGAACTTAGCTGCAAGGGAAGCCCTCTCTTTCCATTGGACTGCAGTAAGGATGAGCTCTGGCGTGTTCGCACACTCCACATGCAGAGCCCGCCAGGAAGCTGGCGCAGCACTGCGCTAATCACAAGCAGTGAGACATTGCCCCTGATGCAGGGCTGCATAGATCGGGAAATGTCTCACTGCTTGTGATTAGCGCAGTGCTGCTGGCCTGTATGCTCTGCTGCGAGTCTGGGCTGTATGCTCTGCTGCGAGTCTGGCCTGTATGCTCTGCTGCAAGTCTGGCCTGTATGCTCTGCTGCGAGTCTAGCCTGTATACTCTGTCCTGTGATGAGCTGTCCTGAGCTGTATACTCCTGATACTATAGGTGGAATACAGGGGACAGAGTGGGTGAATGCTATAAGGGGTGGGGCTTATAAGTGGGAGGGGTCAAAAATGAGGGGGCGGGTCTGGCGCCCCCATCCTAAAACTTCACCAGCTGCCACTGGGTGGATTAGAACACCTGTCAGTTTCTTATTGCTGTCTGTGTCCACATTAGGGAGATTCACATTTTTTATTTGTCCTATTTACCATTATCATTGAAAGTGAAATTAAAAGAAAATCCAAAATTTTGGGCTGCCCCCAGAGAAGTAATAGAGGGTAAATCTTCCAATGGGGACACTAGTTCTGGTTACCTGGGCGTCCCCAAGGAATTCTTAGTTTGCAGGGATTTCCTCTCACTTCCTGTTTGGCTATATGACAGGAAGTGAAGGGAAATCTCCGTAATGGGACAAAGATGGCAAATAAAAATCTGACAGGGGTTATAACCCTCTCTTGCTCTATCCAAAATTAAAAAAAATATATATTTTTGCCTATAGTTCTACATTCATATCACTTTAACCACTTGCCGACCAGCCGCATTTTTATAACACTGATCGCTGTATAATTGTCAATGGTTTCAAAAATGTGTCAAAAGCGTCCGATGTGCCCGCCATAATGTCGTAGTCCCAAAAAATAAAAAATTAAAAACAAATCGCACATTGCCGTCATTACTAGTAAAACAAAATAATAATAATAATAATAATAAAAATGCCATAAATCTATCCCCTATTTTGTAGACGCTATAACTTTTGCGCAAACCAATCAGTATACGCTTATCGCGATTTTTACCAAAAATATGTAGAATAAATATCTGCCTAAACTGAGGAAAAAGTTTGCTTTAAAAAATAAATAAATTAATAATTGGGGATATTTATTATAACAAAAAGTACAAATATTGCGCAAAAAAAATAAAAACCGCCAAGATGATTAAATACCACCAAAAGAAAGCTCTATTTGTGGGGAAAAAAAGGACGTCAATTTTGTTTGGGTACAACGTTGCACGACCGCACACTCAGTACCGCAAAAAATGGCCTGGTGATTGAGCAGCCAGGGGAACTTTGTCGCAGGATTGGACGGATGATCTGTCTATCAAAGAGCCCGGGCAAGGGGGAGGGGCTGTATATGAGGGCGCGCGGCCGGAAACACACAGCTATTGAAATGAAAGCTGTGATGTTCCCGGCGCTGTGATCAAACAGGCGGAGGTGGCTCTCCTCTTTTCCCTTCACAGGCTGGCTGCAATGGGGGACTCTCTGGCTGCAATATGGACACTGGCTGGCTGCATCTGAGGGGCACTGGTGAGGCTGCATTGATCTCTTGTATCATGTGTGCAATTTCTGACCATTTCCTGTACCATGTCCCCAGTCTCTGACCATCTCCTGTACCATGTCCCCAGTCTCTGACCATCTCCTGTACCATGTCCCCAGTCTCTGACCATCTCCTGTACCATGTCCCCAGTCTCTGACCATCTCCTGTACCATTTTCCCAGTCTCTGACCATCTCCTGTACCATTTCCCCAGTCTCTGACCATCTCCTGTACCATGTCCCCAGTCTCTGACCATCTCCTGTACCATGTCCCCAGTCTCTGACCATCTCCTATACCATGTCCCCAGTCTCTGACCATCTCCTGTACCATGTCCTGTAAAAATATATTTTTTTAAATATTTTTCGGTTACGGTTTTCGGCCTAGTGTATTTTTCATTTTCGGTATCTGTTTCGGCACCAAAAAACCCATTTGGTGCACCCCTAAAGGCCAGTTATAGGTGAAGGCAGTGGCCATTTGTTTATTATTTTCTCTAATCCGGCCTCCACGGGTGACACTGCTGAAACCCTTGCGGGGCGGCTCTAGCAGAATGATTGATAGTGGAAGTAACACTGACATCAGCAGAACAATCACTTGACAACTTTAAGGCTGGGTTCACACATATACCATGCGGGAACCTGCTGCTCCCTATTTAACCCCTGCTCCGGCAGCTTTTGCGGGCAGATTTAACCCCTTTTCGGCCACTAGCGGGGCGGAATAGCGCTGCTAAAACTATGGTAAACCAGCGTTAAAAATAGTGCCGCTTTAGCGCTGATGCCTGGGATGGCTCGTGTGAAAGGGGTCTTAATGACACCCACAGATTGGTTCGCAGATCCCAGTGCAAACTGTGGAATGGTGCAGGAATCGGATCCCATAGGTGTAATGGGATCAGTTTGTACAGTTTGTATGGCTGAATTTGCATCGCACAGACATCACATGTGATCTGCACAGCAATGTGGTACGAATCACATGCAATGTCACACATCAGTGTGAACCTAGCCTAAATTATATTTAGACAGTTTTCTCTCTGTATGTTTTAGAACTGCTAGAATCCAATGCTATGACAGGTGATACATTAAACTGATCCCATAATTAAAAGGTTATGCATCAATTATAACTCAATTTTGATGAAAACATGTCCCAGAGTTCACATGTCGGTGGCAGACTGTCCATTCACCTTCCTAATTGATTTTAATTTAAAGGGGGTGTAAAGGCAGAAAGTTATTTTTATCTTAATGCATTCTATACATTAAGATAAAAAAAAAACTTTCTTTGTGTAGCAGCCCCCCCCTCTCAGCCCACCTAATACTTGCGTGAGCCCCATCTCGATCCAGCAATGTTGCACGAGAGACTCAGCTACTTGGGACTCTCCCTCCTCATTGGCTGAGACAGCAGTGAAGCGCTGTAGGCTCCTACTGCTGTCAATGAAAGTGAGTGAGCCAATGAGGAGAGATAGGGGGGGTGGGGCCAGGCCACAGCTCTTTGTCTGAATGGACACGGAGCTGTGGCTCGGGTGCCCCCATTGCAAGCTGCTTGCTGTGGGGGGCCCTCAACAGGAGGGAGGGGCCCGAGAAGAGGAGGATCTGGACTGCTCTGTGCAAAACCACTGCACTGAGCAGGTAAGTATAACAAGGCTGTTATTTTTAACAAGAAAAAAACATTTGGCACAAATATCAGTGGATGTGTTAAAAACAAGGTGGAGTATAAAAGATCATTATATTTCACACCTTCCTTCTGACCGCCTCCCGGCCCTTTAAGGGCATTCGGGTCATGTGACTGCTGTGATTGGCTGTCACAGCGGTCAGATAATTGGAAATAGTAGTATGCATCAGGAGCTTTCCGGTAGCATTTCCGCCTATAGCAGAATGACAACCAGGTGGTTCTGTTATCCTGACTGGGCGTCATATGATGTCCAGCAGAATAACTGCCGGCATGCGCCCACGGGGGCGCGCATCGCGGCGATCATTGTTGTGGTGTGTCAGTCTAACACACCGCTACACCGATCTCAGTAAAGGGTCTCTGATGGAGGCTGTTTACCACATGATCAGCCATGTCCAATCACAGCTGATCACCATGTAAACAGTAAGAGCCATTAATCGGCTTTTCATCACTCGCGTCAGACGTTAGTAGAGGAGAGCTGATCAGCTGCTCTCCTGACGGGGGGGTCTGTGCTGATTGTTTATCAGCGTAGCCCCCCCGTGCGGATGCCTGCCCAGGACTACCAGGATGCCACCAGACCACCAGGGATGCCCACAGAGGTACCCAAAAAGTATACCATCCTGGACCGCCAGAGAGTGCCCAGGCAGATGGCAATCAGTGCCATCAGTGATGCCTATCAGTGCCATCTATCAGTGCCGCATATCACTGCCCAGCAGTGCTGCATATCAGTGCCGCCCATCAGTGGCCGTCAGTGCCACCTCATTGGTGCCGCCTTATCAGTGAACATCAGTGCTGCCTTATCAGTGCCCATCAGTGAAAGAGAAAACTTACTTTTCTACAAAATTTTATAACAGAAACAAAAAGAAAAACTTTTTTTTTAAATTCCCAGTTTAGCAAAAAATAAAAACCGCAGAGGTGATCAAATTTCACCAAAAGAAACAAAATGATAAATATGTAGTTTGGGTACAGTGTAGCATGACCGCGCAATTGTCCTTTAACCACTTTAAGACCGGACCATTTTGCTGGTAAATGACCAGAGGTCTTTTTACACTTTGGCACTGCGCTGCTTTAACTGGTAATTGCGCGGTCATGCAATGTTGTACCGAAACAAAATTTGCGTCCTTTTCTTCCCACAAATAGAGCTTTCTTTTGATGGTATTTGATTGCCTCTGCGATTTTTATTTTTTGCGATATAAACGTAAAAAGACCGCAAATTTTGAAAAAAAATGATATTTTCTACTTTTTGTTATTAGAAAAATCCAATAAACTCAATTTTAGTCATACATTTAGGCCAAAATGTATTCAGCCACATGTCTTTGGTAAAAAAAAAGTCAATAATTGTATATTTATTGGTTTGCGCAAAAGTTGTCACATCTACAAACTAAGGTACGTTTTCTGGAATTTACGCAGCTTTTATTTTATGACTGCCTATCTCATTTCTTGAGGTGCTAAAATGGCAGGGCAGTACAAAACCCCCCCAAATGACCCCATTTTGGAAAGTAGACCCCCTAAGGAAATTGATAAGAGGCATGTTGAGCCCATTGAATATTTTATTTTTTTGCCTCAAGCGATTGAATAATGACAAAAAAAAAATTTTTTTTTTTTTTTTACACAAAGTTGTCACTAAATGATATATTGCTCACACATGCTATGGGCATATGTGAAATGACACCCCAAAAAAAATTCTGCTGCTTCTCCTGAGTACGGGGATACCACATATGTGGGACTTTTTGGGAGCCTAGCCGCGTACGGGGCCCCGAAAACCAAGCACCGCCTTCAGGCTTTCTAAGGTCGTAAATTTTTGAGTTCACTTCTCACTACCTATTACAGTTTTGAAGGCCATAAAATGCCAAGATGGCACAAAACCCCCACAAATGACCCCATTTTAGAAAGTAGACACCCCAAGCTATTTGCTGAGAGGCATGTTGAGTTCATGGAATATTTTATATTTTGCCACAAGTTGCGGGAAAATTACAAACTTTTTTTTTTTTTTTTTTTTTTTCACAAAGTTGTCACTAAATGATATATTGCTCATGCATGCCATGGGCATATGTGAAATAACACCCCAAAATAAATTCTGCTGCTTCTCCTGAGTACGGGGATACCACATATGTGGGACTTTTTGGGAGTCTAGCTGCGTACGGGGCCCCGAAAACCAAGCACCGCCTTCAGGCTTTCTAAGGGCGTAAATATTTGACTTCACTCCTCACTACCTATTACAGTTTTGAAGGCCATAAAATGCCAAGATGGCACAAAACCCCCACAAATGACCCCATTTTAGAAAGTAGACACCCCAAGCTATTTGCTGAGAGGCATGTTGAGTTCATGGAATATTTTATATTTTGCCACAAGTTGCGGGAAAATTACAAACTTTTTTTTTTTTTTTTTTTTTTTCACAAAGTTGTCACTAAATGATATATTGCTCACGCATACCATGGGCATATGTGAAATGACACCCCAAAATAAATTCTGCTGCTTCTCCTGAGTACGGGGATACCACATATGTGGGACTTTTTGGGAGCCTAGCCGCGTACGGGGCCCCGAAAACCAAGCACCGCCTTCAGGCTTTCTAAGGGCGTTACAGTTTTGAAGGCCATAAAATGCCAAGATGGCACAAACCCCCCCCCAAATGACCCCATTTTGGAAAGTAGACACCCCTAAATTTAGGGGTACACTAGTGAGACTAGGTAATAAATGGCGGGTGCCCTGAAACTATAAAAAAATAACTAACCAACCAGCGTCACCTGTAACAGTTATATGGTGATCACTGGTGAAAGGGTTAACTAGGGGGCAATCAGGGGGCTTTATGCGGTAGTATATGGGGGTCCCTGGCGTTATAAAAAGCTGCGGCGAACCTAAATACCTAACTGCCGTCACCTGTGACACTAATACAGCGATCAGAAAAACGATCGCTTATTAGGCTGGGTTCACACTGGAGCGATGCGGGAACGCCACGAATGCGCGGCGGGTTCCCGCATCGCATGCCTCCCGGCGGCAGTTCACACTGCCCTATGCGAACTGCTGGGAGTGTCAGTGAAATGTTAATGACACCCCCAGATCAGTTCGCATATCGCAGTGCGATCTGCAAACTTGGATCGCATGGTGTGAACACCCATGCGATCCGATTCTGCTGCGGACCAAAAAAAGGGTCCCGTGCGAGTTTGCGGCGGGTGCGGCGGGTGCGACACGAATTCAGCCATACTATCTGTATAGCTGAACTCGAATCGCACAGAGATCGGATGTGATTTGCACTGCAGTGCGGTGCAAATCACATCCGTTCTCATAAACCGCTGCAATGTGAACCCAGCCTTAGTGACACTGGCGACGGGGGGTGATCACGGGGTTAAACCTTTATTGGGGGGGTTAGGGGGGTACCTTAGAACTAAAGGGGGCTAACCCTAACTGCCCTAACAGTTATTAGTCACAAATGACACCCGCCGGGTGATCAGGGGGTTAAACCTTTATTAGGTAATAAATGGCGGGTGCCCTGAAACTATAAAAAAATAACTAACCAACCAGCGTCACCTGTAACAGTTATATGGTGATCACTGGTGAAAGGGTTAACTAGGGGGCAATCAGGGGGCTTTATGCGGTAGTATATGGGGGTCCCTGGTGCTATAAAAAGCTGCGGCGAACCTAAATACCTACCTGCCTAACTAGCGTCACCTGTGACACTAATACGGCGATCAGAAAAATGATCGCTTATTAGGCTGGGTTCACACTGGAGCGATGCGGGAACGCCACGAATGCGCGGCGGGTTCCCGCATCGCATGCCTCCCGGCGGCAGTTCACACTGCCCTATGCGAACTGCTGGGAGTGTCAGTGAAATGTTACTGACACCCCCAGATCAGTTTGCATATCGCAGTGCGATCTGCAAACTCGGATCGCATGGCGTGAACACCCATGCGATCCGATTCTGCTGCGGGCCAAAAAAAGGGTCCCGTGCGAATTTGCGGCGGGTGCGGCGGGTGTGGCGGGTGCGGCGAATGGCTGAACTCGAATCGCACAGAGATCGGATGTGATTTGCACTGCAGTGCGGTGCGAATCACATTCGTTCTCATAAACCGCTGCAATGTGAACCCAGCCTTAGTGACACTGGCGACGGGGGGTGATCACGGGGTTAAACCTTTATTGGGGGGGTTAGGGGGGTACATTAGAACTAAAGGGGGCTAACCCTAACTGCCCTAACAGTTATTACAGTCACAAATGACACCAATGCAAAAAAAAAAAAAAAAAAAAAAAAAAAAATGACATTGGTGTCACTGTGACTGGGGGGCAGGGGTAATTGGGGGGGTGATCGGGGGGTAAAGGGGGGGTGTGAGTGTGCCTGGCATGTTCTACTGTTTGTGTAGAGTGTTGGTGCAACTCACCGATCCGTTCTCCTCCGTGTCGGAACGAAAAATACCGACACGGAGGAGAGAATACATCACTTCCTCTCCTCACAGGAGAGGAAGTGATGTCACGAAGGATTTTCATTCGTCGGGAGCGATCGCGAGGGGGTGGCCATGAATGAATGGCCGTCCCCTCGTCCGGGATCGCTCCCGCACGAAAACCGACCGCCGCAGGCACCGGGCGGGGGCCCGATCGGGCCCCCGACCCGCGGGAAGGCAGGGACGTACATGTACGCCCTTATGCCTGCCCGTGCCATGCTGTCGACGTACATCGTCGTGCGGCGGTCGGCAACTGGTTAAACAGCGACAGCGATGAAAGCTGAAAATTGGCTTGGGCAGGAAGGGGGGTAAGTGCCGGTATTGAAAAGTGTTAAGCTTTGGTTACTATCTGTTAAGTTAAATCGTTCAGGAGAGGTTTTAAAACATCCCGTGTACATGAAGCCTAAAAAAAACAAAAGACTGTACATTCAGAAGTTCTGAAATTCTAAACAAGTGTAGCTGCAAAAATAAGATTATTACTACTACTAGTACTGTACATGGCAGGAATTTAACCTGTCAGGTGAGCACACCCTAATTGTGGGCGTACCTCCTTACTTTGCTGCCCAAGGCTACGTTCTTCTCTGAACTTAGACAAAGTACATAATTATACCAATAAAATTATTATAGAGAGCGTAAAAGAATCGCTGTCAGTCAAAGCTTCAATGCTTTAGGCCCCATCTTTACCCCTGGGGGATTGGGGATTGCAGTAAGAGCTGCTTTTCCTATTTTCCTCCTACAATAACATAAATGCCTACACTTTTTTTTTAAAGCTGGAGTATGGCTTTAACCATTTGACGCTGAACTATACTCTCTCTCAATCAACATGAACTATTTTTAACCACTTGACCTCCGCAAGGTTTTACCCCCTTCATGACCAGGCCATTTTTTGCTATTCAGCACCGTTATTTTAGTATCAATAGTTTTTTTATTAAATATCAAAAACATATACAAGAGTCTAACAGTTAGAAAAACGGCTTCCAGAGGTTGTCAATACACAATGTAAAGTAACAGTACAAGTTGTAGCTGTTATTACAAGTACAGAACAAAATAAAATAACTGGATGCAAAAACTATAAGTTGACATGTATAGTTCTAATGTGTATGCTCTAACATCCGATCCTGATTATTCAGACAATAATACTCATATAAATGCAAGTCAGGGAAAAGATAAAAAAGAAAAAAACATAAAAACAAGGATGGCAGTATAATACCTTCACGCACATTTATTTGGGTTCATGTATTCTGAGCAGAACTATACCAGTCCAACCATGGCTGCCACACAGCTCGTTTGGGCGCTAAAGTACCTTGTGAAGCAGCGAACATTAGTTCATAATTTATGTGTAGGTCCACCATTCTTATTATCTCTGTCAACTTAGGTATTTCTGCCGTTCTCCACCTTTTTATAATTGCTAATCTAGTACTCACTAAAATATGAAAAATTACCAATCTATATCGTTTGGGGAATCTGTCTATTCCCAGCGACAGAATTGCCAGGCCCGGGTCGTTACTCGTGTTTGAGCTAGCAATCCGGTTAATCAAGTTGAAAACCTGACGCCTAAGATTATCCAGCTTTGGGCAAGCCCAAAGTATATGTACAAGTGACCCCCTATGCCCGCAAAGTCTCCAGCAGAGCGAAGATGTCTAGGGATGAAAACCAGCCAGTCTCACCGGAGTTAAATACCACCTGAGGAGAATCTTAGTAGAAAGTTCCCACAAGTTTACAGATTTAGTTGCTATGTAAACGATCTTTACGGATTCCTGCCACTGGTCCACAGAATAGGAAATCCCCAGCTCGAGTTCCCAAGATCTCATAGACGGAGATCCCAGAAACTCGGACTTGTGATTCAAGAAATTTTAAAATAGTGATATACCTTTAATTGTTGTGTTGTTATTCTGATAATACAAATAAATTCTGACCGGAAGGGGTATCTGGGTAATAGGAATTGTATTTATAAGGTGTGAGATCTGATTATATGTATACTGGTCCTTTAACTCCAGCCCAAACTCCAACTGCAATGCCCTAAATGTTTTAATGGATGGTCCTATCATAATATCTTGCACTGAGGAAATTCCATTCGCCATCCAGTTTTTAATGTTTAGATGAGGAATCAGGAGCCTCAGACTCGACAAGGTCAGTGGGATTGGCTTGGAAGCCTGGTTCGGGCTAACAAAGCTCAGAAGTGTCCTCCAAGCTGCTATCGTAACCTTCATGGGGGGGGGATAGAGTACCAACCTCCAGTGGGTGTAGTGTGCAGGTCAGCAGTAAATCTCCAGTATTGTGCTGAGCACACTGGGCTCTTTCTAGTTCTAACCACCTAGGCCCCTGGCCCCGTGCAAACCATTGTAGTAGTCCCTCAAGAGAACATGTCCCACCCCTCCCGCTCTTTTCGTCTGTATTAGCTTTTTGAATGCGCATCTGGCCTTCCTCCCCTGCCATAAGTACTTATTAATTATTGATTGCGCTTTGGAGAAAAAACTATTCGGGATTTTAATAGGGAGGGTCCTAAATAGATAGAGGAATTGGGGTAAAACCATCATCTTAAAAGCAGCTAATCTTCCTGCCCAAGTCATTTCTGTTTTAGAAATAGATAGCAGTTTGGAGTCTAGTCCATCTAGAAGTGGCAAATAATTGTCGTTAAATAGTTTACAGGTTGTATCTGACAACACTATACCCAAATACTTAATACCCCCAGAGCTCCAAACATAAGGAAAGATACCTTGCAACTTTATTTTTGTTTCGTTATCTATCCCCAACCCCAGTGTCTGGGATTTTCCTTATAATATGAAACACGATTGAACAACGATAGGGTCTCATGCGCCTCAGCCAGGGAAGTCTCCACGTTGGACAACATCAAGATCACATCATCAGCAAATAGGCTGACACTGTGACTCGCCTTCCCCATCGTGAATCCTGTGATTCGTGGGTGTGATCTAATGTGGATGGCCAGAGGTTCCATCAGTAAATTGAAATTCAAGGGAGACAGAGGACAGCCCTGGCGCGTACCATTCGAGATATGGAACGGGGAGGACAATACCCCTGACAGATATACTCTGGCCGAGGGTTTGGAATATAACGCCATAATTGCTGACACAATGCCTCCCTCAAACCCAAATGTCCCAAGCACTTCTCTAAGGTACTGCCACGGTCGAAGGCCTTCTCTGCGTCCAATGTTAGAAGCAGAGAAGGCCTCTCCTGCATCTCAGCCAAGTGAATTATATTAATGAATCTACGGGTCGCATCCAAGGCTTGTCTATTCTTAGTAAAACCTGTTTGATCAGGATGTATTATTGTAGGAAGGATGTCCACCATGCGAGCCGCTATTAATTTGGCATATATTTTTAAATCACTGTTTAGCAGGGAAATCAGCCTAAAGTTAGGCGGGGAGACTGGATCCTTCCCTGGTTTAGGTAGGGTTATGATCAACGCTTCCAACATCTCCGGTGGGAAAGAGGCAGAGGCAGCAGCATTGTTAAAGATCTTAGTAAGGTACGGGGAAAGAGTGGTCTTAAACGTCTTATAATATTCGCCACTAAAACCGTCCGGTCCTGGAGATTTGTTAGATGGTAAGGAATCTATTGTTTTCTGGACCTCAACCTCAGTGAATGGAGCATTCAGAGAATCCAGTTGCTTCTGAGTCAGTTGTGGAATTGATAGTCAAGAAAGGAAGTCAACAATTTGTTCCCTAGTAGGTTGGTGAGTCGTGGGGCCATCTTTGAGGTTATATAGCGAGCTATAGTAGGAGCTAAAAGCGTCAGCTATCTTCTTAGGGTGGGATTCCTTCAGCTTAGTGACTGGATGAATGATATAAGGAATTTTGGTTTTGTATCTGTGACCATTGATCGTGTGGGCCAGTAGCTTACCCGCCTTGTTTGACATAAGCATAAAACGCAATTTTTCTCCTTTTACTATATTTCTCAAAATATTCAAGTAAAAGTAAGTGTAAGTCGTGTCTATGCTGGGCAAGTTTTTGGGATACATGTTCTCTCGGATTAGACTTGTTGATCAGCTCTAAATCCTCAATAGCCATCACCAAGTCTGTTCGTTTACTTTGCCTCTGCCTCTTTAACCGCGCACCCATCTGAATGCATATACTACGCATATACGCCTTATGCGCATTCCACAACACAAAGGGGTCCTTAACAGAATCAACATTAGTAGTGAAAAATTCAGTTAATCGTTCCTGGAAAACCTTCCTGCATTCCCCCCGCTGTAACACATAGGTGTTGACCCTCCATACCGGCCTCGCGTCAACTGACGTCGAGCCCGCCATGGGGAGCACCACCGACGCGTGATCAGACCATGTTATCGGATTAATGACAGAAGATGTCCTCAGCAGGGTCTGTTGATGCACCAAGAACAGGTCAATTCTAGTATAAACCTGGTGCGGAGGTGAAAAATATGTGAAGTCCCTCTCGTTGGCGTGCAAACATCTCCATGCATCATAGAGGTTTTGCTGATGGATAGTGGGCTGTAAGGCTGAACGAAGCCTATTGGATTGTGATGTAGAGTCCAGGATTGGGTCCGGAGTTAGATTGAAATCTCCACACACTATCAACAGACCCTTTTGGATTTTCCTAACTCTCCGCATCAGTCCATTAAAAAATCTTACTTGGTGAGTGTTGGGGGAGTACACATTCACAATTGTATAAGTAGTCAAGTTCAGATCGCATATTAATATGAGGAATCTACCATGGGGATCACTGATAGACTCGTGAAGATGGAATGCCACTTATGAGTCTTTTATGGTCGTTAGAACTCCTTTCCTTTTGGTGTCCGCATTGGCTGTGAATATATGCGGGAAACTTTTGTGCGAGCACTTAGGTGCCTTGGCAGTCATAAAATGGGTCTCCTGGGCGCAAACAATGTCGCACTTGTGTATGTCCGCTTCTCTCCAGAGCAAGTGTCGCTTCATGGGGTGGTTGAGCCCCTTAGCATTAATTGATAAGATATTCAAAGCCATAGAATGATTATGTGGGGTCAGTGTAGAGGAGGGTGATATCCGGCCCATCCGGAAAGGACCCTCCTCGTCTACGGTTGTCACCCCATAACTCCGAGGTTACCCCAGATAGTGTGTAAAGCAGTACTCACTCTTAGGCCGCGTACACACGGGCGGACTGTTCGCCCAACCTTGTCCGCTGAACAGTGTTTGGGCGGACAGTCCGCTCGTGTGTGGGGCTTCAGCGGACAGTTTCAGCGGACAGTTGGACGGACAAGGTCTTACGGAAATTCCGAAAAACTGTCCGCTGAAACAAGGTTTCAGCGGACTGTTCGCTCGTGTGTAGGCTTGTTCGGCCAACTAAGTCTCGCGCATGCTCAGAAAGGATTTTCACGCCGAAAGCTATAATGCAGTGTATAGGACGTCGTATTTTTCGTCCCGTCATACGTGCCGTTCACGTCATCGCGCACGGTTTCAGCAAACTGTTCGTCCGTCGTGTGTGGCCATGTCCGTCCATGCTAAGTTTGAGCGGACTGTTTGCCGAAACTGTTGGACGGACAAAGTTGGGCGAACAGTCCGCGCGTGTGTACGCGGCCTTACGTGAAAGTTATACCCGATTTTGGCCCCATGCCGTCGCACCGAACCTCGCTGTGGAACAGTAGAAGGGATGAGTAGCCACTGCTGGTCGTCATGTGTTGTTATGCGTTTCAGCATCCAAACAAAAAAGAGAAGAAAAAGAAGAGAAAAGTAAAACATATCAACAGGTCGTAAACCTTGCATTAGCATTCGCTCTCAGTAAATTAGAGCGTCAACCAATTAGAACAGTGGGCAGCATATGCTGCAAATTTAACTGGGGGGAAAGTGACAGTGGGACCCCACAATAAGACAAGTACATCCGTCCAGCATTATGTATGTGACTTGGCGTTCCGCACTGTAACAGTTTTCCACTCACGATCAATCAGCTTTGGGGCGCTAGACATAGCTTTGCCTATTTCCTGCTCCGAGAGTATGCCCCACTCCCGTAGCAATGCAATGCCTTTGTCCAAAGAAGTGATTATGTATGTACAGTTGTCCTTGGTCACAGACAGTTTTGTAGGGTATCCCCACCTATAAACAATTTTATGGTTCCGTAAGGCTTTGGTAATAGTATTCAGGTTTCTCCTTTTCTGGAGTGTGTGTTGTGAGAGGTCTGTGAAAAACTGCAAATGTTGATGTTGTTGCGGGATGCGTTCTTTTTGTCGCATAGCTGCCATAAGGTCCTCTTTCACATGGAAAAAGTGCAACCGGAGCAATACATCCCTCGGGACCTGATCAGATAAGTGCGTTGGCTTGGGGAGACGATGGATCCTGTCAATCGTCATATCAAGTTCAGTTAGAGCCGGGAGGATTTGCTTAAATATAGTCACCATGTGTGCATTTAGGTCGGCCTGTAGGACAGTTTCGGGGATCCCCCTAACCTTAATATTGTTCCTTCATGATCTGTCTTCCAGGTCCGCCAGTTTCTCTTTGAGCCTCTCCATCTCCCCTTCTTTTTCCTCATTGGCGTCTACCAGGTCATTTATAGTCCCAGCGTATTCCCCCATCTTTGTTTCAATATGATCCACTCTGTCGCCTATGGCATTGAGATCCTTATTGAAGCTGTGCATACAAGCAGTCAAATCCGACTGGATGGTGCTGCGTAGTGATAACAACATGTCTTTCAGCACTGTATCTAGAACCGGCTGATTTTGAGTGGGGAACGACTCGGTGGGCTCTGGTAGCTCCCAGGTGTCATCCCCTGAGTCCATGGCTGGGCTGCCCGTCCCACTCAATCCGCCGCCCTCCAGCCTGGGTTTCGACTTGGCTGGGCTGCTGGTGGATGGGGAGGGGGGGTAGGAGTGGTGGCTTGTTGTGGAGGCTGTATTTTTCCGCAGTTTACCTGGCTCAGTGCCCCTCGTGCGCGGTGAGGCTCTCTGCAGTGAGTAGGCCCGGGCGCCATCTTGGGACTCCCTGTCCGGTATCCTGGAGTAGAAATCCGTTAGTCGCTGCGGTTTCTCTGCTCCCCGCCGTTTACCGGGCATGGTCCCGGAGGGTGTGGAGGCTTTCCGTTGCAGATCACTGCTAGTGGTTGGCACGGATGAGGCTGCTTTCGGCCGCTACAGTCCCCTGTCACTGGAGCTCCGGGATTATGCGTCCATCAGGAACTCGCGTCAGGCCACGCCCCCCCTCAGCACTGTTATTTTAACTGCCAATCGTTTGGTCATGCAACACTATGCCCATATGAAAATTGTATAATTTTTTTTCACACAAATCGATCTTTCTTTTGGTGGTATTTAATCACCACTCGATTTTTTTATTTTTTATTATACAAACAAACAATTACCGCAAAATTTGAAAAAAAAAAAAAAAAAATATTTCTTTGTTTGTGTTATAAAAATTTGAAAAAAAAAATAATCTTTCTTCAAAAATTTAGGCCAAAATGTATTCTGCTACATGTCTTTGGTAAAAAATAACCCAAATCAGTGTATATTGATTGGTCAGTGTGAAAGTTTTGGAGTCCACAAATTATGGAATATACACTATATTGTCAAAAGTATTGGGACACCTGCCTTTACATGAACTAATGGCACCCCAGTCTTAGTCCGTAGGGTTCAATATTGAGTTGGCAATTTTTTATTTTGAGAATCTTGCAAACAAGAAACACATCAACTTTTTTTTTTACAAACAATAAATGTTTAATTTTTTTTTTTTTTTGTGTATGTATAACATATTGTATATATGACTAAACATAATAATAAAGACTCACTTTAACCTATAATACAGTATATGAACAAACTTTTTTTTTCAACCAGGAGCAATATCACTATATTATATTATACTATATATACACATATACACTAAACAGCACTGACAATTTCAAAAATTATACACATTACGCAAACTTTATTATCATTCAGACCAAGAAACGTAGATTATCTTGTGGACGTAGCCTTTCTTCAAAATTATGTTTATCCTTCAAAATCTAAGGGTGTGTACAGAGAGGAACCAGGGAAAGAACCCAACACCCAGAGATCAACAAACAGCAGCTACAGGCCTGATATTCCTCCATGCCTTTTTCCAGACCCTTTGATCGCCCTCTGTCTTTCTCACAACCCCGAATTTCCTCTATCTCACCAAGAATCTCACACACCACCACCAGAACAGGAAGGACTTTCTGCCGAAGGGATACCTGACACCGTGCATTCCAGGTGTAATATCGGACAACTAAGCTGACTAGAAAAAGAGTGTCCAAATCAAATCCCTTGCGATTCTGCAATGCTCCATACACCCACTCAGCATAAGACATGCTAGGCAAGAAAGCAATATTCAGAGCCCTCCCCACCTTTTTATAGACTTCTACATTGAAAGGGCACTGGAGCAAGAAGTGGTCCATGATTTCCACTTCACCCTGACACTCCGCTCTTGGACAACCATGATTGTCCAAAGAGTGGCACTTAAATTTCAAGGGAATCCACTCAGAATTTATCAAACATAAACCCTCCCTCATAATATGACCTGGGCAATCCCTTGAGGCCAGTGGCGCATGAAAGACAGTACCCACGATCTTCTCACCCAGGAGTCTCCTAGGGAGGGACCTGATATCCTCCGCTTTCACATGCCACCGTCTGATGCCGCGTACACGCGATCAAACTTCCGGCCAGAAAAAGACTGAGAGCTTTTCATCGGAAAATGCGACCGTGTGTATGCTCCATCGGAATTTAGCTGTCCGAATTTCCACCAGCCAAAAATGTATAGCATCTTCTCAATTTTCCAGACGGAAAAACTTTCTATCGGTAATTCCGATCGTGTGTATGCAATTCCGACACGCCAAAAATCACGCATGCTCAGATTCAACTATGAGACAGAAGCTATTGGCTACTGACTATTGAACTTCCTTTTTCTAGTCCCGTCGTACGTGTTGTACGTCACCGCGTTATAAACGATCGGAATTTGATGTGACCGTGTGTAGGCAAGACAGCTTCAGCCAAATTCCGTTGTAATTCCGTTGGGAAAACCATCAGAGCTTTTTCCGACGAGAATTCCGATCGTGTGTACGCGACATAAGTTTTCAGGCCCGGGGCAACATAAGCCGGGAGCTTACCATGCTTGACCCTTAGGCTTTTCACTGGCCCACCACTCTCCCAACAGCCCAGAAAAGGTCTAAACCAGATCTGGCAAATACCTACCCATCCAGGCGGTCTATCTGCTAGCATGTTACCAAAATTATGTTTTAAAAACATCAGAGTGAAGAACACAACCGGGTTGACCATCCTTAGGCCATCATTCCGCTTCACAAGATTCAGTCTGTTCCCCCATAATAATTGGAAGAAACAACTATAAATCCTGGTATAGCAAGACTCTGGCAAGATGCAAACAAAGCTGACATACAGACATACAGGAAGTTAGGAATCAGGTAGGTCTTAATCAAGTCCACCCTTTCCCTCAAGGAGAGCCGCTACCCTTTCCAGCATTTCACCTTGACATCAGCATCATTAAGCCAGGCTTCCCAATTTTCCTTACTGTAATCATCAGGGCCAAACCTGATGCCTAATACTTTGAATTTCTGCTGAGGCCTGGGGAAGGTGTCTAGAAGTGAAAAACTCTCACCCCCCTTTGCTCATCCAAAAAACTTCACTTTTATCATGGTTGACCTTGGAGCCTGATGCCTCGGAATACTGCTGTATCACTGAGACCACCTCCTGCACCTCCACTGTCCCAGAGATAAAGATAGAAACGTCATAATGTAGGCTACAACCCTCAAGATCGGCTCACCAGTAATACCCACTGTCACCCCGCACAATGGTCTGCTATCTAGCCTTCTGACGAAGGGGTCGATTGTGAACACGTATAGCAAAGGGCTCAGTGGACACCCCTGGTCCCCCCCACGAGATCCAACCCTGAAGGGCTGTCAAACCAAACCGTTAGCAAGCATGTACTTTCAAATACTTTCCCACGCCTTCAGCCCTGCAATGTTCCAGAGCCTCCCAGACAGCTAACACCGCTGAAAAAGTGCTCCTTCCCTGGACCGAACAGTGCTGCTGACGAGAAAGCAATCCGTCTGCTACTGACGACAAGTGTCAGCAAATTATCTTTGCCAGAATCTTTCTATCGACATTGAAAAGGCTAATGGGGCGTCAATTCTCAATCATCGAGGGATTTTGACAACAGAATCACAGCAGATTGTCTCATGGAGAGAGGGAGCAAACCCTCTTGCAGACAACCGTTAAATACCTCCACAAGAAGGTACCAAGCTGAATTTGAAAGTCTTATAAAATTCAGCCGTGAATCCATCTGGCCCGGGTTTTTTCTTAATAGCCAGACCGTCTATAGCTTGGACTACCTATTCTGCTGTGATTTCCCCTGTCAAACTTGCAAGCGGTATGTTATTTCCCAGACCTGGTGTAGAGTCCAGAAAACTCAACATCTTTGCCCGATCAAGGTACTTCTCTTCCAGAAGATCCACATAAAAAGACCTCGAGACCTCTAGGATCCCTGACCTGGATTTCGTCAAAGAGCCCGTACTATCCCTTAGCCTAGCAAGCGTCTTAACTGCTGCGCTTTTTTTTGCAGTTCTGATAAGGGTCGGGCGAGTGATATTTCCCATAGTCCATTTCCAGAACCAAAGAAGCATGCCAATCATATTGATACTTCCTAAAGGAGAAGTTCCCCTCAGAGATTGCCCCTGAATCTCCACCACTCGAGACAAGGTGATCAAGTTTTCTCCGCATGCTGCTGGTAGGCCATGTATTTACCAAGCTGTTTCCTTTTTCCTATGGCCTTGAAAAACGACTAATCCTGCAGAATTCATACTCTATATACCCTTTCTTTTAGGAGGCATATCTGAGCCATTGAGAATGACAGACAGCATAAGGTGATCAGAGAACTCCACCATACAACACTCAGGACAGGAGCTGAAAAGGCAGAGTCCCCCTTAAAAATAAAAAAACCTATCTATTCTGCTCTCACAACTGGCTCCCTTACATGTGTAACCCACGCTGTCTGGGCAACGCTTAATATGCGCATCTTCCAGACCTGCTTCCCTGGCTATCATATTAGAAAGACGCTATAATATCTCAAGCTGTCAGTGGAGCCTTTCCTGTCTTTGGGCCTAGTGACGGTGTTAAAATCACCTCCAAAGACAACTTGCCGAGATGTAAAAGAAAAAGGCTTAATCTTTGTAAAGAGGCATTTCCTGTCCCATCTAGTTTCTAGTCCATAAATATTTATTAAACGTAAATCATGCCCCTTCACAGAGACGTCCAGGACCATACACCTTCCAATCTCTACCTCGATAACCCGCAGACACATTACCATAACATTAAAAAGTACTGCAACTCCGCTGTAAGGCTCAGCCGCAAGAGACCAGAAGGAGGGCCCACATCTCCACTCCCTTTTTGCTAGGTGGACATTGGCAAGGCTATTTACCCGAGTCTCTTGCAAAAATAAAATATCAGCATCCATCTCGCTGAGCAAAAATAAGGGCATATTACGAGCCCTTACAGATTTTTATGCTGCCAAAATTAATCGTTTGCCACCTTTATCGGAGTGGGAACTGCCATCGGGATGATTGAGGTAGGCGTTTCTTAGCCTGAGCTCCCTTCACCCTTACTGGAGACCTTGACCTCATCTTAGGGAACATTCTACCTCATCCTCCTCCATCTGAGACATGGATTTAGACGGTTCCTCCTTCCCGTTCAGATAAGGACCAAAACATGTTTCCCAGAGGTAGATCATCTACCTCTAAAGATGAAACCTTTTGCAAGGCACTGTACTCTATAGTTTGTAGATGCTTTAACTTTCACACAAACCAATCAATATAACATACACTTATTGGATTTTTTTTTTTTTTTTTTACCAAAGACATGTAGCAGAATTCATTTTGGAATACATTTATGAAGAAGTTTGATTTTTTACATATTTTTATTGAATACATTTTATACCAACAAATAAAACAAAGTTTATTTTTACGGCATTCCATAACCAAACAATTACCATTAAAGTTATGCTGTGCTGAATAGCAAAAAATGGCCTGGTCATGAAAGGGGTTAAAACTTTCTGGAGCTCAAATGGTTAAACAGGACAACTGTGGAAGCCGAGGTTCATTCCTCAACTATGGGGAACCAAGAGAACTGTAAACCGCCACTGGTGAAGATCCTAAAAGTCTTCCATGTGGTGGGGTGCACCTTCACTGCCAGGTTTGATGGTTTTCCGGATCCTCCACTTCCCCAGCAGGCAGCGTTCCCTCATGCTCTGGTGGGTGACTATCCCTCAACTTCATCATGTTAAGTGCAGGGCGAAGAGCCCTGCATTGGTTGTGATGACATCAGGACCTTAGATTGCTGAAGCATGAGGAAGAAGACACCGCAGAACCGGTCTAGCAGCTCAGGGGAGTAAAGGATTGTGTCAGTTTATTTTTTGCCACTGTCGCGTCACATTCGGCTACCCACCATTTTGCTACGGAAGTGACGTTCCACTGAGAAACTTACCCATATGCGTTCCAAAAGTTTTTACGACAATACAGAGCAGTGAAACTGTCAGATAATGTCACGAAAGTGACGTTACAGACAAGCTCTTCTTCTGTTTAATTACTGAATGTAAGACACCACTTTGCAACAGGATCCCTCGCAGGCTCGCTTCGCTCGCCACGCTTCAGGCACGGCCTCACTTCGCTCGGCATAATTATATTCTAACTCTATGTCCACTTGGATGGTGGAGATTGAACCTGGGCTTAGGGGTGGAGCCACATAACTGCGCAAGCGCAGTTCAACGTCAGTTCCGTCGCACTGACAGTTTTAGTGTGCTCTTTTGTCGTAAAAGTGTTGGAACGCATATGGCGGCGTCACGCATGCGCACTCCAGCAGGTAGCCAAATGTGATGGGTCGCCATATGTGACGATACACCACCTCTGGTCCATTGGGGAGATTTCCCCTCACTTCCTGTCCCAAAGACAAAACAGGAACTGAGAATAAATCCCTGCATATTAAGGGAATCCCTTGGGGACCTCCAGGTCACCAGAACAGACATGGCCCCACCCCCGACTCCTGTTTCACAGGATTTGATTGGCAGCAGCAGGAGTCAATGTCTCCTGCTGCTATCAATCTGTCCAGTGAGGAGAGAGACAGCGGCTAAAGCTGCTGCGCTTGTGCACATCACTGGAACGATCGGGTTCAGGTAAGGAAAAGGGGTTCTGGGGGGCGGCTGCAGCACTGAAAGTTTTTCACCTTCATGCAAGTTGAAAAACCATAAATTATACCTAACGGCTTTTTTAGCTGTGGAGAGGGATTAGGATGCCTGTCCGTTTTTATCGCTGTCTGTGTCCCTGTTCGGTCCTGTTTCCCATTATCATTGAAAGTGAAAGTAAAAGAAAATCCTAAACTTTGGGTTGTCCCTAGAAAAGTAATAGAGGGGAAATCTTACAATGGGGTCACTAGTTCTTGTGAGCGGGGGGACCCTAGGAAATTCCCTTAATTTGCAGGGAATTCCTCTCACTTCCTGTTTGATTATTGGACAGGAAGTGAAGGGAAATCTCACCAATGGGACACAGATGGGGGAGAAAATCCCTCCCAACCCTTATTCTATCCAAAATTGAAAAAACATTTTTGCCTATAGTACTTTTAGGCTTTATAACCACTTTAAATTAAAAATAGTATTAAATCCAAAAGCAAACAATTATATTACAGCTTAGCAATCCTTAGATGTGATCGCTGCATTAGCTTCCTTTTCTATTTTCAACTGGTGGTCCAGCCAGCAAGTCTCTTGTTTTTCACACCTCAAACTGCATGTATCAGTTTGCAAGGATGAGACAAATCACTTAACACTGGCAGGGGTGTTTACAATGATCAGCTTTATTTATTCACATAAAAAACCTTCATCCCAAAAGGAAAAAACACAAGTGTACCTGAATCTTCTAATACATTTAACTGTCTCACGAATACAGGAGATGTGTTACTGGTCTGACCACCAGGCGAAAACAGAGGGAAAAAAGCTAAAAAAAAAAGAAAACAAATGCAGCCACCACATCTAATGATTGATAAGCTGCATCATATTATTTTTTTTGGTTTTGTTTTTAATACCGCTTTAAGAATAAGAGCTTATTATTGAGTTTGGATGGCGATGTTCTTTGTACTTCCATTGACTAGCATGTTATAACGAGAGCCAAGTCGTGGAGGGAACCCCATAACTGCTGTCATTATAGCACATTTTAGTAAATAAAACCATGTTGGAGAATCTGTGTGTGTGAAAACAGGCTCTTTGGATGCTCACCATGTTCCTTATCTCTCAGTTAACTCCTACACGGCTTGACTATAATAAGCAATGCATGATTCAGTCCCATTACCTACAAATAGCAGAAGGGGCGTTTTATAGTCTATGGTGGGTGTAAGTTGTGGGGTGATCCAGCATGATTTATTCATCACTATAAGTATGGATCATGGAATGGATCTTAAAGCCTGCCTGTGTCTCTGTTCACAGTGTAAGCCATGAGTGCTCCACCTGTGGCATTCCAGCTGTTTGTGGAACCACAACTCCCACAAGGCATTGCCAGTCTGACAGTTACAAGTATGACTCCCAAAGGCAGAGGCATGATGGGACTTGTAGTCCTACAACAGCTGGAAGGCCACAGGTTGAGCACCCATGGCTATCTCACTAGGACAGATTCTGATTGGGATGACCTACACAAGCATTGCGGGACTCTTTGGGGACTCCGCTCATGGGGATCAATAAAACTCAGGGCTCCTTCACACCAGGTGTGTTAATGAACTCAGGCACAAAGCAGGCACTGCGTAAAAATAATCGCTGTCTATGTCCCCACTTCCAGTTAAGCAGGCCATAGACGAGCCAAAAACTGAGTGGAAATTCTTCTCGATTGTCAAATCGTTTGTTTTTCACATCATTAAGGTGCCAGATGTGTCACGCAATCGAAAGTGCCTGATCCAACTGTAGCAGTGTAGTTGCCACTAGTAACAAACATCCACCATATCACCCCGCTGCCAGACTCCCGTACATCACTTGCAGAGACAATCAAAAGTCATTTGCTATGTTTTGTTTTGTTTATTGGGGGACATAACTTGGTTGGGGAAAAGGGGATATGGGATGCCCATAGAATAGATCACTTTACCATCATATTTAGAAATTTCATAGATTGGCATATAATTTGAGCCTGAAGGAATGATGTGCATGTGTAACAGCTACCGTCTTTACCATGCAGACCATTGCTCCTCCTCTGCGTAACTACTGCAGACTATTGCTTCCAGAACTTCCTCATCTATGACCGTGTAAAGATGAGGACATCACCCTTGACCATCTAAGGGAGATGTTCAGAGAAATCCTTTCCTCCTGCACAAACTTATAGGCCGCGTACACACGGGCGGACTGTTCGCCCAACTTTGTCCGTCAAACAGTTTCGGCAAACAGTCCGCTCAAAATTAGCATGGACGGACATGGCCACACACGACGAACGAACAGTTTGCTGAAACCGTGCGCGATGACGTGAACGGCACGTACGACGGGACGAAAAATACGACGTCCTATACACTGCATTATAACTTTCGGCGTGAAAATCCTTTCTGAGCATGCGCGCAACTTTGTTTGACGAACAAGCCTACACACGAGCGGACTGTTCGCTGAAACAAGGTTTCAGCGGACAGTTTTACGGAATTTCCGAAAAACCTTGTTCGTCAAACTGTCCGCTGAAACTGTCCGCTGAAAGCCCACACACGAGCGGACTGTCCGCCCAAACACTGTTCAGCGGACAAAGTTGGGCGAACAGTCCGCCCGTGTGTACGCGGCCCCACTGTAGGGTATTCATTTCTTGTCATATCTTCTTCTGTATGCAAAAGAACTTGCTCTGAATAGTTTCTCATGCTGGCTCTGATTGCTCGCTGCTACTAGGCCAGAGGCCTGCAGTACCTCTCCCAGAGGCCTAGTAGTTTAAAAGCATGTTCTGAACGGTGGACTACTGTTCCCAGCTAGCCCAACTTGCAAATCCCGTGCCCTCAGGCCACATTAATTTGACACTACAACCCACAGTCTCCTGGACTCCTTATCAATGACCGTGTAATGATAAGGACTTTGCCAATGACCGTGTAAAGGCGAAGTTCCCTCACAGACTTCCTGGCATGTCTCCAGATGCCACTGTGGTACACTCATCGACCTTCCTCTGCCCTGAGTCCATAATGGAGAACTTAACCGGACCATACGTTCTGACAGCTTCACCTGCCCCTGTGCTCCAGGAATTCCACATCATTGACTGTCTAAAGATGCAGACTTCTCTCAGCCGACAACCCCTCCCAGTGGCCATTTATCTCAGCTTATAAGGGAGGCCCGCCCCCTGCCAATTCCAGTTGGGGATTGGTCAGGGCTCCCACGTGCGCTGCCTGCCAATTCAGTTCTAGGCCCTGCCCCTCTTCCAGAACATTCTCTCTAGAAGCAGGGGAGGTGCCTCAGAACTAGAGCACAGGTGGTCACACCGACTGCTACACTAACCACTCCCTACCCCCAGATAAAAACAGATAGGCCTACCTCAAAGCATAGGCCTGCCTAAATTTAAATTCACGGTGGAGAAACGATCTTCCACAAATAATCTGGGCAGGGAATTCCAAACCGCTCCGCCTCTGGTGCCAACTGACGGAATTTGTCCCACTGTTGACGAGAAAGTGCATCCGCCACAGTATTAGCCACCCCTGGTAAATGTACCGCATACACAAATAAATTCAAACTCAAACACTGTAGCACCAAATGCCGCAGCAAGCACACCACAGGCGGAGATGAAGAACTCACCGAGTTGATCGCTTGCACTACTCCCAGATTATCGCAATGTAACCGCACGCGTTTGTTCCGAAAGTCCTGACCCCAAATGTCCACCGCTAAAACTATGGGGAACAGCTCCAGCAGAACCAAATTGCGAATGAAGGCCGAATCTCTCCATTCTGCCGGCCAACACCCTGCACTCCACCTCCCACCCAAATAGGCCGCATATCCGACAGACCCAGCCGCATCGGTATAAAGATCCAAATCAAAACTGGACATCTCCGCGTCCATCCACAAAGATCTCCCATTATAATGATCAAGAAAAGTCTTCCAAACCCGTAGGTCCTCCCGATGCGACCGAAGCAGCCTAATGTAATGCTGTGGAGAAGTCACCCCAGCGGTGGCCGCCGCCAACCGCCTGCAAAAAACCCTCCCCATGGGCATAATGCGACAAGCAAAATTCAGCTTGCCCAAAAGAGACTGCAGTGCCCTCAACTGCAATTTTTTACAATCGCATGCGAGCTCCACCTCTCTGCGAAGATCCGCCAATTTATCCACGGGCAGCCTACATTCCATCTTCCGCGTATCAATCGTGATACTCAAAAATTTCAGCTCCTCTGATGGGCCCTCCGTCTTCTCAGGCACCCCAAATTTTTGGAACAGATGCTGCAAAGTAGACAACAGTATCTGGCATATCCGAGTCCCTGGGGGACCCACTAGCAGAAAGTCGTCCAAGTAATGCACTACAGATTGCCACCCCGAGACGTCACGGACAACCCACTTCAGAAAGGAGCTAAAAGTTTCAAAGAATGCACAGGAGATAGCGCAGCCCATGGGTAAACAGCGATCCACAAAATACCTTCCCTCCCAAACGCACCCGAGGAAACAAAAGCTCTCCGGGTGAACCGGTAGTAGGTGAAAAGCCGATTCGATGTCAGTTTTCGCCATCAAGGCTCCTTGCCCAAAGGCCCGCACCCATTTGATGGCATCATCAAACGAGGCGTAAGAAATCGCACATAACTGAGGATCAATGGCATCATTGACCGAACCACCCCGCGGATGAGACAGATGGTGAATAAGACGAAATTTGTTGTGTTCTTTCTTGGGAACCACCCCAAGCGGTGACACCACCAAATTCTCCAACGGGGGGGGGGAAAAAGGCCCCGCCATCTGCCCGAGGGCCACCTCCTTTTCCAATTTGTGGGAAACCACCACCGAATGGACTCTAGCCGATCTCAAATTATCGCTCTGGGAAGGCACCGTGGATAAAGTACAGAATCTCAAAACCTTCGGAAAAACCTAGAAAAAAAAAATGCGCCGCGGCCTTATCGGGATATCTATTGAGGAAGGGGACCATGTTTTCCACCCTCACCGGGGTTTTCCCTTTTTCCAACCACAGGTGCCTTACCTTTTCCGTGTTTAAAACACTTGGACAAAGGGTGGGCACCGCCACACCCGGAACACTCATGCCGGAAACGGCACGAAACCCCCGAACTTGCAAGAGCTGTCGTTGAACCGCCAGCAATACCCCTTCCGATTTGCAGTCGATGGTGCAGAGGCACTAGCACCCCCGGCCCCCCCAGGAAAGGGTTGTGGTGCCAATCTCGCCTGCGTCATCAGCTTCATCCACAACCCTATATCCTTGTGGTCCCAGCGCAGCGAAGGCCGAACCGCCTTCTGTTGCCGAAATTGTTTGTCGTAGCGCAGCCATGCTACGCCCCCATAAACCCGCTGAGCCTCACTAATGGAGTCCAGGTAGCAAAAAAGGGGGGAACAGCACTCAGGCGATTTTTCACCAATCACGCTAGCGTAAATGGAGAAAGTCTGTAGCCAGTTGCTGAAAGTTCTGGGAATCAGGCGATACCGGCGTCTTTCTTCTTCCTCCTTTTTACTGTTGTCTGGCCTAACCTTGTCCAGATTAAATTTTTCCAGTGGCAACAACGCGAAGATCTCCACGTAGTCCCCTCTCCAGATGCGTTCCTTCACCTCCGGCTTCAAGTGTGCCCCGAGGGGTCCCTCGAAGCACACATAAACCTCCCCTCTGGCAGCGTCCGCCATCCGTATCCCGTCCGCCGTCCCTTCCGTAGGCCTGGGATCCACCGTAGCCTGCGCTGCACTTGGTCCCGCAACCACCTCCACCGTCGTCACAGTCTGACCGCTGGATCCATCCAACGAGTTTCCCGCGGCGAGCTGTCCACTGTCCCCCACCGACATCCAAGCACTCACTGGCGACACCCCTGGGGCTGGAGCGCGGCCGGACCCACCAGCCAGCAACTCCTTGCAGCCCGCCAACCAAGTGTGCAGCATGTGCTCCACCATAGGCATAGCCGCAGCCCCCTCCCCCCAGCCCTCCCCACTTACCACATTACCGCCCCCCACCTGTCCCAGCTGGGACTCTGTAGTGCAAGGAACCAACACTGGAAGGGGAGGGGCGGGCAACGGAGGAGGGGGGACAGACACTGATACAGCAGGGGGCACATCAGACACAGGCAAAACAGAAGTAGGATACATAGACAACACAGGGACAGAGACAGAACACTTACCAGGCTGCCCCGGAAAAAGACTCCGTCCAGCCGCCGCTTCTGCCGCCTGACGTCCAGCTTCCCCAGCCACAACCGCTGCCTGACGGAGCTCCTCATCCTCGGACGTGCTGAGCTCCCCTTCCGATGGGTCTTCTCCTCCACTCTGCGCTGTGGGCTGGAAAGCGCTCGGTCCGTCTCCCCCCGCCGGGCGCATGCCGATGACGTCATCCTCTTTAGCCTCAGACGCACGGCCGCACGCTCCGCTCCTCCCACGCTGTGCGCTCTGCCTCTCTCCTCCCGAGACATGTGCCGCTCTCCTCTCCTGCAGTGGAGGCGGCGATCGGGACTCCTCACGTCTGCCCCTCTGTCTTCTGTCCCGCCGAGGACACTCTCCCCCGCCGAGCTCTGCCAGCAGGAAGGGGGCCCCCCCTCGCGTAGCAGCAGCCGCTGTCCATCTCCTGGAGGGCTCAGTGCAGGCATCAGCAGTGTTGTTGGTACACCTGCCCGGGTCCCGCCGAAGAAGAGGATTCCTCCCGGCCCCAGAGGCAGTAGAGGGAGTATGCCTCTTAGCCCTGTGTGCCGAAGGGTCCCGTTTGCCGGGGCTCCTAGTGCGGCTGCCGACCCTAGGGGTCAATTCAGGGCTCAAACGCTCAGGAGGGTGAGACCTCCTAGTGCGCTGTGCACGTGGGACAGGACCAGCATGAACCTGCCCCGACCCCTGCAGCATGCCAGCCAGCTGCTGTTCAAGCCACTGGGGCCCATTCACTAATGCTGCCGCCCGCAGCTGGCCTAACATGCCCTCCACATCAGCCATCATTAAATTCCCAGCACTGACCTGTAACTGCAAATTCTCCTTCCCTGGCTAATTACTGACTGACCCTGTCAAACCCCTCTTGCAGCCTACACCCTCTTAGACTCCGCCCTGACTTGACCTACTCCCCCTACCACGCCTTCCCCTGACCCAATGCCTCTGTACCTCAATTTTTGTCCTAACCCCTTTTAACATCTGCCCAGCTACAGCCTACCCTGCCCCCCCAGTCATGAGGGCCTTCCACTATCATGATCTGCATTACATTCCAGGCCTTCTCCTGAACTAATGGTATGTCAATGCACAGTAAGGCTGGTTTCCACTATTGCGTCCCCAAAGCCACGATTTACAGTGAGACTTTGCAATGCAATTTTTGTTGGCTATGAATATGTTGGGTCAGCAGTCATTATGGCTTCTGTAGCAGCATTAATAGATGAAGAAGAAGAGGATAACCGGAGGAGAAGGCATATGTTTTGGATCCATCCCGTCATCGCAAAAAGGGAAGGGAGAGGCCAGTTTTTTTTTTTTTTACAACGACCTCCATGCTCATGCACAAATTCTTCATCTACACACAGATGTCAATTAGAAGGCGAGAACATTTGTTTTTGTCAACTTGCAAATGTTCCAAGATATATTTAGGAAGACTCTTTTTCTAATTTATAGCTTCGAATAGCTAGAAGTGTTAACAAAAACCTGATCAAATGATTAAAAAAAATGGAAATAGATTTAAAAATAGTGAATTTTTACATGGTCAATGTAGCTAATAGCCATATATTTTTTCTTTACAGTTTTGGTGAATTGTTGGCTTTGCTCTCTAGCCATCTAGAGCGACAAAACACCAGGAGTATTCCGGCTGTTGAAAGACTCATTATAACATTGAGGCAACTTTTCATGCCTACTTTTTCTTCTTCTTACTTCATATGTGGCAATTGGAGATCCACATCATTCTTTGATCCTCTACTTAATTGTCCCTGTGTCTTTCTCCTGCTCCTCTTCTTCCTTCACTTCCTCAGGCACCTCCTTCCAGGTTCGTTTTTAGTTCTAATATAGAATTAGCTCATTGTTAATATGGATCATTCTAATAAACTGTATTTACTCTGCCATTTTAGGTACCTGTCAACTGGACATTTCTTGCAAGTTTGCATTTTGAGTTCTTGGTTGGCAAAACTACTGCCAGCAATATTGTACATAATACCTGCAAAGACATCTGGAATGTTCTTAGGGATTTTGTACTGAAGAAGCCCACTCCCGAAGACTGGTGCAAGATAGCGGCAGTTTTCTGGGACCGGTGCAATTTTCCAAATTGTGTCAAGGCAATTGATGGCAAACATATAAGAGTAGTGATGCCCATTAGCAGTGGAACCAAATTCTTCAAGTACAAAAAATATTTTTTATTTGTCTTACTAGCATTGGCTAATGCCTATTATTGTTTTATATATATAGACATATGATCGTACGGCAGCAGCTCAGACTCCAGTATGTTTGCATGATCTTCTTTTGGAAGAATGTTGAGGGAAAATGGCCTGGACCTGCCACAGGACTGTCTGCTGCCAGGAACAATTGGGCCACCACTTCCATTTGTCTATGTTGAGGATGAGGCCTTTGCTCTTAGTGACCATCCACTAAGGCCTTATTCCAATCGGTCTCTGAGTGGAGAGAAGAGAATCTTCAACTACCGCTTAATGAGGGCAAGACAAGTTGTCGAATGTGCTTTTGCCATTTTATTGAACAAGTGGCGGTTCCTACATACACCTATCAATTTGAAAAAGGAGAATGCAATATCTGTATTAAAATAAGCATGTGTGCTTCATAACTATGTCCGAATTCGTGATGGGTACCTTTTTTTAAGATTCTCTTATGCATGATATGGAAGGTGCACAATGGAGTGCCACTAGGGGCACCAAGAATGCACCAAAAATAAAGTTTGTTTTTGGTGAACTACACCATTTTTTTTTTCTTTTTTTTTTCTTTTTGCCAACCACAACAAAGAAAAATAAATTAACATGCATCAATTTGAACAACATCAAAAAAAGCATACAAAAAATAACAATATAGAATCTAAATATTTTATAGACGAAAAATCTTTTTGCAAGAATGACACAAAAATTAAAACTTAGTTTCTGTGAACTACACCATTTTTGGGTTATTGTTTTGGCAACCACAACAAAGAAACATACATGAACAGGTATCAAAACAACACCAAAATTAAAAAAAAACGTACAATGACTGGTATGTTTTTGTTTCAGTGGTCCCGGAATCTGAACTAGCGATTGGCCCAGGGTAATCCACTGATGTTCCTGGGTAGTATTTCCTTTCAAGAAAAGGTGGAACCTGACTGGGTGTACGCTGCCTAAGTTGTTGAGTGGTTGGGGGCCAAGGGTGGAGGTAGGGGGGGCAGGAATTGGATGTAACGTGCGTGGCCTTGAGGGATTCAGCATATCTCCCTCTTTCTCTCCCTCTCTCTCCCCATCTCTTCTGTCCTTCCCCCTCTCTCTCTCTTCCTCTCCCCCATCCTCCCTCTCTCCCCCTCTCTCTTTCTGTCCCTCTCTTCCCCCTCTCTCTCGTTCCCTCTCCCCTACTGCCTATCTTTCCCCCTCTCTTTTCCCTCCCTCTCTCCTCTCTCGCCCCCCCTCTCTCTCTTTCTCTTCCTCTCTTCCCCCTTCTCTCGTTCCCTCTCCCCTACTGCCTATCTAAGATGTACTTCTTGGCCACGGCGACATTGCGGGCTCCCTGGACAGGTAAGGGTCCTTATTTAAGGTCAGCAGCTGCAGTATTTGGAGCTGCTGAATTTCAAAAAAAAAAAAATGTTGCCGCTGGAACTCCACTTTTAGGCCTTACACTGCTGCTGGTAAACAGGCGTTTTGGAGAAGTTGGGTAAACAGGCGTTTTGGAGAAGTTTTGGAGAAGTTGGGTGTTTTTTTCAGCGGCTCCTGAACTCTCCTCTGTTATCTTATCAGTACATGTACACAGAGTCCTTTCTAGGCAGTTAAGTTTAGAGGTATTTGAAGCCAAAAAAATGCGTTCAGGACGGATGTTCAGAGTCATTTGAAATGCTAAATGTCTGCAACACGTTTATAAGCATTTTCGTTCATAGGCGTTTTTAATGGGGAATCATTTCTGATCATTTGTAAGATGCAGTTATGGGGAGAGGGGGGAGAGAGAGGGGGAGAAGAGGGAGAGAGAGGGGGGAGAAAGAGGGAGATGGAGGAGAGGGGGGTGGGGTGAGAAAGAGAGAGGGGGGAAGGGAGAGAGGGAGAGAAAGGGGAGAAAAAAGGGAGAGAGAGAGAAGGGAGAGAAAGAGGAAGGGGGGATGGGAGAGAGAGAGAGAGAGGGGGGACAGAGAGGAAGAGAGGAGAGGGAGAGAGAGGGAGAGAGATCTTGCAGCCCACAATATACAGAGTTCTGGAAAGTAGATAGTTTCCCATTGCAAATGGTCAGATTCCTTATTGAAACCACTTCTAAACTAAAACGCTCATGAATGCCCCTAAATGCGGCATGTAAAAGTGCCAAAACTGATGTTTTTTCATGTCGGTTACTAGTTGTCAAGTTATATCATTTAGAAGAGGTTTTCAAATCTCCCATGTACATGAAGCCTTATGGTTGCCAACTGTAATCCCAGATGAAGAAAAAATTGAACTTAAAATATGATTAAAAAAAGTATACTAAATTTTATTTCACAATATCAGTAAAATCTAAAAACATATGAACAGTATGTGTAAAACATTCCCTCAAAGGCTGATAGTTTTTAGTGTGTATAAATTGAGACCGGTCTACATGGCCCAATCCTCTTCAGTTGAGGTAGTAGATTAAATAGGAGAAGGTCTTCCATATGCAGGGCCAGATGCAGGAATCAATGTCACCAATAGTGATCACTACGTGTTTCGCCAAAGTCTTCCTCAGGGTGTCCTATTGCTGCTTTGAAATGTATTATAATTAGTATTTAAATTCATATAACCTCCATCTTTTTTTGGACCAAACAATCTGGGGTTTGGACCTTGGCATGGTATACATTTGTGAGTACTCAAGTTTATTTTTTCATAATTAAATATTTTGATCTATGTCATATAACTATTATATAAGCGATGTATATTTTCATGTGTAGCTATGCTTATATGAATTTGAATACTAATTATAATAAATTTCCCAGCAGCAATGGGACCCCCTGAGGAAGCCTTTAGGCGAAACACGTAGTGAACACTATTGGTGACCCTACATCAGGGTCTACAAGTCCCATGAGGTATTGCAAGGCTGACAGTTACAAGCATGACTCCCACAGGAAGCATAATGGAACTTGTAGTTCCACAGCAGCTGGAGGGTCACAAGGTTGAGGCCCCTGCATTACATTGATTCCTGTATCTGGAAGACCTTATCCTATTTATTCTACTACCTCAATTAAAATGGATTGTAGACAGGTCAACTATCATCCTTTGAGTGAATGTTTTACACATACTGTTATGTTTTTAGATTTTACTGATATTGTGAAATAAAAATTTTGTATACTTTTGTACTCATGTTTGGAGTAGTCATCTTTTTCCATCTGGGGTTACAGTTGGCAACCTTTAAAATCCTCTGTTTTGTTTTTCTTTGTTTTCTACATTTTGCTTTCCTATTAACTTCATTACCGAATTATATTTCACCAGAATGTTCCCAATTTCCCTTTCCGCCACTTTTCATTCTTCTGCTACAGCACATCCGGAGGTGTTCTCCTTTAAAAAATAGAAGCAGTTTTTTTGGAATCGGACAGATAACTGTTATCTGTATTTTTACAGTAATCAGAGCGTTTTTATAGCACTGATCGCTGTATTGCTGATATACGTTGGCAGAAGGTTCACGTACAGGCAAACTAACGTACCTGTAGGTTGCCCTTTAAGAGGCAGCCAGCAGTGAATCCACCCCCAGAAGTGATGATCTAAGGAAGACCACATATCACTATTCAATCACCTTTATAATGGACATTTTTTTATTATATTATGAATTGATGTGTGATTTAATCAAAACGATGGAATCAGCAATCAATTAAATCGCCATGACTTCCCCTCCAATCGATGAACACTCAATTTAGGATGGATTCTATTAAACTGAGTTAATCAGTTGATCATTTTCAGGATGGGAAAATGATCAGTTGTATTTGCATCACTGACATGCTTCGGTCAAGAATCAGATTGTACTGCAATTGATCAATATATGTGAAGGAAGCTAAGAGACAATCAATACCTGGTGATCGTATCTTCCAACGATTGACCGATATCCACTTCCCCATCTGTGCCATATCTGTTGATTGGGTTGTAAATTATAGATCAATTATTCATATCAGGAGGAGAGATCAATCCGAAGTTGATTATTTGTTGAAGTGTACATTGTAAAGTGCTGCGTAAACTGTTGGCGCTATATAAATCGTGTATTATAATAATAATAATATTGACTCAGGGGCTGAATACAAATGCACGCCATGCTTTTCACATATTTATTTGTCCAAACTTTTTAAAAATATTTCTAATTTTCCTTCCAATTCACTATTAGGTGCCAATTTGTGTTGGTCTATCACAGTGATGGCGAACCTTGGCACCCCAGATGTTTTAGAACTACATTTCCCATGATGATCACGCATTCTGTAGTGTAGTTGAGCATCATGGGAAATGTAGTTTCAAAAGATCTGGGGTGCCAAGGTTCGCCATCACTGGTCTATCACATAAAATCCCAATAATATACATTTACGTTTTTGGTTGTAACATTACAAAATGTGGAAGATTTCAAGGGGTCTGAATACTTTATTAAGGCACTGTATAAGTTCCTGCCTGATGATTATTGCAGAAAAGAATCGCCCCCTTTAACCGCTTGCCGACCAGCCGCCGTCATTATATTACAGCAGGTCGGCACGATCCCGCGAGCTGTTGCAGCTATACGGCGGCCAGCGGGGTCCGCATAGCAGGTGCATGCACGCTGCACAGCAGGGGTGCTAATGCTCGTGGCCAATGGACGCAATGACCACCACCCACGAGCGATTGTGAGCAGGAGACACAGAACAGGGACGAGTGTGTGTGTGTGTGTGTGTGTAAACAGACACTTCCCTGTTCTGTTCTGACAGGAATGACAGATCGTGTGCTCCTATTAGCTAGAAACCCCAATCCGTCACTTCCTCCAGTCAGTCCCCGCCCCCTTCAGATAGAATCACCTCCCAGGGAACACAGTTAACCCCTTGATCACCCCCATGGTGTTAACCCCTTCACTGCCAGTGACATATTTACAGTAATCAATGCAGTTTTATAGCACTGATCGCTGTATTAACCGCTTGCCGACCGCCTCACGCCGATATGGGTTCGTACAGGCAAACTAACGTACCTGTACGTTGCCCTTTAAGAGGCGGCCAGCGGGTGTGTTTGCGCGCCCGCGGCAAGCTCAGTGAGTCGGGTCACGGGTCCCGTGGACTTGATTGCCGTGGCGATACCTGCGATCATCTCACGGGGAGGAAGAAGGGGAGATACTAATGTAAACAAGCATCTCCCCATTCTGCCTAGTGACAGTGTCACTGATCTCTGCTCCCTGTGATCGGGAGCACTGATCAATGACGTGTCACACGTAGCCACGCCCCCCACAATTAGAATCACACCCCAGGACACACTTAACCCATACACTGCCCCCTAGAGGTTAACTCCTTCACTGCCAGTGTTATTTACACAGGAATCAGTGCATTTGTATAGCACTGATTGCTGTATAAATGCCAATGGTCCCAAAAATGTCCGATGTGTCCTCCATAATGTCGCAGTCATGATAAAAAATCGATGATCGCCGCCATTACTAGTAAAAAAAAAATATTAATAAAAATGCCATAAAACTATCCCCTATTTTGTAATTGCTATAACTTTTGCACAAACCAATCAATAAACGCTTATTGCGATTTGTTTTTTTACCCAAAATATGTAGAAGAATACGTATCGGCCTAAACTGAGGAATTTTTTTTTATATATTTTGGGGGATATTTATTATAGCAAAATGTAAAAAATAATGCTTTTTTATTTCAAAATTGTCACCATTTTTTGTTTATAGCGCAAAAAATAAAAACCGCAGAGGTGATCAAATACCACCAAAAGAAAGCTCTATTTGTGGGAAAAAAAGGACGTCAATTTTGGTTGGGAACCACGTCGCACGACCGCGCAATTGTCAGTTACAGCAACGCAGTGCCAAATCGCAAAAAGTGCTCTGGTCAGGAAGGGGGTAAATTCTTCCGGGGCTGAAGTGGTTAATGCCAATTGTCCCAAAAATGTGTCGAAAGTGTCCGATGTGTCTGCCATAATGTCGCAGTCACGATAAAACAAAATCGCAGATCGCCACCATTACTAGTAAAAAAATAAATAAAATAATAAAAATGCTATAAATCTATCCCCTATTTTGTAGACGTTATAACTTTTGCGCAAACTAATCAACATACACTTATTGTGATTTTTTTTTTTTACCAAAAATATGTAGAAGAATACATATTGGCCTAAACTGAGGAAAAAAATAGCTTTTTAAAAAAAATATGGGGATATTTATTATAGCAAAAGTAAAAAATAATGTTTTTTTTTTCCAAAAATGTCACTATTCTTTTGTTTATAGCGCAAAAAATAAAAAACGCAGAGGTGATCAAATACCACCAAAAGAAAGCTCTATTTGTGGGGGAAAAAAAGGACGTCAATTTTGTTTTGGGAGCCACGTGGCACGACCACGCAATTGTCAGATAAAGCGACGCAGTGCTGAATTGTAAAAAAAATGGCCTGGTCATCGAGCAGCCAAATATTCCGGGGCTAAAGTGGTTAAGATAATCACATTTTGTTGCTTTGAAAACTGAAATGAAGACACAACACGGGTTTTGTTTCATAGGCTGTCGTTTTGTATTTCTCTGACATGTCGGTGTTCTGTCTTTCACTTGGATGTTAGAAGTTGCACTGAGTAAAGACAGCTGGATAAAAAAAAAAAAAATAGTGTCTGTCTTCATTTCAAGCTGCAAAGCAACAAAAGGTGATTATTATAAATTGGGGTGATTGTTTTCTATACAGTGTAGGTCCTCCTATGCTATAGATTTGTAGATTGTACAAGCAGATTGTATTGTCTGTGGCCAGCTGTCCCTCCTGTGTATGGATTTATTTCTGTATCTGCGGACTCCCCCCATCCCGTGTATAGGAGTGAAGTGACCCCAGCGCGGCCTGTCATCACCCCTCTCACTGTCATCACCAACAATGACACCGACCAACCCCTCCTTCTCCGCTCTATTTCTAACGGGCCTGCGACAGCCAATCACAGCCCTTCTCCTATCCGCCGCAGCGCCTCCTGCAAGACATCATCTCTTCGTCGATTGGCTCCCATCGTGCCGCTCGCCCATTGGCGGCGAGTAGGCAGATGGGCGGGCCCCGGCGCAGCAGGGAAGTGTCTTGCGGGGTGAGTGTGTATCGCTGGCAGCATCGGATACCGAGCGGAGCCCGCGGAGCACGGCTGGGAGGTAGGTGCGCGGCGGGGGGCCCGGGGCCTCGTCCTCCGTAGTCGCCCCTCGGCTCTCCCTCCCCCCCTTCCATTGTCTCCGCTGTGTGCGGACGGCAGCCTATTGTGCTGGCGGCGTACACAGGAGCCCATTGTTACCCCCTGCGCTGCCTGCCGGGAGAGGACGCCGCTGATTGGCTAATGAGGAACCCGGGGCTTTAACCCTGTGCTGCCCGTGCGCAGGCTTTAGTAAGGACCTCAGTGTTAACCCCGTGCTGCCTGCGGGGGAGAGAAGACACACGCTCATTGGCTAATCGGGATCCCAGTGTTTAACCCTCTGCTGGCTGTTCTATACAGCTCCCCTGATTGGCTAGACTGAGCCCTATGCTTTAACCCTGTGCTGTCCATATGTAGTGTCCCCCATCCCCCATGATTGTCTGTGGGGCTCATTCACATCAATCCAACGTTCTTCTATGTAACTTGGGGGGGCAGGGGCCCCTGATGGTGCGTTTTGGGCCCCAGAGTCCCAGTACATGCTGGAATGTGAGCATAGCGGGCTGATTTCGGCCCCCCGTACATCCCGTCCGCGGCAAGCAACGCGCTTTGCTTCTGCGTTTTCACACGACATGATTTCACATAAATGACGAATAAGTGCCCATGTGTTTTTTTGTTTTAGTGTATGTGAAAATGTGTATCTGTGAGCCACGTTTGGGATGGCGTTAACAATTTAGTGGCACCGCAAGCGAGACGCGCAATTTTTGTGTGTCACAGGAATGCGCAGAGGTGAATGGAGACAAGGGTTTCACCTTTTTTTTTTTTTTTTTTTTTTTTTTTTTTTTTTTTTTTTTTTTTTTCGCGTGTGCATTTTTGACCCACCCTTTGGCGCAGGAAGAGTTCCGCACTTTGGCCCCATAGACTTTTTAAAAAAAACAAAGGTACTTCCGAAAAAAGCATCCAGGGCTCTGAAACTGGCGGCCCTCCAGCTGTTGCAGAACTACAAGTCCCATCAGGCATTGCAAGGCTGACAGGTACAAGCATGACTTCCACAGGCAGAGGCGTGATGGGACTTGTAGTTCTGCACCAGTTTGAGGCCCCTGGCCCCTAAACAGTCCTGTTAATGTCTACAGGGCTGGAAACTGCCCCAGAAGATCTGGCATACTTTTTAGAGGGTTATGTGACATCGCTCAGGTGTAAAGGGCCCATTGAGTATAATAGAAATCTTCATACATTCAGATGGGTGATTACACACCCTGCGATTTCCAGCAGCGAGGATCTGCAGACTCCTGCGTCTAGAACGGACAGATGTGTGCAGATGGCTGCGGCCATACCATGCGATGACGGGCCGAACCTGGAGCATTGTCTGATGTGATTTGTCACATGACAAGTGGAATCCCGTCATTGTCTGTAGGACCCATTCACACCAATGTGACTGGGGGGCGGGGGGTGCGATTTTGGCCCCATAGGGCGCATTCACACTGAGCCGCTGAGCTTTGTACCTCCAGGTTTGCTTCACTTTGCCATGGATTTCTTATGTCCAGCGGTTTTGGTACGTTTTCTGAAGACACGCCGAAATCTCAGGTACACTGTGCTGCAGCCAAAAGCCCCATACACGCTGTCAGGTTTTCTGCTGATTTTTTTTTTTTTTTTTCCTTCAGATTTACCAAAACCATATAATAGGAGGTCAAACCTTAGGAGTTTCAATTTGTATGCAATCAGACAGGCCCTTGCACTACATGGCTTTGGTAAATCTGAAGATAAAAATCAGCATAAAATCTAAGTGCAACAGCTCAGATTGAAGCTGCCCATGGTCTAGGTTTACAAGTCCTTTTTTTTTTTTTTTTTTTTTTTTTTTTGCAGTTTCAGGCATGAGTATTTTGTTTTGAGCCAGTGAAAAGTGGGTGACAGGTGTGAAAAACTCAAGTTATTTGTGTTTTTCAGGCGCTCCCATGGGGCCAAAATCAAGCTTTCCTGCTCCGAAAAGGTTCCTGTACTCCTTTGGTGTGACAGGTAGTGCATCACCCTATTGGTGTTGATGGGCTTTAAATTTCTGTGGTATTTATGGGGCCATAGACGGTTTGAATCTCAGCCGGTTCAGAGAGGAGCAGGCAAGATTCAAACCATGTGTGGGCAGGCTGATTGTTCCCAAGTTGATCAACCGATTTAACTTGGGTACAACCAGCCTGTTAGATTTTACATGCGGTTATTGCCAGCATCTGTTATAGCCACTCGCAATAATCACTGTGTTGTCCTGCTGGGGGTGGCCTCCCCCGACCCTCGCTGGCAGAACACAATGGCTCCGTGGGAGGGCGTCCCAACTATGGCAAGATTTTACCCACTCATCAAATATAAGAGGGGCTTTGACAGGAACTCTGATGTAAGTTGGGATTTTGATGGGGACTCTGAAGTGAGGGGGTCTGTAGGAGGGACTTTCATGGGGACTCTAATGTAAGAGGGGACACTGATGTAAGGGGGGGGCCTTGATGGGGACTCTGATGTAAGGGAGTACGGACTCTAATGTAAGGGGGGGACTCAGGTTTGTTTGCATTGTCCTTGCTTTGTTTTACGGAATCCTTTTCTCTGTTGCTCCTAATAATTCTATGTTAATCCAAAAAAAAAAGAGACTCCCAGTAGTAAAACCTATTCGTAATTTTATAAAAACAGATTCTTTTTTTGCCCAGGAATATCAGTAACATATACAATGTGGTTCTCATAGTGGAAAGTTTGGAGGCCTCATCTATACAGAACTCCATTGTATACTCCGTGTGCCTATAGGGCCCAGCAGATCTTACTGAGCCCCATTGTATAACCATGTGTGGGCCGAGTCCCGCTGATCATTGACATTATTCATAGGAACCCCCCAGTTAGCCCACTGAGCTGACATTCTGATGAGATCTCTTCCCCCCCCCCCATCACTATGTTGGCAGTTTCCTTCCTCCTTTGTACCGTCCTTTAGCTCATCGTATCTCCAATAACACATCCGTGTAGCAGACCTGTACATTACTGCATGTCACCCACACAGCAGCACACAATTCTGCATTGCAGAGTGATGAATGAAGTGTTCTTTTTGTGACACTTCAAATAAAGTTTAAAAAAGAAGCAAACGTGGGATGCACTGAAACTCGCTTCACACTGCAAGTGACAACTGACAGCCGTCTGCATGCAAAAATTAGTGTTTAGTGTGCGGACAGCATGTGTACAGCCCTGTATAGCCGTTGCAGATTAAAGTGGGTTGGTTGAGGGGCAGTAAAATCATGGCTCGCCCCACCTTTTACCACTCCTGAGGCTGCATGTTAATGAGCCCCAACTGGAACATCACCAATTTTTTTTGTTTGTTGTTCCCCAACAGAAGTAATGGACACTCTGCTGGCCTAGTACTGTGGCCCTTTGCAGCACCGGCTCCTGGATTCAGTTTCTGTCTGAAGTGGTTTGTCTTCTCTCTGTCTCCGTCTCAGGTTTCTCCCGCTCTGCTAAAACCTACAGATGGGTCCGTTGCCTTCCACCCAGTTTGGGTGACCGTTGGCCAGGACATTAGATTGTAAGCTCCTTCGGCGGTAACCAATGTGGTCTAATTATGGCTGTGCACTGTGCCAGCTCTATATAGTGAAGTACTACTCCTTTAGTCATGCTGTTCCGGCGTATAGGATCTGAGCTCGGTGTTGACATTGTAAGTGGAGCCGTGTGGTTTAACCCCCGTGCTGCCAGTCTGAATCAGATCCAGCTGTTCACAGCTGTGCTGGCCGGGTACATAGTGCCCCATTGTTCCCCCTCCACATATCCAACCTCACCGCTGCCCTCTCCTCCTAGTCCACATCCTCCAAGCATCACGCTTTCCCAGCAGTGCCAGCATGTCGCTTTACACTATTTTTATTTTTTTTAGTAATACTACGATCGTATGCCTGACAGCGCTATTCACCACCAAATGATGGAATCCATTCACTGGAATGGAGGAGATCATTTATTTCCTGATCATCATCTTCTTTCTTCTATAAATGTTTAAATCACAAACATCATCTGAACATGTTGAACGGTCTCCTTTCTCCTTCCCCCTTTTTTTTATTTTTTCCCCTTTCTGAAAACCTCAGACATGAAATATGAACAAGGCATATACTTTTATAGTGTGTACTTGTCTCACTCCAGAGCACTAAGTGAAATTTCCGTCTGCTGGTTCATTCCTCTATCAGCATGAATCACTTCTGAGAAGTCTTCTTGACACCAAGAGAAGAAAGGTGCCAGGGGAGGGTCCTCCAGCAGATTGACAGCCTCAGTTGTGTGAAGGGGAAGGGGGGGTGCCCCTTCCCTCCAATCAGCTCTCGGAGCTCTCCTCACTTGGCTCAGCAGAGTGTATCTTCGGCTTCCCACCCTCTTTTTTTTTTTTCTAACAGCTCAGGCAAGCTTTAAAAATTCAGGTGTAGAGAAGACTGCTGATAAACAGCTAGAACGTATGTAGGAGGATTTGTTTCATGTTTGTGTATCGCCTGAGACCGGTCACTTCACTTGGTATATGGAAGGATTTACAACTAATTTTAATCTGAAAATGCCTTTTGGTTTGTTCTCACCATATCCATTGAGCTACGTTAACCTGCACAACTGAGCGCCAAGGCACACAGGAAACAATGGTTTTCTATGTGTCCTGTTAACACCTTAAAGAGGAACTGCAGTCTGCTCAAATAATTTGTAATAAAAAACATCTTTGCCATCCTGAAGCTTCCCTCCAACCAATTTGCATAATATATATGTATATTTTTTTTTTTTACTGTGATTCTGTACTTGCCAAATATGCTGCAGAATTCTCCCTCCACTGAGTCTGGCTGCATCTATTTTATCCGTGGGCAGCTGAAGCTGCTGCCTGTTCACTTCCTGAATTTACACAGACACACAGAGGCAAACCTCCAGCTCTGCAACTCTCATTGGCCCTCTTATGACTCACCTCCCCCCCCCCCTCCTTTTTCTGGCAAACTTTTCACGAGAGTGAGAGAGAGAGCTGTGCATGATGTCATAAGCCTAGGCTAATGGCCAAACAAGAAACAGTAAGTGGGCTGTATAAGGTATTTACTGGCAGAAAAAAAAATGTTTTACTATCCAGAGTTAAAACAACAAGGGCAGAAGATTTAATAGATGGAAAGATGAAAAAATGATTGCAGGTCCGCTTTAATAGCTAGTGGTGCACTGAAATTAAAGCGGTCCTCCACCCTGAAGTGGAAGTTCCGCTCATCTGATTTCCCCCCCCCCCCCCCTCCGGTGCCACAATCGGCACCTTTCAGGGGGGAGGGGGGTGCAGTTACCTGGATAAACCAGGTATCTGCACCCACTTCCGGGACAAGACCACCGCCCGCCCCCCCCCCCCCCCCCCATTGTGTTCTGAGAAACAAACAGTTCCCAGGACACAGCGGGGACCAGCAAAGACACGCAGCGCGAAATGCGCAATAGGGAACTGGGCAGTGAAGCCGCAATGTTTCACTTCCCGATTCCCTGACAGAGGATGGCGGCGGGGGCAGCAGAGAGACGAGCGATTGCTCGTCATCTGCCGCCGACATTGCTGGACCCTGGGACAGGTAAGTGTCCATTTATTAAAAGTCAGCAGCTGCAATATTTGTAGCTGCTGGCTTTTAATATTATTTTTTTTTTTTTAAAGGTGCAGAACCACTTTAATATTTGGGTACCGAAATTTAAAGTGGGAGTAAACCCGCTGACTTTTTTTTTTTATTTTTATTTTTTTTTTTTTTTCAGACCTGCAATGGAAAAGGCATAATGAGCCAGTATGCACCGCATACTAGCTCATTATGAAATACTTACCTTAGAATGAGGCCCCGACATCTCACCCGATCCACACCGAGGGAGCTGACATGTTCCCTCAACGTGTCATCTGGGTATCGCGGCTCCGGCACAGTGAGTGGCCGGAGCAGCGATATCGTCACTCCCGCGCACGTGCGCGGGAGATTTCTTTTTGCGGCAGGGTCCAGCGTCTGCTGGGCCTGCAGCCGAGACTCCCCTGTGCGCATGCGCCGCTGAAGTCAGCGGCTCATTGCGAAGGGAATATCTCCTAAACCGTACAAAAGTGAAAAAAAAAAAAAAAGACTATACAACCACTTTAAGTGGTGTTTAATTTTTAATTAGAGAAAATTATATATATATATATATATATATATATATATATATATATATATATATATATATATATATATATATAATTTTTTTTTTTATCATGAATTCATTGTTGGTCATTATCGGCTTTTTTTTTCTTTTTTAAAGCAGTGTTAACAATTCTGCTTGCTACAATTTTGGTGCACATTTGGCAAACCGCGCCAAAAACGCACCTCCCCGTTGAGATGCATTGAAAATGTATCAAAAATGCACCAGTGTTGTGTATTTTGAGTCACATGACCTATGAAAGCACACCATAAGCAAGGTGAAATCGCAGCAAAAAAAGTGGACTTTTTTCGGCAGCCATTATCGGCACTTTTTTTTTTCTGCGTAACGCCAAAAAAAAAAAAATTCGACCAATAACTTTCAGCGGTCTAAATTTCAGTGCATCACTGGTAATATTGCTTTTGAGGTGCGTTTCGGTGCCTGCAATTTATCGCATGCCATTGCAGTACATAGGGCTGAATCATCAACTTCAATAAGCTTTATCCAACTGTGTGACGCATATTTGCGGGGGGCAAGAAAAGCATCTTTAATGCCCAGCCGCAGCACATCTGTATCTGCAGCGGCCTGAGGTTGTGTGCTGATGCATTGCCTGCTCCTCTTGTACTTGGCTTCCATGTGCCTCCCCATCACCCCGTTCAACTGCCAATGCCTAAAGGAAAGTGTCAGCTATGGGTCACTGGAGTGCTATATACTCGGTGATATATACTGATTGGCCCAGGGTTGTCACATGCTCCTCCATACCTGCAAGTATTGGGTGGACGGAGTGGTGGGGGCGTGGAGGAAAGGGAAATATATGCAGGAGAATGGATAAGGGGTATTAAAACTTGCTTTCCCCGAATAGGCAAAGCACAGATTTCCTTTTAAATCCCAAATCCAGTGTACTTGGGGAATAATCAATTCGATTTGATCAATTTTAATATGTTTATGTAACCAAAGTTGGGATTTTACATGTGAAATATTTTTTTTTTTTCCCCAGCAGGCACGTTTGTCATGGGACGGGGCGAGCGGCCTGTACATGGACGGGTGTCATTACTGCTACTTTTTCTTTCCATAGTGACTGGTGAGTAGGAAATAATTTATGCTAATACTGGTGGCCCCCCCCTTTAATTTTTTTTTTTTTAATTTTTATTTTTTTCTTCAGTGCTCATTTGGTTATTTGTTGAAACGCTCTTGTAGATTGCAAATGGCATGTATCACGGCTGTGATCTTAGACGTATTTTGTGTTCCTGCTGTGTGTGTCAGTGGAGTCTATAACCTAAAAAAAAATTGAAATAATATGCACAGAACAAATTATTTAGAGGTGGTCATCTTTGCTTCTTTGTAATTTCTTTAGACTGTGTCATCATGGTAAGTGCCTGGTTGCAAGAGGCTGCAGCTTCCGGGGGTGTACAACACCACCTCGCCACCTGTTAGAAGCTCTCTGAAGAGCAATCTGAATGTGGATCACTCTTCAGACATCAAAGCACATGTGGACAAGCCCTCAGGAACATATTACACCCGTATTTAGGATGTAACATATTGCTAAGCACCCCCCCCTAACCCAGAGCTCACCCCTGTGACAGCTTGCAGGGTTTCCTCATCCCTGCAGCCGCTGTCGCTTTTGAAATCCGCACTGGAGTTTAGTCTGCCACGGTACTCTTACTAGTCCATTGGCACAGTCTTCAGCTCTATAAGGCATCTTGCATACTGCAGCTTGAAAAAGCTCAGTACAGCTTTTATATTAAATTATATATATATATATGTAATGTGCCTGTGCACACAGGAGCATAAACAAGGGCTGTGTATTCTTCAGTAAAAAAAAATAGAAAAATCGACATTTTTGGTCAGTAATTTGCGCCTCATGCGTGCACATATGTGTGCAAATGCATAAAAATGTCCATTAACCTATTGTGTACATGAGAATAGGTGTGTGTGTGCGTGCAAAATTGCATGAACAAAAAAAAATAGATGTTCAAACAGAAGTATGGTGTACAAGAGGCATAACTGAAAGACTGTACCAAAGGTAGGGAGCTGGAGGAAAAGTTTGCAGGAGCCTGACATTGCACCCATGAGCCACTGATGCAAGTGCAATGCAATGGGAAAAAAAAGGGTTGTGTGCTTATCTGAGTTCTCCTTCAACCCATTCATGACCAGAGGTATTCTGTGTCCTGGTGATTGAATTAATTCCGGTTAAAGGTAGTGTGTGTGTGTGTGTGTGTGTGTGTGTGTGTGTGTGTGTGTGTAAAATATATATATTTCAACTTTTTAATTTAATATCATGAATTTGTCAGCACCTGTTAGCACAAGAAAAGCTACATCCCTTTAAAATTTATGAATGTCTGTTAAAAATCTTGCCTGCTACGTTTTTTTGGTCAGTTAAAAAAACTGGACCAAAAGCGCACCTCCCTATTGAAAACACAACAATGCACGTGTTACGTTTTTTTTTTTTTTTTTTTTTTAATGTGGGGTTTTGAGTCACATGACCTATGAAAAATGCACCATAAGCACAGTAAAATTGTGTCATTTTCAGTGTCATTATTGCCACCTTTTTTCTTTATCGGCAAAATGCAGAAAACACTATTTTCAATCAATATGTTTTAACCACTGAAATTTCGGTTCTTCTCCTGTGTGGGGTCCCCCCCTCTTCCATGGCTGCATTTTGTTTGTGTGTGTATGTGTGTGTCCCCTTGACAGAGGGGTGAAGGCAGGGGGATTTTTATGACGCAGCATTTTTTTTTTTTTTTTAACACTTTTGTTACAAGTTCACTGTCAAATTACATTGATCACTTGATGGATGTTGGGCGACCAACACATGCATTGACAGTGGGCATGATCTTTAGGACATGTCCTGTGTCATGGGATCTTTAAAAAGCAAGGCGTTGGGATCTGTGTAGCAGTGTACTGCAAGTTAGGTCGTTTAGGGGTTAAACGCTGTAAGACAAGCCAATGAAATCATGAACTTTTAGGTTGATTTCAGATGGGTGTTTTGCCTGCCAAGATTTTCTAATTTGAGCATCCCAGCTTGGCTTCCTGATGCTTGGTTGAGAAACACGATGTGAGGTTGGGGGGGGGGGGGAGAGTTGCTCAATGTGCTTGTGTTGGGGAGATTCTCTCTAGAGAACGCTGCGCGCCTTCTGGGTGCATTGACGACACAATTTTCAATGAGTAGGGCTAGCGTGTTTATTTATTTTGTCAGATTCATACTTCCCTGTGTGGATGCAGATTTGGTCTGATTTGCTCCTAGGAATTCCTCCTAATAGCAGTGCACTTCCTGGCATGTCGGTGTGCCTGGCACTTTTGTTTTGTAGCCTCATAGCTGCGTATCTGCAGTGTGAGATCTAAGGCACTGCTGCCTTTGACTGCTAGTCTCAGACGATTCATATTGAGATTTAGTGATATAGCTACAATTCTTCTCACTGTTCTCTATACTAGAAGCTCTGATGTTGGGAAGCAAAACCCTGCTTCTTCCTAGATGATTACCTTCACACAGCGACAATGTGCTGAGCCTGGCATGGTAAGTCAATAATAGGGAAAGGTCAGACGCAGAAATGACAATGATAACTTCTAGTGGCTACTGCCACCGGCAGTAATCCTATGTAAAAAAAAATCCAAGCTAGTTGTACCCAAGTCAATTAATCAGCCTGCCCATACATGGAACAAATCTCAATTGGTCCCTGCTGAATCAGCCAATTTCCGATCCATGTATGGCCACACATCAGATACTTTTGACACTATTTTGGGGTCATTTTATACAGCGATCAGTGCTATAAAAATGCACTGATTACTGTGTAAATTACACTGGCAGGTAAGGGGTTAAACACTAGGGATCAAGGGGTTAAGTGTGGGCTTCCACTGACATTACAGCGATCACTGCTCCCGATGACATGTCATGTTGCTAGGCAGAACAGGGAAATGCCTTGTTTACATAGGCATCTCCCTGTTCTACCTCTCCACAGCGCAATTGCGGGCCGCTGGCGACCATCTAGTTCCCGGGGCATGCTCGTGCGGTGGGCAAATTTTAAAGGGACATACAGGTACGCCCGTTTGGTACCAGCTGATTGGAGAAAAGCCAATGTAGCACCAACGTTTAAAAAAGGCCCAAAATACATCCTTGGGAGTTACAGAGCAGTTAGCCTAACATCAATAGTATGCAAGCTCTTGGAGAGGATAAAACGATAATTCTCCCGCTCTACAAGACTCTGGTACGGCTGTGCCTAGAGTATGCTGTCCAGTTCTGGGCACCAGTCCTCAGGAAGGATGTACTGGAAATGGAGTGAGTACAAAGAAGGGAACAAAGCTAATAAAGGGTCTGGAGGATATTAGTTATGAGGAAAGGTTGCGAGCTCTGAACTTATTCTCTCTGGAGAAGAGACACTTGAGAGGGGATATGATTTCAATATACAAATACCGTACTGGTGACCCCACAATAGGGATAAAACTTTTTCGCAGAAGGGAGTTTAACAAGACACGTGGCCAATATGAAGAAAAGAGGTCCTTGCCACGCTTACAGTAAAGAACCCTCAACGTATTTTAAGGTTAAACTACGTTGAGGGTTCTTTACTGTAAGAGCGGCAAGGATGTGGAATTCCCTCCCACAGGCGGTGGTCTCAGCAGGAAGCATCGATTCATTTAAAAAAAACTATTAGATAAGCACCTGAATGACCACAACATACAGGGATATGCAATGTAATACTGACTTATAATCACACACATGGGTTGGATTGATGGACTTGTGTCTTTTTTCAACCTTGTCTACTATGTAACCACTTCTATTAAAATGGTGGTGGAAAAGAGAGGAGATTAATTGCCAATAGTCTGCTAATTTATCAAATTGTGGCATTATGTGACCGCGAGAGATTGACTTCTTAAAAGCGTAGTCCACCCTTGTCACCATATTTAGAGTGTACCATGAATCATGGTCACATTCCTCAACCCCCACACACTTTTTCCTCAGTGTCCTGTCGTTTTACATTTAGACCCCCTTCAGACTGAGGCGTTTTTCAGGTGCTACATCGCTAAAAATAGTGCCTGAAAAAAAGCCTTAGCTGCAAACCCAGTATGAAGGCCTGAGTGCTTTCACACGGGCGCTGCGCTGGCAGGGCGTCGCAAAAAGTCCTGCCAGCAGCTTCTTTGCAGCGGTGGCAGAGCGGTGAATACACCGCTCCTGCCCATTGAAAGCAATGGGGCAGCGCTGTGATACCGCCGGCAAAGCACTGCTATAGCAGCAATTTGTGGGCGGATTTAACCCCTTTTCAGCCGCTAGCAGGGGGGGGGGTTAAAACCACCCCACTAGCGGCTGAATAGCACTGGTAAAGTGGCGCTAAAAAAAGCACCGCTTTAGCGCTGACTCCCAGGGCGGCTCAGTGTAAAAGGGGTCTTGGCATGCCTCTGTTTTCACAGCTGCATCCACAATTCATAGATCCATTCACAAAATCAGTAAATGGAAGTGTACAAGTCTCGTCTGCCACCACCGAATCATTGGTTTTAGTTCCCAATGGAACACAATGGACATTGTCACGCTTGTATAACGAACAGTCTGCACCTCCATACAGACTGGGAGCTGATGGTAAAGTTGCAGTGCTCTGCTGGCTTCAATTCAAAAATGTATTAAATGCACTTCTTCCCTTTTTTTTTTTTTTTTTTTTTTTATTTCTTTTTTTATTGGCTTTAAAGAGGAAGTAAACCCTCATTCCCGGCAAAGCATAATGGACTACTATGCATCGCATAGTAGCCCATTATGTGTCACTTACCTGACACAGGAGCCAGCGAAGTCACCGCTGTCCCCTGTAGTCCAGCGCATCCATCTTTTCGGTGGGGTCTCGCAGCTCCGCCGCTGTCATTCGGCGGAGCCGCGATGACGTCACTCCCGCGCATGCGCAGGGAGCTGACAGCTCCATTTTTGGAAATGCCGCGCTCAGTGCGCCTGCGCGCCGCTGTCTACGGCGCATGCGCCGTAGACAGCGGTGCCTGTCTTCGGGCAAATATCTCCTAAACCGTATAGGTTTAGGAGATATTTCTTGGACCTACAGGTAAGCCTTAATCTAGGCTTACCTGTAGGTCAAAGTGGTTTGTAAGGGTTTACAACCACTTTAAGGCTGGATTCACACAGGTGCGAACACAGACATCGCATGTGATTCACACCGCATTGCTGCATTCAGACCAAAATGGTACAGGACTAGAATCGGATCGCATGGGTGTTCACGCCCATGCCATCGGATTCCTGTACCATTTCACAGTTTGCACTGCGATCTGCAAACTAATCTGGGGGTATCATTAACTATACATTGACACCTGCAGCGGTTTACGGAGGGCCGCGTGACATGCGATGTGGGAACCCGCACAGGAATTGTGTTGGTTCCCACATCGCACAAGTGTGAACCCAGCCTAAATCTACCTTTTTAAAATTTTAAAACGATACAAAGAGGTCAATCATATGAGATTGTAGTAGCCCCCAGTGTCCTGTGTAGCCCCTTCTCAGTGGAAGTTCTTCTGCTGCCTACTAGACGAGGTTTACTGGCTCTTATATTTCAGATGATTGTGTCTACGCCGGCGTTGGGTCAGAGATCAGTGAAATGTGGATGAGTGATGTTCCCTGTGTGTAGAGGATATATGACATCAGTATGGGTAGAGGGAAGCTTTGTTTTGTATGTGTCTGGAATTCTATGGAGAAGATTCCCCAATGGAATTCGCAGGCCGTTCTTGCGGTAGGTCAGCAGTTCTCTCTGGATTTCCCATAGCACCATGTCTGGAATTCATGTGATATCACTTCCTTCCAGAATTACTAACACTTGTACGGAAAGTGAACTTTATGACTGATTGTTATTCATGTATAAATAGTAAGTCCGCGGTGTGATGGGAAGTTGACTCGGCCAGCAAGCTTTGTGCGTGAAATGTGCTTTGGTACAGTTCCCTTTAATCTTAATAATCAGATTTGAGATAAGAATTTCCAGTGAATCGGTGGGGCTTTATAAGAAACTGAAAGCAAAGAAAGCATTATCAGTTCAGAGGGGATTTTTATATACAAAGGAGGGTGCAAGCACAGGTTTTGTCCCACCCCCACCCACCCTCCTGCAAAAAAATAAAAAATTTTGAAAAAAAGTTCAGGTTTAACATGCACTAAGGCTTCATGTTACTGAAAGACCAGGTCTCTGACCAGGGGGAACCAATCGGAGCACTTCCTGATCATGTGATTTGTACTGTACGCAGGGAAAGAAATACCTTTGTCTGTACGTCATTTTGAAGAAGTGGTTGTACCAGGGGGAAGCTTGCAGCTGCAGGCTTCACCACCGCTACCTTTTTATTTTTTTGGAGCTGGTGGTCGGCTTTCTGGTGATATAACAGTGCTTCAATACTTTTTTATTTTTATTTTTTTTTTTAAACTGCTTTTGTCTTTTAATATTTAAATATTGGATAAAGCTGCATTATGTACAGACTGCAAGGTTTAGGGGTGTGCTATGCACAGTGTGCAGGGTTCTTGAGATGATTGTGAAGCAAAGGCCATTCAAGAATTTGGGGAGATTCATAGAGTGGACTACAGGTGGTGTCAGTGCTTCAAAAGCCACCACACACAGACGTATCCAGGACATGAGCAAAAACTGTTGAATTCCTTGTGTCAAGCCACTCCTGAACCAGACATCAGACTCGTCTTACCTGGGCTAAGGAGAAAAAGGACTGGACTGTTGCTCAATGGTCCAAACGTCCTTTTTTCGGATGAAAGTAAATATTGCATTTCATTTGGAAATCAAGCGTCTGGAGGAAGAGTGAAGAGGCACAGCATCCAAGTTGCATGAGGTCCACCAATGCAAACGATTTGAGCTACCCTCGTATTGTCATCCATGTACCATTTTTGAAAATGTCAAGAAGGCAAGGATGCTTGCCTTCAGTAACTTATCCCATGCCATTGAGGTAGGATATTAATATAGGAATATAGGTTAGTTGTCTAATTTGAGTCATGGTTGGGGTTGTAACCCGGGGAATGAAGTCCTATAGGCAAGACACACTTGTCTTTGTACTCTTCACCTGGTTGCCCCAATTATTACATATACAGGCAGTATATATGAATAAGATTGGTTCTGTAGGTTTGTTCGTAAGTTGAATTTGCATGCACGTTGTTACAGGTACTTCCTTTTTTGTTTTGAGTTTTTTTTTTTTTTTTTTTGGTAACGCCAGCCCAAAAAAATTTTTATTTTCAGGTTTTTTGACAGCATAGTGAAAACTGGCCATGCAGAGATGTGGGATTGCTGACGGGTCCACTGGACAGTAGGTGGCAGCATGCGGTGAGCAGCAATATGGCCGCCAGGTGGTTTCCAGGACCTGCATGGCATCGCGCTGCCTCAGTTCTTAGACCCCTTTCACACCAGGGCGTTTTGCAGGCGCTATAGCGTTAGAAATAGCGCCTGCAATCCGCCCTAAAGAAGCTGCACCATTGTGTGCAGTGTGAAAGCCCCAAGGGCTTTCACACTACAGCGGTGCGCTGGCAGGACGTCAGAAAAAAGTCCTGCCAGCAGCTTCTTTGGAGCGGTGTGTTTACTGCACCTCCACCGCTGCTCCCCATTGAAATCAATGGGGCAGCGCTGTAATGCCGCCGGCAAAATGCCGCTATTGCAGCGTATTGCCGGCGGTTTTAACCCTTTCGCGGCCGCTAGTGGGGGGTAAAAGCTCCCCGCTGGCAGCCGAAATGCGCCGCAAATCCGGCGGTAAAACGCCGCTAAAAATAGCGGCGTTTTACCGCCGACGCTATCAGCAGTGTGGTGTGAAAGGGGTTTTAAGTATGAGTCATATGTAAGTCTGGTAAGGTATGTCTTTTTGCTGAGGATACAAAGGTGTGCAATAGGGTTCATACCCCTGGAGGTGTCTGGAACATGATTTGGCATTGCTGGACGATTGGTCAAAGCAGTGGAAACTGCAGTTTAAAGAGGAAGTCTTCCTCTTTAATTATACCTACATGTAAGCCTATAGTAAGGATTGCCTGTAGGTACTGTAAATATCTCCTTAACTTGCACCATTTAGGAGACATTTACTACATACACTGCCGACGTCATTGGCGCATGCGCACTGAAGGACTGGCCAGCTTGTGCCGTTTCTTCAGGACCCGTGCTGTGTCCGGTGGAGTGATGTCTTTGCAGCTCCAGCCAATCATAGCGCCAGAGCCCGCAAACCCGGAAGTAACTCAGAAATGTCGTTTTTTGAAGCGGAGTGCGAGCGGCACTGCAGGGCATTGTTCTAAGGCAGGGGTCTCAAACTGGTGGCCCTCCAGCTGTTGCGAAACTACAAATCCCATCTTGCCTCTGCCTGTGGGAGCCATGCTTGTAACATTCAGCCTCGCAATGCCTCATGGGACTTGTAGTTTTGCAGCAGCTGGAGGGCCGCCAGTTTGAGACCCCTGTTCTAAGGTAAGTATTTCATAATGAGCTAGTATGCGATGCACGCTACTTCTTGGGGGGGGGGTGGATTTTTTTTTTTTTCGCAGTTTTAAAACCTCCTTTAATATTTTTTAATGGGGGGGAAAAAAAAGAATCCCCTGAGAGAATACAACATTGGGGGTATTTATTTCCGATGATTGCAAAATGACCAGGCAGTGGGGAAAGTGAAAAAAATGATACAATGCATCACTAGAGGGATCACCAGCCGGATTTTTAGTGAGACCTCCTTTTAGAATACTGTGCCCAGTCCTGGAGACCTCACTTACATAAAGATATTGATAAGATAGAATTAGTTCAGAGACCGGTAACAAAAAATGGTGAAAGGTTTGCTGGATAAAACATATTGAAAGCGACTTCAGGAACTTAATATGTACAGTCTGTCTGGAGGAAAGGGGCGACATGACGGAAACCTTTAAATACATCAAGGGGGTGAATAAGGTCGAGGAGGGCAGTCTTTTTTTCAATATGAAACCAGAATCAAGAACACGGGGGCATGACCTCAAACTAACTGGAGGGAAGTTCAAACCTAATCTTAGGAAGTATTATTTTACTGAAAGGGTAGTTGATGCTTGGAATAAACTACCAACAGAGGTAGTGATACAGTAAATGGCTTTAAACATAGATCTATACTCCGACAGTCTTTTCCTGCCATCACTTTTCTGTTTTGTAAGTTCATACATGCACTTGGTTGCCCACACAGGGGTTCTTCTCCCAAAAACAATACATGAAAAATGCCAAGCCACCTGGCTCTCTTCAGCAGTACTGCCATTTAGGCTTTACGCTTCAGCCCTCTTGGCCATATAACAGGGTTCCCGTACAACTACTGTACCTCTTTTCAGCTTCCTTGCTGCTCAGGCCTTCCACTTCAGGCCTTCATCTGTCTCCTTGGACGCACACAGCGTCTATCCAGAAAGCAGCCCCTCACTGCTCTGATCTTCAGACTTGGGGTCTCTGGCTTTCACTAGTGCACACCTGCACTCTCTGGACTCCTGGAGACCTCCAGTCTCTCTGGGTGGAGCCCAGAACCCCAATCCTGACTCTGCTATAAGCCCACCTGCTCGATCAACCAGCCAGACTCCTGGCTGTTCCCAAAACCCAGTCCGAGGATTGGAGATTCCGTCCCACCCATAACGCTATGGAATCTCTGGGCTCCAAGTCCCCAAGTGGGTTTTACAAACTTTGGAGGAAACTGATAAAACAGATTCCTCCACATTAAATACCCCTGGAGCCCCTCAACCTGCCTATTTGAGAACCCTGGGCGACAATTACTAGGAGAGGGAACTGTACTGTGTGTATATGTGTACACACACACACACACACACACACACACACACACACACACACACACACACACACACACACACACACACACACACACACACACTTTCTTTCCATGTGTATCTATCCATTTTGCCTGGAGTTCTGCTTTAACCTCTTCAGTACCATAAGGTAATGTGCTGGTTTTATTTTAACAACCAGCATTGCTTCTGTTCTTCCCTTTTATTTTTGTCCATAGATGCCAGCAATGTGGGTCATAGTCTGCAGAAGACACTTTACCCACTAATAATAAGTGTGCTCCAGAAGGTGGACCCGCTTGTCTTGTGTGCCTCTCTGTAAGCAGCAATTGATATTTCGCACTTGACTCGACATTTGTGGTTTCTTCCATTGGAGAATAGAGAATGCCCGGAGTCGGCTTTATCCCCAAACTGCCTCTGGGGAGAGCTTGTGAAAGCGGAGATCTTATCTGCCAGCTCTGCAGGAAGACGAGAACAGACCTGTGCTGCTACATTCAGACTCTGCCTTCTCCATTTCATTCTCCAGCATTGAATCGGACTGTATAGTCTGTCTGGTTCTTGATGTAAGCCCCTCTAATAGAGTGCTGTGTCATGGCAGGATCAGCTTTAAAGTCCATGGAAGTCCAATGACATATAAGCATTAACATGTCAAAGTGGAACTTCAGCCAGAAATGACACAGAAAACGGTAAACGGCCCACCGAAGGATGAAACAAACTGCATTTGCTGCAATAGTCACCTTCAGTCCAGAAATGTTTCTGAAACCAAGATTCCTCAGCCTGATAGCCAGCATCATTCAGCCCACTTCCTTTGATCCCAGGTCGTTCTTGACCCTCCACAGCCTATGACTGGACAGTAAAGGGGGGGGGGGGAAGCAACAGCACAGTGATGAGTTCATCTGTCACTCTGCCTTCTCTTCCTATCAGCATGCTGGCATATGAACTGATGGGCTCCTTGTGCTGCTTCTTCCTCTCACATTCCAGCCCTGCTGTACTGGGTCTGCAAATGGCTGATACTAGCTCAAATGCAGGTGCTTGCACTGCTTGAATTAAAAAAGAAAAAAAAATGCATTTACTGGTGTATGGAATAATACAGAGCTGGATTCATTTGTGTTCTTGTGTCTGACCGGAGTTCAGCTTTAATGTGATTTCGAAAGATGTTTTCAATATTTAACAGCTTCAATACCGGACACTTTCACCCCCTTCATGCCCAGACCAGGAGAAGAGGGCATTCGTTTTTGGCTTCAGACAGCATCATTTTGGTGTCGGAGGCTTTCAGACTTGTGGCTTGGCTGATCTTGAGATCCCTTCCCTTTTTTTTAATGAGCAGGAGGAACAAAGTAGTCATCCAGGCTACGCCTAGCTGTTGGGCGACCTGCAGAAGTACGTCAGTCGGGTCTGGTTGGATTGAAGGGGGACCGAGGTCTCCATGCCATCCGTTCTCATGGATTGACTCGTCTGCCCTCTCTGGCCAGCTTAAAGGAGTTTTAAAGGCAGAAGGTTTTTTATTTATATCTTAATGCATTAGTGTAGCGGCCTCCCCACCACCCCCCCAGTTACTTACCCATCTCTCCAGCGATGTCCATGAGTTTCTTAGCCATCAAGGACTCTCCTCCTGATTGGCTTAGACACAGCAGCGGCGCCATTGGCTCCTGCGGCTGTCGATCAGTCAGTCAGGCAATCGAGGGAGAAAGTGGGTGGGGCCAGGTCAGTGCTCCGTATCCGAATGGACACACGAAGCTGTATTATTAGCAGGTTTAGAAACACTAACAGATTGAAGGCACATGCCAGCTAGTACTTTATAAGAGATTACAGCAAACCATTTTTTTTTTTCCTTTTTTGGGGTGAAGGTTTTACATCTGATCATTGTAAGCACCCCTGTCGGTGTTAAATGGTTTTGTCTCATGTCTGTTACTGACACATTCTGCTGAAGAGCTTGTTCTTTTGAAAAACAACCGACTTGCTGGCTAGATCACCAGATGAAAATCGAAGAAAGAAAGCCTATACAAGAGAACAAACCCAGCCATCACATGTAAGAATAAATCAGCTGCCTTATAATGTTTTCTTTGGGGTTTAATACTGCTTTAAAGGATACGTTCACCTTTTGTAATGTATTACATGTTGCACCCATATTCAGGGTGTAACATGTTACAAATCCATTGGCTCCCCACACGCTCTGTTCCAATCTGGCCACGCCATTCCTTCGGAGTTCTGTGAATGGGAGGACATCCCTACAGCCAATTTGTAGTTCTCCGTGAAATACCACGGCAATGTTGAGCACTGTGGTAGTTAATTGATGCTTCCTGGTAGTGTGTACCTGCTTGGCTATACGAGTAAGAGTGTGCAAAAGCCCTGCATTGCACCCACAAACTGCTGCGGTTACTCACACAGACAGCAGGACTCCTGAGTCACAGGATTTGATTGGCAGGAGCCAGTGGCTCCTACTACTATCAATCTATCCAATGAGGACCCTAGACAGTCACTGGAGCTGCTGTGCTCTTTGCTGGAAAGATCAAGTTCAGGTAAGAAAAAAGGGGGGGGGGGCTCTGGGGGGCAGCACAAAGGGTTTTTTACCTTAATGCTTAGATTGCATTAAGGTAAAAAACTGTGAGGGTTTACAACTCTTAAGCCTGTAGTGCATCCATTATCAACCAGTGTTCCTCCACAGGTTGCTTGGGGGTTCCTTGAGCTGAGGCTTATTGACATCCCACCTGATGGTTCCTTCACAGTTCTAGGGCCAGTTCCATCTGGCCAACAGCGCTTGGCCCAGGAACACATGCAACCTCTGAACAGTCCTTGTCTTATTCAGTCTTGGACCTCCAAGGTTGAGTAGAACAAGGACTGCTGATGGTCTGTGTACACCACCATCATATTCTGCAGTATACCTAGAACCTTTCACATGGGCCCTTAAAGGACTGAATTCTTTACTAGAGGTCGACCGATATGGGTTTTTCTCTGGCCGATGCCGATATTTAGAAATCATGGCGGCCGATATATGATGCCGATTTTTTTTTTTTGGGCCGATATGTTAGGCCGATTTTATTTTATTTATTTTTTTCTTTTTATTTATTATTTTATTTTTATTTTTTAATCCCCCCTTGATCTAACACACCTTTCCCACTGGGGCGTTTTTCAGGCGCTTTTGGGCTAAAAATAGCGCCTGTAAAGTGCCTGCAAAATGGCTCCCCTGCAGTCGGTGTGAAAGACGGAGTGCTTTCACACTGAGGCGATGCGCTGGCAGGATCTTAAAAAAAAAAAGTCCTGCAAGCGGCACCTTTGGAGTGGTGTATACCGCTCCTCCACCACTCCTGCCCATTGATATGAATGGGCACCACTGCCGAAGCGCATGCAATGCGATTTGGCAGCAGTGCTTCATGGGTGCATTTAACCTCTTCCTTGGCCGCTAGCTGGGTTATATGTGCCCCACTAGCAGCCAAATAGCACCGCTAAAATGATGGTAAAGAGCCGCTAAAACTTGCGTTTTACCATCAACGCCTGCCCGCTCCAGTGTGAAAGCAGCCTTCATAAGTGATGCAGAAAATGTCTTACATTTAAACATTTATTAAACAAAACAAACCTCCAATCAGTTTACTTGTATGTACGATTTAGATAAAAAAAAAAAAAAAAAAAAAAAACTATATATTAAATAAAAACAGGTAGTCAAAACTTTTGGACGAAAAAAAAAAAATGGGCTAACTTTACTGTTTTATATTTTATTTTTATTTTTTAAATAGTGTATCTTTTTCCCCAAAAAATGCATTTGAAAGACCTCTGTGCAAATGCCGTGTGACATAAAATATTGCAACAACCGCTATTTTATTCCCTAGGATCTCTGCTAAAAAAATATATATAATTTTTGGGGGGGTCTAAGTGATTTTCTGGCAGATTTAGTCTTTAAATGGTTAAACTGAGAACTTCTACACACTGAGATGACTTCATTCATTCAGAAGTGTAAACATTGTATCTCTTTGTTTTCTTGGCAGTCTGCCCAGAGAGGAGGAAAGGGTTTCTATGACAACTCAGGCAACTTACACTGACTTCTATACAGAAGTCATTTCAAAGTCCCGCTGTAGTTCTAAATCGCACAATCGGCCGATGCCGATTAATTAAAAATATATCGGCCGACCTCTATTCTTTACTGTGTCACACTGGGACCACTTAGAGCAGAAACCAGTTCACAGTTTAAAGTGTTCCTAAACTCAAGACTATTTTACTAAAGCTAAACCTCTAAATACCCTTTCTCATCAGCAGTTAGATCAGTCTTGTGACTTCTATTAGTGTCTGGTAAAGCTTGTAGGAGGAGTTTTCATTCTCCCCTCACTCTCCTATGAGGCTGCAGGACCCCTGACCCTCTGCCTGGACAGTGCTTATTGGCCCTGTTCCGGACTCCGGGGGGGTATTGGGGGGGGGGGGGGGGGAACCTAGCAATACATACTAAACTGAGCATGTGCAGAGTGCCCCCTAAGGCTCTGTTCTATCAGCAGATGGGGGGCTGTGGAAGAAGGGGAGGATCAGAGAAGACAGGATTAAGCTGCCTTTTTACACAATGCTGAGGATTAACCCCTTGGGTTCCACAGTGAGTATAACAAGCATGCTTTACTGCATATACACACTGATTTTATTGTTGTGGGTTTGGTAACACTTCAGCAATCCCAAAAATGTGTTTAAGAAAACCCATACCGTGGGAGCTTCATGCAGATGGGGTCCCGAGTTCAGTTCACATCAGGGACTATTTTTGTAATGATGTGCTAAGTCGGCCTCTCTAATTTGTCATCCCATTAAGCTCATCCTCATTTAGAGACATCATATCTCAGCAGCATCTCCAGTCTCTAATTCATGTGACCTTGGGCAGAGCTGCGGTGACAACTGCAGGTGTTACTTATTTATAGAGCGTATTCGGTGAGCCGTAAAACGCAGAGTGTAATTGTGTCTGATGCCGCTATGTCCTCAGAACACATCGCTTCTCTTCTGGTACATTTTTATCTCTCCTGTTTATTGGTGCAGAATTTTGCCCTGGTATTCGATAGATTGTCTTCCTTATAAGCGCCATTGCGGCGACTATTGCTGTGTGCCTATTGACATGGTCTAGGGAGATTCACCCTCCACCTGTAGAATGGTGTACCGATAGTCTTGTGTAATTGGAACTAATGCTTGTGTGTGATGATTCACACTGTGCTATCAGATAATGGAGTGCGTGCTAATCTGCCTCTGCTCGCTCTTTCTCTTCTTACACATGAATGGAGACCGGGGCAGGCTGGGAACGTACTGCATAGTGTAGCGCTAGTGTGCACATTTTATATACATAGTATTACAGAGTGGTGTGTGGGTGGGGGTTTTTTTTTTTGTTTTTTTTACAGGACCTACACAATTGTATACATGCTTCAATATTTTTGGTTGTATTTGGTGCCATGCACACAGGTGGTATGAAAAATAAATAAATCGTACAGTACAGCTACAATATGTACTTTATACCAATTGTTAAAATTCAATAAACAAATTTTGACAAGGGGTGGGGGGGGGGGATGCTATCAGAATAAACTATTAACACTTCTATCAATTAAAATGGAAAGTAAATGAACAGAAGAGAAATCAAAATCAAACCAATGTTTGGCGTGATCGCTCTTTGCCTTCAAATCACATCAATTCTTCTAGGTACACTTGCATACAGTCTCTGAAGGTACTCGGCAGGTAGGTTGTTCCAAATATCTTGGAGAACTAACCACAGATCTTCTGTGGATGTAGGCTGCCTCAGATCCCTCTGTCTCTTCATGTAATCCCAGACAGACTTGATAATGTTGAGATCAGGGCTTTGTCGGGGGCAAACCATCACTTCCAGTACTCCTTGTTCTTTACACTGAAGATGGTTCTTGATGACATTGGCTGTATGTTTTGGGGTGGTTGTCTTGCTGCAGAATACATTTAGGGCCAATCCCATGCCTCCATGATGGTATGGCATGATGGGTTTGCCTGTATTTTTCAGCATCAGGGACACCATTCATCCTGACCAAATCTCCAACTCTATTTGCAGAAATGCAGCCCCAAACTTGCATGGGACCTCAACTATGCTTCACTGTTGCCTGTAGAGGCTCATTATCGCTCTCCAGTCATTTGGCGGAGAAACTGACTCCCTGCTACAGCCAAATATTTCACATTTTTAACTCCTCAGTCCAGAGCACCTGCTTCCATTTGTCTGCACCTCAGTCCCTCTGTTTTCATTCATAGTTGAGTCACTTAGCCTTGTTTCCATGTTGGAGGTATGGCTTTTTGGCCACAATTCTTCCATGTACCTGGGTCCCACTGGTTTCCACCAGTTGTATGCTGATGGCACTGCTGGACCTCTTCCGGTGTTGAAGAGAAATAAGCATGTTGTGGCTTTCATCTGCTCCATTAAAGGTTCCTTGGCAGACCATTGCATCTACTGTCCTCAATGCTGAGAAATGCATGCAGATACTTAGCCATCATGCCATACCATCAGGGAGATGTGCTATTGACCCCGCTGCTATCAATCGCAGCCAGTGAGGAGGGAGCAGGGGTGGGGCTGAGCCACGCTCTGTGTCAATGGACAGACAGAGCAGCTTGGGAGCGAGCATGCATGAGTGACCCCCCCCCCCCCCCATAGCAATCCGTTTTCTATGGCTGGCACTCGGCAGGGGGGAGGAGCACCAGTGGGTGACCAACAAGGAAGATCAGGGCTGCTCTGTGTAACTTATATGCTAGTAAGCATGACATGTTTTGTTATTATAACAAATAAAAAATAAAATAAATAATAAAAAATGTATAATCACTTTAAGCTGGCCATGCACTACGCTACAAAGTTAAACTGATTCCTCCATCCATGCTACACAGCATAGGCAGGCAAATCCCCCTGTTGTATACTGACAGCCACTGATGGCAGCTGTCTAAATACCCTAAGCCCTGTGTAAGTTCACGCATGGGGGGGGTCCAGCAGGTGATTGGGGTGACTGGTGAGCATAGACAAGATAAGTATTGGTAGAAGGCGAATGATCAAGAGAACCTGTTATTTGGCTCTAAATAAACAAATTAAAGCGGGAGTAAACCCGCTGACTTATTTATTTATTTTTTTTTCTTTACACCTGCAAGGGAAAAGGCATAATGAGCTAGTATGCACCGCATACTAGCTCATTATGAAATACTTGCCTTAGAACGAGGCGCTGGCATCTCACTCGGTCCACGGCAAGGAAGCAGCTGACAAGTTCCCTCGGCGTGTCTTCTGGGTATCGCGACTCCCGCATGGGAGTTTGCTTCCCGGCAAGGTCTGGCGTCTGCCGGACTTTCAACAGAGAATCCCCCCAATTTTTCTTTCTAATCGTTAGTGGGGTCAAAACAACATTCATTTTCAACCACAGTGACGGGAAAAATTGGAAATAAGAGAGAACTTCTTGGTCAAAGGGATTTTCAGACAGTGTGTGTGGTTTTTCGTTTCAGAAATGACATTTGTTTTAAAAAACAGAATGTGAAAATTTCAAACAACATTCTTTCATTCAGCGAATGTACAAAGATTTTTAGTCTGAATATTCTCTTCTGAAAATTGATCTGTGTGGCCAGCATAAGGCTCGGTACACCTATGCAGTTTGCATTTGCTTTTTTTCAGCAGTGCTTTTTGCTGTGCATTTTTGTTTTTTACGCACGTGATTTTGCTACGATTTGCGTTTTTTGTGTTGGTGTTTTATTTATTTTTTGGGCCAATTTTGTTGCTGGGCAGATTAAAAAAACACAACTTTTTTATTTATTTTATTTTTTATTTTTTTTGTGTTTTAAAAAAAAAAAAAATGTCTCTGACCCTTTCCAAATACGCAGCGGCTGAAAAAAGGATAGATGTGAACTTGTCCCATAGGAAACCTTGTACATGTACTGTAGTGCATTTCTGCAAAAAGGCAAAAAGCAATAGGTGTAAACCAGATCTAAGACGTTTAGTAACATAATGGAGTTAAAAAAAAAAAATGAAAATTAGCCCTTTATAATACTAAAAAAGTAGATAATCACTATTGGAAGGGGTTCATATATTTACAGTAGAGATTATTTGCTCCTTTTTGTACTATAAAGTGCTAGTTTTTAACACCGTTATGTTACTGCCCTATTAATCGATTATGAAAATAGTAATCGATTCGATTAGTTGTCGATTAATCGATTTTTAGTTGTTTCAGCCCTAGACATTTTCGATTTTCTGCAAGACCTACTTCTTCCTTGACGTGACAGCAGATTAACAGGAATGCCCATTTAAAGGCATATTGCATGTTTATGGTAGATTGCCTTTAAAAACAAGTATTGTGAACCAGATCGGAACTATTTATAGCCGCCACCTGCTGCCTGTATTGTTTGATGCTAAACAAGGTCTTTTGTTGGGGTTTAGAGCAGCTTTGTTTACACTTTATCACTGTAACCTCCAGAACAGATGTGTAAAGGGCAACTCTGAAAAAGGAAAGAATGAAGAATCTGGACAATCTTTATGTGTAATTTTAGTCTGAAAATGACATTTTTCTAGTTCAGTTTGCCACCGCAATGTTCTAAAATAGACAAAAAAAAAAGCAACTTTCATTTTGTGGGCAGCACAATGTGATAGCAATAATGTTTAAATAAAAAAAATATATATATAAATAATATTATATGATATTTTTTTTTTTTTTTTTTTTTTTTTTTTATAAATAAAAAAAAAAAGTAAACATAACTTTAGGGCTCTAACTAATGATTATTTTCATAATCTATTGGCCGATTAATCGGTTAATAACCCCTTTTTTTATTTTTATTTTTTTTAAAGGTAATTTTGCTGCGATTTGTATTTTTACATATTTTTTGGGCTAATTTGTTGTTGGGCAGATTAAAAAACACCAAATTTTCCACAAAAACGCATTATTACATACTTTTCTGCAGCTTCTCCATTGAAGTATATTGAGCCAAAAAAACAAAATGGCACCGTTTTGCGTTTAAAAAAAAAAAAAAAAGTCCTTGTCTTTTCCAAATATGCAGCAGCTGAAAAAAAAAAAATCATGGATGTGAACCTGTCCCATAGGAAACCATGTAAATGAACTGTAGTGTTTCTGCAAAAGGGACCAAAAAACACAAAGGTGTGACCCAGGCCTGAGATGTTTAGTAACATAATGGGGTTAAAAAAAACTAAAATTGGTACAAAAAGAGAAAATAATCGCTACTGTATGGAGTTCACTTTTTACTATGGGACAGTGACACTAATATTTACAGTAGCGATTTGCTCCTTTTTGTACTATAAAGGGCTCATTTTTTAGTTTTTTACTCTTTTATGTTTAGTGGCCGATTTTAATAGATTATGAAAATAGTAATCGATTAATTTCATAATCGTTTAGTTGTTTCGGCCCTACATAACTTCGAAGACTCTGAGGTTTAACTGGTGAAGCAGATATGATTCAAACTGCATAGGTGGTCCGAGCGTACCAAGTATTTAGGGGTTGTGTGCTAGTTTTATAAGGTGTGTGTGTGTGTGTGTGTGTGTGTGTGTGTGTGTGTGTGTGTGTGTGTGTTTTTTTTTTTTGTTTTAGGTATGTCTGCTGTTTGTTCGTCCGAGCCTGGGTATGCCCAATAGACTCTATTTTGTAACTAATTGAAATATTGCAATAAAAAGAATAAAAACAAAACAAATTACTGTCGTTGCCCTGCACACACCTGCAAATGCAAACGTGCCCAGGGTACACACATTTTTGTAAACCACGATCGAGCCACAAATGTGAGATATCACCACGAACATCCGCGTGAGAGTAAGGGCCAGTTCACACAGGGGGCGACACGAGGCGACACGACTTGCCGTGCCGCGACCTGACAAGTCGCCCCCGTTCTGTACAATGGAACCGTTCTAAGAGGAGCGACTCGAGTCGCTCCGACTCAGAAAAAAGGTTCCTGTACTACTTTTGGGCGACCTCGGGGCGACTTGCATTGACTTCTATACAGAAGTCATTTGCAAGTCATTTGCAAGTCGCCGCTGAGGTCGCGGCGAGGCAAGTCGTGTCGCCTCGCATCGCCCCCTGTGTGAACCGAGCCTAATTCTAGCACCAGAAGTCATGGCTTACTCTAAACTGATTACCAGTAAAGGCTTTTAAAGCGTCATCTATGAAGATTTTTGGGTATGATTGTTTTTTTGCAATGTCATGGCTGCCCAAAGTTTCAGGACTTTGCACGTTTGCTATCTATTTAATTGATGCAACCCCATTTTTTTTTTTTTTTTCCATGTTTTTATTGGAAATTTTCAAAGCAGGATAGAAAATAAGCAGGATAATAACAAGCAGCCTACTATAGCATTTCCATGCTTTCGTCAGTAATCGAATACATGTATAAATGTTAAACTGGACATATACAATGTGTATAATACCAACAGGAGTATTACAAAATTGAACAAATAGAACTTCTCACATAATTCCATGTGATATTAGTCATGTCACCAGTATTTCCGGACACCCCTATGGGAGTATACTGTGTCCGGGTGGGAGCATGGTCAATCATCACACTGTATGATATTTTTTTTTTTTTTTTTGGGATATTTTATTATAGCAAAAAGTACAAAATATTGTGTTTTTTGGGTATTTTTTTTCCCACCAAAAGAAAGCTCTATTTCTGGTGAAAAAAAAAAAAAATAAGGACATTAATTTTGTTTGGTTACAGCGTTGCATGACTGCGCAGTTGTCAAAGCGACGCAGTGCCGAACCGCAAAAAAATGGCCTGGTCATGCTTCTAAACTTAAACGCGGGCGTTTTAAAACCTGGGTTACAATCTGTCAAGTTAAATTATTCAGGAGAGGTTGTAAAAACGTCCCGTGTACATGAAGCCTTAGGCTGCATTCACACCTGAGCGTAGCTTTTTCAAGCGTTTTTTGCAGGGTTTTTTACCGCGATTCGCAGCGTTTTTGTCGCGAATTTGTGCAGGGCAAAAGGTCACCAATGTTAAAAGAAGAAAAACGCCCAAATCAGCCCGATTCGCGCAACAAAAAAGGCTCCGGAACTTGTTTGAGCTTCAGGCGTAGGGCTTCAGGCGACTTGGAGTGGAGATGTGAACCATCTCCATTGAGAATAATGGATTTTTTCCCCTCCAGCGTTTTGTAGCTTCAGGCGTCAAGCTACAAAACGCTCAGGTGTGAATGGGGTCTAACAGTAAAAGCAAAACCTTCAGAGCTATTTGGAACAGTAAATATCAACAACATAAACAATACTGTTGTACAGTTTGGCTTAAATGTTTTTTCCCTTTTTTAGTAAAAGAGAAGAGCTTTTGCGGTTAGTGCAAGCCCTTCATTTCACAACCTCGTGTGGTGATCTCATCTCCAAGCTGGCAGCAATAACATGGGAACTTCTAGAAGTAAATATCTCGGGAGTAATTGGGGATTCCTTGGGAGGAAATAAAATGTAGACATTCGATGCAGTTGGCTCAGTTTTGCTCTTGTAGTTAATGAGTTTCCCCTTTAAAAAAATAAAATAAAATTTGAGAATCGCGTTTCTTCAGCGTGATTTCCAAGCCGCACATCAGTGGAATCATTACTTGCTGAATGAGTATGAAAATCTAAAGGCAGATTGTTTTCATTGTGCAGTAGTAGATCCCAGTTAAAGCAGTTGTAAACTGCTGGATGTGTGTGTGGTGTGTGTTTTTTTTTTTTTTTTTTGTTTTTTGTTTTTTTCATTCAGATTTACCAAAACCATATAATATGAGGTCAAACCGTAGGAGTTTCAATGTGTATGCAATCAGACAGGCAGGCCCTTGCACTACATGGTTTTGTTAAATCTGAAGACAAAAATCAGCAGAAAATCTGAGTGTGTATGGGGCTTTATCTGTCCTGGAGTCCAGCAGTGTCGGCACCACAGCTGTTGTTTCCATCAGCTGTTGGGTGCTGCTGCCACCATTGTGGGTAAGGGTACCTGGAAGTGTAGCCCTACAGCTTCATGCCGGGAACCCTACTGCGCATTCACGAGGCCCCGCTACTCTCTCCTACTGGCCTGGCAACAGAGAGAGGAGGAGGAGGAGGAGGAGGAGGAGGAGGGAGCCCCGTGGTGATGTCATGGCCGGACTCCCGGAGGTGGGAACAGGATACCTGTCAAAGACAAGTATCCTGTGTCGCCCCCCCCCCCCCCCCCCTCCCAAATGGTGCCAATTGTGACACCAGAGGGGGGAGGAGACAAATGAGCGGAAGTTCCACTTTTTCTGTGTTCTATGACGATGTTGTCGGGTGCAGGTATTAATTATCTACTCTTTTCTCCAATGTATTTGTCTTGATGAATCAAATAGTGAGCTGTCTTCTGTCCCCTTGAGTCCCCCTTTCCTGCACACTCCAGGGATCAGACTACAGGGGACACGGCGATGCTCCCTACACTGACACACACACAGGCACCCTGAGATTACTACAAGGCATTGCAGTCTCTTTAAATGAAGGGGGGGGGGATGGTAAGTAAAGCGGCACACAGCAACCAGGACGATGGGAGCGTACACTAGAAGATGGAAGAATGCATTTGTTTATGAACTGTTTAGGTGGAAAGTGACCTATTTTATATATAATTTTTATTTCTTTTTTAGCACCTGCCACAAAATTCCAGAATCAGAACTGTTGATGCAGATCCATGCATGATCACAGGCAGGGATAATAATAAAAAATAAATAAATAAAAAAATTATATATATATATCTCTATCTATCTAATTTTATAAAAATCTGTGTGCAGCTTCCCTCCTTAATACGTTTTTTGTCCTCTATTATTTATTCACAGATCTCCATGTTTTGTGCCAAGCTTCGCTTGCCTTTTAAATGTTTAATATTCTGCTCCAAAGCTGCGGAGTGGAAGGACATGGAGTTTTCACTCCCGGCAGCTGTCTGTCCATATGCAGCTGATCATTTTAGTTCCCGGCATATTTTGCCAAAATGTTTTTCCTACTGTTGCAGAGAGACTGTATTTGGTCTTTGTGCACCGATGAGCTGTCCATCACAGAGGGTACCCGAATGATCCCCCATGGTTACGGGATGCCTCTGTACTGGATTTAGTCTCTTGAGCCTAAGACTGGTTGTACACAAGTCCATCGATTGACTTGTGTACAACCAGCCTCTTTTTAGTGCACCGCCTAGCCCTGCGAACTGCACTCTGTCAAAGTCTATGGCAAGCTGAAATCTGCTGTGGCTGGATGGAGCACTCCCATTTCTGGTCCTATGGATTAAGAGGTGAATGCCCATAACGCAGGTACAGCATTCTGCCTCATCCAGCCGCAGCACATTTCAGCGGGCCTTAAGCCGGCCATAGAGCAATTTTCTTTCCTGAACCATGGGTCCACGGTCCATAGTGATGGGAGGAATCCCTCCCGCGGAGCCATTGTGTTCTACCGGCGTGGGAAGCTGTCTTGGCTGGGGAGAACACAATGATTATTGCTAGCAGCTAGAACAGCCACTAACAATAATCGCATTTAAAATCCGACAGACTGGTTGTACCCAAGTTGATCAATCCGATCAGCTACATACATGGTTCAACTCACAGCCGGTCCCTGTTGAACAGGCGGCCAAGTTTCAAGGCATCTATGGCTGGCTTTAGGCTTTGCAGGCAGCATAATATGTTGCGCCTAGCAGTCCTCAAGTACCCCCAACAGGTCATGTTTTTAGGCTTTCCATTATTTTGCATAGGTGATATTTGATCAATTTCACTGCCTTTGTAATTACTGCAGCCCTTTTATCTTGGGGAAATTCTGAAAACCTGACCTGTTGGGGGTACTTGAGGACTGGAGTTGAGAAACATTGCTCTAAAGCATGGGTAGGCAACTTTAAAGAGGTGGAGATCTACCTGAACAGCATGGAAGAAGTCAAGGATCACGGGGCACAGTGTTGTCCACTATCTCCTCCTCATACTTGATTTAAACCCCTAATTGCCGTACTGTTGTGTGGCAGTTGCATGCGTTGCACGGCAATCATGGGTTGAAATGGGGTGGTGAGAAGGCAACAATACCGCCTCCTCACCACCTGTCAAACACACTCAGATCACTTTTCAGAGGGGCAGCAGTGCCTGCTGCACTTGTGAATGAGCCCTTAGTTGCTTTCGGCAGTGGCACCCTTAGGGCTTGTTCACACAAAAAAGGAGGGGTGGTAAATCCCCTGTTGATTTGCAGATTTACTGCCCCCAATTCCTACCCATCTGAGACGGCAACCAAAGGTGTATACATGCTGCAGCAGGAATTGCACCCCCTGTTGCTTTTGGTAGGTGCTACCGTCCGCCAAATGCGACCCATTCAAGTAAATGGGGCCACTCTGAAAGCACCCCGCAACTGCATGCTTCTGTGGGGGTCAAGGGGTGGGAAGAAAGCAACACAACGCTGCCAGCTTTAACCCCTTGTTTTCTGTACTGCTCAAGGATGCAGAGCACTTGCAGAGTTGCCTCATTCACTTGTGTGGGTCATGCTTGGAAGGGCCTACATCCACCAACCATAACCAGGCGTATAACTCCTGCTGGGACATGTGTACACCCCTGGCCACTGCAGCTAAAGGTGATGTGGCTGGGGTGGTAAAAACACGTATTTAACTATGGAGTTTTGCCACCCCCAAACTACCTATGAGGCTGATTTGCTGTGGTTCACCTGTACCGCGGGTGCAGCGCAGTGCAACTACGACTATCCCGGGTATGGCTTTGCCATAGACTTCTATTATGTCCTGCAGATGTGGTGTACTTTCGGAAAGCTCACCAAACCCGCAGCATATAACAGAAGTCAAAGGTGGGGTGCAGTTGGTATCACTCCATGGGACAGGAGCCGGCACTACAGAGGAGGCATCAGCTTATGCAGCTCTTGCTTCCCACTACAGCGCCAACTTTACATGGGGGGCCAGCGACACGACAGTAATTCAGCATTAGCTCTAGCACCAGTTAGTCTACATTGGCAGCCAATTATAAGCTTTTTTTTTTTTTTTGGGGGGGGGGGGGAGTTAGAAGAACCTCAGATTTTTGTTGCTGTGTCTTCACCAGTAACCTTCATACTCCTTGTATGGTGACCACTGGACCGAGAGGATCCAAATCCACAATGTTCTAGTTGTCACCAGTACAGGAAATCTTCTAATGGGGGCACCAGTTTCCTTGCCTTGGAAACTCCTTCACTTCCTGTTGTCTCCAAGATAGGAATTGAAGGGAAATCTTCAGAAAAAAAGTAAATGGACCGAGGGTTTTTAGCTTTTCTTATCTATCCCGCTCAACGAGCCAAATCCCATTTATTTCAATGGCCCTTGTTCTGAGCATTCTGTCGCCTGAAGCAAAACGCATGTCACTCAAAGTACATGAGCTTCTTTTTGGCAGATTATAAGTATTTTTGGTCCCATAGAATTCAATAGAAATGCCTGACTTGAGCAATTTACAAGCATTTTGTCGCTCGTTTTCTGGTTAAGCAGCAGCTCTCCACCCCTAATTCCCCCCCCTCCCCCCACGTACCTTCTATTGGCTAAACAAGAAATGGCAGAAGCTATAAAACACTTATAACATTCTTCTAAAACGCGTGAAAAAAAACGCTTTAAAAAATGCCAGTAAATTGCTACTCTCGAGTGTGAATGGAGCTGAACACTTTAGTGATGTTAGTGGGGTGTCTGAAGTAGGGAGCGCTATGCTGGTGCTGAGCCCGTGTATTCAGGGACCCAAAGACTAACAAGCTCTCCTTACCTGTGTGGGATTGACTGCACAGTCGCCTCCATCCATGTACCTCCGATCATCTGAAATCGCACGATTTCAAAACCACATCTCGGTGCAACTTTGAAGACATCTGTGTGGCTTTATGCACAGATGTCTATTCTATTCACACCCAAAATCACCAAAAGTTGTGCATGTACTACTTTTTGAAATCGATGTGGAACCGCAAAGTCAGCGCCGCACCGGTTTGAACAGTGCGATTGCCAGCAATAGGATGCAACTTGTCATGTAATTTGAACTGTAAAAGCGCATGAAAAGTTGCTCAAATGTGAACAGGTGCTAAACCACAGGAACTCGTCTTTCACAATGCTGTACTCTCTGGCCAATTGGTAGAAAAGGCTGACCAAAGTTAGAATAAGTTCCGGGGCAACCAATCGCCTATTGGCGGCCTTGTCTTTAACCACTTACCGACCTGCTCATGCAGTTATGCTGTGGCAGGTCAGCTCTCCTGTGCAAACTGACAAGTACGTCAGTCCATAAGAGCAGGATAGTGAGCGTGTGCGCGTGCTTCGCAGACTCTGTCTGCCGATGGCCCGCGATCACGGAGAGGAGAAGCAGAACGGGGAACTGCCTATGTAAACAAGGCATTTCCCTGTTCTGTCTAGTGACATGACAGAAATCTACTACTCCCAGTAATCGGGAACAGTAATCTGTCCTGTTTTAGTAAGCCCATTTCCCCCCCCCCCCCCCCCAGTTAGAAAGCCCCTCCCAGGGAACACACTTAACCCCTTGATAGCTCCCTAGTGTTAACCCCTTTACATTGATCAGTGCATTTTTATAGCGCTGATCAATGTAATGATGTCGCTGGTCCCCAGAAAATGTCATTTGGGGTCAGATTTGTTTGCCACAATATCGCAGTTCCGCTAAAAATCGCAAGGCGCCACCATTACTAGTAAAAACAATAAAAAATAAATGTCCCTAAACCTTTCCCATAGTTTGTAAACGCCTATTGCGATATTTTTGGTAAAAATGTTTTTAAAAATTGTAGCAGAAAATAGAGCTGCACGATTCTGGCAAAAATGAGAATCACGATTTATTTATTTTTTTGCTTAGAAAATAGATCACGATTCTTGCGGTGTAACATCGTCTTTCACATTACAACAAAAATAAATTGGGCTAACTTTACTGTTTTTCATTCCCCCCCCCCCCCCCCAAAAATCCGCTTGAAAGACCGCTGGGCAAATACCGTGTGACATAAAATATTGCAGCAATTGACATTTTATTCCCTAGGGTCTCTGCTAAAATATATATATAATTATAATGTTTGGGGGTTCCAGGTAATTTTCTAGCAAAAAATATAGATTTTTTTTTTTTTAACTCAAACAAGTGTCAGAAAAAGATTTTCGACTTTAAGTGGTTAAACTTCCAGCATTTGTATGTTGTGAAAAACTTGACAGACTGCTTGGATTTTTTCTTTACACACAGAAGTTTATCCCTTTTGATCTAAGAAGGAAGAGTTACAGTGTTTCATGTTAAAAACTTGGTAGACTGCCTGGATGTTTTCTTTTGGTGGATATGTATTATAGCAGAAAGTAAAAAAATAAAACATTTTTTTGGTGTGTGTGTGTTTTGTTTTTTTTTTTTTTTTTTTTTTTATAGCGCAAAAAAAATAGGTGATCAAATGCCACCAAAAGAGAGGTTTATTTGGGGGAAAAATGAGGACGGAAATTTTGTTTGGGTACAGTGTCGCACGACCGCGCAATTGTCAGTGCTGTATCGCAAAAAAAAATGCTCTGGCCATTAAGGGGGTAAATCCTTCCAGGGCTGAAGTGGTTAAGTAGAACTAAACGTAAAAAGAATACATGGGAGCAGCAGGCAAAACCATGGCAGCTACCACAGGGATTTAAAAGCCCCCACACAAATAATACTTGAAAAAACGTGCAAGACGGGTTGCCCCAGGGATTTTTTAGGAAGGTTACAACACAGGTATAAGAAATGACTAAATTCAAATTGTATTATAAATCACAAGGTAAAAGGTTAAAACCAGAAAACTGCACCAGAGAAGGAAAAAAAAATCAATTTAAACGATCAGGCCTTGATACATAAGTAACGTTATTTCAATGGGTAATATAATATATGTGTGTGTGTGTGTATAGAGATGGAGATATAAAACTTCGAGTACATATCGCCCCTAAACTGAGGGGGAAAAAAAATGTTGTTGTTTTTTTGTTTTGTTTTTTAGATATTTTTGGGGGATATTTTATTATAGTAAAAAATGTGTTTGTTAATTGGCGACTTTTTTATTTTTGTTTATAGCGCACAAAAAACGCAGAAGTGATCAAATACAACCAAAAAGCTCTATTTGTGGGGGAGAAAAAGGACATCAATTTTGTTTGGGTGCAACGTGGTTGACCGCACGACTGTCAATTAAAGTGACACAGTGCCAAATTGCAAAAAGTGATCTGGTCAGGAAGGGGGTAAAATCTTCCGGGGCTGAAGTGGTTAAAACAAAAAAACAAAAAAATCCATGAGGTAACCCATCTTGACTTGCAGTCTTCTGTTGAATGCATGCTGAGCTGCACATGCTCTACAGCTCAGTTTACATTGCGGCACGATGCTTGTGTCTTGGGATGACTTAACTCCTGTGCGTGCATAAGAGTGACCCCTTCATGAATTGGCCAATCAAAATCTCTAATTACATGTCAATAGCAACATACATTTGGGGAAAAAAGGAGGATTTAGCTTTTTTTTTTTTTGTTTTTTTTTTTTTTGGTTCTCAAAGTGAAGGGGTTTTTTTTTTTTCCAACGGATTTTGTCCCAAACTTGTCTTGCATACACACGGTCGCACAGTAAGTAAGTAAAACAACTATGCCGGGACTATAAACAGGCTAGTAGCCAATAGCTTTCGTCTTGTAATTCTGAGCATGCGTGGCACTTTGCGCGTCGGATTTGTGTACACACGATCAGAATTTAAATGATCGGATTTTGTTGTTGGAAAATTTTAGATCCAGCTTTCAAACTTTGTGTGTCAGAAATTCCGATGGAAAAGTCTGATGGAGCCCACACATGATCGGATTTTCCGACAACACAATCCGATTGCACATTTTCCGTCGGAAAGTCTGACCGTGTGTACAGGGCATCACCAGAACAGACCCGGATCCCCACTGAAATATTTCCTTTTTTTTTGTTTTGGTGATTGAGCAAAATTTTAGTTTCATCAATTTCCACTTTCCACTAATCATGCACACAATCCGTAATACGAATGGGCCCGATGTCTTGCCTTGGATACGATGGATTCTCTTCAGGTAGTTGCAATGGCAGAGCTTACGTCTTTGGCGTTTCATCTAGACATCGAGTGCTTTAGGTTCTCATTAGGTAGGTGTGTGCCGGAAAGTTTATCTGTTCTGTTCCTTTTTACAGCCTGTTAATGCAGATCCTTTGAAACAGAGTGAAAGAATAACAGAGCGCATTCTATTTCCAGTAATCCTTTCTGAGCTGCTTGTTTAAAAATTCAGCAGCCCTAAGGCAGACAAGCAGTGTGTTGTAGCAGCTCACACCTGAGCAATCCCCACATGTAATAAACCCAGTCTACCTCCTATTCCATTCCACATCGGACCCTCGGGAAAGGGGACTTTCCTCCTGAGGTCAACTACGTCCGTCTTCCCTACTATCATAAGCTGGAGGAATAACATTTCTCTAATTAAAGTTCAAATGCTGTTGCTGTGTATATTTGTAGGATTTGCAACAACATGTGCTTTTGTCAAGTAGCAGTCCGGGGTCTGCGTTCACCACCAGTGCCAACCGCCATCCGGCAGCTGCTAAAGCATGAGCCATGTCTTCTTTTTCTCCATTGAGAATCCATCATGAGGATATCATTATTGGCTCGTTGGGAGATGTATGTCTGCAAGGGTCCTCCTAAAGATGGAATAATGTGTGTTATTAGAGTTTAGTAGTAATGTTGTGAAAGGGGAGGGCTGGAGAGATGGAGGTTGTCCTCACATTGCCTAGATAAATTATTAAAGGTAAGCCATATTGGATTTGATTCAGTTCACTATCTATTTTTAACTGCTTTTTATCTTCTTTATTTATTTTCCATAGTTTTTCACAAATAAACATTTTAATATAACACGGGATTTAGACAGCATGTTAGAAGCTGTTTACCTTCAGGCTGTCTTTCCCTTTTTTTTTTTCCTTTTCGTTATGTGATGCACTGAAACAAAAAGGTAGAAATCTTCAATAGTACTCCTTAGCAATAAAGAAATCATATCATTTATTCAAATATGAGGAGGGGAAAAAGCACCACATGCTAATAATTCTGCACCGCGCAGGATTGGTTTCTCATAGCAAAGTGATTTTAGAAAACATATTTGTAGCATTCTACCCTTCGCCCTTCTGAAATGGCTGCTTTATACGGGCCATGTAGATGGATGCTGCACTTGTGCCTTCTGGGCACACTAGATCTCAGGGATTGCAAGCATCAGGGCTAGATACCCTGTGTGAAAGGGGCCTAATGAGAACCTGAACTGTGGAAGCTGTGCCCAAAAGGACAACCAGGGGGCAACCGACTAATCGCCAGTATTGTCTGTGGTCTCCCCGCAGCTGATCTTTTCCCATTACTGACTTGCTATGTCTTCTAATGCACTGTTTCTCTGTGTGGAGGTGGCCATCTTGGTAGAGGAGCTGGATTTTGCTTCCTCATGTCAGAGCTGGACCCTTGATGACTGGTGGGGTAATATTCAGGAGGTTGAGGAAGCACAGATCCACAGAATGGTTAGTTGAAGCCAAGATCTTGCACTGCAGTTTTCTCTCCAAGGAAATTCACTCAGAATCTGAGACTAGCAGTTAGAGGCAGCAGTGCCCTGGATGATCTCGTACGGCAGATACACAGCTATGAGGTTGTAGGTACAGGATTGCCTAGGCACACTACTACCAGGAAGTGCCCTGCTATCTTTTAGAACTCAAGCAAATCCTTGGAACAATTAACATTTCTAGATTTTCACCATAAGGCTGGGTTCACACTGCAGCGGTTTATGAGAACGGATGTGATTCGCACTGCAGTGCAAATCGCATCCAATCTCTGTGCGATGCGAGTTCAGCCATACAGATAGTATGGCTGAATTCACATCACACACGGCCCAAACTCACACAGGACCCTTTTTTTGGTCCGCAGCAGAATCGGATCGCATGGGTGTTCACACCATGCGATCCGATTCCTGTCCGAGTTTGCAGATTGCACTGCGATATGCGAACTGATCTGGGGGTGTCATTAACGTTTCACTGACACTCCCAGCAGTTCGCATAGGGCAGTGTGAACTGCTGCTGGGAGGTATGCGATGCGGGAACCTGCCGCAGATTTGCGGCGTTCCCGCATCGCTGCAACGTGAACCTAGCCTAAGAGCCGGTTCACACAGCGGGCGATGCGAGGCGACACGACTCGCCTCGCTCTCGCAAGTCGCCCCCGTTCTGTACAATGGAACCGTTCTGAGAGGAGCGACTCGAGTCGCTCCGACTCAGAAAAAAGGTTCCTGTACTACTTTTGGGCGACCTCGGGGCGACTTGCATTGACTTCTATACAGAAGTCATTTGCAAGTCGCCGCTGAGGCCGCGGCAGGTCGCGGCGAGGCAAGTCGGAGTCGCCTCGCATCGCCTGCAGTGTGAACCGGCCCTAAGACTGCAAGAGGTAGATTTACTAAAACTGGTGCAGCTGTGCTTGGTAAAGAATTAACTTCTAACTCCAGCTTTTTCAATTAAGCTTTGGCAATAAAACCTGGAAGCTGATTGATTTCCATGCAGAGAGTCACCAGATTTTGTGCTCTTTAGTTTTCGTAAATAACCCCCAAAATCTTCACTTTTTGAGTTCTGGTCCACTTTTATAGTGTTATAAAACCCAGGACCCTGCATTCGCTATATCTGGTCTCCCACGGTACACAGAACATGGAAATGCAATTATTTTACTAAATATAAACTGCTGAATACCTTTTCTCATTAGGAGTATATAGCAGTCTTGTGACTTCTATCAGTGTTTTGTTAAAGCTTGTAGGAGGAGTTTTCATTCTACTCTGACTGTCCTATAAGCCTGGGTTCACACAGTTACGAACACAGACATCGCATTTAATTCACACCCACATTGCTGTGCTGATCACATGCGATGTCTGTGAAATGCGAGTTCAGCCATAAAGTTTGTATGGCTGAACTCTCATTGAATTCGCACAAAAAAGGTACAGGAACCTCCCTTCCCTTTTTTTTTTTTTTTATTTTTTTTTTTTTTTTCCTCCCGTCCAAATCGATCTGTGAACTGATTGGGCTGTCATTTACCTTTTTTGTATTGCCACCTGCAGCAGTTCGCAGAGGACAGTGTGAGCTGCCTGCGGGGAGATGTGATGTTGGAACAGGCGCTGGTTCCTGCATCGCGTATGTGTGAACCCAGGCTGAGGCTGCATGACCCCTGACCCTCTGAAGTGTGCTGATTGGCACTGTGTTGATCATATGCCCCTCTCCCAAGAAAGCTGAGCATGTGCAGAGTGACTCCAAGGCTCTGTCTTAGGAGATGAATAAAGAAGGGGAGGCTCAGAGAAGACAGGATCAAACAGCCTTTTTACACAGTGGAGGATTAACCCCTTAGGTTCTGCAGTGAGAATAACAAGAATGTTTTACTGCATATACAGACTGATTTTACTGTTGTGGGTTTAGTAACACTTTAAAGAGGAAGTAAACCCTGATGGGTTTACTTCCTCTTTTTTTCCCTGCAAAGGTAAAGCATAATGGACTACTATGCATCGCATAGTAGCTCATTATGTGTCACTTACCTGACACAGGAGCCAGCGAAGTTGCCGCTGTCCCCTGTAGTCCGCCGCATCCATCTTGCTGGTGGCGTCTCGCAGCTCCGACGAATCACAGCGGCGAAGCCGCGATGACGTCACTCCCGCGCATGCGCACGGGAGTCGCGTCTTGCAGCTCCGCCGCTGCCATTCGGCGAAGCCGCGATGACGTCACTCCCGCGCATGCGCACGGGAGTCGCGCCTCGCAGCTCCGCCGCTGTCATACGGCAAAGCCGCGATGACGTCACTCCCGCGCATGCACACGGGAGTCGACAAATTAGGCAAATCCATTTTTGGACTTGCCGCATTTAGTGCGCCTGTGCGCCGCTGTCTACGGCGCATGCGCCGTAGACAGCGGTGCCCATTTTCGGGCAAATATCTCCTAAACCATATAGGTTTAGGAGATATTGCTTGGACCTACAGGTAAGCCTTAATCTAGGCTTACCTGTAGGTCAAAGTGGTTTGAAAGGGTTTACTTCCTCTTTAAGCACTTGTGTATGGAAACATTTGGCTTGACTTGGATCTGGGTGTCTGGAAAGTACTCTGTGGGGGTTGTCGGTATATATATTTTTATTTTTTTCCTCTTGATTTGGACATCTGGTGTGAATTACAGTCCACATTTTTCCGGTGTCCTCGCAGTGACCTTTTTTTTTTGTCTGGCTGACATTGCACAATCTGTGCATTGTGTATGATCCGTGTGCATTGCACTGCAATCCACTCCAGTATGATCTGGAATTCTGCAGAACTCTCTCATCAATGTTCTTCAGCACCCGTCTCCTGGCCCTGATCCTTATACGGCCTCAAGTTAAACTGGAGCGCGGCACTTCTTTCACACGTGTGCGTCTCTGCTAGAAATCAATAAAGAAAGATCTGCAGAAACATGTCAGAAGCTGACTGCTTCTCCCTACACATCCCAGAAGATGGATGCCTTGCTATTAAAGGAGAGCTCTGGAATACATTGGCCACCAGCGTGCGTTTTGGGTCTGCATTTACAGCAATGAAAGGCCTCCTTACAACACGGAACATCATGAAAATAAGCAACCCTATTGGATGCATAGGCTGAGTATCATTTAGCAAAAACTATGCAATGTAAAGCGCCCCCAACTCCCAGCACATAAGTGTTCAGCTGCATCTTCTAATTTATGACGGTGGGTGGCTGTTTGTGGCAGATCTGAGTCCTTTGTGTCATTAAATCCACATCATTAAAAAAAAAAAAACTATTCATAAATTGTGTATTACATGCTCTTCATACTCATATAGTCACTTTGAGATTCCTTTTTTTGTATTCTGCAAAAACCTGGTTGATGCTGCTGCTCTCTATCTCCCCCTCCCTGTCCATGTCCGCACTACAGTTTGCAGAGCAGTGTTAGCAGTTGGTGCACATGTACAGTTTTCAGTGAGTTTCTATCCTAAGCATTTCTTCCCTATCACATCTGAGCAGCCCATGTGACTATACAGTCACACATGTGGGAGTATACATAGTGGTAAATGACAGCCCACTCCCCTCCCTCCTCCATGCCCACTAAACGGCTAAACACAACGAGGGATGGGATAATACATGTAGATTAGCAGAGGCTTTGCCTCCCTGTTATTCTAAGACACAGGCGGGGGGGTGACAAAGCCTGGGACTGGCAGAAACCCGCCCACGCCATGTTATTGCCAGAAAAAAAAAAGGAGGGTTTGTTTATAAAAAAAAAAAAAAAAAAAAATTTCCTCCTGCCGCTGTTTGCCTGCAGACAGGCTGGGAAAAATCTTGGTCCAGTGACAGCTTTATCGATTAGGAAGAAAGGTACTTGCTGTGTGTGTGTGTGTGTGTGTGTGTGTGTGTGTGTGTGTGTGTGTGTGTGTGGGGGGGGGGGGGGGGGGTTGTGATCAGCTGTTTCCAAACAGAATTGCCGGTTATCGGCATTCCTCTCCTCACTCGCTGTCAGTGTGAGGAGAGTTTGTATTCTGGCAATCCAGACGGGGACATGCACACAGATAATTAGAACACCAATCATCAGTGCCCTAATTATCAGTGCAGCCTCATCAGCATACATCTGTGAAGGTGAAAAATTATTTACATGACCGAGCAATTGTCATTCAAAGTGTGAGAGCGCTGAAAGCTGAAAATTTGCCTGGGCAGGAAGGGGGGGTGTAAGCGCTCAGTAAGCAAGTGGTTAAAGGGATAAACATGGTAACATGTGCATTTATTGCAGAGATCTCCTTCATGCTTTTCTTTTGTCTCTTAACACGGAATTTTGTCGCCTGCAACAAAAAAATTAAAAGTCAGCATTTACAAATACTGCAGCTGCTGACTTTTTTTTAAAAATAAGGACCCTTACCTGTCCAGGGCGCCCCATGGTGTCCTCACCTGATGCCGACCCATCCCTCGGCTCCGGGGGAGTGGGTGCTTAGTTTTCAGTGGGACTTCTTGTCCTGCTTCCGACTACAGGTGGCGATTCCTCCCCCCCCCCCCCAGGCGGCCCCTCCCTCTCTGCAATCTTCTGGGACACATCACAGGTCCCAGAAGATTGCCCGTCCACTGGGAGAGAGCAGAGCAACTCGCGCAGTGCTCACCCGGCTGTAAAGCCCCAAGCTGTCACGGCCTAAGACGTTTAGTAACAGCAGCATGTTTTATTTATTTACTTATTTTTGGATCACCTGTCATCACGAGGTTAAACTAAAATTGGCCCTTTTATAGTACAAAAAGAACAGGGGTTTATTTATACTGTGAAACAGCAAAAGTAATGAGACACACACACAGCAAAGTAGAGTATAGAGAGCCCCTATAGCAGGGTAAAAAAAACTTCTGCCTTTCGAACCACTCACTTTCTGCCCAGGACTACATGTCCCATGAGGCATGCTCCTCACACATTCACAAGTTCTCAGGCACTTACTTGCATGTATGGACAGTGTACTGCGCTTTGTGTGCTGCACTGTATTTCCTGATTTTTAAACAAATTATGCATTCTGTATGCAGGCCAATCGGTTCACAACTATTTTCATAATCGATTAGTTGTTGATTAATTGATTAGTTGTTTCGGCCCTAGTAAGTATAACATGTTTGTTTTGTAAAATTCCTGCTGCCACAACCGAGATATTCATCTTTACAGGAGGCGGTCATGTGTACGATAATGGTGGTCTCTGCGGCGGGTTCGCCGCGAGATCACCGTTATCAGCGGTGGGAGAGGTGCCACCCCCCCCCTCCCGTGCCCTCCGCCGCTTACCAGAGCCGTCGGAGGTGATCGGGTCCTTTCATCTGCTGGGTATGGAGATGAGTGAGGATAAGATGGCCCCTACTCATCTCTATACCATAGGCGGGCAGAAGCGACGTCAAAACGTGACTTCTGCCCATACCTCTTAAAGGAACATTTTTATTTTTTCAGTGTCATTTTTTTTTTGTTGTTTTAAACATGTAAACACAGAGTCTGAAAAAGAGGCCTGGTCCTGAAGTGATTAAATGATAAATTTTTAAAGTGGATGTAATGTGAGTTCCCTCCCCCTACAGTTAGATTCTCTCCCTATAAAACATAACCCCTCGATTGCCCCCTAGTGTTAACCCCTTCCCTGCCAGTCACATTTACACAGTAATCGGTGCATAGCACTGATCACTATGTGAATGGTCCCAAAATAGTGTCCGAAGTGTCCCCCGCAATTTTGCAGTCACGATAAAAATCGCAGATCGCTGTCATTACTAGTAAAAAAAAAATATATATATATATATATCAATAAATATGCCATAAATGTATCCCCTATTTTGTAGATGCTATAACTTTTGCGCAAACCAATCAATATAAGCTTATTGCATTTTTATAGAAGAATACATATTGGCTTAAACTGAGGAAAACTTATTATAGCAAAAAGTAAAAAATATTATTATGTTTTATTTTTTATTTTTTGTGCTATAAACAAAGGAGTGACAATTAAAAAAAAATAAAAACTGCAGGGGTGATCAAATACCACCAAAAAGCTCTATTTGTGATGGGAAAAAAATTTCATATGGGTACAGTGTTGCATGACCGCGCAATTGTCATTCAAAGTGTAACCGCGCTGGAAATTGGTCTGGGCAGGAAGGGGGGGAAAATGCCCTGTATTGAAGTGGTTAACCACTTAAGGACCAGGCCTCTTTTTCAGACTCAATGTTTACACATTTTAAAGCAGTTTTTTTTTTTGCTTGTTACTTCAAATCCCCAAACATTATTTTATTTTTTTTCCTAACACCCTAGAAAATAAAATGGCGATCACTGCAATACTTTTTTTCACACCGTATTTGCGCAGAGGTCTTACAAGCGCGTTTTTATTTTTATTTTTCACTTTTTTGAATAAAAAAAATAAGACCGCAGTAATTTTTATTTTTTTTCTATATTGTGAAAGGATAATGTTACGCCGAGTAAATTGATACCCAACATGTCACGCTTCAAAATTGCGCCCGCTCGTGGAATAGCGTCAAACCTTTCCCCTCAAATCTCCATAAGCGACATTTAAAAAATTCTACAGGTTGCATGTTTTGTGTTACAGAGGTCTATGGCTAGAATTATTGTTCTGGCTCTACCGATCGTGGCCATACCTCACATGTGTGGTTTGACTACCGTTTTCATATGCGGGCCCTACTCACGTATGCGTTCGCTTCTGCGCGCAAGCTCGTCGGGATGGGATGTTTAAAAAAAAAAATGTTTTTCTTATTTTACTTGATTTTATTTATTTTTTGTGTTTTTAAAAAAAAAAATTGATCACTTTTATTCCTATTACAAGGAATGTAAACATCCCTTGTAATAGAAAAAAGCATGACAGGTCCTCTTAAATATGAGGTCTGGGGTCAAAGTCCTCAGATCTCATATTTGGACTTAAATGCAATAAAAAAAAAGTAATTTGAAAAAATGACAGTGAAAAAAATGTACCTTTTTTTTTTTTTAAGAGGTATGGGCGGAAGTGACGTTTTGACGTCGCACCTATCCTGCCGCCGATAACGGTGAGCTCGTGTCGAACCCGCCATGGAGACCACCATTATCGTACACACGACCGCCTCCTTTAAAGAGGAATATCTCAGTTGTGGCAGCAGTTGCTGCCGTTCCCGAGATATCCCTCTTCAAAGTGCCGACGTATATGTACAGGAGGCGGTCGGTAAGTGGTTAAAGAATATTCACAAAGTCATTTTAAATTATGTAGAATTAAGACAGTGATGGAAGCTTGTATACAAGAACTACTATCACTGATTTGGAAAGATGTATGTGACTATGGAAGATTGTATTAAGGAATCTTTTATATATATATATATATATACATTTCTTTTTATTTTTTTTAGAAAATGGCATCTATGGTGAGCACTCTGAAAATGTGCATCTTTCAGGACTCCCAGTCGGTAAGTCTTTTTTGTTTTTAATATAAGTCTATGTATGTGTGAGTGTATGTGTATGAGATATAGATAGATTATATATATATATATATATATCTCTATCTCTCTCATACACATACACACACACACTGCTGTGAAAAAGTATTTGCCCCTTCCTGATTGGTGTGTGTGGTTTTATTTTTTTATTTTTTGTTTTTTTCATATTTCTCACCCTTGAATGATTCAGATCATCAAACAAATTTTAATATTATACAAACATAACCTGAGTAAATCCAAGATGCAGTTTTTAAATTATTATTTAATTTAAGGGGAAAAAGCTGTTCAAACCTGCCTGTAATTTCCCCGTCCCCCATGCTGAATCATGAATGAACTGTGATGAACCACAATTTTTTGGGTTAATTTGAGTTCAATTTCACTTGCCACAAACAGGCCTGATTACTGCCAGACCTCTTAAATCAAACTACATAAAAAGAAGCTATCTGAAGTGAAGCATGCTAACAAATCACAAAAAGCCACACATGGTGCCACAATCTAAAAACAATTCAAGAACAGATTAGAAACAAACGTGTATCATTTTAGGAAGGGTTTCTAAGACTTTGGAACTCCAGTGAACCACGGGAGAGCCATTATTATCCACAAATGGCGAAAAATTGGAACAGTGGTAAACGCTCTTGAGGATTTGCCAGCCTACAAAAATGACTCCAAGAGCATGACGACAACTCATCCAGGAGGTCATAAAAGAACCCAGAACAACATCTAAAGATCTGCAGGTCTCACTTGCCTCAGGTAAGGTCAGTGTTCAGGATTCAACAATAAGAAAGACTGGGCAAAAAATGGCATCCATGGGAGAGTTCCAAGGCCAAAGCCACTGCTGACCAAAAAGAACACAAAGGCTCTTCTCACATTTACCAAAAAAAATCTTGATTATCCCCAAGACTTTTTAGGCACATATTCTGTGGACTGAGGAGACAAAAATTTCAACTTCTTGGAAGGTGTGCGCCCCGTTACATCTGACATAAAAATAATACAGCATTTCATACCAAGAACACCATACCAACAGTCAGACGTGGTGGTGGTAGTGTGATGGTCTGGGGCTGCTTTGCAGCTTCAGGACCTGGACGACTTACCATAATTGATGGAACCATGAAATCTGAGCTCTATCAGAAAATCCTAAAGGAGAATGTCCGGCCATCAGTTTGTGACCTCAAGCTCAAGTGCACTTGGGTTATGCAGCAGGGCAATGACCCCAAACACAACAGCAAATCCACCTCCAAATGGTTCAAAGCAAAATTTAGGTTTTGGAGTGGCCTCGTTAAAAAGGACTGGACTTAAATCCAATTGAGATGCTGTATCATGATATTACACAGGCCGTTCATGCCGGAAAACCCTCCAATGTGGATCCACAGCAATGTGAAAGACTCATTGTCAATTATTGTAAACGCTTGATTGCAGTTGTTGTCACCAAGGGTGGCACAACCAGTTATTAGGTTTGGGGGGGGGGCAATTACTTTTTCACATAAAGCCAGGCAGATTTGGACAGCTTTTTTGCCTTAATAAATGAAACCATCATTTTGTATTTACTCGGGTTATCTTTGTGTAATAATAAAATTTGTTTGAGCTGAGTCATTTACTGTATTTATTGGCGTATAACACTTACTTTTTCACCATGAAAATTGGGTGCAAATAGCGTGTGCGTGTTATACGCCAATACAAAATTTTACATTTTTTTTATTTTTATTTTTTTTCCCCTGGAACTTCCCTCTTAAAATGAATGTGCGTGTTATACGCCGATAAATACGGTACGTGTGACAAATATGCAAAAACAGAAAGGGGGCAAATACTTTTTCACAGCTGTGTGTGTGTGTGTGTGTGTGTGTGTCTTTAGTTTATACACACTCCCATTTGCGTACTGTCACTTTAAAGTGTTCAGCGTTTCGGTAATAAAAATGTAAAGGTTAACTAACACCATATGGAGTGTAATACGGGGGGTTGCACTGCTCCAAGGTGATGCCCCTTGCTGCTGTAGTAACCGCCAGGTGCCAGCCTCGGTCCACAACCAGAATGTGCACAAAAAACGAGGTGGTGGCACTTCCAGCCTAAAAAAACTACAAATTTATTGGAAATCCATTAAAATCGAGGCCAGGACATGTGCATGCATCTCATGTAGAATTCAGCAAATGCGTTTCACACACCTGTACTTAGTCATTGCTATTGCCATTCCACAATGGACCAGAGTGATTCTGATTGGTTAGCACTGCACATTGAATTGCTCTGACCAATCACCGGAATCGCTGCAAAGAGAAGATCCCCGGATTGCTGGATGCGGGGGAAGAATGTATTGTTTACTTTTTTTATTTTGTTTTGTTTTATATGCTTTTCACAGAAAAACAAGAAGGTTAACACTTTAAGGGCTAATGGAAAGTTGCTGATTGGTGCAAAGTTCAGGCAAAAACTTTGTGTTCTGCAGGCAGCCTGTAGTAGGTGGAGCCTGCTGGGCCCCTCCCACTGCTCTGCTTTCTCCAGAGGTTATGTGGAGCCCAGTGATATCACCACTACCTTTTACAAAGTAATATCTGGGATTTTAAAGGCTTTTGATCCAAAAAAAAATAATAATAATAAAAAATAGATTTATATCCTGAGTATTTGTTTTTGTGCTCAGAGTTCAGCTTTCAGATCGGTGGCAGAATAATGCCAGTGTCTCATTACCAAATCCCTTATTGCTTATACATCATGCAGTCAATGTGTAAAGGACAGAGGCAGATCTGTAAGTGCGGTGCCAGCCCTCTGCCCCAGAAAAAAAATGATGATGTAAGCTGCCACCACACATTTGGCTATGGAGTTTTCTGCCGCATGCAATGCGGGAAAGCGTCTGAACTCTGAAAATATTCCGAATAGATTAAAGTGACATCTGCCTGCCTCTGAGCAGATTTCACTTCGCTAAATCGTCTGCCTAATTTCCCTCCCTATGTAAGCCTTGCATTAGTCGGCTGATGAGAAGGCATTCACATTCAGCGATTTCCATGAAAATGGTTCCCGGGCTCTGTGGAATGGAAGTGTGGAGGGAAGAAGATTGTTACTTGGTTACTAATTCAAGTCTTACAAGCTTGCTGCTTTTTTTTTTTTTTTTTTTAACAGAAAAAAAAAAAATCTGTCATAGGAAAATGGTTTAACTGACTCGTAGATCTGGGCAGTTTTACCTCTTAAAGGGAGCCTGTTGTGAAAGAAAAATGGGCTGTCATTGCTAATCCTCCTCATGAAAAAGCTTGTTACCTGGCTGTAAGGTTTGGCCACTGGATTTGATACTATGTGGTTGATTTACTAGAACTAGAGAACTCAGAATCTGGTGCAGCTGTGCATGGTAGCCAATCGGCTTCCAACTTCAGCTTATTCAATTATGCTTTGGCAATACAACTGGAAGCCGATTGGTTTCTATGCAGAGCTGCATCATATTTTCCACTCTCCAGTTTTAGTAAATCAACCCCTTTGTGATACAGAGGGATTCGGAGAGCCAGGCAAATGGCATTCTGTGAAAGATGAGCAGTAGCAGACTAAATACTTTTCTTGTGAGCAGCACCCTTAACAGATCTATGTTGTAAATGAATGATCTGTATATAGACTGTAGTGGAGAAGGGGTTACATTATATAAACTTAACGGTGCATACATTTTGTATTTGTGTAGTGTGCAGGATAGGGTCTCTAATTACTGACGCGTTTCAGTCCATTTATCAAGATGGCCAAACGCAGCTCATGGGGTTTAACAGATTTCAGAGGTCTGCTTTAACCAATTGTCAACATGGCCAATGCTGACATTCCTCTCCTACATGCAAGAAATGTTTTTTGCTAGAGAATTACTTAGAATGCCCAATTATAAAAAAAAAGTGTGTGTGTGTGTGTATATGTGTGTGTGTGTATATGTGTGTGTGTGTATATGTGTGTGTGTGTATATGTGTGTGTGTGTGTGTATGTATATATGTATGTGTGTGTGTGTGTGTATATATATATATATATATATATATATATATATATATATATATATATATATATATATATATATATATATATATATATAAATTAGTGTGTGTATATATGTCACGCTGTATTGGCGCAGCAGTTTTTCAAATATGTTTTTATGGGGGGGGAGGAGAGAGAGATTCACTCTAGTGAATAAAAAAAAAAAAATTGGCCCAATTTTTTTGTATGTGAAAGGTGTTACGCCAAGTAAACAGATACTGAACTTGTCGCACTTTAAAAATTGCATACATTTGTGAAAGGGCAACAAGCTACGATACTTAAAAAATCTCCATGGGCAATGCTTTAAAACGTGTGTGTGTTTTTTGTTTTTGTTTTTTTACAGATTACCAGTTTGGAGTCCCCGCCGCTTGTAAAAGCAGTCAAGCGGCAGAAAAGCTGCTATGAGGGCTTTCACATTGCAGGGAATCATTCCGATATCACCACTCAAAGACCAGGACGTCATGTGACGGCCAGCAGTGGCCAAGTGGTTAAGAATAGCCACGCATCTTTTATGATTAAGAGTGCTGGGCTGAATATTGCCACTGAGGGAGGGAATCCACACTGAATTTAGGATTGGGAGGCGTAGAAGATAACCAGCTTGCATGTCTGTTATTGCTTGAGATTATAAATGGGTCTGATAATTTGTTTGTATTTTTCTGGGGAGTTGGCATGCAGGAGGTGTGGTGGCACCATCTGTTGGTGATAAAAGTTGTTGTTCCTAGATGGAGAGACAGGGAGAGATATTATATTATATATAATTGCATCTAGGAACAACATTTATCAGCAAAAAAAAAAATTATATATTGTGTGTGTGTGTGTGTGTGTGTGTATATATGTGTGTGTGTGTGTGTGTGTGTGTGTGTGTGTGTGTATATGTATATATATATATATATATATATATATATATATATATATATATATATATATATATATATATATATATATATATATATATATATATATATATATATATATATATATATATATATATATATATAATATTATAATTTTCTTAAATTTTTTACCCTTTTTATTTATTTATTTTCTCACAATGAACAGGGGAATTTAGCATTATTTCCCTAATGGCTAGGAGTGCATACTAGGAGAGACTGACAGTAGATTTGTGATTGGTTGCCATGGACTCCTGCACACCTTTGCACTTTAAAAAAAAGTACTATACAACTTGTATAGAAAAGCATTTGTTCTTAAAGGACATCTTGTGTGAGCATGTGTAAATGCTTTAACAATCCCTGACCTCAGGTTGCTTATAATGCAAGGCCTCGACCTCCCATGCGTACATATACATACCAGGGCCAATTTAGACTGGAGCTATGCACCAGCATATCTTTAAGAGGAAAGTGAAGTACCCAGAGGGAACTGGATGAGAATGTACAAACTCCATGCAGGTAGTGCCATGGTTGGTGTTTGAACAAAGAACCCAAGTGCTGCAGTTTTTTTTTTTTTTTTTTAGGCATGCAAGCTGAGAGAATCATTTCATTTTTAATTCATGACAAAAAACGATGGCAACATGGATGACGTTAAAGTGTATTTAAAGGAATAAAATGTTGTGTGTTTTTTTTTTTTTTTTTTTTTTGGGAGGGAATAGTCCTCGTCCATCCCCCCGGGTCCATACCAGGTTGTTGGGGTCTGTGGGTGGGGGGGGGCTTATCGGAATCTGGACGCCCCCTTTTATAAGGGGGGCCCCTAGATCTCCCCCCCCCCCATGTGAATGACTATGGGGTATCCATTCATTTAAAAAAAAAAAAAAAATCTTCTCCGCTTCTTCCTCAGGTTTTCCTCCATCTTCTCCCACATCTTCATCCTTCAGTCGTCTTCTCCCCCTGCTTCTTCTTTGTCCAGTGTTGTTCTTCCTCTGCCGCTGCTCCCGCCGGCGACCGTCCTCCAATGCTGCGTCCTGCTCTCTTGGTGCCGATGTCCTGCAATTCTTTAACGATGGGGGCATGGCAGTTGGATTACGTCATCCGATGCCATGCCCCCTTGTGACATCACAGGCCCACCATGTCTCGGGTGGTGACATCACAAGGGGGCGTGGCCCCCGGATGACTTAATTCGATTGCCGATAAGCCCCTGCCCGCAGACCCAGACAACCACCGGGCAAAGGTTGTCGGGAAGAGGCCCTTGTCCCCATCAACATGTGGGTAAGGTGCTTTGAGGGGGGGGGGCGGAGCCCCCCCCCACCCGCTGAGGGCATTTGGCCTGGTATGGCTCAGGAGGGGGGGGGGGGGGGCGTCCGCTCGTCCCCTCCCTTTCCTGACCTGCCAGCCTGCATGCTTGGATAAGGGTCTGGTAAGGATTTTGGGGGAGCCCACGCTGTTCGCTGTTTTTACTGTGTTTGGGGGGGGGGGGTGTGTGTGTGTGTGTGTGTGTGTTTTTTTTCCCATTGAGTGGGAAGCCAGCTGATGACTCATTGGTTGTTAAGGACACGGCGGCCGGCTGGCCCCCTCCTTAGCAACCAGCTATATACTGTGTAAAAAATGAAAAAAACGCAAATCGTGACAAAATTTTACCGCAGTACTTGTGTTTTGGATGCTGGTCCATTGAATTCTATTACAACCAAAATGCTGCATTTTGCGGGGGGGGGAAAAAGTCCCCGACCCTTTTCAAAAACACAGTTACAAAAATGCATTGATGTGAACATGTTCCATAGGAACCCATGTTAAACAATTTCCCTGCATTTCTGCAGCCAGAGAGCATCTTTATGTGCTCAATTTATCTGTCAAATGTGAGTGCAATAGTTGAAGCATTTTTATTGGATTATATATTAAAGCTGTTACACTAGGGAGGCTGGGCGGGCTCTCCTTTCTTGTTTGGTTCCTATGTGGAACTGTACGAGATTTGGCACGCTCCAGCTTTAGTAAATCTCCCCCATAGGCTTTTATTGAGGTGCGTTCAGGGGCGTAGGCAAAAAAAGCCCCTAAAAATGTCCGTTTAGGAGCAGTGCATGTGCATGAGGCTTACTTTTTATGGACTTTTTCTTCTGCAGACCAATAAAGGAATGTGGGTATATGCAATTATTTTTTTCTATCATTTTAAAAATGAAATGTATTTAATTTTTGTTTTATTGTTGCAGCTTGTGCAGGGATTCCTGAACAGATCAGACAGCCAAGTGGAGTCATCACTAGTCCTGGCTGGCCACTAGAATATCCTTCAAGAGTCAATTGCAGTTGGTGCATCCATGCCAACCCTGGCGAAATAATCACCATTAGGTATGTATTTCCTCTCCTGACCCTAGAGACTAAGGCTGGCCATAGGTGATTATTTTTTTTTTTTTTTTTTTTCTCTTGATCAGCCAGAGGGGTGAGCGAAAAAAAGCCAAATAGATTTCCCAATTTCATACAAGGGAGGTGGATGAAGGAATCCTCCTTCTTTGCCCATTTTCTGCACTGAGCACCTAACCTACACCAAACTGTTACTTTTATTATCAGCAAATGTATGTAAAGAGGCACCCAAACCTACAGATGTTTTTATTCAAGTTGTAAGGTTATATTGCCTTTAACTAATGCTAAGCTTTTATGTTCAGGGTCTTGTATCTTCTCTTGGGAGTGTGTAAAGGACACACAGGGACCAGGTGACCTCTAAGCCTCTAAGCCCCTGTACACACGGTCGGAGATTTCCACAACCAAATCCGTCGGATTTTGTCCGAAACTGTTGCATACACACGGTCGGACAAAGTTGGCGAAAAATCTGATCATTCAGAACGTGATGACGTAATTTCCCTACGATGGGACTATATTCAGGCTAGTAGCCAATAGCTTTGATGTAGGAATTTGATCTGAGCATGTGTGGCACTTGGTCCAATCAAAATTCTCTACACATGATCGGAGTATGCCCGATCGGCCCAGTTGGTCGGGAAATATTTCCAACATGTTGGAAAATTGGGTCCGACGGATATTCCGACGGAATCAGTCCGATGCATACCACACACAGTCGGATTATCCGAAGACACGGTGCGATAGGACACATTCTGACGGATTCTCCAACCATGTGTACAAGGGCTAAGACAGGTCTGGCTGCAGACACTTGTAGTCATTGAACCCTTTTATTAGAGCTGCACGATTAATCATTTAAAAAAAAATCACGATCTCGATTCAACCCCCTCTCACCATCTTAATCCAGTATTTTCCACAATTCATTTATGTAACAAGTGCAAAGCTGTTCTCTGCTCGCTCACAGCTGTCAAAAAAACAAAACAAAAAACAACCATCTGCAAATGTTTATCAACATTGCTCAGCGCTGAGAGATAAAAGGAAACTGTAACATTTAGTTCTTTTAGATCAAAGGGATGAACTTCAGTCTGTAAATGAGTTCAGTTTAACCACTTAAAGACTAGGCTTTTTTATGGCACTTGTTGCTTACAAGTTAAAAATGAGTATTTTCTGCTAGAAAATTACTTAGCAGAGTCCTTAGAGAATAAAATGGCGGTCGTTGCAATATTTTATGTCACTGTATTTGTGCACTGGTCTTTCAAACCCAAATATTTTTCACTGAATTCCAGGAATTGTTATAATACTAACCAGAACACTAATTCATTCAAGAGCGCTGTGAAGATGATGACCTTGTGATTACCAGGGCACATTGCCTGGTACAAAACTTGAAGGGGGGGGGGGAGGGGTGGAATGTACTAAAGCTGGAGCAGCAGTACATGGTAACTAATCAGCTTCTATCATCAACTTGTTCAGTCAAAGTGACACTAAACCCTGGTTTAAAAAAAAACATATATTCAGTTATGCATTCTTAACTTTAAAACGCCTCCACTCCAAATCTAAAAATTTCTTCCAAGTAAGGTAAATATGTCACCCTTTTCCTGTACCCCTAGACTTTAGAAAAGCACGTCCCAAGCTTCTTTTGTGGATCACTGGCGTACATTTACCTTTTGTTCTCCTGTGACCCAGAGTCAGCTGATAATCAGCTGGCAAAGTAGAGCTGTGTCAGGCTTCCGCAAGGATCCTGACAATATTGTCCACCCAGCTGCCTGATTGACAGTTTGGTTCCACCACAGCATGCTGCTGACAGCCAGAGTCAGCTGCACCAGTCCCCCTCCAACCTGGCGTCCCAATAGGGGCTGGAGGAGTAAAGCAATGACTGACTGTCGCTGCTATGAGCAGACAGAGCTGACTGAGCAGCAGTCATGTAAGCGTTAATTTCTCGGTCTTCGAGCCTCGTACTACTCTTTTAAAGTCAAAAGTAAAGTTAGAATTTTCCTAAAGCCAGCCATAGATGGAGCCATTTTCTTTCCTGCAAACACAGTCAGTGTTTATGGAGGAATCCCTCCCATGTAGCCATTATGTTCTCTGAGCAGAGAAGCCATCCCCGCCAGGAAAACATAGTGATTAATGCTAGGGGCTATAACAACTGCTAGCAACAATCACTTGTAAAAATCCAGCAGGCTGGTCGATCGTACATTTAGCCTGGCCATACATGGGTCAAATCTTGGCTGGTTCAGCAGGACTTGACCCATTTATGGCTGGCTTAAGAGAAATATGTTGGCTGCTGTTGCTGACCACCTACTGGAAAAGCTAGTATTTTGGCTGATCCAATGGCTTCATTATTTTGCGTCATTGACCCGCAAGATGTATACAGACAGTCCCCGAGTTACAAAAAAGATAGGGATTGTAGGTTTGTTCGTCTAATTTGTTTGTAAGTCGGAACAGGTCAATTTTTAAGTACAACTCCGGCCTGTGCAGTGATTTGGGATGTTCCGGGCTCTTCTGTGCGAGTAGTCATTATATTTGGGGCTCTTGTAGCCATGTAGTATTGTAGTGTGGGATGTATCCGGTGCTACAAGATGGCTGCTCAGTTGTATCTAGAACCAGTGTGGAACACAAGCGGCCGACAGTGACGTCACACCACCGCCGTTCGTAAGTAGGATTCGTTCGCAATTTGGATGTTCTTAACTCGGGGAACGTCTGTACAGATCTAGAAATTAGGAAGTCCTTATCTGCCTGCTACTTGTTCTCTCCTAGTTGGTGATTCAAAATATTGAAGCCAATCAACATGACTACTGTCATATGCAGACTGAGAAGTCTGAAATTGCAGCTTCCAAGATTTCTCAGGAATGGTTTTCTTTAAATCAAATGCATTTTTAAATGCATTTTGACTTTACATTAAGGGACTAAGCTTAAGACCCTTTTCACACGGGCGCCTCCATTGGACGGACTCTTCTTTGCTCAGCAGGCGATCGATCCGCTGATCCTCGCTCAGCAGGCAGATGACCGGTCTGTCTCACTGTGCAGAGCGGAGAGGGACCCAGTCCCACTATCCTCTATGGGGAGATCAGGTGAAGAGGGATCACCTGTCCGTTTTCATCCAATCGTATGCAATCTGATCCGCCAGACGGATGGAAAATAGGACCACCATCCGTCTGGATTGTGCGGAAAGGCTCAGATAGAATATCGGCGGACGTCACCCCGACATCTGCCGCTCCATAAAGGTGAGTGGAGGGTCCGACCAGATCCCCCTGAAAAACCGACAGGCGGACCTGATTGTGCAGCCCGTGTAAAAGAGCCCGTACTGTAATGTACTAACCTGCACAGTAAATGGGTCATTCTGCTGTGTTTTGTAAAGCAGGGTAAGTGCATTGGGTTTAGAAGAATACATTTGTTTTCAACAGGACTCATTCCACCAATGCTTTGCCCTGTGTTACATAGTGAAAAGTGTTGCATTTTTTATGTGTTGTCCTATGTGTTGCCACTCAGGGCTTTCTCAGCGGCAGAGTAGCATCTGTGCACAGAAAGTAGTTAAACAGAAGTGCCAGTTGGAACAGAGAGTCTTTGCGGTATTGGAAGTGTCACTGCTGCCATTATTCACTGAGCTCCTGCTATTCGCCTCTCTGCTTTGTCATCGGATAAATGAGAAGCTGTTCAGTGAGCCTCAAATAAAAATAAATGGCAGGGTTATACTACATGGCATCATTTGAGACTCGGTTCTGAACCTGCCTGGAGCTGCTAATATCAAAATGAAAATGGCGGCTCCCAGCAATGGTCTGAGGCTTGCTTTAAAGAAAGCTAAACAAATAAACCATCCTCAAAATGTTGCCTTCCAGTTGCTCCTCATTGCACTACATACATTTCAGTATAAATGACAATGTAAGTGCCTTGTTTAAATGTGCAGCCGGTGGGTGTGAGCTCTCTCCCCATCAACAATGCCTAGAGCTATGGATGCTGGTGGGTGACCTATATTCTCTAAGGATAAGCCGAGCAGGGTTCCCTGGAAGCCTAAGGTTTCTCTGGAGGTTACTAGGGGTTTCTTGAGCTGTGTCTGGTTGACTTTCTGATGTTTACATAATTTTGGGTACAACACCACTTGGCAAAGCCATTACCTGTCTGTTGTCTTTACAATGGTAGTCAGAATGTCACCTTTACATTGTTCTCGCTGACCACCAGTGTTTTTTTGTTTTTAACCACTTCAATACAGGGCACTTAAACACCTTCCTGCCCAGACCAATTTTGAGCTTTCAGCGCTGTCGCACTTTGAATGACAATTGCGCGGTCATGCTACACTGTACCCAAATGAAATTTTTATCATTTTTTTCCCACAAATAGAGCTTTCTTTTGGTGGTATTTGATCACCTCTACGGTTTTTATTTTTTGCGCTACAAATAAAAAAAAATACCGAAAATTTTGAAAAAAAAAATGTTTTTTTTTGTTTCAGTTTCAAAACTTTGTAAATAAGTAAGTTTTCTCCTTCACTGATGGGCACTGATAAGGTGGCACTGATGGGCACCAATGTGGCACCAATGAAGTGGCACTGATAGGCGACACGGATGGGCGACACGGACGGACACTGATGGGTGGCACAAATTGGCACTGATAGCTGGCACGGATGGGCGGCACGGATGGGCATGGATAGGCGGCACAGGTGGGCACTCATAGGCGGCACAGGTGGGCACTCATAGGCGGCACAGGTGGGCACTCATAGGCGGCACAGGTGGGCACTCATAGGCGGCACAGGTGGGCACTCATAGGCGGCATCGGTGTTATAGTAATGGATGCCAATCAGTGCCAAACAATAATGCATGCCAATCAGTGATGCCCATTGTGGCCACTGATTGGCATCCATTATGGGCACTGATTGGCACCCATTGTGCTGACTGGCACCCTGGTGGTCTAGGGAGGATTATGGATTTTTATTACCTTTTCCCTGGTGGTCTAGTGGTGTCCCTGGTGGTCCAGTGTGGGCATCCTCGGGGGGGCTGCGCTGATAATCGATCAGCACAGACCCCCCCCCCCCCTGTCAGAGGAGCAGCCGATCGGCTCTCCTCTACTCGCGTCTGACAGACGCGAGTGAGGGAAAGCCGATCACCGGCTCTTCCCATTTACACTGTGATCAGCCGTGATTGGACACGGCTGATCACATGGTAAAGAGTCTCCGTCGGAGACTCTTTACCGAGATCATAGTTGCCGGGTGTCAGACTGACACCCCGCAACAACGATCGCCGCGATGCGCGCCCCCGGGGGTGCGCAGCGGCTCATTATCCTAATCGCGTCATATGACGTCCGGTTAGGATAATGAAACCACTTTGCCACCGTCAATTTGTAATAGGGCGGGCGGCAAGTGGTTAAATTGAACAAACTGAAGTCAGAAGCTAATTGACCACAATGCACAGATGTGCCAGATTTTGCAATCTCCAGTTTTAGTAAATCAACCTCATTGTGTGTCTTAGGGCGATTTATTTTATTTATTTATTTTTGTTGCTCCTGCAGAATCTCACAGTTCTGTTGCCAAAATAACCCAAAGGGGAAGTTTTTCTGTTTGCTTCCCCCCCCCCCCCCCCCCTGCCACAATTGGCACTTTGTTTTTTTTTTTTTTTTTGTTTGTTTTTTTTTTTTATAGGTACCCGCTCCTATTTCTGCTCTGATTGCCATGGCGATCCGAGCAGATGTTCACCCCTACTTCCCCCTCAGCCTTCTGGGACAGCCTTCAAAGGTCCCAGAAGACTACAGGGCCATGCACATAGTAAAGCTCGGCTCGTGAATAGGCAGTGTGAGGCCACAAGGTGTCAGTGTCGGTCTCCCTTAGTTATGATGCCAAAGCCTGGACCCAAAGCCCATTTAAAAATTGGATCAAGTGAGGCCAACGCTGGATCCCTGGACAGGTAGGCGTCCTTCTTCTAAATCGAAAACCATCTGCGCTCAATCCCATTAAATCCCCAAAGAAGACTATGGTGGCAATGATTTCAACGATGCAGCCCTCCTCAGATTGGGTGATCTTCAGAATACTATATAAAAATACACACAAGAGGGCAAAGACGCCTAGTGCATTACCACCAAAACCACTTATCAAAAACGTGCAACAATGTTAAACACACAACATTGGAATAAAATCATGTTTATCAAGTAAACGGCTCTAGCAGGTGAGACCCCCCCCCCCCCCTCCTCAGAGCCCTCCGAGTGTCCTTGTATTAAATGTCAGCAGCTACAGGATTTGTAGGTGCTGACTTTTAATTTGTTTGGGGGGGAGACTGGAGCTCCGCTTTAATGGAAACCAATAAAAACTCCATGCTACAGCAGATTCAGTAAGTTGTAGCTCAGGTTCTGAATAAATGACTTTCTGCAGCATTTGTAGCTAAATACAGATTTGGTGGCTTCAGTAGCCTCCTATGTTATCCAGTGCAGCTGCCCACAGGTGACCTGTTAGCTTCTTAGCCTTGTACTCCGGGAGGCTACATGACAATCTGGGAGAGAGAATTGTAGCTTCCGCAGAACTCTTGCTTCCCTAGATGGCTCTGATTTACAGCACAGTGAGAAACAGATCTCTGCTGCCCCATAGAGAACACTGCCTGGCACAGAATGTTCTTATGCCATTTCTCAGGAAGAGCTGATGACTTTTTTTGAGTTAATAATCCATTTATATAGTGTAACCCTTTTAAAGACAGATATACAAATGGCATTCTTAGCTTGGCATAAAGGAAGTCGGTTTTACAGTTGTCTTTGATGTGTATATTTAGGACAGAACTTTTTACCTATTTTACATTTTGTCCTTCGCATTCCAGTTTTCAGGAATTTGATCTTCAGGGATCAGCTACTTGCAACTTTGACTGGTTGTCTATAGGATCGTCCCCAAATTCTGATGGACCAAGAGCATGTGGCTCTACAATTCCAGCACCATACACATCTGTACAAGACCACGTTTGGATCAAATTCCACGCTGATGATCGCATTTCCAGAAAAGGATTCCGGCTATCCTATATTGCAGGTAGAGGTAACATTGTGACAGTTGAGAATTGTAGGTATGACAATAGACGCTTTCTGAGCAGTCGTCTGTTGTTGGATAAAACCTGTAAAATAAAATTTGTCTGTTGGACTTCTTGCATTTCTTAAAGTGGAACAAGTGACAAAATGACGGTCTTGATCACATTCATATACCTTGGTGTACATCCATGTGAAGGACTGTGTTTGTCCACGTATGATGCACAGGTGTTCCGTGAATCCGCATTCAGGCATTCCTATTTGTGTCAGTTGGGATGCAGCGGCTGCACAGACAGAGAAGCTGTTCCCAGTTTGACATCTGTCTGCTTTTGGGGACCCACACCCGCATGGATGTCAGCTTGGTACAGCAGATGTGACGGTGTCCCAATTGATGTGAAAGGGACTACTTGCACGTGGATGCACGGAATTCCTATACATCCTGTGGAAGCGCGGCCCTTCGCACGGGTGTACAATTTAGTACACCTGTGTGAATGAGGCCTAAAAACTGCATGCTGTGACTTTTCTGCAATAAAAACCTTAACGTGTTCGAGATTCACTTCAAAATGTAGGTTGAGCTGCACATGCACAGTTTAGTGTACATTATCTGCACACCTGGGTGCTGGAATGAACAAACCCCCATGTGTGCGCATGGGAGTTGTATCATCATTTTCCTTCCGGCCAAACAGCCGATGGTCCCGTTCCTGGAAGAACATAGTGAGAGCTCACAGACATCACATCGCTGGAGTGGGGGTGAGTATTTCCAGTGGTTGTATAGGCTGAAGGTTTTTTTACCTTCATGTATTCTATGCGTTGAGATAAAAAACCTTCTTTGACAGCCCCACCCCAATATTTACCTGAGCCCCCACTCAATCCATCTATGTGCAGGAGGGCCTCAGCTGTCCTGGATCCCTCTTTCTGCATTGGCTGACGCATCAACAGGAGCCAATGGCTCCCACTGTCAATTACAGCCAGTGAGCTAATGAGGAGAGAGAGTGGGGGGGAGGCTCTGTTATGCACGCAAAGAGCAGGGTTCAGGAGCGAGCACGCACCAATGCCCTCATATCAAACAGAGCAGGTAAGTATGACATGTTTGTTATTAAAAAGGTGTTTTTTTTTTTTTTCTTTCTTTCTTTATATCACTTTTAGTTCCACTTTAAAGGGGTTGTAAACCCTCGTGTTTTTTTTTTTTTTTTTTGAATAACAAACATGTCATACTTTCCTCCACTATGCATCTCGTGCCCACGTTTGGAGAAGACTCTCCTAAGGTGGACACATGTGCGGGCGTGCTCCCGAGTCCTGCATCTGTGTCCATTCACAGAATGCAAGACTCGGCCCTGCCCCCAGCATCATTGGATTTGATTAACAGCAGCGGGAGCCAATGGCTGTGCTGCTATCAATCTATCCAATCAGGACATGAGACACCAGTTAGGGCTGGTGTGCTCATTCCCGGGCTGGAGGGTGACAGCGTTCAGGTAAGGAAAGGGGGGGGGGGGGGGGGCTGCAGCACTACAGAAGGTTTTAAACCTTAATGCATAGAATGCATTAAAGTGGAGTTCCACCCATAAGACTGTTTACATTACTCTGCAGCAAACAATCTAACAAATGACATTTGGAGAGTTTATTTATTTTTTTACTTGCCTTTTAAACCCTGTTGCTATGTGGTACGTTCAAATCTTCCCCTTCCTCACTGTGGCTCCTGACGTCACATTCCTCAGCACCTCTGCTCGCTACTGCTCCTGGGAGATGTGTGTCATCATTTCCCAGGAGTCAGTGGGCAGCGCGAGGGCTTTGTTGCCATTACAACGGGAGCGGGCTCTTCTGACAACACCCATTGCCATGGCAATGTGAGAACTTGACAGCGCTGCGATCCTGTCATACTGCTCATGCGCGAAAACGGGTAGTGCATGCTGATCACTCAGCTGCACCACATCCCGGAACAGTATGCTTGTGGGCTTCACATGTCCACAAGCAAGATGGGAGCGGCCAGGACAACAGAATATAACTTTATTTCTTTATAATAAAGTGCACATCAGTGGACGAAATTTCTAAAATAAGGGAGTGTTGGAAGTGAATGTTCTGATCTTAAATGTTTAAAAAAATAAAAATAAATGAATACATGTCGGTGGAACTCCACTTTAAGGTGAAAAACCATGAGGGTTTATAACCCCTTTAACATCTACATGCCCGTATCACTGTACAGTATTGAAATCTATATATTTTTTATTTATTTTTAAGGAAAGAAAAAATGTGAACGGAACCGGTTCCGCTGCGACAATGGAAAGTGCATTTCGGAATCATTAAAATGTAACCACATGGATGATTGTGGTGACAATTCTGATGAAAAGCTGTGTCCTAAGTTCAGTCGCCCCACTGAGGTATCCTTTCAGCCCTGTGCCGCCAGCCAGTTTCAATGTCTGTCCCGTGTCACCAAAGCCTACACCTGCCTGCCCAACTCCTTGAAATGTGACGGGAACATCGACTGCTTGGACCTGGGGGACGAGATTGACTGCGATGTGCCCACCTGCGGGCAGTCCCTGAAATACTTCTATGGGGCATTTAGCTCCCCCAACTATCCTGACTTTTATCCTCCTGGCAGCAACTGCACGTGGCTCATCGATACTGGAGACCGCCGCAAAGTTATATTGCGTTTCACAGACTTTAAACTGGATGGCACCGGCTATGGGGACTATGTGAAAATCTATGATGGGCTGGAGGAAAATTCCCGTAAACTTTTGCGAGTTTTGACTGCTTTTGATTCCCACACTCCTCTTACAGTGGTTTCTTCCTCTGGACAAATACGGGTGCATTTTTGTGCTGATAAGGTCAGTGCAGCTAGAGGATTTAATGCGACATACCAAGTTGATGGATTCTGCTTGCCCTGGGAAATTCCCTGTGGTGGGAACTGGGGCTGTTATACAGAACAGCAGCGCTGTGATGGCTACTGGCACTGCCCAAACGGAAGAGACGAGCTGAACTGCACCATGTGCCAAAAAGATGAATTCCCATGCTCCAGGAATGGTGTCTGCTACCCTCGTTCTGACCGATGCAATTACCAGAACCACTGCCCCAATGGGTCTGATGAAAAGAACTGCTTCTTTTGCCAGCCAGGGAATTTTCACTGCAAAAATAACCGCTGCGTTTTTGAGAGCTGGGTGTGTGATTCGCAGGATGATTGCGGGGATGGCAGCGATGAAGAGAATTGTCCGGTGATTGTACCCACGCGGGTGATAACTGCAGCGGTGATTGGGAGTCTTATATGCGGGCTGCTTCTAGTCATTGCACTGGGATGCACTTGTAAGCTGTACTCTCTGCGAATGTTTGAACGTAGGTATGTGAAATTGCTTTGCATCTCCTCTGATTGGCTAGCTACACATAGAGACAGTTCCAATGTTTTTGTGGTGATACCGATCGCCACCCAACAACTGCCTCCCTTGCAACCATGTGCAATGTATGTGGTTGCAGCGTGGTGGTGCTGGCTTTTCAGGGTAAACAGGTAGTGAATAGGTGACATACTGCCATCCTGCTTACTGTAAACTGCCCTCTGAAAAGTGGTCCACCGCAAATCCATTTTCAGAGTGGTGGTAAGGGCTGCTGGTAAATTGTAAACTGGGGTTGCAACAAACCCTATAACACTTATTTAAGCTTTTAGGCCCCTTTCACACCAGGGCCTGCCAGTCCGTTTTTTTTCAGGCGGACCCGTTCGGACCACCCATGGAGCGTTTCTCTATAGAGCTGCCGGCCTCTGATCCAGTCCAAAAAAAAAACAAATGGATGGGGATCGGATGACTGTCGAATGGAAACCGCCAGGCACTACATTTCCATCCGGCCGTCCCCCTAGAAAACAGCTGTCATCCGCCTGCTCAGCGAGGATCAGCAGGGAGATCCCCCAATGAACAGGCAGATCCGCTTGATGGATTCCGATCCATCTGAAAGCTGCCATATTTATATGGCTATAAGAAAACAAAAATGTTGTAGTTGGACTTCACAGCGTGACAGTATTACTACATCATTTCACTGCAGAAGGAACATAGATGTCAGCTTGTTGATTGAAGAACAAATAACAGATCTACTGGCAGGATCAACAGCTATAACGGTTACGGAGGACTCATTGCCTTGTATTCAGCCCTATGAAAAAGTTGGTGCACCCCATGCAAATTGTTCCTTTTTTTTTTTCCTAAACATATTTGAACAAGCAAACATCTTTAGGCAGTGCCTTTTTAAATAAAGGTGATCTATTTAACTAAAATATTAATAGATACAGTATCTCCCAAAAGTGAGTACACCTCTCACATTTTTTGTAAATATTTTATTATATTGTTTCATGTGATAACACTGAAGAAATGACACTTGGACCCCTTTCACACCGGAAGCGTTGTCAGGCGCATTAGCGCTAAAAATAGTGTCTGTAAAGCACCTGAAAAATGCCTCATCTGCGTTCCCAGTGTGAAAGCCCGAGTGTCACAATGGGGCGCTGCACTGGCAGGACGTTAAAGAAAAGTCCTGCAAGCAGCTTTTTTGAAGCACTTTAGGAGCTCCTAAAGTGTCCCTGCCCAATGAAATCAATGGGAGCGGGCGCTTTTAACCCTTTATTCGGCCGCTAGCAGAAGAAAGAAGCCTCCAAAAGGATGGTAAGGCGCAGCACTAGCAGCTCTTTACCACTGACGCCCCTGCGCTGGCAGTGTGAAAGGGCTCTTTGATACAATGTAAAGTAGTGAGTGTACAGCTTGAAGTTTAAATTTGCTGTCCCCTTAAAATAACTCAACACACAGCAATTAATGTCTAAACCGCTGTCAACAAAAGTGAGTACACCCCTAAGTGAAAATGTCCAAATTGGGCCCAAAGTGTCAATATTTTGTGTGGCCACCATTATTTTCCAGCACTTAACCCTCTTGGGCATGGAGTTACCAGAGCTTCACAGGCTGCCACTGGAGTCCTCTTCCACTCCTCCATGACGATATTGGAGAGCTGGTGGATGTTGGAGAACTTGCACTCCTCCACCTTCTATTTGAGGATGCCCCACAGATGCTCAATAGGGTTTAGGTCTGGAGAAATGCTTGGCCCGTCCATCACCTTTACCCTCTGCTTCTTTAGCAAGGCAGTGGTCGTCTTGTAGGTGTGTTTGGGGTTGTTATTGTGGAATACTGCTCTATCGCCCAGTCTCTTAAGGGGGGGGGGGAATCATGCTCTGCTTCAGTATGTCACAGTACATGTTGGCATTCATGGTTCCCTCAATGAACTGTAACTCCCCAGTGCCGGAAGCACTCGTGCAGCCCCAGACCATGACACTCCCACCACCATGGTTGACTGTAGGCAAGACACACTTGTCTTTGTACTTGTTTGCATAGTTTGTAAGGTTGAATAAAGACACCAGTCCATCCAGTTCAACCTGAGTGAGTGTGGGTGCGTGTCTACGATTGTCCCTATCCCAGTACATTGTATCTCATTAAGATACTCATCTATTATATTATATTTATTTAAGGTACCCTTATAGCCCCGTCAATTTTACGCAGTGCTCCACACATACATTACACACTCACATTGGTCCCTCAAGGAGCCCACAATCCAAGGTCCCCAACTTGCATTCATATACTAAGGTCAATTTTGGACAGAAGCCAATTAACCTACTCCTCACCTGGTTGCCGCCACACACGCTTGACACCATCTGAACCAAATCTGGTCATCTTCGTCTGGGACGACAGCCATGCAGACCAGTTTGATGCAGTGTGAGGCGTATGGTCTGAGCACTGACAGGCTGACCCCCCACCCCTTCAACCTCTGCAGCAATGCTGGCAGCACTCATACGTCTATTTTCCAAAGACAACCTCTGGATGTGACTCTGAGCACGTGCACTCAACTTCTGTGGTCGACCATGGCGAGGCCTGTTCTGAGTGGAACCTGTCCTGTTAAACCACTTTATGGTCTTGGCCACCATGCTGCAGCTCAATTTCAGGGTTGGCAGACTTCTTATAGCCTACGCCATCTTTATGTAGAGCAGCAATTATTTTTTTCAGATCCTCAGAGTTCTTTGCCATGAGGTTCCATGTTGAACTTCCAGTGACCAGTATGAGAGACTGAGAGCAACACCAAATTGAACACACCTGCTCCCCATTCAAACCTGAGACCTTGTAAAACGAACGAGTCACATGACATCGGGGAGGGAAAATGGCTAATTGGGCCCAATTTTGGACATTTTCACTTAGGGGTGTACTCATTTTTGTTGCCAGCGGTTTAGACATTAGTGGCTGTGTGTTGAGTTATTTTGAGGGGACAGCGAAATTACACTGTTATACAAGCTGTACACTCACTACTTTACATTGTAGCAAAGTGTAATTTCCTCAGTGTTGTCACATGAAAAGATTTAATAAAATATTTACAAAAATGTGAGGGGTGTACTCACTTTTGTGAGATACTATATAATGGTGTACTCTGGACAATGTACACCCTATGCCTCAGAAGCTGGTATTGCTCCCCTTAGAAGAAATAACTTCTTGTAGTTTTGCAAAACTGCCCTTTTTGCGTAGTAATTGCCATTTTTATTTTGCCCATGGTTGCACTTTAAAGGAAAACTTTACTTCAGCAAACCTGAACTTTAGCCACACTAGTCAAGGTCACACAAATGCCTGTTGATCCTGCCAGTGAGGTCCACCTCCAGACAGCTTCCTGTGAGGGTGTGGCATGCATGCTGCACTGCTCCCTAATGAATCCAGAGCCGAGTTGTCACTGTCATGTAGCCACTCTTATAAAAGCTGTACATGCTGGCACTACAGTGGGATGAAAAAATGTTGCAGGGACATGGCTATAAATGGTTGTGCTGTGGTGGAGGTATGTGACCCGTCACTTCCGCATTCATTTTAAGTAGTGTATCCCATGCAGAAGATCAATCTAGGAGACATTGTGCAATGTAGTTGTGTTTTATGGGTCGGACTGTATTTTGACCTTCTCTGTGCCTAAATCGTTCTTGTCTCTTTATTTTCAGATCCTTTGAGACTCAACTGTCCCGGGTAGAAGCTGATTTGCTGAGACGCGAAGCTCCTCCTTCTTATGGACAATTGATCGCTCAGGGTTTAATTCCACCCGTAGAGGACTTCCCTGTGTGTTCTCCAAACCAGGTAAATGTCTTCTGAAAACACGCACCTTTTTTAATAATTAAGGATCCATTTATTTCAGTGTAAGTGGTGGCAGAGCCTTTTGGGTGTATTATGCAGTCTGTTCTTGTTGTGAGCAGATAGCCCACAACAAGAACAGACTGCATAATACGCCCAAAACGACATGCTTTCTGAAAGCGGAGCAGTCGTTTACCTGTTACAATTTGCGTTTTAAGAAAAGCGGTGCTCAGACTATGGAGAGAAAAAGTAAATCTCTGAAGTCCGGTTTCAGTGCGTTTCTAATGACTTCCAGCGAATGCTGTATGTTAACATAAGAGGTTCGGTACGTTTATGTTGCCATAAAAAATAGGCTGTGATTTCATTGCCTCTGTTGTACGTTTTTAAAGAGTAATTTCTCCATGATGCCTATAGCTAAAGAGGTGAATGAATGAATGTTTTAAAGTGCTTTTACTGCTTGTTCAGAAAATGTAAATATTTTAATGTGCATCATCTTTGCACAGGTTAAGCATAAGGGAAGTACTGTCTCCAAAGTGATAATTTTTATTAAATTTTCAAGTCCAACTCCAGCCAGGGTTAAGGGCAGGGAGAGAGCTAAGCATTCGTGTTTGTTAGGTTTCACTCACAATGTTTGGCTAGTAATGGTATGTTGATAGGTTGCTGGTTAATTTTTAGGGTTTTACTAGGAGGTTAGGGTTGTGGGGGTGTAATAGAAGGGTTAATTCTAGGGAAACAGATTATATAAAAGATAAAGTGAGAATGGATTCCCGGAGCACCATGGATTAAAGAAGACGTTTGGAAAGCTCTCAATTTTTTTTATAGATATATATATATATATATATATAGAGATAGATAGATAAATATATATTCTGATCGATCAGCTCTTGATCTTCAGTGAGCAGAGAGTGGTGACCATCAGTCACCGATCTCTGCCCCGCCCCTCCAGCGCTCACTGGAACGCTGGGCTGTGGAGGGGACAGGAGCAGCTCACTGAGAGGCTGAGCCAGCTGCTAGTCCAGATCCCTACTGTAAAGTCAGGATCTTTCCAGAGCCTAACATCGCCGAGTGATGTCAGCTAACAGCAGATTATAGCCCACTGTCGGCTGAAAACGGGTCATCCAGAGGAGAAGTCTAGCCAGAAAAGCTTTGGCTCTACTATTTCTTCAAGCTAAAGAGACTGTGCAGCAGATGCTGATTGCTCTGTGGCTCGGTGTGATATAAACACTGGCTTGAGCTCCTTGAAAAAGGATGATTCACTGCGGTGTAATGATTTATGGAGTACTGTAAACAATGACCTTCTTCAGGACTACTTAAAACTGATATAGTTAAATATGAGAGACTACAGCTAGATCTGCTGATGGTTCCATGTGAGAGGTAGGGTGGAACATGGGTGGTTGCTGTGACACCTGCATTATATTATATATTAAACCTCTGTGTCTACATATCTGGCGTGGATTTATAGCCAATATTTGACCACAAGTTAGAATCTGTATTTTTCCACCAGCTGGTTTTTGTCACTGAACTAGAAACTGAAAGGTACTCATAACTGAACTTCAGGTTCGGTGTCTCATCACTCCCGGCATTGGGAATAGTGAAAGCTGGACATCTTTGTGGCTTATTAGGTTTCTACAAGTTAAATAGCCAGTGTAAACAAATGACAGTTCATAACTGTCTAGATTGCTGTGCATGGGACATCAGCTACTAGTACTAGATCTGCCTAAAAATGCATTTTATTGATTTTTTTTTTCTTTTTATGAGATGTAACAGAATTAATGCAGCCATGCATTTATTAATGGATTATTAAAGTGGAACTGCACTGCATCTGAGCACCATAAACCAAAAACGCTAATTTGCTTTTATTATTCAAAGCCAGTTTTCCCATCCATGTCTCCATGCTTTATTTTGCTGGGAAATCACTTTGTAAAAAAAACCCCTAGCATTTCTGGTCACGGCCACTTTGAGTAAGGGAAGATGATTCATGTAGCATTTCCTTCATGGAATCCATCTGCCCTTAGCTCAGCCATTCAGGCAGGAAGATGTCCTCAGCTGAGAAAACCCTCCTCCTCCTGAAGACTCCTAGGATATATGACATCATTTACCTAGACAAGGGACCAGAAAGTAACTGAAGAAATGAAAAAAAAAAAAAAGTTTTAAAACAAGTAAATATGATATGCTGCTAGCATTAGTAAATCGTTAGGAAAGTATAAGGATTAAAAAAGGTAAATGTTGACTGACAGATGGAAGTTCGGCTTTCAGTATGTTTTTGAATTTTACCTGGTACCAGCCTGCTGCAGTCCCTGTACAGCAGCGCTCAGACTGGGACAAGGAGATGCAGTACAAGAAGATAATCCATTGTGCAGTGCTTACAGCGAGAAAAAAAAAAAATCAGTAGAAGATCAAATAATTTTCAAGTTTGCACACTTACAAAGAAATGAAGGGTCTGGAATTTTTATCAGAGGTGTATTTTAAAAGACAGCGACAAAATATCAACCAAAAAGCCAGAAAAAACAAATGGTACAAATCTTATAAATTGAGTTGCAGTTCAGTGAGTAAAATAAGTATTTGATCTCCAAGCAAAACATGACTTGGTAGTTGGTGAAGAGAAACCTTTGTTGGCAAGCACAGTGGTAACAGGTTTCTTGTAGCTGGTTACATCACAGGAGGGAGTTTGGCCCACTCTTCTTTATAGATCTTCTCTAAAGTTCCTTTAAAGCATGTTGTACAGCACAGTGCTTGTGCTGTGTAATTTGCCCCCCCTGTATCGCCTGAAATACCTGGCTGATCCTGCCTGGTTCTGCCCTCCCCTCTGTAACCTGATCACATTATATCATGGCTGCTGAGCCCTGACACCGTGGTCAGTTTGCATGCTTCCATCATCCGCAGCTCCCCTCTGTCCTCTCCCTCCTCCCTCCCTGTCAGCTCCCCAATCCTCTCTTGATAGAATAACAGTGTAAAATCTCCCTAATCCCCACCGTTGGATAATGCTGTGTGTGTGTATGTGTGTGTATGTATATGTATATGTGTATGTGTGTGTGTATATATGTATATATATATATATATATATATATATGTATATGTATATATATATGTATATGTATATATATATATATATATATATATATATATATATATATATATATATATATATATATATATATATATATATATATATATATATATATATATATATAATTAAAAAAAAATTCTCTATAGACAGCCTGCCTCTTTCCTCCTCTTGGCTGATGTCAGCGGGAGTTCTCGGGTCCTCCCACTTTAGCTGTCAGTCTGGGAGAGGAGAGTGCCAGGCAGTCATGTGAAGAGATGCAGTGCTTATTTAAATAAAGTCCAAAAAATATATTAAGAGTTCGTAGAGAGCCAAAGTAATTCTTGTGGTGAATACCGGTATGCTGGCTAGAGAAAGCCATGACCAACACCCAATAATACTGACTCTTGCCCTAAAACGAAGGGATATGCACAGTGGGTAGTCAAATGATGGTATCAACGATCATCACAAGCAGATAGATCCACTCCACCAGGGTTATGCTGACTATACTATAGACCAGTGATGGCAAACCTTGGCACCCCAGATGTTTTGAAACTACATTTCCCATGATGCTCTTGCACTCTGCAGTATAGTTGAGCATCATGGGAAATGTAGTTCCAAAACATCTGGGGTGCCAAGGTTCGCCATCACTGCTATAGACTATATGGATGTCAATGCTCAAACTCCACCATCGATCGCCAGGAAAACCAATGAATAGACCTTACCTTCAGCAATGGTACTCTCAGGAATAAAAGAGAAGAATACTCATTGTGCAGACATCCAGTAAGCACATTTTATTGAATAAAAGAGATTACACTCACATGTTCAATGATGCAAGCCAGGCATATGAAAACGACCAGTGTTTCCAACCAACAAAATGGCTGCTGCATTCCAGTTCATGTTCGCATCACACACTCCAGCTCCTCCCTGCGTGTTTTGTCATCAAAAGGCGGCTTTAGGGATGTGGCTCAGGCATGTAATGCTGCTGTGTATAAAGGAGGCGGCTTGCATAAATTCCAGATATTGGTTGCGTTCCAGGAAACCAGAAACACAACCACAGGCCACTCACACTTAATAACGGCTTGAATGTATGCAGAATAACTGCATAATGATTAATAAAAAACATCAAAACTAGTTGATAAAAACTGCTGTAGAGCCAAACCAATTAGTTCCAATGCAAGGGAATGAACCTGGAAAGCAGCGCCATCTTGTGGTTAAAAAATATTACTACATCAAATAAAAATCCTAAAAACGAGCACAATTATTAAACACAGAAAAATGAATCAGCATGCTTAAACAGATCTATTAACCTGCCTAAAATATAAGCACTTCTTGCATTGAACCTAAAGGGTAATATTTATCTCGTATTCGGAGCATAAACATTTTCACTACATAAACTATAATTAATAAAAGAACTGATGTCCCAATCGATGTTCATTTCGAATGGGGCATAAGTTGTGGCCTAATCCATCTGATTTACAATCTGGAGACCTCCCTGACAACATTACTTCCCCTCCAGTGGCCAGTAAAGTTGTCAATCCCCAGAAAGGTGGTGCCCTCAGGATTACAGCCATGTCACAAAGCATAATGCTTGGACAGGCTGTGCTTGGGGGGGGGGAAACCCCTCTTTATATTGGTTACATGTTTGCCCAATCATGTCTGCAACATACGCACAGTGCGTCCTATGTATTGGAGCCAACACGGACATCAAATGATGTATACAACATTCTTGGTTGAACATGTAATGGAAGGTTTGATGGGAAATATTTCTTGGGTGGAGGTGGACTGAAATGACTCGGTCCTCCTACATTTTTGAACATTTATTTTGCAAATTGGACATTTCCTACAAGGAAAGAACCCCCCCCTATAAACTACCTGGGGTTTATTCGAAAGATTTGGCCCCAAGACTCTATTCCTTTGAAAAATGTATGTGTCATGTGAGAACCGATCGGTGCTATGGAGTACGGTACACATCGTTTTTTTTTTTTTTTTTAGCTGACACACTGGGGAACATGGCATTATGTAACGGGGAATTGGAGAGACTTTACAAGTGGCTTTACAACCACTTTAAGGTTTCTTGGCTGTCACTGGGCAACTTAAAGTTTTCTCCCTCCTCCTTTTCTATAGAATTAAGGCCTGACTAGGCCACTACATGACCTTAATGTGCTTCTTCTGGAGCCACCCCTTTGTTGCCTTGGCTGTATGTTTTTTTTTATTTTTATTTTTTTTTTTTTTTTTGGGTCCATTGTCCTGCTGGAAGACCCATCCACGACCCACCTTCAGTGTTCTGGCTCCACGATTTGGCAATTCATGGGCCCCGTCCATTGGCCCCTCAATGCGACACAGTCGGCTTGTACATTTAGCAGAGACACAGCCCCAAACCATCATGTTTCCACCTCTGTGCTTGACTTTAGGGATGGTGTTCTTGGGGTCAAAGTCAGTTTTTCTTCCTCTAAACACAGTGAGTTGAATTAATGCCAAAGAGCTCAATTTTGATCTCATCTGACCACGGCACTTCCTCCCAATCTTTCTCTGAATCATTTTAGATGTTCATTGGCAAACTTCAAACGGGCCTGTACATGTGCCTTCTTGAGAAGGGGGACCTTGCGGGAGCTGCAAAATTTCAATCCATGGCGGCGTATTGTGTTACCAATGGTTTGTCTGGTGACTGTGGTCCCAACTGCCTTGGGTTTGTTCACTAGCTCCTACCCATTTAGTTCTGTGCTGCTCCCTTTTCTCATGATCATCCTTACCCCATGAGGTGAAATCTTACATGGAGCTCCAGACCGGGGGATTGGTTGTTTTGCATTTCTTCCATTTGCAAATAATTGCTCCAGTTGTCTCCTTCTCAAGCTCTCCCTTCAGGTCTGGTATGGATATTAAGGGGAACCCCACGTCAGATTGAAAGCACAAAAAAAATGACGTGGGGTTCCCCCAAATATCTTTTAAGGGGAACTCCACGCCAAATAAAAAAAAAATGGTGTGGAGTTCCCCCCCCCCCCCCAAAAAAAATCCATACCAGACCCTTTATTCAAGCACGCAACCTGGCAGGCAGCAGGAGAAGAGGGGGGGGCGCTCTCGCCCCCCCCCAACCGTACCAGGCCACGTGCCCTCAACATTGGGAGGATGCTTTGGGGTCCCCCCCAAAGCACCTTGTCCCCATGTTGATGACAAGGGCCTCATCCCCACAACCCTGGCCGGTGGTTGTGGGGGTCTGTGGGCGGGGGGCTTATCAGAATCTGGAAGCCCCCTTTAACAAGGGGACCCCCAGATCCCGCTTACCTCCCCCCCCTCGTTTGAAATCCCTACCATTTCACAGAGAAAGTATAAAAAAAAAAATTAAACACACACCATTGCAAAAGTCCTTTATTAAAAATAAGAGAGATTCCAGTGGTGGTAATCCACTCTTGCTATCCACCGATGGATGATCTCTCCCTCCAGCACAGCGCATCCATCCTCTGTCTCCTCTGAATCCCGGCAGCCTGACACTTCTTAACTGAGGAGGGCAGGGCCACCCGTCACCTGACCCCGCCCCCTCTGACGCAAGGGGAAACCCGGGCTTCCCCAGTGACGTGCGGGTGACCCCCCCCCTCTTTGATGTAACTGACCCTGCCCTCCTCAGTTAAGAAGGGTTTTTCTTTTTCTTTTTTTTTTTTTTTTTTTTTTTTTTTTTTTTTTTTCTTTTTTTTTTTTATATCAATGACTGTTCTCTGTATTACGGGGAGCCGACAATTCATTATAGTCAGGAGTGCTTTTAAATGACTTTTTTTCCTGCAGAAATTACACTTTGTGCAAGGACAGTTCTAAGCATGGGAAACATGCGCCCCTTAACAGGCATACTATAGACACCCCCCAGGTATGAAATTTAAAGGATTATTACACTTTTATTTGTTTCACTTTAAGCATTAATAAAATCACTTCTCCCGAAAAAACTGCAGTTTTTTTTAAAACTTTTTTTTGCATTGATACATGTCCCCTGGGGCAGGACCCAGGTCCCCAAACACTTTTTATGGCAATAACTTGCATATAAGCCTTTAAAATTAGCACTTTAGATTTCTCCGATAGACTTTTACAGGGTGTTCCACGGCTTTTCAAAATTTGCCGTGCACACCCCTAATCGTTCGCTGTTCAGTAAACGGGCAGTATTCGAGACTAACTCGAAGCTCACCCCTACCTATAACAATTCTAGACACTTAAATTCTTTAAGTGGGGAAACTTACAAAATCTGCAGGGGATCAAATAACATTTTTCCCCCCACTGTATGTGCTAACGCCCTACATGGCAATAGAAGGAGAGCAGAGATGAGTTCAATGGTCCCTTGCATTTCCTTTTGCTGTCCACTTGCAGTCTGGGGTGTACCAAGACCTGTAAATCTTAAGAGAAGTATGGAAATATTTCTTTTTTATCATGCTTACCTAGGTGGATCCAGCATCGGTCCGATGTTGCCTGTCCCTCGCTGGGCTCTAAGGCTGAAAACCGTGCGATCAAACACTGCCGATCTTTTGGTTCACAGCACTTCCTTAGCAGAGAGCCGATGATGGTCCGTCACCACTGTCTGCTCTGCCCCCCCCCCCCCAACTACCCTTCCCCCCCCCCACGTGCAATCTCACTGGAGTGCTGGGCTGTGGAGGGGGTTGGAGTGGCCACCTTAGACTCTCAGCGGCTCACTGTGCCGGTCCATGCATATGGGAGATTCTTGACCACATGGTCACAATCTTTCCCCAGGCTGGAGTGGCTCTGTGATGACAGCTGACAGCGGGCTTCAACTGAAAATGGGTGAAAGAAGTGCAGAATGAACTGCACTCATGCGATCCACAGCCAAATGAGCTTTGGCTGTACTTTTTCCTTTAAGTGTTGGCTTGACAGAAATTACACATTTTTTGGTAGGCAAAACATCTGTTTGTATTTTTATCAGTGTGTTTAGCTGTTCGGAGTTCAGCTTTAAATTATGATGTTTAGATTCGCTTTATTATGTGTGTGTGTGTTTTTTTTTTTTTTTTTTTGTTTTTTTTTTTTTGTTTTTTTTCTTACGGCTTTACTATTTTCCATTCTCTTTTTCACAGGCTTCTGTTTTGGAAAATTTAAGACTAGCAGTCCGATCTCAGCTGGGCTTCACATCAATCAGACTCCCAATCACAAGACGATCCAGCAACATCTGGAACAGAATTTACAATTTTGTGCGGTCACGCAGCCCAGGATCCCTTGCTTTGGCTTCAGCCGACGGAGAGAGTTCTTCAAGCCGTGGCAGCAGCAGAGATGATCGGGGTGGTACGCACAGAGGACTCTTCTCTGTGGAGTCTGAGGACAATGATGGAGACCATGACAGAAGGGATGCACAAGGAGCAGTCGGTGGTGTGGCTGCTCCATTGCCTCAGAAAACACCACCTGCTTCTGCCGTAGAGGCTTCAGTGAATGGAGGTGGAAGCTCCACGACTCCTTCCTCCAGCAGCAGCAGCTCAGCAGATAGACGGCAGAACACGAGTGTGCCAGAACCAACGGTCGTCAGTCCAGCTCGCCAGCAACTCAGCAGTGCACTTAGCCGAATGACTCAAGGTTTACGTTGGGTACGAATTACTCTTGGGAGGTCAAGCTCTGCAGGCCAGAACCAAAGCCCCCTGAGGCAGCTGGACAGCAGCAGCGTTGGACGGGATGACGACGACGATGTAGAGATGTTAATCCCTTCCTTAGACTTTGATCTTAATGACTGCACTAGACCTTTACTTGATCTTGCTTCTGAGCAGGGGCAAGGACTTGCACAGCACAGCCCAACACCTCAAGGAGCCAGGCCCTGCAGCCGCGATGGCCCTTGTGAGTGCTGCGGAATTGTGCACACCGCTCAGATTCCAGATACCTGCTTGGAAGCCGTGCTGAAGAACGAAGCAAGCGATGATGAGGCATTGCTTCTCTGCTAGGCAGCGTGCGCACACAGCATCGGTCGATGTATGTTCGGAGCAATATCTAGTCACTGTTTTGTACTTCACAGAAACAAATGAGGGCCTGGTAAGTTCAGGCGACAGTGAGCGACCCCAGGCACGAGTTCTGCTTCATGGCAATTCTGGTTATTACAGTGAAATGTTTTGTCCGCAGACATATAGGTGGATGGTCCGTGAGTTCTTGGCACGGTGTACAGTTCGTATATATTGTATGCTACAGAATGATTGGTTGTGTTAAGTGGGCTCATCAACTGCAAACGGTGCAAGCAAGTATTTTATTTTCATCTATTTCCTGGAAGCTGGTAACTGCAGCACCTTGTGCTGTAATGAGATCTTTAGTGAGGATGAAGGAATCGATTCATTTTGTTTGTTTTTTTATTTTCATTTTTTTTTTTTTTTTTTTCCTCAGACAAATATTTACTTCTCCCGAATATGCACGTTGATTTTTCCAATCTGCAGAGAATAGCATAGTATATGAAACCCAGTTACCAAAATATGATTTGCAAGAATAACCAAAACTTGCCAGTACAATAAGTATTAAATGGGCCACAGCGTTGCACCTATCAGTGTCTGCAGCAGTGCATTATGGGCACCTAGCAGTGTCTGCATGCACCTTTTGATGCCGCATACACACGGTCGGACTTTCCGACGGGAAATGGATGTGAGATTGTTGTCAGAAAGTCCAACCATGTGTATGCTCCATCGGACATTTGCTGTCGGAATTTCCAGCCACAAATATTTGAGAGCAGGTTCTCAAATTTTCCGCCAACTTCACTCGTTGTCGGAAAGTCCGATTATGTGGACTACACAAGTCTGTCACACAAAAGCTCACGCATGCTGGAATCGAGCAGAAGGCGCCACACTGGCTTTTGAACTTCCTTTTTCTCGACTCGTCGTACGTCTTGTACGTCACCGCGTTCTTACGTTTGTAATTTCCGACAACATTTGTGTGACCGTGTGTATGCAAGACAAGTTTGAGCCAAAAGCCTTCGGAAAAAAATCCACGGTTTTGTTGTCGGAAATTCCAATCGTGTGTACGCGGCAGCACATTATGGGCACCTAGCAGTGTCTGCTGACACCTTTAGAGTCGATGGTGGTCTGACTACAGGCTACTGTAATGTGCCTACTTGGGCACTTTACCATAGTATCAATACCCTGCACCCTCTTGTGCACTCTGGCCAATAAACTCACCTATTTTTACTTCTAGGTCAATAGCAATAGGCAATTCTCAACACTATCTGTAAGTGCTGAAAATGTCTTATGACGATATCCAGGGAAGCGGCTGCAGAGGTCACTTATGATTTCATGTACACGACTGTATATTTGTACACATGATCTTGCTGGCAACAATATCTGCATATAAAGCTTCCTGAACTGCGTCTGAACTGATATGGACATGCACCCCCTATATGTCTGTGTGAGCTGAGGTGTGTACTGGCTACACATGTCCTGAATGAATCATTCAGAGCTAACATGTAAACAATAGTATGCAATCCGCAGCAGCACCCATTGATTATACATTATTCCTATGTCGCTCTGTGCGATTCACATGCAGTTCTGTGCGGTGCGATTTCAGACCATTTATTTTTAAATAGGCAGCAATTGCACCACACCACACCAAAAGTATTGCTTGCGCTACTTTTGGAAACTTCTGTACCATGCGATCCGGTGTGGGCAAATGCACTGCATTTGCAGCCTGTGTTTGGGGTGCCGTTTACTTAATATTGACACAAAACAGGGTTGCACCGATACCTATACCTAAAAAAAAATAAAAAAAAATGCCCTTTTCATGAGGTGCAGTGCGATTTGATCCCATACAAAATAAATGGGCTCAAATTGCACTGCAAAGAATCGCATGTGATTTGAACAGGAATGTGGGGCGACTTCTGCCCGAATCGCATGTAGTTTCCTGCACCGCTCTTGTGTGAACCCAGGCTTGTCATGTAGATTATAGCCTGGGTAGAGCTAGGCAATTTTCTAAAAAAAAAAATCAAAAAAATAAATCTATAATTTAAAAAAAAAAATAACTCGATTCAGGATTCAAATCGAGGTGTGTGTGTGTGGTTTTTTTTTTTTTTTTTTTTTTTTTTTTTTTTTTTTTTTTTTTTGTTTTGATGGACACCGCGCCAGTCCTGAGGAGTAGGCCCCTTTCACGCAGGCAAAGTGGAGTAGTGCAGGAAACCACAAAATCACATTTGATTCGGACAGGAATCACACCACATTCCTGTTCAAATTGCATGCAAATCTTGTGTGATTTGGGTTCGTTCATTTTGTATGGGCTCAAGTCACAACGCATGAACAAAAAATGGGTATCGGTAATTGGAATCGACGAGTACTTAAGAAAAAGTATCTGTACTTTTACTTTCTCTGAAAAAAATGGTATTGGTACATCCCTAACGTCCACTGCAGTGCATTTTGAACACACTGTGGGAAACGCGCACAAATTGCACGTTTCCCCAAACGGCATTCTGGTGGGAACTGGCCCTGAATGAGTAATTAGTGTGGCAGCACAGAATGACCTCGGCCTGCAGTCATTCTGAATGTGCGTTGTACTCGGCCGCTGAATGACTAATGCAGGGCTGACATGTATATGGTGTATAGCCAGCAGCACCTGCTGTTTACATGTCGGCCTTGTGCAAAGGCTCCGCATAGGGTCCAGTATACATGTAAACATTAGCACAAGAGTTTATATGCGTACGGCGTAAAATACGGTCCAATCGCAGGACCGGGAAAGCCGCTCTTTCTATTGTTGGTTGATGCAGCTTCAGGCTGTGGACCAATGCAGAGCATACAGAACTGCTGTGTTCAGATCTGTAGAAATTACACATCTGCACGCAAAAAAAAAAATGTACTCGTGTGCGCATGAGTCCTTATGTACTCCTAAATTTGGGTGGGCACATTAAGGAGGTGTGTGGTTCACTGGAGCCACTGTAATTGGCACTTATTGTGAGCTTTAAATGTATATTTTATAAGGTGGGTACATTAAAACTGCAAACTTTTCAGAAGGCTTAGAACTCCTTCTCAGGCCCAGTATAGTTCAGAAACCCTTTAATAAGCTAGCAAAGTTGCTACTGACTTCTCTAGTTGCTGGTTCCCAGGGAATAAACAGGCTGCATTTGTATCCAATATTAAGGCTGAATTCACACTTATGCAGTTTTAGTGCTTTTTGCATTTTGCAGATTTGCACTACAGTCCATTTAACATGGTTTCCTATGGAACACGTTCTGTAGTGCAAATCTGCAAAATGCAAAAAGCACTAAAACTGCATAGGTGTGAATCCAGCCTAATGGTGCTCCATCAGCAAATTCCTTTCCAACGCCATTGGTCAGTACGTTAGACCCTGTGAATCCGATTCAGGAAACCCCTGGGATAAAATATTGGGTCTCCTAAAAGTGTCTACAGGAAGAAATGTGCTTGTTTCTCATATCAACCTATCAGTCTTACCCATACTGCCGGAGAAGCAACAAGAACATTCCTTGCCTCAGACGCTTGGGTATGGGGCCCGGTGATTTTATCTTATTGCATTTGCTGAGTATTATGTTATATTTTTTTCATATGGGAATGTAACATGCATATTTGAATTCTTTAGCATTTATTTACCATTTTGTATATATTTTTCTGCATTGACATTCTCTAACTGAAAGAGGCCACATGTACTGGTAGGCTCATGTCTGTTAAAGAAGACCTCTACCCAAGATGTGTACATTATTGTGGAGAGTAATGGAGGGGGGGGGGGGGCAGATTGTGTGTAGAATTCAGGTCTGTTTTTGAAGTCCCAATGTGAAGATCCCACACTGTTGTGTTCTTCTGGCAAACTCCTCCACTTGTACACTTTGGTGTAGGCCTCATCCTTTGGCACCAAGATGGGAAGTAGCATATGCCACGGCCAGACTTCTTTTTTTTTTTTCTTTTTTTTCTTGAGCTTTACATTGCTGTTTCTTCATGTGGGCACTGTAGAGGTAAGTGCCATTTATACACAACTTCCATCCTCCTGTAACTAAATACAATTTGGGTGATGGCCTTCTTTAAATTTATGGAGGTGTATTATTCAAACTGTGACAGAGAATTGCTGATTTCATGCCATTTCATGTCATTTAACCATTGTCCTTAAAATGGTTAAGGCAGAAGGTTTTTTTTTTTTTTATCTTAATGCATTCGTCCAAGACTCTCCCTCCTGATTGGCTGAGAGACAGCAGCAGCGCCATTGGGTCCCACGGCTGTCACTCAAACCCAGTTAGCCAATCAGAGAGAGGAAGCAGGGCAGAACCACGACGGTGTCCCCATAGCAAGCTGCTTCTTGTCTCTTCTACAGTAATACTTTTTTCTTCGCACTAACGGGCACATTTTCAGAGCAAGCATACGGGGGTCTCCCCTTCAAGGTCTAAGCAGTACTCAAGTACTTCTTGGTCCTTGAAGGGGACACCACCCGAAAAGCTTGTCCTGAAAATTTGGATTTTGGTGCAAGTAAATTATCATAGACAATACTCGATGATGTTGTTGCTGCAAATGCACTAATACGGATGCGATTACCTCAATTTCTTCAGTAATAAATCTGTCTTTGAACTTTGCAACTGTTGCACTTGGCTGCCTAAGAATACAGAGGCACAGAACTGTAAACTGGTCACAGGGACTTTGCAGGGGATGCAGCCTGATTTGCGACTGTGTTGCTAATTTGCTTGATAAGTGCCCCCCATGTGTATTTTTGAAATGGTTGGGCAATTGCTTAAACCTAAAGCAGATCCCCGGTTTATTTTATTCTATTTAATTATCACACATAGGTTAGTGCCATCTAAACTATTGCCAGCTTCTGTCTAGTGGCCCGTACACACGATCAGACATTTTTCACAACAAACATGCAAATGAGCTGTTTTGAAGCAACTTCCGACCGTGTGTACGCTCCATCAGACAAACTTTTTCAGTTTTCATCGGACTTTTGTTGGCTGTGCGAACGGACAAACTTTTTGACAACATAAGGCCGATGGCGCAAAGTCTGATCGTGTGTACATAAAACCATCGGAATTTTGTACAAAGTACAAACACGCATGCTCAGAACTAATGCAAAAGATCAGACAACAATACAGAAGTTGACCAAAGGTGGCGCTGGAGTAATTGAACGTCCTCTTTTGAAGTGTCGTCAGTATGTTGAAACGTCACTACATTAGTGTTTGTTGCCTAAAAAGTCTGATCGTGTGTATGCAATACAAACTTAACGCCCTTTGTACAAAAGTCCACGGGAACGTTTGTACAAAGTCCAAATGTGTGTATGGGGTTTAGCAGTAATTATGAGGCCCTATGAGCTAAGCTAAGGAAAAAAGGGGATATCACCGCGCCAGGAAAAACAAACCGACAATAAATCCTTCTCTCGGTTTGGAAGTCATAGGTGCTGGCAATTGCTACTAGCAATAAACGGGAACAGATTCTGGACAGCCGCACTCTTGAAAAGTATCCTTCTTTTATTTAGAAAATTCACATCAAAAAATCAAAGATGGAAATCGCAGCAGACAAAAATAGCTGACGTTTCGCACTATTTTTGTCTGCTGTGATTTCCATCTTAGATTTTTTTTTTTTTTTTTATGTGAATTTTATAAATAAAAGAAGGCTACTTTTTAAGAGTGCGGCTGTCCAGAATCTGTTCCTGTTTATTGCTAAGCTAAGGGTAGAATAGAACTTCATGTGAAAAGGAGACTTTCAGGAGATAAATATCCAGTTTATCATAAATATTTATTCTGTTCTTATATGCATTTTGTTTGTTAAACGTAAACTTTCATCCCATCGGGTACAACGAAGAATGCAGTTAAACCACCCATCTTGGTGCATTACGAGTCGCACTGAGCCTCTGGTTTTAGCACTTTCCTGTTTACTGACCTGGACGAGTAGACGGTCAAGTCCAAAGTCTATACTTGCATTCTTGTTTAGGGTCAGTGACTTCAGGAATCCAAGCAAGAGGGTCAGTAGGACAACAGCAGCTATTCCAGAAGGGAAGGTCATCAAAGGCAAACTCCTCATCAGGGTTTTTTTTTTCTTGACTGTTTGATGGAATGTGGGGCAATGAATGAAGTACTTGCTGTCCAGCAAGTGACGCAGCTAAAGTTCACTGAATTTACTGTAATTCTAGTTGTATGTTTGCTGTGTCCTCACCCTCATATTTTTTTTTTTTTGCAGCGGGTGGATGACAGGTCTGTGTCTGCTCAATTTATGCAGAGCAGACATGGGCACAGCCCGATCTGCTGTATGGGTAGTCAAGTGTAAACAGATTATCTGTTTACACCCAATTGTTCTCTGATCCACCTAGACAGATGATGGATCCCCTTCCGTTTTTTTTTTTTTTTTTTTTTTGTGCGGACCAGATCAGCTGCTGATCCGTAGGAATACATGGACCAGCCGATCAGGTATTCACTGAAAAACTGAGAGGCGGACCTGATACGATTTGCCTGTGTGAAAGGGGCCTAAGAAATGAGGAGTCTGTTCTGTTCGAAACTTGTAGTTACAAGAGCCGCAGACTAGAAGCTGCAGAGTTTGACTCAGGCAAATTATAACTCAAAAAGGTGACTTACCGTATATACTCGAGTATAGGCCGACCCGAATATAAGCCGAGGCCCCCAATTTACCCCCAAAAAAACTGGCAAACTTATTGACTCGTGTATAAGCCGAGGGTAAGACATGCCTGTCCATCCCTGTGTGTGTGTCCGTCCATCCCTGTGTGTCCGTCCATCCCTGTGTGTCCGTCCATCCCTGTGTGTCCGTCCATCCATCCCTGTGTGTGTGTGTCTCCATCCATCCATCCATCCCTGTGTGTGTGTGTGTGTGTGTGTGTGTGTGTGTGTGTGTGTGTGTGTGTGTCCAGCCTACCTGTGTCCTGAGCCTTTGTCCCGAGCCTCCGTCCCGTGCCGAGCCTCCTTGCCTCCGTGCCTCGCCGCCGTGCCTCGCCGCCATGCCTTGCCTCCGGTCCCGTCCCGTCCCGTCCCGTGCCGTGCCGTCCTGTGCCTTGCCTCCGTCCCGTGCCCTCTTCGTTCGTCGGCGGCCATTGTAAAATTCAAAAGCTGCGCCGCCGCCTTCGCCTGTGATAGGCGGAACACTGAATTTCCCAGCAGCCTGTGTTCCGCCTATCACAGACGTCGTATCATCCTCGTCCGTAGTACGAGGATGATACGAAGTCCGTGATAGGCGGAACACAGGCTGCTGGGAAATTCAGTGTTCCGCCTATCACAGGCGAAGGGGGAGCCGGAGGCGCGGCTTTTGAATCAGAATGGCCGCTGTCTGTCTGCTCGACACGCTGATCGAGCGGGCAGACAGCGATGACTCGAGTATAAGCCGAGGGGGGCACTTTCAGCCTCAAAAAAGAGGCTGAAAATCTCGGCTTATACTCGAGTATATACGGTATATAATTCTTTCATATGTAAGCCTGTGCATCTAATATCCTTACAAGATGAACCACAAGCAGCTATAAATTATACAAAGAAATGTAGTGTTGTGTTAATTTTTACAATCGCCCATTCTTTCTTAAAGAATGCAAGCAGTGTAAGTGCCAGATATTGACTTGGTATCAGCCTCTTGCAGGCCCAGTGCAGAAGAGCTCAGGCGGGGAAAGGGAGAAGCGGAACAAGGAGAAAGTTGTGCTCATGTGAAGGAACTTGCTGATGAGAGACGTGAGCAGCGAGGTGGCCTAGCCAGTGTGAAGCCCTTTCTTTCACTGTCACAGACTGAAGGCAGGACAAGAACTGGAGAAATGATCCCTTGCATTGGGGCTGCACCCGCACGTGCTTGTTTTGTTTAGGGCAGAGGCGAAAAGATTTTACCTACCTGATCCTCCGCTCCCCGTGATCTGCCAGTGGACTGTCCCTCGGTGCTTTCGCATCCAGAGCAGGGCTGTGGGCCCTGGTCTTGTCTTTATTACGTCAGGAACATAAGCCTTGTACACACGATCCAGTTGTTGGCCAACCAAGATTTTTTTAATTTTTTTGTCCAAAGAGTGTGTGCCGGGAACTTGTCTTGCATACTAACAGTAAACAATTGTCAGCCAACAAACAAGAACGTAGTGGCGTACTACGAGGAATTTCAGCTCTTGAGCGCCACCTTTTGGGTGTTTGAGCATTGATTCCAAGCATGCGTGTTTGTACTTTGGACTTTTCTGTGACGGACTTGTGTACTGACAATACGAAACTCAGACAACGACCGGTGTCTGCTGATTATTTACTAGCCTGCCATGCAACATATGTTGGCCGAAAGTTGGACAACAATTGTCAGAAGGAGTGTACAAACGGTCAGATTTTTGGACAACAGTGTGTCAACGGACAATCCCCTGCCAACAATCTGATCGTGTGTACGAGGCTTAAGAGTGCTGGTGTGCAGAAGTCATGGGGACCAGTCTATCTGCAGGAAGGAGCGGAAGATCGGGTAAGTATATCTCCTTTTTATTGTTCCCTAGACAAAAATGGGCAAATAACCATTGCATTGCGGCCGCAACCTAACGGCATTAAATTATTTTTTTTTTTTATCTGCCCGGATTTGGGGTTTAACTATAGCAGAGTAATATCATGATGGGGTTGATTAACTAAAACTGGAAAGTGCAAAATCTGGTGCAGCTGTGCATAGAAACCAATGAGCTTCCAGTTTTTATTTTTTTTGCCAAAGCTTAATTGAGCAAGTTAGAAGCTGATTGGCCACCATGCACAGCTGCCCCAGACTTTGCACTCTGCAGTTTTAGTAAATCAACCCCCATGTCTCATGTCTCCTGCCCTGTAGAAATACAAAACCTTTGGCTGGCAAAATTGCTTCTTCATGTTTTTATATATTTTTTTTTATCAGTTTACCTGGAGTACTGTATTAACCTTAATGGCTGGCTGTGAATGGTTCCCTGATACTTCAGCCTATATTTTAGCTGTAGGGATGTGAAAGCGGACATGCCCTTTTAAAATTAAAATTCCTGAGTGCAACAGTGTTTAAGGGACAAGAAAAGTAATACTATGCATTTTCCTATCACATCTATTATTGGTTATTGTGCATTTTTTGTTTTTATTGGTACAAAATGTTACACTTTTCCATGCGTCTGTCTGATCGAAGATTCCATTTCCAGCAAGCTTTGCTTCTAAAAATAATGGGAAGATTGGTACGACAAAGCAGAGCTTATTTATTTATTTTTAATTTAGTGATGTTTGGGAGTATGGTACTTGCAGAGTTCTGTGAATCATTGTGTGTGTATATTGCTATATACATGCACTAACAAAACACTATGCGCTTACTCGGATCTATTCAGGTGGATAACGCTTTTTGCTACGGGCAATTTTTGCTTAAACTAATAACCCTTTTTTTTTTTTTTTCTGGATTCTTGCCGGTTCTCTGAAACTTTTTCACACTATTTGTGTTTTTCTATATTTTTGTAATGTTAAATTCACAATGTAATAGGAACCTATGATACATTGGAAAATAATTTTACTGCTGTTATTTATTTTTTTGCATTTTTTTTTTTTTTTTCTTTTATAAAGTATACTGAACATTTAATTATGAGAACATTGTGTTTGTATCTGTATGCTATTTATTAAATTGAAACACTTTCGAAAACGCCATTTTACAAGCATGTTTCAAGTCCTGTATGTCCTGTGTAGTCAGTAAAACTGACCAAATGTTTTATGTATGAACATTAAATTTTTTTTCTTTTTCTTTTTTTTTTTTCTTGGGTAAATGTTGTGAATTCTTTGTGTGGGCGCAACACATTTAACCCCTTTCTGATGGCTATTGGAGGCAAGTGAAATGATTCTTCTGAGAAGGACTTGTTTCCCAATAAAGTGATAACACTGGGGTTGATTTGCTAAACCTGGAGAGGGCAAATTCTGGCTGCATGGTTGGTAGCCAATCAGCTTCCGCGTGTTATTTGTTTTTTTCAGCTTAACCACTTGCCGACCAGCTCATGCCGATGGACGTTGGCAGAATGGCACCGCTGGATCTGTTCATGGCAGAGCTGCCATGAACATTTAAAAATAAATTTAAAATGTAAAAATCAAGCTTCGAGGGTCATAGCTCGGCGACCTGGGCTGGCTATGTAGCCTAAGTCCTACCCCATCACTGGTAAAATATTTGGTGCTCCTATGACCTATGGTTCCAGAGATATGGGGCTCCCTTGTGTAGCCTGTCGGAAGCTACATACAGCGGCCAGTTTAAATACAAGCTAGCACACACTGTTTGCAGCAGACGGAGAGGATGAGCTCATAGTGCTTCTCGCTTCTTGTCAGAGGCACTGAGCCCAATGGATAGCTTGGAGTCTTGGACCAATGCTAAAGTACCATTGGTCCCAGCTGTCCAATAAAAATGCTGTAGTAGAGGCACGCCTCTCACTGCGGTATCGTAGAAGGGGCATGTAGCTAACAGACAAATGCTCCCTTTCCAGCCCAGCCCTCTAAACGCTAAGGAAATACATGTGTTTATGGGTATAAGATTTACCCATAATCCCATATTTTTCTTATACAGTTAAGGGGGAGAATCTTCTGCTGCTGAAAAGGTACAAATGAAATTGTATATTATTATGCTATATGTTATAATAATTTATTATTTATCAATTTACTGTGAAATTACTGGTTGTAAGTTTTATAACTTGATTTTTTATTTTTTTTGTATGATGTGAAAGATGATGTTATGCCGAGTAAATAGAATGATGCCAAACTTCAGTACTTATACATCTCCATAGGTGCCACTTTAATATTTTTTTACAGATTACATGCATAGAGTTACAGAGGAGATCTAGTGCTAGAATTATTGCTCTTGCTGTAATAGTTGCGGTGTATGTAACCTGTGTGTATCTGGCTCTGATACTAACCAGTGCCTCACCAATTTTTCAGTTTAACCGCTTGCAGTGCAGCGCACGATGATATACGTCAGCAGAATTGGCACAGCTGCGCAAATGGCCGTACCCCTTAAATCGCGCGTGTCACCGGCGGCACGCCCAGCGGACTCTGTCTGCCGGTGGCCCACGATCGTGGCACAGAGAGGCAGAATGAGGGGATGCCTATGTAAACAAGGCATTTCTCTGTTCTGCTTGGCAACATGACAGGGATCTACTGCTCTCTATCATCAGGAGCCATGAACTCTCATCTCATGTTCTAGTGAGCCAATTCCCCCCCCCCCCCCCCCCCCCCAAGTAACAACACACTGAGGGAACACGTTTCAACCCTTGATTGCCCCCCTAATGTTTAACCCCCTCCCTGCCAGTGACGATTAACTGGTAATCGGTGCATTTTTATAGCACTGAACTCAAAGTAGTGTCGAAAGTGTCTGATCTGTCCACCGCAATGTTGCAGTCATGATAAAAATCACAGATCGCTGCCGTTACTAATAATAAAAATGCTATAAATCTATCCCCTAGTTTGTAGACGCTATAAATTTTGCGCAAACCAATCCATATACGTTTATTGCGATTTCGTTTATTAGAAATATGTAGAAGAATTCATACTGACCTAAACTGAGGAAGAATTTTTTATTTTTTTTTTTGTCCTTTCTTTTTTTTTTTTTTTTTCTTTTTTTTATAATATATAAATTATTGTTTTTTGTTTTTTTCCAAAATTGTCGCTATTTTTTTGTTTGTAGCGCAAAAATTAAAAACAGCAGAGGTAATCAAATACCCTCAAAAGAAAGCTCCATTTGTGGGGGAAAAAAAAGGATGTCAATTTTGTTTGGGTGCAATGTCGCGCAATTGTCAGTTAACCACTTCCTAACAGGCGCACGCCCGATGTACATTGGCAGAATGGCACGGACAGGCATATTGGCATACAGGTACGTCCAATCTTAATTGCCGCCCTGCCATGGCGAGCGGGCCGCCGGCGGCGCGCTCACGTGCTGGTCGGGACCTTTGTGAGTCCGGTCGCGGGTCCCGCGGACTCGATCGTCGCGGGCATCCCCGCGATCGTCTCACGGGGCGGCTGAACTGGGAGATGCCGTTGTAAACAGCAGTCCCCCATTCTGCCTAGCAACAAGTGACGCTGATCTCTGTTCCATGTGATTGGAGCAGAGATCAGTGTTCACTAAAAGAAAGCCCAGCCCCCCCCCACAGTTAGTAGCACACCCCTAGGAACACTTAACCCCTACACTGCCACCCACTGGTTAACCCCCTTCACTGCCAGTGTCATTTACACAGGAATCGCTGCATTTGTATAGCAGTGATTGCTGTATAAATGACAATGGTCCCAAAAATGTGTCAAAAATGTCCGATGTGTCTGCCATAATGTCGCAGTCACAATAAAAATCGCTGATCGCCACCATTACTAGTAAAAAAATAAAATAAAATAATAATAAAAATGTCAAACTATCCCCTATTTTGTAAACGCTATAACTTTTGCGCAAATCAATCAATCGCTTATTGCGTTTTTTTTTTACCATAAATATGTAGAAGAATACCTATTGGCCTAAACTAAGGGGAAAAAAATGTTTTTTTATATATTTTTGGGGGATATTTATTATAACAAAAAGTAAAAAATAATGCATTTTTTTTTTCAAAATTGTCGCTCTATTTTTGTTTATAGCGCAAAAAATAAAAACCGCAGGGGTGATCAAATACCACCAAAAGAAAGCTCTATTTGTGGGAAAAAAAGGACGTCAAATTTGTTTGGGAGCCACGTTGCATGACCGCGCAATTGTCAGTTAAAGCGACGCAGTGCCGAATCGCAAAAAGTGGTCTGGTCTTTGGCCAGCAAAATGGTCTGGGGCTGAAGTGGTTAAAGTGACGCAAAACATGCTCTGGTCAGGAAGGGGGTAAAAAGAAATGCACCCTTTCAAATACTATAGAACTATTTATACTGATCAGTTTATGTTTTTACACTGCTCCATTGTAAAAACGCATAACGTATACCTCTTAACACTTTTGCTGCGTGTAAGGGGGATATTAAAAATGAATTTACATGATGGAAGGTGAAGTACCTCTCTAACTGGAATGTGAAAGGGAAGAGGAGCTAGGTAAAGTGTTGAGATGGACTAGTTGTTTTGGCAGGTTCTGCTTCCCTCTCCCCCTCTGATTATCTATGGCAGCATCACAAAAATGCCCCGTACACACGTTCCGATTATCGGACCACAAAAGTCGCTTTCGTACAGATCGTTCGATAATCTGATCGTTAGTACGCAGCTTTCGACAGCCGATCACGACAGTCCGTCCAACCAAATCCGAAGGGACAAACGGGAAAACTTTGGTCGGATGACAGCCCATCATACGACAATCGTGTAGTCAGTACAGTATGCGTCCGATAAACACCACGCATGATCGGAAACACGAAAATAAACCAGAAGGACACATGGGTCACACGTATTTGACATCATTTAAATACGTAGCTACGCACAACGGAAGACTTTTCCAGAATCGTACGACAAAAATCTTACACACATTTTGCACTGTTGTATTCGATCTTAGTTGTATGCAACAAAATGTGAACGATCTGTCTTACGATAATCGGAACATGTGTATGGGGCATAGATGATGCAAGAAAATTGCTATATTTTCCTATCAACACAGTCCGTTATCCAACACTAACGTGGAAGAGCACATTGATTACGGCTGTAGCAATAATTGTATGCAGAACTAAAAAAAATATTTTACTATCCAAAGTTAAAACAACAAGGGAAGAAGATTTCATAGATGTAAAATGACTGAAGTTCTGCTTTAAGTCGAATGCACTCGCTATATCCTGAAAAATAATGCATTCAAATGCTCAGAAGCACTGCAGACTACAGATTAAAATACTAAATGCCTGCATGTAAATAAAAAGTAAAATGCACGATTAGTAGGGAGATCAATATTTGCGGTTTTGAGAGGCAGAGGTTGGCATATTGCTGACTGGTTGAAATTTACACTGAATGAAGGTGGCCTTGACACTCAACATTTCTTTGGTAACCGTTAACTACAGAAAAGGAATGTCAGTTTATTTAACTAATGAGGATTCCTCCTACTAAAGGTCAATGTCACATTTGGAGTTCATGGTGAAATTCAGTTAGGGAATGGATTTTGTACCATAAAAGTCCTTTATTATAAAGGGCAAGAGCTCAACATGCAGGATCCATAGAAGGCTTGGATGTGTTGGCTGTAGCAGCCACTCGGAGTGCGTTTCTCTTTTGAGACTAGTTAATATAGTGAGCGAGGTGCTTTCAAGTTATAACATATCCTGATGCATTCAGTCTAGATCAGGGATATGCAATTACTGGACCTCCAGCTGTTGCAGAACTACAAGTCCCACGAGGCATAGCAAGACTCTGACAGCCACAAGCATGACACCCAGAGGCATGATGGGACTTGTAGTTTTGCAACCGCTGGAGGTCCGCTAATTGCATATCCCTGGAAGGTGTAAAGGATAATTGGATTGGATAATTTTTTGTACATTTGAAATTTAAAGTGATACTTTGAGCAAAAGTTTGGCCTCTACAGGGTGCAAACTGGTGCAACACATTCTAGAAACAATCAGCACAAATGCTATTGAGCTGCTGAATTTTAATATCATCTTTAATAGATGTAGACAGATGTCTAATATTGGGTTCATACAAGATGACCTAAGAATATTTCTGAATTAGAAGGAAAAAATGAAAAAAGTTTCAAAGCTAGAACTGGAAAACGAATAGGTGTCCATAAGAAATATTTGGAGGCAGTGATGTCTGCAAAGTGTGTATTATCAAGCGTTCCTTGCAGGGTGCCCACATTTTTAAGCTCATGCATGGCAAGGTTGGGTTGGACTTTTAAGGCCTTGCAACATCTTTCTCTATAGCAGGGATATGCAATTATCGAACCTCCAGCTATTGCAAAACTACCCCATCATGCCTCTGCCTCTGGGTGTCATGCTTGTGGCTGTCAGAGTCTTGCTATGCCTCGTGGGACTTGCAACAGCTGGAGGTCCGCTAATTGCATATCCCTGCTCTATAGGGATCTACATAAAGCAGAACTTTACTCATAACAACCTGATAAAAAAATGTTTTTTTTTACCAAGGAATAAACAGTACTGTGCAAAAGTTTTAAGCAGATGTGAAAAATAGAAGTGCCAATAGTTCATTTTTTTATCAACAAATTTTAAAGTAAATGAACAGAAGAGAAATACAAATCTAGGTACCCTTGCACACAGGCTTTGAAGGAACTCGACAGGTAGGTTGTTTCAAACATCTTGGAGAACTAACCACAGATCTTTTGTGGTTGTCGGCTGTCTTAATTCCATCTGTTTTTTCATGTAATCCCAGACAGGCTCCATGATGTTGAGATCAAGGCTCTATGGGGGCCAAACCATCACTTCCAGGACTCTGTTCTTATTTACACTGAAGAAAGTTCTTAAAGCAGACCTCCCGTCCACCCAAAAAGGGAAGCTCTGCTTGTCTGCCTCCTCCCCCTCTCCACTGTCTTGTTTAGCATCTTTTTTTTGGGGGGGTACCTGGTGTTGACAGGTACCCGCTCCCACTTCCGGCTTACAGTAGGAAACTGGCTGTGAAGCCACAAGGCTTCACTGCCTGTTTAGTCAAAATGGCAGCACCCGATCACCGATTGATAAATCGGCTCGGGTGAGGAGACTGCTGGATTCCTGAACAAGTAAATGCCCTGATATTTAAAGTCAGCAGCTACAGTTTTTGTAGCTGCTGCCTTTTAATTTTTTTTGGGGGGGAGGGAGCCTGGAGCTTCTCTTTAATGGCAATGGCTGCATGATTTGGGTCGTTATCCTGCTGCAGAATAAATGACATGCCTCCCTGATAGTATGGCATGATGGATAAGTATCTGCCTGTATTTATCAGCACTGAGGACACTATTGTTCCTGACCAAATCTTCCATTTGCAGAAATGCAGCCCCAAACTTGCAAGGAACCTCCACCATGCTTTACAGTTAAAATAAAAAAAAACTAAGCACCAAAGACATCTAAATATTGAGTAAGTGATTACATGAAAATTGACAGCTGCAGTGAATACAATTTTGCAAGTGCAAAATGATACTAGTAAAGAAAATAAATATACCGCGCTAAGTGCCAAAAATGTTAACTAAATATCACATTTGAAACCGATGCGACTTTGAAAAAAACGCTAAAAAGTCCCATGCAGATGAAGTAAAGTGCTTGTGCTCTACAAAGTGAATACAAATCTGTGTTTGATATGTGCTCATAAGACTGTACCCACACATAGATGTGAACTCACCCCTCCAAATGGACCAACGATTTCTAGTTTGGTCAAAATCCACATGTGGGGCCGTCCCTGTGGGCTGATGTGGTTTAAGATAGTTGTTTCCTCATATGAATGGACGAAATAAGGAGTGCCTAATTTCTCTATGTACTAGTGTTGTTTGGGGTAGATGTTCCTCATAAAAATGACAGAAAAAGCCTCATTGTGCAGCAACGTTTAAAACATTTATTCCAGAAAAAAAACATGGTAATAGACTCACATGTAAGGGTGCCTAAAAGCCTGGCACCCGGTGTGAACAGCAGGTAAGTTCCCAGGAAATCTTCCCATATCTGCAGTGTTTCAGCCAATCAGACGGGCCGTCTTCAGGAATTTGTGAACTTCCAGAAGACGCCCATCTGGTTGGCTGAAACATGTAGAAGTTGACCCGCTTTATCACATCATCGCGACACACTTCCAGTCTCAGGAATCAACCAGTATACCGCGGCGGCAGCTTACCACTGCTTATGGGCAGATTTAATATTTGGAAGGTTATACTCAGACTGGTATTTTGTCATATTTGACATTTTGGTGTGTTTTTTCTAAATAAAATGTAATTTAAATTAAACCGTAGTGTTCAGTTACAGCGACCCCTTTGGAAGGCCTTGTCCTTTATTTTTTTCTTATATCCTTCCACATAAGTTGTCTCTGTTTATTTTGTCATCTCTTCTCTACAGCTGTTTAACCACTTGCTTACTGGGCACTTAACCCCCCTCCTGCCCAGACCAATTTTTAGCTTTCAGAGCTCTCACACTTTGACTGACAACAGTCATGCAACACTGTACCCATATGAATTGTCCTCTTTTTTCATACAAATAGATAAATATATATATATATATTTTTCTTTGTTTCTGTTATAAAGTTTTGCAAATTAGTAGTTTTTCTTCATAAATTTTGGCTAAAATGTATACTGCTACATTGCTTTGGTAAAAATAACCCAAATAAGTGTAAATTACTTGGTCTGTGTGAAAGTTAGAGCAGGGCTCGACAAATCCCAGGCGCCAGGTCGCGGTTGCGACTAGAAATTGTGTCCTGGCGCCTGGGTTTTTGTCACTGACAGGTGCCTCTGCTACAGGGCTGGCTGTGGGTTCTTGGGAAAGTGGAAGCCCTCCAGACACAGAGCACTGTCTGGTAGTCGGGATGGAGCAGGAAGAGTGCAGCTGCTGACATCCTCCTCCCTTCTCCACACACTGTTGGCAGAGCAGCGCCGCAGTGTGTGAAACGGGTTTCCGTGGGAGGATTCTCAAAGGTCGAATCCTTGTTACATCATTTCCGCTGCTTATATAATCGATCGAGGACAATTGTACTATTTATGTTGTTAACGATCGCTAATATGTCGAATATTGGGCGACATCTATTGATACAATGTTGGTGTTCTCGCATGCACGTTCGACAAATTTTACAATTTGTGAACGTTTTTTCTGAACGATATTCTAACCGTGTATGGCCAGCATTAGAGAGTCTACAAGCTATGGTGCTAATCATTGAAAATTGATTACAGCTGATGTAGCGATGGCCTATCTCATTTCTTGAGACACTAACAAGCCAGGAAGGTAAAAATCCCCCCCCCCTCCATGACCCCCTTTTTCGAAAGTAGACATTTCAAAATATTTAGTAAGAGGCATGGTGAGTTTTTTTCCCGCAAAAATAAAAAAGAAACCCCAAAAAATTGTCATATTACCACAATGCCACCCCAAATGACACAGTACTGTCAGAAACCATGAAATCAGACAGAGACAGAAGTACAGTTAAATCACACTTGTTTAATAATAAAAGTAAAAAGAACAGAAAGCAGAATCTAAAGCAAGTCTTGAACAGAATCGCAAGAGATAGTTTCTGTGATGTTGACCAAGGCACAGGCAGATCTCCTCTGGACTGGACGGCTTAAGTAGGCAGGACTGACGAGCAGGATATCATCAACAGCTGAGTACCTGTGGAGAGATAGGAGCTGGCAATTAGCTGACAGCTGAGCAGCCAGCTGTGAGAAGGAAGGGCTGAGCCCCACCCTGACGGCTAGGCTGTGTGGCTTTCCCTCTGGTGGCGCAGGGCAGCGGCGTTCTCTCTCTGATGATGTTCTCTCAGCGCTGTCCTCTCCCTCTGGAGTCCTGGGTGCACTTCCCTGAAAGCTTTTTCGGGCTCTTGGCTCTCTCTGTCTTCCATTCAGCTGGGCATGCTGTGTGGGCTGCAGTTTCTGTGTTACAGTGTGGCTGCCAGTCCTCGGGACTAGATGTCCCACAATCCTCTTCTCTGCTCCTTTTTCGAATCTCTTTCTTCCCTGGCTGATATGAAGGGGCGGGAAGAAACATAGTGGGCAGCTGTGCAGGCAAGCGCCGCTCACTAGTACGGTAGTGTGCACGAGGAGGAGAGGGAGGGGGAAGAAGAGCCCACAGTTGCAGTGGTGTTACGAGGGTTGGTGTCACCCCCCCTCCACCAACTATAGTCGCCCCTCAGTACAGACCCCCTCCACTAAATATAGACCCCCCTCTGTCATTGCAGACTCCCCACTAAATATAAACCCCTCCCTCAGTACAGACCTTCCTCAGTACAGACTCCCCTCCATCAATATAGACCCCTGGGACAAATCTACCCCTCCATTAGTATAGACCCCCCCATGATAACACCCCCTCCATTAGAACATCCCCCAGGACAACCCCCACCTCCATTAGTACATCCCCCCAGGACAAACCTCCATTAGTACAGACCCAACCACCAGGACAACCTCCCCTCTATTAGTACGGCCCCCCTCAGGACAAACCACCCCCCTCCATTAGTACAGACCCCCCTCAGGACAAACCACCCCCCTCCATTAGTACAGACCCCCCCAGGACAAACCAACCCCACTCCATTAGTACAGACCCCCCCCAGGACAAACCAACCCCCCTCCATTAGTACAGACCCCCTCAGGACAAACCACATCCCTCCATTAGTACAGCCCCCCAGGAAAAACCACACACCCTCCATTAGTACAGACCCCCCCAGGACAAACCCCCCTCCATTAGTACAGACCCCCCCAGGACAAACCCCCCTCCATTAGTACAGACCCCCCTCAGGACAAACCACCCCCCCTCCATTAGTACAGGACAGTGTGCAGCCATGCCACCTTGGTGGAGAACCGCCTAGGATCGGCCCTGAGTGCTACCTCATCAGTGCACGTCAGTGAAGGAGAAAACAACATTTTATAACCAAAACAAATACATGTTTTTTTCATTTGTTTAGCAAAAAATAAAAACCGCAGAGGTGATCAAATACCACCAAAAGAAAGCTCTATTTGTGGGAAGAAAATGATGCACTGATGAGGCAGCACTTATGGGAGGCACTGATGAGGCAGCACTGATGATGAGGCACTAATATGCTGCACTGATAAGCGGCACTGATGAGCACTGATATGTGGCACTGGTGTGCACTGATAGGCGGCCTGGATAGGCAGCACTGATGAGCAGGCACTGAAAGGCATCACTTATGGGCACTGCTGGGCTTTCCTGTAAACAGGGCACTACCTGCCCTGGTCTCTTCTCTGAGGGGATACCGTGGATCGGCACTCCTCACCACACACTCTCTCAGTGTGAGGTGAGGAGAGCTGATTAACGGCACTTCCGCATTTACATGTGACTCGCTGTGATTGGACACAGCCAGTCACATGGTTAAAGACCTGTGTCATTGACACTTTACAGCAGGGGTCTCAAACTAGCGGTCCTCCAGCTGTTGCGGAACTCCAAGTCCCATCATGCCTCTGCCTATGGGAGTCATGCTTGTAACTGTGAGCCTTGCAATGCCTCATGGGACTTGTAGTTTTGCAACAGCTGGAGGGCCACCAGTTTGAACCCTGTGCTTTACAGAGATTTGGGATTATGCCTCTGGTTTGTACTGAGCTGATTGAAAAGAAAAGTTTGGTTTGGCTTTAGGTCAGGGGTTAAGTGAGTCTGGGGTGTGCCTATAGAGAGCAGTTACGTTTGTCAGAAGCTAACAGATTTACTCAGTTGTGTTATAGAGATCGATCACTAAACAGAAACCACACAAGAATAGCATGTAATACTACAGCTGTCCATTTTGTTGTGTTCAGAACAGTCAAAAAAAAATCTGACCAGCACAATGGCTGTGCGTTGATGTGCATTATGGTGCCCAGCAATGCATACAGTACAGTGCATCCAGAAAGTATTGACAGCACTTCACTTTTTCCACATTTTGTTATGTTACAGCCTTATTCTGAAATGGATTAAATTCATTATTTTCCTCAAAATTCTACAAACAATACTCCATAATGACAATGTGAAAAACGTTTGTTTGAAATCTTTGCAAATTTATAAAAAAGTTAAAACAAAAAAAAATCTCATGTACAGAAGTATTCACAGCCTTTGCCACGACAAAATTAAGCTCAGATGCATCCTGTTTCTACTGATCATCCTCGAGATGTTTCTACAACTTGATTGGAGTCCACGTGTGGTAAATTCAGTTTAAACATGTATTGTTTGTAGAATTTTGAGAAAAAATAATGAATTTAATCCATTTTGGAATAAGGTTGTAACAAAATGTGGAAAAAGTGAAGCGCTGTAAATACTTTCCAGATGCACTGTACGGTGTCTTGAAAAAGTATTCATACTCCTTGAAATTTTCCACATTTTGTCATGTTACAACCAAAAACGTAGATTTATTTTTTTGGGTGGATTTTATGTGATAGACCAACACAAAGTGGCACATAATTGTGAAGTGGAAGGAAAATGATAAAAGCTTTTCAAATGTTTTCAAAAATAAATATCCGAATTTGTATTCAGCCCCTTTTACTCCGATACCCCTAACTAAAAATCTAGTTAAGCCAATTGTTTTCAGAAGTCACCAAATTAGTAAATTAGTAAACCCATGTGTCATTTAATCTCAGTATTAATGCAGCTGTTCTGTGAAGCCCCCAGGGGTCTGTTAGAGAACCTTAGTGAACAAACAGCATCATAAAGGCCATAGAACACACCAGACAGGTCAGGGATAAAGTTGTGGAGAAGTTTAAAGCAGGGTTGGGTTATAAAAACATATTCCAAGCTTTGAACATCTCACGAAGCACCGTTCAATCCATCATCCGAAAATGGAAAGAGTATGGCACAACTGCAAACCTACCAAGACATGGCCGTCCACCTAAACTGACAGGCTGGGCAAGGAGAGCATTAATCGGAGCAGCAGCCAAGAGGCCCATGGTAACTCTGCTGGAGCTGCAGATATCCACAGTTCAGGTGGGAAAATCTGTCCACGGGACAACTATTAGTCGTGCACTCCACAAATCTGACCTTTATGGAAGAGTGGCAAGAAGAAAGCCATTGTTGAAAGAAAGCCATAAGAAGTCCTGTTTGCCTTGTGGAGGACACGGCAAACACGTGGAAGAAGGTGATCTGGTCAGATGAGACCAAATTTGAACTTTTTGGCCTAAAAGCAAAACGCTGTGTATGGTGGAAAAATAACGCTGCACATAAACCTGAACACACCATCCCCTCGTGAAACATGGTGGTGGCAGCATCATGTTGTGGGGATGCTTTTCTACAGCAGGGACGGGGAAGCTGGTCAGAGTTGATGGGAAGATGGATGGGGCCAAATACAGGGCAATCTTAGAAGAAAATCTGTACACACGGTCGGACATTCCGACAACAAAATCCGTCGGATTTTGTCCGAAACTGGTGTTGCATACACACGGTCGGACAAAGTTGTCGGAAAATCCGATCGTTCATAATGTAATGATGTTATTCAGTTATGACGGGACTACGTTCAGGCTAGTAGCCAATAGCTTTGGTCTAGGAATTTGATCTGAGCATGCGTGGCACTTTGTCCGATCGGAATTCTCTACAAATGATCGGACAAAGTCCGATCGGATCATGTCGGAAAATTTTTATATCCAGCTCTCAAACTTTGTTGGTCGGACATTCCGACGGAAAAAGTCCAATGAAGCCCACACATGGTCGAATTATCCGACAACACGGTCCGATCAGACATTTTCCATCGGAATGTTCAACCGTGTGTACAAGGGCTTAGAGTCTGCAAAAGACTTGAGACTGGGGCGGAGGTTCACTTTCCAGCAGGACAACAACCCTAAACACATAGCCAGAGCTACAATGAAATGGTTTAGATAAAAGCATATTCATGTGTTAGAATGGCCCAAAGTCCAGACCTAAATCCAATTAAGAATCTGTGGCAAGACTTCAAAATTGCTGTTCAGACGCTCTCCATCCAATCTGACAGGGCTTGAGCTGTTTTGCAAAGAAGAATGGGCAAAAATGTCACTCTCTAGAGGTGCAAAGCTGGTAGAAACATACCCAAAAAGAATTGCAGCGAAAGGTGGTTCTACAAAGTATTGTCTCGGGGGGTTGAATACAAATGCATTCCACACTTTTCACATATTTATTTGTAAAAAAAAAAGTTGAAAACCATTTATCATTTTCCTTCCTCTTTCCAATTATGTGCCACTTTGTGTTGGTCTATCACATAAAATCCCAATAAAATTCATTTACATTTTTGGTTGTAACGACAAAATATGGAAAATTTCAAGGGGTATATTTTTCAAGGCACTGTATGTGTTGGAAGTGCACTGGGTCAATGTGCTAAGGTACTATTGACAATGAATGGCACTGCAACACACTAAGCATGTAACATGTGATAACATGTATTGCAATAATGCTCAAAAGTGTTAGGGCTCTTTCACATGGACGATCCGTTCAGGTCCGCCTATCAGTTTTTTAGGCGGCCCTGAACGGATGCTCCATAGAGGTCTATGGAGCGTCGGATGTCAACGGTGACATGTTCGCTGACATCCGACCCGCTCCGATCTGAAAAAGTGTGACAGAGGAAAAACCTACTTTTCCATCCGTCATGGGATCGGGTGACGGCGGACACTGCAGTCCGTTGTCATCCGATCTCCGATAGAGGAGTGGCGCACTGACAGGTCCATGCCTTCGCAGTGTGCAGAGACGGACCTGTCATCTTCCTGCTCAGCAGGGATCGATGGAGCGATCCCCGTTGAGCAAGCGGATGTCCACGGGGCAGATCATCACAGATCCGCCCCATGTGAAAGAGCCCTAACTCAGTGCTTAAGCATGGCAGTTGGCAGAACAATACAATACACAGATAGAATCCACCGTAACACTAACCAGCCAGTCAGCAAAATTAAAAAAAGTTTACATTGTTTGAACAGTTTGTGTTTGGTTTGATACATTTGCAATTATATGTGAAGCAACACTGCCACGTTATGGCTCCTCTGCAAAGTGCGATCCCTAACTACTCTAACATTGTTTCCAAACTGGCATGCCCGAGGCTATAGGGGAGTGTCACCGTCCACCCCCCTGTGGATGAACCCGACTATACCGCACTTTTAAAACCTTCCAGACCCAATGATCTGGGCGGTGAAGGGTATAAAAACGTTAGGAGACATAACATCATATGGAGAGCTACTTACCTTCTCGCAATTACAGTCACGACATGAACTACCTAACGGGTATCTATTCAGATTTTTACAAGTTAGACATGCCTTTCAGGTGCAGTTTCGGGAGGCGAGAGTGGAGTCCCTGCCCTCGGCTTTGGAAACATTTTTGACTGGGGGGGGGTCTAGCTAAGCCCCTCTCGGTGACGTACAAGGAACTGTTTAAAAGCACACCCCTGGCTATGGTAAGGTGCAGGGACAGGTGGGCGGAGGAGGTTCCAGGAGTGCAGGGAGAGGACTGGAATGCCCTGTGGGCTAAGCCATTCCAAAATTTAGTGTCCGCTAGGGACAGACTGATTCAGTTCAAGTTTCTGCACAGGAGTTATTACACCCCAGCCAGATTGGGCAAAATTTTCCCAGCAACTTCCTCAGAGTGCTGGAGATGTTCCCACTCTCCTGTGGATGCTAGTCACATTTTTTGTGCAGAGATTTTGGGCTGATGTAACAACTTGCATTTCTGAACTGATTCAGGTGCCGGCTGGGCCTGGTAGACGAGGTGGTACCGACAAGGGCTATGAGAACAATGCTGAATGTCCTGCTCTTTTATGGTAGAAAAGCTATTTTGTTAAATTGGAAAAAGTCAAATGCGCCGACCATCTCATTCTGGAAAGGCCTAATTAACTCAATGTTACCTTACTACAAAACTACATATGAGACCAGAGATTGTATGAAGAAATTTGACAAAGTTTGGCACTCATGGGTTAATTCTAGTTCCACTGTGGGGTGATATCGGAGAAGCTGCCTACTGGTACAAGAGAGCTGGGGGTGTTCCATGTCGGAGGCCCTGATATACGAGAAAGCAATGCAGTAGAATTTCTCTGCTAAGTAGTTTTGAATATCATTGTATGAATCAGACATCCCATATATATAATGAAACAAACATAAGAGTTGCAGGATGCCGGGTCGAGCTGTGACTCTGGGGTGGGGGGGGTGGGGGGTGTTAGTGTAGTTAGGCTATTTTTGTTAGATAGGTTTCAGCCATGTGGCCACTGGGATGTGTCCAGTTGACGCATCCAATGTTTGTATACTTTGTCTTGAAACCAATAAACAGAATTTTTCAAAAAAACAACATTGTTTCCAAATGGAGACATACATAGTAAGAAATTCATTGAGAGTCTAAACTAGTTAAACAAATTCATAAAAACACAGATGTATTGGTTGCATATATTCATTCAATCATATGTGAAATCACCTTCCATTTTAGCATAAAAAAGTTCCAAAACATGCCTGAAAAAACAACTGGCCTCCTCTTAAATCAGGAGCCGTCACCTTCTACAAAAATGAAACACTGGCCCCTTTTCCTGTTTCAGTCTCTGCAATATCCTTAAAATGACAATCCTCACAAAATTCCTCAGTGACTCATACATATGTCACTTACTTATGGCCCTCCTGATCCACATCCCTCCCTTCTTACTTAAATCAGTGAACGCCCTTTTTTTAATTCATGTTGGCCCAGAAACTCCCCAGACCTAACTCAAGCACCCTGGCCCTTCTCAAAAGGTATGGAGGCCTGGCATTCCCTGACATCTACAAATACCAAGCTGCAGCATTCCTTACATGACTATTGGACTGGCACAAACACAGAGACCTGAAACAGTGGGTCCCCCTGGAGCAATCCAAAACTAGCTCCCTTCTGAGCTGCCTATCCTGGTGCTTCCCTCACATTCTTCCTCCCTTGCATCTTGAAAGCCCATCCTCTACTCAGCCCCACAATGTCTTGTTCTGCCAAGGCACTCTAGAAATACAAACTCTCCCTGGTCTCATCCCATCTGTACCCAACTTTGGGTAACAGATTATTTTCCCCAGGTCAGACCTTCAGGCCCGGATTTTTTTCAGACCTCCGAATTTTAGGAAGCCCTCTCTGACAGACTTGGCCCTCTCTAATTGGACCTTTGGAGCACCCTCACAGCTTCACCACTTTCTCCTTATGCTCCCTGCCTCATCGACCTTTTGAGGATCCCTCACCCAGTTCAAACACCCCTTAGCCTCCTACTGGCCTCCAACCTTCCCTTATAGCTGGTCCAACACCTGCTGAGAAAAAGTACTGGTCTCCAACCTCCCCTCATAACCGGTCCAACACATGCCTGCACAAAAAGGCTACTAATCTACCAGCCTCCATCCTCCGCTCACAGCCATTCCAGCATGCGCCTGCAGAAAAAAGTCTACTGGCCTCTAAACTCCCCTCACAGCCAGTCAAACACATGCCTGCAGAAAATAAGTCTATCAGCCTCCAAGGTCCCCTCACAGCCGGTCCAACACACCCTTGCAGGAAAAGAAAAGTCTACCGGCCTCCAACCTCCCCTCACAGCCAGTCCAACGCACACCTGCAGAAAAGAAAAAGTCTACTGGCTTCCAACCTCCCCTCACAGCCAGTCCAACACACGCCTGCAGGAAAAGTGTCAGAGCAATGGCTGTAGGACTGGCAATCCTGCCAGTAACCATTGTGGTCACATCGCGCGAATCCCTGTGCGCATGCGCGCACACATGGGCGCAATGATGGGGTGCGCTACGGCGGGTGCACGTAGGTGTACTTCGGCAGGTGCGCGCAGAGCAGTGATGGCTATTGGCTCCCTCTGGCCTATTTGGGCCTGCTACAGATGCATGCAGGTTGCAGGATTATCATCAGCTTCCTGTGTTCCCTGTACCTGCTGCTTGTATCTGATTCCTGTTGACTACTCGGCTTGTCTGACTCTTCCTGCTCTCCGCTAGGGGTGTTGAAAATAATCGGCATAGCGATGCATAACGATTATACCCTTTCCCGATTCGGCATCGATGCGTTATCCAGCATAATCGATTATGCATGACGTCATTCCGGCTCGACCCCCTGCACAGCAGTGTCTTTGCTTGAATGACAAGCCGCCCATCGGCTGGCTGCGCCTGGTGCTGTCCCATCCTCACGGACAATGTAGCCTCAGAGTGCTGCCCCCACCCATGATCTCCCCCTCCTCTGGGATTTGTAGCTCTGGACAAGTGGACAGTGACACTGGACATCTCCCCGATGGACGGGTGCCGGGACTGCACAGAGCTGAGACACACAGAGATCACTGCAGCTGTGTGTCTCTGAGTCGGCTTCAGGAAACAAGCTGCGAGGAGAGGAGGGAGGTTGGTAGGAGTGCTCCGGAGGTGAGAGATAAGCCTGTCATGCTTGATATATGTGCCGGTGAGTGTATAGAAGTGGCACATGCCCCCACTTGCTGCAACTATCCAGTGTGTGTATACTGTGTGCCTAACACATTGGGGGCTGCACAAACTCTTTTATTGTCAAATTTCTTCCTGTGATTTCCCTATCATCCCTCCCCTCTGGAACCATCTACTGATCTGCAAGCAGTATATTTCTTACTGATTGGAATGTCTTCCTTTTTTAAATTTTTCCAGTGATGTTGACCTGTTTACAATCCAAGTTGCTGCCAAAAGACTCAATGGATTTGTAAAAGTGATACTAAAGGGCATTATTTTTTCTTTCAAATAAAAAAAGATATCATACTTAACTACTGATCTCATGTATCATGTCCACAACCTGACCATCTTCTGTATCATTTCCCCAGTCTCTGACCACCTCCTGTACTATGTCTTCAGTCTCTGACCACCTCCTGTACTATGTCTGCAGTCTCTGGCCATCTACTGTACTATGTCTGCAGTCTCTGGCCATCTCCTGTAGTATGTCTGCAGTCTCTGACCATCTCCTGTACTATGTCTGCAGTCTCTGGCCATCTCCTGTACCATGTCTTCAGTCTCTGGCCATCTCCTGTACTATGTCTTCAGTCTCTGGCCATCTCCTGTAGTATGTCTGCAGTATCTGACCACCTCCTGTACTATGTCCGCAGTCTATGACCACCTCCTGTACTATGTCCACAGTCTCTGACCGCCTCCTGTACTATGTCCGCAGTCTCTGACCATTTCCTGTAGTATGTCTTCAGTCTCTGACCATCTCCTGTAGTATGTCTGCAGTCTCTGACCACCTCCTGTACTATGTATTCAGTCTCTGGCCATCTCCTGTAGTGTGTCTGCAGTCTCTGACCACCTCCTGTACTATATCCGCAGTCTCTGACCACCTCCTGTACTATGGCCGCAGTCTCTGCCCACCTCCTGTACTATGTCTGCAGTCTCTGACCACCTCCTGTAACATGTCTTCAGTCTCTGGCCATCTCCTGTACTATGTCTGCAGTCTCTGACCACCTCCTGTACCATGTCTTCAGTCTCTGGCCATCTCCTGTACTATGTCTGCAGTCTCTGACCACCTCCTGTACCATGCCTTCAGTCTCTGGCCATCTCCTGTACTATGTCTTCAGTCTCTGGCCATCTCCTGTAACATGTCTGCAGTATCTGACCACCTCCTGTACTATGTCCGCAGTCTCTGACCACCTCCTGTACTATGTCCGCAGTCTCTGACCACCTCCTGTACTATGTCCGCAGTCTCTGACTACCTCCTGTACCATGCCTTCAGTCTCTGGCCATCTCCTGTACTATGTCTTCAGTCTCTGGCCATCTCCTGTAACATGTCTGCAGTATCTGACCACCTCCTGTACTATGTCCGCAGTCTCTGACCACCTCCTGTACTATGTCCGCAGTCTCTGACCACCTCCTGTACTATGTCCGCAGTCTCTGACTACCTCCTGTACTATGTCCGCAGTCTCTGACCACCTTCTGTACTATGTCCGCAGTCTCTGACCATCTCCTGTAGTATGTCTTCAGTCTCTGACCATCTCCTGTAGTATGTCTGCAGTCTCTGACCACCTCCTGTAGTATGTCTGCAGTCTCTGACCACCTCCTGTACTATGTTTTCAGTCTCTGACCACCTCCTGTACTATGTCTTCAGACTCTGGCCATCTCCTGTAGTGTGTCTGCAGTCTCTGAACACCTCCTGTACTATATCCGCCGTCTCTGACCACCTCCTGTACTATGGCCGCCGTCTCTGCCCACCTCCTGTACTATGGCCGCAGTCTCTGACCATCTCCTGTAGTATGTCTGCAGTCTCTGACCACCTCCTGTACTATTTCTGCAGTCTCTGGCCATCTCCCCTAGTATTTTGGGGGAGAGCCTGGAGCTCCTTTAAGTTGTTGTCTGCTATGTTTAGACTTTGCTACATGCAGGGAGTGTTTTTTTTTAAAAAGAACAGATAGAATAAAAAAAATTGAGTTCTCCTGACTGCTTGAATTTTTTTGATGAAAACCATGCGCACTTGCACTGTAATCGTGATGCATTGTAATGCATCGCGGAATCGAATCGTTGACATGATAATCAAATCGAATCGTGAGGCCAGTGAAGATGCGCACCTCTACTCTCCGTCTGCATCAACCCCTGGCTTGGACCTGACTACTCTCCAGTCTCTGCACTTGTACCTTTGCTTGTCCACACAGTGTTTGACCGCTGGCCTGGCTTAACCCTGTTCCTGGTTGCACCACTGGGATCCTTCTTTGCACGGCTGCCAATCAGCTTACCAGCACACCCCAGCTGCCCTCAGCAACCCAGGTATCCAGCAAACAGCATCCGGCAATCCGTGCACCTTTGGGCATCGCATTACCTGTCTCACTCCCGGGGGTGCTCTACACTTAGCCACAAGGGGCCCCCTCTCAGCAATCCGGCCTCACTCCAAGGACTTGACAAAAAGAAAAATCTTCCAACCTCTCTCACAGCCGGTCCAACACACGACTGCAGGAAAAGAAAAGTCTTCCGGCCTCCTACCTCCCCTCACAGCCGGTCCAACACATACCCGTAGGAAAAGTCTTCCAACCTCCAACCTCTCCTCACAGCCGCACCAACACACACCTGCAGAAAAGAAAAAAAAGTCTTCTGGCCTCCAAGCTCCCCTCACAGCCGGTCCAACTCATACTGTCTTTTATGTTTTCTATTTTTGTTTCTTTTTCTGGTTCTTTGTCCATAATGATCGAGGGTTCTTCTGCAGGGAGGGGCTGGTGAAGCGTAGAGGGATCATAAAGTTTTAGTAGAATCCTCAGGTGAAGATATTTCTTTGCTGCTTTCTGAAAGAGACAGCCATGTTTTCGTCGAGTATCAGTTTCATCGCCCATTCCTGGAGGAAGCGTAAAGCGAACATGACGTTCTAGTTTCTTTTTGTAGAAGTCGCACTCTGGTGGAGTCTCCTTGTGGAAGTCGCACTCTGGTGGAGTCTCCTTGTGGAAGTCCCACTCTGGTGGAGTCTCCCTGTGGATGTCAAACTTTGGTGGAGTGGCCATGTCTAGGTCATAGGGCAGTACTGTATTTCAACATGATAAAAACCCCAAACACACCTCCAAGACAACCACTGCCTTGCTAAAGAAGCTGAGGGTAAAGGTGATGGACTGGCCAAGCATGTCTTCAAACCTAAACCCTATTGAGCATCTGTGGGACATCCTCAGGTGGAGGAGTGCAAGATCCCTAACATCCACCAGCTCAGTGATGTTGTCATTGGGATAGTGGAAGAGGACTTCAGTGGCAACCTGTGAAGCTCTGGTGAACTCAAGAGGTTTAAGGCAGCGCTGGAAAATAATGGTGGCCTCACAAAATATTGACACTTTGGGCCCAATATGGACATTTTCACTTAGGGGGTGTACTCACTATTGTTGCCAGCGGTTTAGACATTAATGGCTGTGTGTTGAGTTATTTTGAGGGGACAGCAAATTTACATTGTTATACAAGCTGTACACTTACTACTTTACAATGTAGCAAAGGATCATTTCTTCAGTGTTGTCACATGAAAATATATAATAAAATATTTACACAAATGTCAGGGGTGTGTGTATGTGTACATATATATATATATATATATATATATATATATATATATATATATATATATACACACACACACACACACACACACACAGTAAAGCATACCTTTACTAGATTGGTAAAGCATATCTTTTCTAGTAAAGCATACCTTTACTAGAATACACTAGGGTTGTGTGTATCTAAAAAGTAAAATTTTGTCTGAAACACCACTTTAAATAAAGATCTGTATTCTTCACTCAGGCAGTGAGACATTTCCCAATCTGTGCATCTGTGGACCATAAAATGTCTCACTGCCTGTAATTAGTGATGCGCAGTGTCAGCTTCCTGGCGGGATCGTGGGGTTGTGAACACACCCGAGCCCATCTTTTATTCCTGTGATAACACTGAGAATTGTACCTTATCACTTCATATAAAGTGTTCCTGCAGATTAAATATTTTAATATCTATCTTCTTATCTTTTATTTCATCATTATTACCCAAAATATTGAACTTTTTTTTCTGATCCTTCCAGTATTGGTCATATGACTTTTTTTGTCTTGTTTTTTAATCTCCTTGTTCTGAAATTCAGCCAGTAGGCTTTGTTTACATTCAAATACACCAGGATATGGATCCTTTATGAAAAATGTTTTTAATGAAGTGCCATTATCTTGATTGGGATTTAACCCTTACAGTCCCATGGCTTAAATAAAGATCTGTATTCCTATGATAAGACTGGGAATTCAGCCTTATCGCTTCATATAAAATTTTCCTGCAGATCAAATATTTTCATTTATGCCTTCATATCTTTTATCTCTTTTTAACTATTTGTGGACCACCCGCCGTCATTATACGGTGGCTGTTTAACGTGGAATACTATTGTTATGGCAGCAGATAGATATTGTTTTAAACATCGGGCGGTCTGCTTTCAGATAAAAGTGGTCTCTGCAGTGGATTCACCGCAAGATCACTTATCAGCTACGGCAGAGGCACCCCCCACCGCTCCCCGGTGGTTTCCACCGCTTACCAGAGCCATTGCAGCGGAGATGATCGAGTCCTTTCCCTTCTGGGGCTGAATGTTGAGTGAGGGAAAGATGGCCCCCACTCAGCTCCATAACATTGCATGTCAGAAGTGACGTCAAACGTCCCTTTCCCCCAATGGTCTTAAAGGGGACATTTTTTCTTACTGAAAAAAAAATACTTTTTTATTTTATTTTATATTGCATTTAAGTGTAAATGTGAGATCAGAGGTCTTTTTGACCCCAGATCTCACATTAAAGAGGTCCTGTCATGCCTTATTTCTAATACAATGCTTACATTCCTTGTAATAGGAATAAAAGTGACACAAATTTATTTTATTTTTTTAAATGGACAGTATAAAAATAAAAAGTAAAATAAATAATAATAATAATAAAAAAATGTAAGTGCCCCGTCCCGCCGAGCTCTTACGTAATACGTAAGTCATGCCCGCATATGAAAATGGTGTTCAAACCATGCATGTGAGGTATTGTGGCGATTGTAAGTGTGAGAGCAATAATTCTAGCAAAACACCTCCTCTGTAACTCAAAACTGGTAACCTGTAGAATTTTTTAAACCTATGGAGATTTTTAAGGGTCAGAGTTTGTCGCCATTCCACAAGCAGGTACAATTTTAAAGCATGACATGTTGGGTATCATTGTACTCGGTGTAACACTTTACTGTTTTCTTATTTTTTTATTCAAAAAAGTGTATTTCTTTTAAAAAATTGCATTTGTAAGACCACTGTGCAAATACGGTGTGATGTAAAGTATTGCAATGACCGCCATTTTATTCTCTAGGGCGTCTGAAAAAAAATATATAATGTTTGGCGGTTCTATGTAATTTTTGCTAGCAGAAAAACTGATTTTAACTTGTAAAAAACAGATCTCAAAAAGAGGCTTGGTCCTTAAGAAGTTATATCATTTATTTTATCATTATTACCAAAAATAATCAACTTTATAAAAAAATAAAAAATTATGATCCTTCCAGTATTTGGGAATTGAGCCTTATCACATCATATACAGTGTTCCTGCAGATCAAATATTTTCATTTCTGCCCTCATATCTTTTATTTCATTATTATTACCCAAAATAACCAACTTTTCTTTTTTTTTATGATCCTTCCGGTTTGTTTAGAAGGCTCAAACCCCGCCTCCTGACATCAGTCTGAGCTTTTTTTTTTAACTCTGTGTGTGGTCTAAGCCCAAAAGAAAGCTCCGATAATTACCAACAATGCGTGTAATAGGACACTATCAGAGCTGCAGACAGGATAGGCTGCTGATGTCATGTTGTGTCAATCATTTTTCTCTGTACTTTCTGTTATACCTGAAGGGTTCCAAATGTACTGCCACTTTAAGGCTGGCTCCACCCAGGAGTGATGCCAAGGGTCAAGGGGTATAGTAGCCATCTTGGACACATGTAAGAGCCTAATAAGATGTACTGTCCTGAGATGCATGTTGCAGTGTACAGTGAGTACTGGAAATAAACTTCCATTGTTCCAGACCAGAGTCTTGTGTCTCTCACAACACAGAGGATATAACAGTGGCGACGAGGATGGGATTTACAAAGTGTCTATCAGTCTGAGAGAGAGACAAAGCAATCACAGATCCCAGCAGGAAAATGTCATTGATCGGGACATTAAGTGAATTTGATGGAGAACAGACATCCTGGAGTTCCTGGGTGGAGAGACTGGAACAGTATTTCAGTGCAAATGGCATCCCAGGTGAAAGGCAAGTAGCAGTATTTCTGACAGTGGTCGGTGCTCAGACATATGACACTCTCAGGGATCTCCTTTTTCCTGTAAAATCAGCAACTAAGACATTGGCAGAGCTCCTGACACTGTTAGAGGGTCACTTCCAGCCTAAACCACTAGAGATTGCAGAAAGATTTCGTTTTTATCAGAGGCAGCAGCAGCCAGGTGAAGAAATTAAAGCTTATGTGCTCGCCCTTCGCAGACTAGCCTCTACCTGTTCTTTTGGGGAGTACCTACCTACTGCACTGAGAGATAAGTTTGTCATGGGACTGAATTGTGACTCTAGCCAAAAGAGACTGTTAACAGAGAAAGACCTTACCCTTGCAAAGGCAATTGATATAGCTTCAATGATGGAAATGGCTGTGAAAGATACAGAGGAATTGAACTCTCAGGGCAGAAGAGAAGAGGTGAAACAGGAAGTTTTCAGAACAGCAGTCAAGCCCACAGTCACAAACTGGAAATACAGACCTCCACCAAGCCGGGGGTCAGCTTGCTACCGTTGTGGGAATACAGACCATGATCACAAAGTCTGCAGGTTTAAGGATCAGACCTGTCATAATTGTGGTAAAACAGGACATCTGAAACGAGTTTGCCGGAGCAAGAAGGTGCGAGATAAACCACCTCTGAACCCCAAGACAAAGACCTATATGGTGGGAAGATATACATCATCATCTGAGTCAGAGGATGAGGAAGTGCTCCACAGTTTAGACATACATCATATGCATTCAGCACCCTCTGCAATGACTGTAGAGGTAACCATTGAGGGAAAGAAACTAAAGATGGATGTGGACACAGGAGCAGCAGTTTCAGTTATCACTCAGAAACAATGGAGACAACTTCAGACCCGAACAACTGTCCGCCCAACGCCAATCAAACTGCAGACATACTCAAAGCAGATACTCCACCCACTGGGTTATGCAAAAGTGCAGGTATTGTACAAGGGTCAGACAAAGAGACTGCCATTATATATACTAGAGAATGGGGGACCCCCTCTCTTTGGGAGAGACTGGATTGCTCACTTTGGTATGCCAGACATCGCCATAAATCCCTGTAACACTGTGACAATTCCATTAGGAGATAATGAGGGATGGGTGGTGTCCCTGAAGCAGCGGTTCCCAAAGATCTTTGATGACCAGTTGGGGAAAATAAAGCATGACTGTGTGAGACTCAAGCTGAAACCCAACGCCCAGCCTAAATTCTTCAAAGCTCGCACAGTACCTTTCGCACTCCGAGCAGGAGTGGAAGCAGAACTAAGTCGGATGGAGGAACAAGGTGTCATCTCAAAGGTAGAGCACAGAGAGTGGGCATCACCTGTTGTACCAGTGAAGAAAGTGAATGGGGACTTGCGCATTTGTGGCGATTTCCGCATGGCACTGAACTCCCAACTGGAAATAGACCAGTACCCTCTACCCAGAGTAGATGACATTTTTGCCTCTCTTGCAGGGGGTCAAAAGTTCACCAAGCTTGATCTCAAACAAGCATATTTACAGTTTGAGGTCCATCCTTCTTCCCGCAAGTTTCTGACCATCAACACCCACAAGGGACTGTATGAGTACAATCGGATGGTGTTTGGTGTAGCCTCTGCCCCAGCCATTTGGCAACGGAAGATGGATGAGATTTTGGCGGACATTCCTTTCACTCAGTGCCTGTTAGATGACATGCTCATCACGGGACGGACGGACCAGGAACACAAGCAAAACGTGGAGCTTGTGTTGGAAAGACTCCAAGAGCAGGGTCTGAAAGTGAACTTAGCAAAATGCCAATTCATGGTGCCAAAATTGGAGTTTTGTGGCCACCTTGTGGATGCAGACGGTATACACACCACAGAAGCCAAGGTTGATGTCTTAGTCAAAGCTCCTGCCCCAACCAATGTCCAGCAGCTGCGATCATACCTTGGCTTGCTGAACTATTACCACAAATTTCTGCCAGATCTGGCACACACCTTGTTTCCGTTGAACAAGCTTTTGGAGAAACACTCCAGATGGGACTGGTCGGCTGCATGCCAACACGCTTTTGAAGTCTCTAAGCGGAAGCTGTTGGTGTCACGCATGCTTGTTCACTATGACCTCCAGAAGCCTCTGACCTTGGCTTGTGATGCCTCACCCTATGGTCTGGGGGCTGTACTGTCTCACATCTTACCTGATGGGTCAGAAAAACCAGTGGCATTTGCCTCCAGGTCTTTGACAAAAGCAGAAAGCAATTACTCTCACATTGACAAAGAGGCTCTTGCGCTGATATGGGCAATTAAGAAGTTTCACCTGTATGGTAGGGAATTCACCATACTGACAGACCATAAACCACTCCTTCAGATCTTTAGCCCTGACAAAGGCATCTCTCAGACTACTGCGGCCCGCCTCCAACGCTATGCCCTGTTCTTGGGAGCGTACAGTTATAAAATCCAGTATCGCGGTCATGATGCCAATGCTAATGCGGACGCAATGTCCCGACTGACAGGGAGGTCAATGGACTCCTCTCCACCGGTCAAGAGTTGTCATTACACCAGCCTGTCCTTCTTGTCTTCTGGGGAGATAGCAGCCCATACAGCCAAGGATACCTTTCTGAAAACAATACTCTCCTGGGTACGGTCCGGTTGGCCTGCAACCGTCACACAGGATTATGAACCTTATTTCCGTAGGCGTATGGAATTAACTGTGGCTGGTAACTGTGTTTTATGGGGAGACCGAGTGATCATTCCACAGACCCTCCGGAGACACATTCTGGACTTGCTACATACTGGTCATCCCGGGGGCACACGTATGGATATAACACTTTCTCTCTCTCTCTCTCTTGCTGGCAGTTGGGGTGCCATTCACACAGCTGCATCACATTTGTTGCACCTCTTTTGCTGTATTTTTCACACAGACAGACCAGGGGAAGAAAAAGCTGGAGGAATATGGAGAAGACCAGTGGCAGAAGCGGAGGAAGTTGGAGGAAGAAGCGGGGGAAAGAAGAAGCTGGAGAAGACCGGAGGATGAAGCAGGGAAAGAAGAGGGCATTTTTAATAAAGGAATTGTCAAAAATTGGCTATTGTCTTTTGACACATTTCACTGCCTTTTTTGGTGAATGTGTAGGGGTAAAATGCACCCGATACCCATTCACATAGGGGGGCCAGGATCTGGGGGCCCCCTTGTTAAAGGGGGCTTCCAGATTCTGACAAGTCCCCCCCTGCAGACCCCCACAACCACCGGGCAAGGGTTGTGGGGATGAGGCCCTTTTCCCCATCAACAAGGGGACAAGGTGTTTTGGGGGGGACCCCAAAGCACCATTCTCATGTTGAGGGCATGTGGCCTGGTATGGTTCAGGAGGAGGGGGTGCCTCTCTCTTGTCCCCCCCCCCTTTTCCTGTGGCCTGCCAGGTTGCGTGCTTGGATAAGGGTCTAGTATTGATTTTGTGGGGACCCCACACCATTTTTCAAATTTTGGTGCAAGATTTCCCTTAATATCCATACTAGACTCAAAGGACCTGGTGGGGAGAACCTACGCAGTTTTTTTTTCTTTGATTTTAACTTTATATTGCTGGGAACCGGCAATTCATTACAGCTGCGGGCAATTTTAAATAAAATGTTTTCCTTTTAGAAATGTAATTTTGCTTTGGTACAGTAATAAACACGGGAAAGATGCGCTTCTTTACAGGCATACTATAGACACCCCCCAGGCACGATATTTAAACAAATTTTTACTTTTTATTGTTTCACTTTAAGCATTATTAAAATCACTGCTCCTGAAAAAACGTCAAAAATTTTTTTTTCCAATTGATACATGTCCCTTGGGGCAGGACCCGGGTCCCCATGCACTTTTTTATGGCAAAGAACTTGCATATAAGCCTTCAGTGAGAACTTTGAATTTTGCAGGTTCGAGCCCCATTGACTTCCACTATTCCCGCATATGTGATCTGACAAGCATTTTTGCCGGCAATAGCGCTGCTTTCCAGTAGCATTAGCGCTCAGTTTCTGTGAGTTGAAGTCTTAATTGGGCACTATTTTCTGGGACTGCAGGATCATTTTTCAGCGCTATAGTAAATGACCCCCTGTATGTCTCTGTTGTTGAGTCTTCTCACTTCCTGTCTGGTAAAATAATGTCAGCAGGACAGGAATAGAGAATAAATCTCTAATGCTGCGTACACACGATCGGACTATCCGGTGGACTGTGCAGCTGAGGTCCGCCGGACTTTCCGAACGAACGGAACTGCCCACACACGACCAGACTTTTCTGGCAGACTAGGAAAAAACGGCGTGGGGGTCCCCCCAAAGTCCATAGCAGACCCTTATCCGAGCATGCAGCCTGGCCGGTCAGGAAAGAGGGTGGGGATGAGCGAGCGCCCCCCGTCCTGAGCCGTAGCAGGCTGCGTGCCCTCAACATGGGGCAGTGCTTTGGGGAAGGGGGGCCCTGCGGCCCCCCCACCCCAAAGCACCTTGTCCCCATGTTGATGAGGACAAGGGCCTCTTCCCGACAAACCTGGCTGTTGATTGTCGGTGTCTGCGGGCGGGGGGCTTATCAGAATCCGGGAGCCCTCTTTAATAAGGGGGCCCCCAGATACCGGCCCCCCACCCTATGTGAATGAGTATGGGGTATGATGTACCCCTACCCATTCACCTGGTGAAAAAAGTGTAAATAAAAAAACACAACACAAGTTTTTAAAATAATTTGACAGATCCGGGGGTCTTCTTCCATCTTGGGGGGTCTTCTCGCCGGACTCCTCTGTTATCTTCTGTTCTTTTGCTAGCTCTTTTACTAGCGGAGGAGCCCGGCTTTTTTCTTCGTCGTCGCCACCGTCCGGGGGTCTTCTTCGGACTCCGGGGGTCTTGTCCCACTCTTCGAGTTCTTCTTGCCGGGCCTCTGCTATCTTTCTGTAGCTCTTTTACAAGCGTTGGCCCAGTCTTCTGCCACCGCCGCTGCCTTCTCTTCTTCCTTCCGATGATCACACAGCACTCTATCTGGCCGCAATGGCAGGGACACGTTGTGCGACGACTTATATAGGGACAATGGGCGGGGTCACCGGGTGATGTCACATGGTGACCCCACCCCTAATGATGTCACAGTCCCAGCATCCTCCGGGACTGTGACATTATAAGGGGCGGGGTCACCACGTGGCACCACCCGGTGACCCTGCCCCTTGTCCCTATATAAGTCGCCGCACAACGCGTCCCTGCCATTGCGGCCAGAGAGAGCATTGTGTCAACATCGGAAGGAAGAAGAGAAGAAGGCAGCGGTGGCAGGAGAAGACCGGGCCAACGCTAGTAAAAGAGCTATAAGAAGATAGCGGAGGCCCAGCAAGAAGAGCCAAAGATCGGGACAAGATCCCGAAGTCGTAAGAAGACCCCCGGACGGCGGCGGCGACGAATAAGAAAGCCGGGCTCCTCCACTAGTAAAAGAGCTAGCAAAAGAGCAGAAGATAGGGGAGGAGTCCAGCGAGAAGACCCCCCAAGATGGAAGAAGACCCCAGGAGCTGTCTAATAAATTATTTTAAAAACTTGTGTTGTGTTTTTTTATGTACACTTTTTTCACCAGGTGAATGGGTAGGGGTACATCGTACCCCATACTCATTCACAGAGTGGGGGGCCGGTATCTAGGTGCCCTCTTATTAAAGGGGGCTCCCGGATTCCGATAAGCCCCCTGCCCGCAGACCCCAACAACCAATGGCCAGGGTTGTCGGGAAGAGGCCCTTGTCCTTATCAACATGATCGGCCGGGCTGCGTGCTCAGATAAGGGTCTGGTATGGACTTTGGGGGGACCCCCACACCGTTTTTTCAGCGTAGGAGTCCCCTTTAAATCCATACCAGGTGACGGGGCTAGAGAGGTATCAATCTCACCGATGGAGGCGGCGACATTCACTTCCTTCGCAAGTCCCGTCTACCTGGAGCCACATTCAAAATGAACGGACTTTTCTCTATGTGTAGGCAAGTCCGTTCATTTCAAAAGTCCGACGGACTAGCACACAGACGGACGAATTGTCCGCCGGATTGCTGAATCCGGCGGACAACTTTGAGTCAAAACTTCTTTCTAAGTCCACTGGACTTTTGGGAAGAAAAAGTCCCCACGCACGGGCAGATTGTCCGGCAGACTCTGGTCCTCCGGACCAAGTCCACCGGATAGTCCGATCGCGTGTACGCGGCATAACTGTGCCCCAGTTCTAAACCTTCCCCACATTATCAAAATAGGTAAAAGAATGGCTAGACATGCACTTTAAACTCACCATTTCAGGCAAGTACGGTACATAACTTCTCCTAATACAATCTTTTCAGCTACTTATCCACTGCTACCTCATTTATATTTGACAAGCCACATAATGTCACTTTGTATAATATATTTATTGCCTTATTCCTCTAGATTGTAAAATCTTTCTTATGGGCCCTCCCTTTGGCTGTATTTTGTTATTGTTTTTCTATACTATATATTTGTACATGTTTTATCATTTGATCTATACATTGGCACAAAGATAATATGGAGAACCTTGTAAATCATAAATACTTGTGGTCCGTTGTACATCGAGAGCCACTTATTTACAGCACTTATAAAGGTTTCAGTATTGATCCAATTGTACTGAATCTAGGGACTGCAATCTGAGAATTGATGATGACGATGGTGATGATAATAAGGTCTAACAAAGCCCAAACTATATTGAAAAATGTTTAACTAGTACTGAACACTGTGACACCCTAAGTTTCCACAGAATATGCAAGTTGGTAACAAAGGTCAGATCTAAATCTCATGTCTGTGGTAGGCACCCATCATGGAAGGTGACACATTTGACAAAGAACAGTCCTACTGTAATATACTTTCACACTATCATAAACCTCCACTAGTCAAGGCCTCAAAAGACAAGGCCCTGTCATAAACAGTCTAAAGAACAAGTTGGGCAGTGTATATATATATATATCCTAAAACTGAACTTTCATATATCTTATCTACCAGCTTTAATTCATATTTAATTTCGCCTATTGTGATGGAGTTGCCTTCAGAAGATACCTGTCAGTTAGACATCAACCATGCCTATTTGACAAGGTCCAGAAGACTTAGGCCGCGTACACACGGGCGGATTGTCTACCCAACTAAGTTCGTCAGACAATCCGACAGACAGTCCGTTCAACTTTTGAATGAACGGACTTGACCACACACGATGAACAGACAGTCCGCTGAAAGCTTGCGCGATGACGTGTACAGCACGTACGACGGGACTAGAAAAACGACGTCCAATACACTGCAATGCAACCTTCGGCCGTGTAAATCCTTTCTGAGCATGCGCCATACTTAGTCCGTCCAACTTGCCTACACACGAGAGGACTGTCCGCTGAAACCAAGTTTGGACGGACAAAACCAAGTTTGGACGGACAAAATTACGGAAATTCCGAAAGACTTAGTTCGTCAGACTGTCCGCTGAAAAAGTCCGCTGAAGCCCACACATGAGCGGATTGTCCGCTGAAACACGGTTCAGCGGACTAAGTTGGGCAGACAATCCGCCCGTGTGTACGCGGCCTAATAGGGCACTTTAGGCCTCCTAAAACAAACATAATTAAGATATATGTCATGCTTGGTATTTAATAAATTGTAGTTTAATTCTGCTAAATTATATGCTGGTTGTCAGATTGTGAAATCTTGCCATTTGGAAATACAGCTGTATTTAATATAGACAAGAGGCCAGGGGCGGATCCAGGGGGGGGGGCAACGGGTCAATTGCCCCCCCCGAGAATACCGGTAGGCTGGTTCCGCGGGTCCAATCGCGGCCGGTTCCGCGGGTACCAGCGGGCCGGTTCCGCGGGTCCAATCGCGGCCGGTTCCGCGGGTACCAGCGGGCCGGTTCCGCAGGTCCAATCGCGGCCGGTTCCGCGGGTCCAATCGCGGTCGGTTCCGTGGGTACCCGCGCGGCTGGTTCCGCAGGTACCCGCGCTGAGTGGACGGTGAGGGGGGGGGGCAGCTGGGCGGCTTAGGAGGGCTGCTGGCCAATCAGGAAGCCAGCAGGCAGGGGAGCAGGGAGATAACATCATCTCTCACTGCCCTGCATCCCTCCAGTTCCGCCCTCACTGTGTAGGAAACTGTGTGCAGCAGAGAGATTGCATCATCTCTCTGCTGCCTATCTTCACTCTGGGACCCAAGAAAAGACCACCTTAGCAGAAAAGTGACACAGTAGGTGACAATCCGCAATGTGTGGCAGACTACGTGGCAAGTGGCAATCCGCAATGTGTGGCAGGCGACGTGGCAAGTGACAATCCGCAATGTGTGGCAGGTGACGTGGCAATCCGCAATGTGTGGCAGGCTACGTGGCAAGTGGCAATCCGCAATGTGTGGCAGGCTACGTGGCAAGTGGCAATCCGCAATGTGTGGCAGGCAACGTGGCAATTGACAATCCTCAATGTGTGGCAGGTGACGTGGCAAGTGGCAATCCGCAGTGTGTGGCAGGCTACGTGGCAAGTGGCAATCCGCAATGTGTGGCAGGCAACGTGGCAAGTGACAATCCGCAATGTGTGGCAGGTGACGTGGCAAGTGGCAATCCGCAATGTGTGGCAGGTGACGTGGCAAGTGGCAATCCGCAGTGTGTGGCAGGTGACGTGGCAAGTGACAATCCGCAATGTGTGGCAGGTGACGTGGCAAGTGACAATCCCCAATGTGTGGCAGGTGATGTGGCAAGTGACAATCCGCAATGTGTGGCAGGCAACGTGGCAAGTGACAATCCCCAATGTGTGGCAGGTGACGTGGCAAGTAACAATCTGCATTTGGTGACAAGTGACGTGGCAAGTGACAATCCACATTTGGTGGCAGGCGACATGGCAAGGGACATTCTCAGGGCTCCCACTGATTCTGCATTATGGTGAGTTGAACCATTTAATTTTATATTACAATGTATTAATAGAAATAATGCGCTTCAATCATCCTGACACCATAACAACTATGGTGCCGTAATGACTGAAGCGCAAATACCAGCCATTTCCCATATAAATTGCCCCCAAAAAAACATATTTTATAGCAGTGCCCCTCCCGAGATTAGACTCTGGATCCGCCCCTGCAAGAGGCAGGCAAAAAACGTGGTCAAACAGTCTAGGGTCAGTTCCAGAGCAGCCAGAGGTATGTACAGAAGCAGTAGGCAGAAGTGTGGTTGAAAAACAGGCCAGAATCAGTTCCGGTGTTCTGCCGTATAGTGTCCGGCCATCAAATAGTGTCCGACCCGTACTGCGCATGCGCAGTACGGAGCAGACGAAGCTTTGGAAAATCTCCGAAGCTGAACGGCGCTTGCGCCGTGAGTGGAGGTGTTAGCCCCACCATCCAAGCGGACATACGGTTGTGAATATTAGAGGGCCCCTCGCGGGCGAAGCTTCGGGCTCGGCCTCGCTGCTCTTGGCTCTTTTTTATTCCTACTCTATGTCCACTTGGATAGTGGGGATAGAACCTGGACTTACGGCGCAGGCGCCGTTCATCCTCGGCAATTTTCGGAATCTGTATTGCTGTGTACTGCGCATGCGCAGTACGCAGCGGACACTATCGGATGGAGGACGTTATATGACAAGACACCGGAGCAGGCAGAGGTATCGGTAGGCAGAAGCATGGTTAACTAATAAGCCAGGGTCAGTTTTGTAAGAGGCAGAGGTATGTACAAAATCGGCACGGAAAAGCTGTGGTCGAATTAACAGGCCAAGGTCAATTCAGGAGCATGCAGTAGCATAAAGGGGTGTGAAGGTAAATGGCAGGAATTGAGGATTACCTTTACCATACTTCACTATTAATGTAGAGAAGTATGGTAATGGTGGAAACAGTCACCTATGCAGAGGCCTTGTTGGGAAGGACACTGGGGTCAATACTAAGAGGTGTCTCTTCTAACATCTCCTCTGGTAAACTATGAAACTATAAAAACTCTACATTTTTTTTTGGACGTTTTTGGCCTGTTGGTCTGGGAGGGATTTTATCAGGAAAATTGCATTCGGAGAGTCACATCTACTTGAATGCTTTCTGGTTGGCCATTCGGGAATATAAGGGCAGTGATGATTTCCTCCTGGTAGCCAAGGAAGGGTTGGAGGCTTTCGTTGGAGTTGCGGTAGATTATATAGGAGTTTTATATGGCAAAATTAAAAAGATAAATTGAGACTTTTTTAAACCAATGGTACGTTCGTCTTGTGGCAAGGTAGGGTTTGAGCATTTGATCATTGAAGTTGACTCCCCCAATGAACAAATTGTATTTGTGGACACTTGTTGGCTTTTGGATCGGGCCATTCCTTTTAGGGATTTTCACGTAGGTGTTATTGTGGATTGGAAACAGCATGTAGACCTCTCTTCACAGCTAGAATTTATTCATTCTGCAGACTCACAGACTCCTCTCTTCTTAACTTCATATTAACAAGCCTTTGAGGGAATCCCTTTCTGTTTTTTTTTTTTGTTGTGCCACATGTTGGAGTCTTCTTCCTGTGAAGGTTGCAGAAAAGGGGCAAACTGGTATAGGAGTTATCTACATACAGGTAATAACCCTTTTCCAGGAGTGGGTAAATGAGGTCCCAAACGACTTCCCACTTGATCCTATGTAGTCTGGGCATTCAGGGAGGGGGATGCAGCTGGGTGTCCTTCCCTTCATACACCATGAAGACACATAGGTGTACTATGTGGCTCGGTCGAATCATTTATAAACTTTCACCCCATAGCAGGCCCTTTTACTGGGGATAAATTGCTTAAAGCCCAGCCTGCCAGTAAATTTGACAAGCGACTCATCCACGCCTATATGTTGGTCCAGGGTAAATAACTGGGAATTTTTCTGAAAAATAATTTCGAAGTGGCTGAATTTTAATAAAGCTTGTCATATGTTGAGATATGTTGAGTCATTCTGGGGGGGGGGTCACTGGATATTGATATTGTAATGTAGGAACCTAATTTTCATTAAATATCTGGTTCTGGTCATTACATGCAGAGAAGATTGGCGTGTTTGGATGGGGTGGGTTTACCAATACGAATGTAACTAATTTTTTTTGGTGAGTCCCATACTGAATGTGAGGACCAAAATTCTGCATCTTCACCTGAACTCCTGGCTGGGCAGTAAAAGAGGGGATGTTAGCTGCTCCTGAGTTAGGAGGAAGCCATAGGGGGTTCTGAAGGGAAGTCCAGCATGGGTCCTAACCCTTTGGGGCTGAGGTGACACCCCACTAGTGCTTGGCCTTTCTTGCCGAGGTACTGAGCTAGTGGATGGCACTGTGGTGCTGCTGGATGCCACTGCCTCCTCCTCACCAGTACGCCCAGAGTCAGAATCAAAAGAGGAATTCTATACAGAGGAGGTGTATTACTGGCTAGATCACCAGTTGAAAACAGAGAGGAAAGAGAAAACTACATCTAATGATTGGTAAGCTACAATATATTACATTTTTGGTGTGTTGGGTTTAATACCGCTATAAGGCCCAGATGATCTCAAGATACTTTTTACTGAAGCTCACACTCATGGATCACATTTAAATTCGGAGTATAAGGACAATATTTTTTCCACTATGTTTTTTTCTCTGTAGAAAAGGAAAGCAATAAATACAAGTTAAGCCCCTTTCAGGAAATTAAAGAATATAAAACAGGCTAACCTACTGTGGAATATTTTCCTCATATGGAAGCAACAAAATTGTTTTCCACTGCAAAAGAATTCTAAGAACTTCCAACCCATTCCATTGATAAAATTAACCGAATAATAATTTTCTTATTCTGCAGGAACTAGGAAAAGATGCTACAGTCTAGAATTCTGACCAAAAATGCTTATAACTAACACAAAAAAGAATAGCCCATAAGCATGCCATATGTCACTTTACGATAACTTTAATTTTGATAAGAGATGTTAAACCACCTAAAGCTGGCATAAAGGTACGTGCAGCCTATTTTCTCCACTGCAGGTGGCGCTCATCCCCATCGGTACTTTGGGGAGGAAGTAGAGAGGAACCTATTTCCTCTATGGTTTTCTTGGTCACAGGGGGTCACCAGCATCCAATCGGATAGCTTCCTCCCTGTGACCAAGAAAACCATGGTGGCCATATTGAGACAGGCAGAGTCTGGCTCCTGGGTTTGGCCTGCATTTTGTGTGTAACTAGAGTAGAGACAGGTCACCTGTCTGAGAGGGACAGTACTTAGCATCAGGAAAAGGTTCCGGTGGAGTAGGGGTGCCATCTTTCCTGGAAGCCTCCCAAATTGGTTACGGACCAGCCAGGCCGCATTCCACTCCTTGCGACAGATGCTTCTGGCACCTCATTCTCAGTCTATGGTTTCCTCGCTGTTACAACTTGTGAGTGTTCCTGTCCGGGTTGCTTATCTGCCGGGTTTGTTGTGTATTGCTGGACTTCTGTTGCAATAAATTCCTGTTACTGCCCTTGGGCTCCGTGTGCTTTCTGCCCACAGCATCACGCTGCACCTATCCACAGGCATGTCTAACTCATGTCCAAGGGTAAGCCACAAAGGCTGTTACGCCTTCATCCGTGGGCTGCACTTTCACAGATTTTGAAATAATTTGAATAGAGTAAATTTGGATTTGAATAGAAGAGAAATAAAGAATAGAAAAGAATAGAAAATAGAAGAATAGAATAGGATAGAAAAAAACAATACAATAGAATGGAAGGAATATAACCATCTTCCGAAATTCAAATTTAAAATAGAATAAATTTGAATTTGAATGCCGATTAGAATTTTTCTGAATTTGGTTGAATTGAATTTGAAAACGAATAAATATAATGAAGCTAATCAAATTCCGATTTTTTTTTAACTAAATAAAATTATTTTATCAGGGAAACAAAACACATTATTACCCTTCTGCACATGTTTATTACACACCCCTGTGTGGGAATGCTAAGTGCTTAAGTGGCCAAATGTCAGCACTGTCTTACAGGAGGAAGGGGAGTGAGTCCCATGAGCCTCCATACCCAACAATCTCAGGTTTTTCTCTTTGCTCTCAATTGAGTAGTAGAGGAGCAAAGAGAATGTAAGTAGGAGAAGCAGCTAAGTGAACCTGGTGCTTTACTCTACATTAGGGGCGCCTAACTTTTTGAAGAGCGAGGGCCACTTAAATGACTTGGTAATCGGTCACAGGCCACAATGAGACAAGTGGGCGGATGACAAATCTGTGTCCACTCCGCATATACAGAGCAGACATGGACACAGCATGCTCTACTCTACAGGTGCAGCGCAGTATACCTGTGGCTTTCCTGCGGGTTAACTGCACTTTGCCATAGATTTCTATTATATCCTGCAGGTGTGTTGCACTTTCTGAAAGTGCACCAAACCTGCTGGTAATAACAGAAGTCTATGACTCAGTTCAGGTAACCCACAAGTGTACTACCCTGCACCTGCAGATCAGTTTGAAAACAGCCCAGTGTAGCTAGTGTACCAGTGTAGAGAACAGATACATTATGCCCATTGCTGTTTGATTTGAATTATAAACTGACCTCAATCTTCACTTTTTCCTCAGGATTTCTGCAGGTATGGCTGGTGGCTGCTGCTGTCCCCCATGCAGGTATGGCTGATGGCTGCTGCTTAATCTGACGAAACACCGGCACCAGTCTGCTCTGTCAGACTGGAAGTACATCACTGCTAACAGGAAGTCCTGAGACGGCCATATTACCGGAGCCCATAGTGCCAATAAGCATACAGGTTGTCCAAGATGACATGCTTCGAGGTCTTGCCTCTTTGTCAAATCTCCAATAGCATGGAAGTAACCACCCTTGTTTCAATTTACATTTAAAAAATGCGTTCTATATACAAAAAAATAAAAAATAAAATATAAATCACCCAAAAAAGTAAGCTGCTTATTGCCCATTGAGGGACACAGGAATGTATTTAATTCCTCCTCATTTGGGTTATAATGCTGCCTCCAGGATGCTGTGTTTGAGTACTTAGCACATTCCTGTATGCTTCAGTGGACTTCAAGAAAAAGAGTTTACTGTCAGTACAAAAATCTTATTTCCCTTGTTTTTATTTTTTATTTTTTCTTAATTCAGAAGAAGATAGTGGCTAAAGTAAATGATTGTGAGACATTATAAAAAAAAGGCAGTTTTTCATGACCTGTAAGGCGCAATAGGTAGAGGATGTGACTGTCTATGCAGCAGAGTCCAGGCTCAGCCACAGAGGTAAACTTCTGCTATACACTTCATTCATCTGATTGCTACTATTCTTCCTCCACACTGCGAGGTGCTGAGAGCTCTGACTGCTCACAACACATGTTCCTGGCATATCGCATATCTGCACTTTCCCTGAGCTTGGGTCATTAGCTTTAGGGTAACATTGTCCTGTCCTTTATTTATTACTATAATGCAGCAGAAATCTCCCATTACATTTAAACCCTTACTAGTCAGTGACCACATACAGCTGCACATTAAAATGGACCTAATGTCAAAAAGTATGAAAGCTTCTGTAGTTAGAGACTCTGTCAACAGAAGAACAAAAATCTTCCCATAAGAATATATATATACATTTAGCAGAAATTATTTAGTTTTATAAAACCTGTAAATTCCTCCCTTGTCTAGACATCCAAAAACCCTTATGCCCTGTACACACGGTCGGACTTTACGATCGGATAGTGTTTTCGGAAAATCCGATCGTGTGTGGGCTCCATCAGACTTTTTCTGTCGGAATTTCCGACACACAAAGTTTGAAAGCTGGATCTAAAATTTTCTGACAACAAAATCCCATCATTTAAATTCCGATAGTGTGTAGACGAAAGCTATTGGCTACTGCCCTCTTTATAGTTCCGTCATACGTGGTTTGCGTCACAGCGTTCTTGACGATCGGAAATTCCGACAACTTTGTGCGACCGTGTGTATGCAAGACAAGTTTGAGCCAACATCTGTCGGGGGACGGGTCACTTAAAAAAAACATTTTTAAATTAATAATTTTTTTTTTACACTGTTGCTATCTTTTTTTTTTTTTTAGCACTTTTATTTCTGTCACAGGGAATGTAAACATCCTTGTGACAGCAAAAGGCATGTGTCAGGTACTCTTTATGGAGGGTTCTGGGGTCAATAAGACACCAAGATCAGTGTTTTTGAATACTTTTGATTTTTTAAAAATGGCACCATTGATATCCTGGTAAACCGGAAGTGATGTCATCTCATTGCTTCCGGGTTACCATAGCTGAGACCTGATCAGAGCTGATTGTATGGGCCTCTGACTAGCCAGCGGACATGACGGCTAGTAGCTCGGGGCTCCCGGTTAGACGGGAAAGCCGCAGAAGGCGGCGGGGGGGGGGGGTACAGTTGGACACATACCCTCCCGCTGCTTGTAACGGATACCTAGTGGCTAGTTAGCCACTCTGGCTGCTATAACATGAGAGCGGACCGTCGGGCGTCACCCTGGTACAAATGACGGACCAGGTACCTGGTTTGGCGGCAAGTGGTTACATTCAGAAAAAAAATAATTCATAGAAAGGATAAATTTGTATAAATATAAATCTCAAAGACCAGGAAGGAATTTGAATAAGCACTAATATAAATTATGCGCTATTCCCTATGTTAAAGTGTATGACACAAACTAAAAATAACTAATATATACACAACAATATGTGAATTAGGTAGCCTCAATCCCTCAAGACTAGGGATGAGCCGAACACCCCCCGGTTCGGTTCGCACCAGAACTTGCGAACGACCCCCGCGTTCGGTACGAACGTTAGAACCCCATTGAAGTCTATGGGACTCGAACGTTCGAATTGGAAAGTGCTAATTTTAACGGCTAATATGCAAGATAGTGTCCTAAAAAGGGTTTGGGGACCTGCCTCCTGCCTCAGGGGACATGGGTCACTGCAAAAAAAAGTTTTAAAAACGGCCGTTTTGGCGGGAGCACTGATTTTAATGACGATTAAAGTGAAAAAAAAAAAGTGAAATATTCCTTTAAATATGGTGCCTGGGGGGTGTCTGTAGTATGCCTGTGAAGTGCCACGTGTTTCCCGTGTTTAGAACAGTCCCTGCACAAAATGACATTAAACGGAAATAACACCATTTAAAACTGCTTGCGGTTTTAATGTTATATCTGGTTCCTGCAATATGGTTGAAAATCATTGAGAAACATGGCATGGGTAGCCCTCCCTGCCCATTACCAGCCTATTTGGGTCTTGTACGCATATTAAGGGGAACCCCGTACCCATATTAAAAAAAGGAAATGCGTGTGGCCCCCAGGCCCTATATACTCAGAACAGCAGTATACAGGCGGTGCAAACAAGACAGGGACTGTGTAGGTTTGTTGTGTTAAGTTGAATCTGTTTGTCATTTTCAACCGGTACATTTTTAAAGTGTAGCTCCAGTCAAAAAAACTATCTTTAAGCTTTTTGGAAAACATAGGGAAGGGTTATCACCCCTGTATAATTTGTTTTGTCGTCCATCTTTTTTCATCTCACTTGCTGCTGTCTCCTTGCGTTTGCAAGTAGGAGATGTTTGTAAGTTGGATGTTTGAAAGTAGGGGCCTGCCCTATATTATAGCGGTATGTACTGGGTACAGAGCACGCAGACAGCACGCACTATCTCCTAACACTACTGACTGCAAGCTCTATTATTAACCACTTGTTAGCCCAATGTTTGCATAAAGTGAAAGATGAAGTTATGCTGAGTAAATAGATATCAAACATGTCACTCTTCAAAATTGCACATGCCCGTGGAATGGCGCCAAACGTCGCTACTTAAAAAATCCCCATAGGCTACGCTTTAATTTTTTTTTTACTGGTTACATGTTTTGAGTTGCAGAGGAGGTCTAGGACTAGAATTATTGCTCGCGCTCTAACATTCTCGGCGATACCTCACATGTGTGGCACATGCGAGCACATGGGCGCTTTAATTTTTATTTTATTTTTTTATTGTTCATTTTACTTTATTTATTTTAGTTTGACATTTTTTTCCCCAAAAATATATTTTTGATCACTTTTATTCCTATTACAAGAAATGTAAACATCCCTTGTAATAGGAATATGGGGTGACAGGTCCTCTTTACAGTGAAATCTGGGGGGTCAATATGACCCCACATCTCACCTCTAGGCTGGGAAGCCTGAAATAAAAAATAAAAAAAAGATTCTGGCTTTGATCGTACTGGCGAGTTGGTAGAAGCATCGGAGGGCGGTGAGGGGTGGGGGGCGTCTATGGCTGGGTATTTCAGGGTATCACCGAGTATGGCTGGGTATCTCTGAGTATGGCTGGGTATGGCAATTTATGGCAGGGTATTACATAGTATTGGCGGGGTATTGGCGGGGTACTACAGAGTAATAGCAGGGTACTGCAGAGTATTGGGGGGTACTACAGAGTAATGGCAGGGTACTGCAGAGTATTGGGGGTACTGCAGAGTAATGGCGGGTACTGCAGAGTAATGGCGGGTACTGCAGAGTATTGGGGGGTACTGCAGAGTAATGGGGGGTACTGCAGAGTAATGGGGGGTACTGCAGAGTAATGGCAGGGTACTGCACTGCAGAGTAATGGCAGGGTACTGCAGAGTATTGGGGGTACTGCAGAGTAATGGCGGGTACTGCAGAGTAATGGCAGGTACTGCAGAGTATTGGGGGGTACTGCAGAGTAATGGGGGTTACTGCAGAGTAATGGGGGGTACTGCAGAGTAATGGCAGGGTACTGCACTGCAGAGTAATGGCAGGGTACTGTACTGCAGAGTAATGGCGGGGTACTGCAGAGTAATGGCAGGGTACTGCAGAGTATGCACTGGTATTGCAGAGTATTGGCAGGGAATTGAGGGGTTAAATTCGGTGAGCAGCGATGTGGGCACTGCAGATGCAGCCCACATCACTGCTGACACCGATCTCTTTCCCCTCCGCTGTACCGATCGGTACAGAGAGGGGAGGGAGGAACAGGCGTCATAACATGACGCCGGTTTGTTTCCAAGTGATCACTCCATCATTTGACGGAGCAATCACGTGGTAAACGGCCGCTATGAGCTACCGTGATCCGTGATGCGACCCGGCAGTCACGGATGCTCTCGAGTGCGCACACCTCGGGGCACGCGAGAGCAGAATTCTGGGAGGCCGTTAATTAACAGCCTCTCAGAGTTAAACAACCCCCCTGAAGCCGTTAATCGGCAATGGGCAGTTGTTAAGTGGTTAAAGCTAGATCACTAGCTATATAGGTGAGGTGAATATAGTGGTGTATACTGCAGTCAGGGCACAGACAACAACCACTACACAGCAGCAAGATAGGAAATCAGCCAAAAACGATTGGTGTGTACTGTGTTGAAGGTACACAGAACACCCACTGCTTCAGATGCTAAGTAACACACTACACGAGGCCGCCTCAAAGGCGGCCTTATATAGTGTGGGGCGTGCACTACACAGCCTGAGCTATGATTGGCCACAGGCAGGATGCCTGTGGCCAATCATGGCTCTCCTCGCTGCCGGCGCTGCGATTGGCCAAGCATGCGGGGTCACAGTGCATGCTTGGCCAATCATGGGGCAGCAATGCACTGCGCCACCGCAGTGCATTGTGGTCCGCGCGCGCGTCACTCGAATTTTGACGCGAACGGCCCAAACGTTCGGAATTCGCCGAACGGCCGAACAGCCAATGTTCGAGTCGAACGTACGTTCGACTCGAACACGAAGCTCATCCCTACTCAAGACTAATAATGAATAAATAAGTGCATAAAATACACTATATAGTGCTAAAAACAATATGTAAAGATGAGCAAGCATAAAACCTGTATATGCAATAAAAGAAATAAGATATGTGATTTATGTGATAATCAATTGCATCACACACAGTTCATATATATGAGCAAAAATGCAGTTAAAGGAACACTTTCAGACACCGTTCTGCATCCTTCCCCTGTGCTAAAAAGCGCCAAAGTATTGCGAAAAAATGTCTTAATGGATTCCACTTATAAGTAATCTCCAATGCCTTGAAAACTGATGTTACATAAAGTGAAGTTCACCTCTTACCATATGTGATGGATCCCTGTTACAGAGATCAGACTCGCTTGTGAAATATAACTGTCTGTGTGGATATCACTCTCCTCGGTTCTCTCACAGCCAAACACCTCCAGAGATTAAACTGAGGTGATTCAAAGACACTTACATAGGTGTTCAGCTCATCAACATCCCAGTAATTAGCCTCTAGGGCAGAGCACCGCACCCACTTGGTGGCCCTTGGTGGCTGGTGGTAATTTGGGGGGGCGGCAAACAGTAACACCACCAGATGGGTCTGGAGCACTTACCCCATCTATGGTGGGCAGCGCTTCTCCTGGGCTGCACCGGTGGCTTACCTTGCATGGCGGTGGCTTCCCCTGCTCTACACGGGCATCATGGCGGCTTCCATTTCCTCCCTCCTCCTTGGCAGCCAATTGGGACTCTTCTCTTTTCAGCCAGACCCACTTCTGATTGGCCAGATTGAGGATCAGTGTTTCAATAGCGAATATTAATTCGCTGTTGTAAACCCTGGGTGGGCTTTTAGCGCAATGCTCTGCGCTACGAGCCCACGCTATTTTGAAGCCTATTTGATTTTGCTTCAAAAAAACACCCCCGCCGCTGTAATTCATACGTCCAATCTTCTGACAAGAAAGGTCCCCCCATTGGATAGTGTCTGCCCTGTACTGCTCAGGTGCAGCGCTTGCGCAGTGCTGAGGACAAAGGAGATGCTGAAAGTCTCCGAACATGAACAGAGGTTCATGAGCTGTACATGGCTCCTGCGCAATTCATAGTACATTCTGTCACACGCTCCCGATGCTCGTGGGGGTAGATTTCTCAAATGGGCGGATGTTTACGGGGGAAGGTTTACACAACTGAACAGTGGGTTTAGCAATGTTGATGGGCGGGTTTGGTGAACCTATGAATAAAAATGAAATCAGTAAAGTATTGAAATTGCTTGTGTTATGTATGTAACATTGAACTACTTGCCCTTATCAGCTGTGGCCATCATCGTAAAACTCCTTCAGTTGTGTAATCAGCTCTGCCCATTGTGTAGGCACACCACCCCTTGCAGAGTTGTATGAGCATCGGGAGCGTGCGGGAGCGTGTGACAGAATGTAGTATTAATTGCGCAGGCGCCGTGTAGAGCTCATGAACAGCTGTTCATGTTCGGAGACTTTTGGCATCTCCTTTGTCCTCCGTACTGTGCAAGCACTGAGCCTGCACAGTATAGGGTGGACACTAACCGACGTGGGGACATTTCTCGACAGGACATCGGCATCCTGAAAGGGACCAGATGCATGAATAGGGGGTGGTGGCTGTGGCAGCCTTGGATAGAGGGGGCCTTGGCTAGAGGGGGCAGCACCCGGGTGCCCCTAATGAACAGGCAGCCACTGCCTACTTGTGACATCAGCAAATCAACATTTGCTATTGTCTTCCTGCTTCTCCTCCTGGCCAATCAGGACAGGAAGCGGGTCCTAAGACTGGATTGGCCAGGAGGAGAAGCAACTGGATTGGCCAGGAGGAGAGGGTTTGTTCACTGCCCCCACCAAAAATGGAGCACCAACCACCACTGATATATACTGTATACTTGGGAATGATTCAGCCACATACAGCAGTTTTGTTCATATGAGGTCCCTTACACATGAGGCCTTCCAGCTGTAATGCATCCCTCCCGGCATTTTGGCACCCCAGATGTTTTGGAACTACATTTCCCATGATGCTCATGCACTCTGTAGTGTAGTGTAGTTGAGCATCATGGGAAATGTAATTCCAAAACATCTGGGGTGCCAAGGTTCGCCATCCCTGTTCTAGCATGTTCTGGAAAGAAGTGGGAGGTCCCAGTGATGCTGTCTGTGAGTCACCAGCTCTCCCTGAGTCACACAACCCTGACCTTGACCCATACCCTGGCCCAGAAGAAAAACACACATTTAGGCCCTAACGCATTTCAGAAATTCTTCTTCAGGATGTGACTCACATGTGAATGAAATAATACATTAGAACCCACTCAGGATCTTTTCAAAAGTATCAAGAGATATGATTAACTAAAACTCATAACATGAACATGTTTCCCAAGAAGGTGCATCTGGAGAATCCAAGATGAAACCACTGCACTTCAGATAGAGATACCCAAAAGAGGCCAAGAAGCAACTAGCAGTCTTGCAAACACAATCTTTAATAGGGGGACCAAACCCCAATGGTGTAGCTATAATATCACATCATAAAGAGGTCACCAAAAATGATAATCAAGGCTTCTATATTCAGGCAATGTCAGGGGCTCCCAAAACATGTCCAAAAAAGGGGCAAATGTACCATGTTGGAATTATCTGAACACTGCAGGACTCTAAGATTTTTTTGGACATGTTTTTGGAGCCCTGGTCGTTGCCTGAAAATACAAGCTTTGATTATAATTTTTGGTATCGGTGACCTCTTTATGATGTGATACACCATTGGGGTTTGGTCCCCCTATTAAAGTTGGTGTTTTCATTACTGGTAGTTGCTTGATTATCATTTTTGGTTTACGAGTGACCTCTTTAGGATGTGATATTATAGCTACACCGTTGAGGTTTGGTCCCCCTTTTAAAGATAGTGTTTTCCTGACTGTTGGTTGCTTCTTGGCCTCTTCCAGGTGTCTCTATCTGAAAGGCAATGGTTTCAGCTTGGTTTCTTCAGATGCACCTCCTTGGGAAACATGTTCATTTAATAAATTCATGTTAATCATATCTTTTGATGCTTTTGAAAAGGTCTTGAGTGGGTTCTAATGTATTGATTCCTTTACATGTGCTGTCCTGAAGAAGTATTTCCAAAATGCGTCAAGCCTACATGTGAATTATTGTTTCGAATCTATAAATGTTGTGAACTGCTAAGTGAATAGTATTTTAACATGTTTTTGTATATGTTTTAAATGGAATTTAATAAAATTGTTTTGACGATGCCTCAGTCTTTCTATATATGTCCACATAAAGTCCTATGACTACAAATGGTGTTATAGTATATGTTACTATGCATTAGCTCAACTCTCAAGCCTGAATCTAGCTTAAAAGTAATCAATCAAGACAGAATAAGGGAAATTGGCATCCCCATGTATGTTTCAACACTACGAATGACTGACTTGGAATATGTTTGGGGGTGAGAAGTTCACACTTCACTGGCTACATACTTTTTTAGGCAAAATTACATCAGTTAGTGAAGCCTGACAAAGGCAGCTCCAGATTTTGCATCCTATGGAAGCACATCAGTATTGCGACCTTTATATTTAATCCTGACAGGTTTCTAGTAGTAAACGAGCTCCATGACTTTGTTCTTGGTGTACGTGTCTCAGGACATGCCACAAATATTAAACATTTGGAGAATGATTTAATTTTATTAGCAGTATGTGACTCACTTTCCTGTTCCCCAGATTTCCTATCAAGCCACGGTCAGAGGGTGTCTGAATAGCTGACAGATCTGTCACATTGCAGCTGTCTTTTTGCAGCTACTTCTAACTCAGCAAGTTGTCTGAGAATAGTAACAGCATGTGGAGACAAAAAATGGAGAACAGCAGGCAAATCCGAATGACAGCAGTGTGTGCCTCTAGAACAGTGTGCTGATCATGTCCTACAGTGCCGTGCTGGCAGTACACAAAGCAAAAAGCAAAGTACAGTGCATACTGTTAGTGGTCATTGCAGCATTTAACCACATCAGCTCCGAAAGATTTTAGCCCCTTCCTGACCAGAGCACTTTTTACAATTTGGCACTGCATCGCTTTAAGTGACAATTGCACGGTCATGCGATACTGTGCCTAAACAAAATTTGCATCCTCTTTTTTTTCACAAACTGAGCTTTCTTTTGGTGGTATTTGATCACCTCTATTTTTTGCGCTATAAACAAAAAAAGAGTGACAATTTTGAAAAAAAAAAACAATATTTTTTACTTTTTGCTATTATAAATATCCCCAAATAAAAATAAATAAAAAAGGTTTCTTCATCAGTTTAGGCCGATATGTATAATTCTACATATTTTAGTTAAATTTTTTTTTGCAATAAGCGTATATTAATTGGTTTGTGCAAAAGTTATAGCATCTACAAACTATGTGAAAGAAGTATGGCATTTTTATTATTTACTTATTTTTTACTAGTAATGGCGGTGATCTTTTTAGTGGTACTGCAACATTACGACAGACAGATCGGACACTTTTGACATATTTTTGGGACCATTGACATTTATTCAGCGATCAATGCTATAAATATGCACAGATTACTGTATAAATGTAATTGGTAGGGGTTAACACTAGGGGGGATCCAGGGGTTAAATGTGTGTTCCCTCAGTGTGTTTCAACTGTATGGGGATAGGACTGACTAGGGAAGGAGACATATTGTTGTTCCTACTTAGTAGGAACAAACGACATGTCTCTTCTCCACTGACAGAACAGGGATTTGTGTGTTTACACACACAAATCCCCGTGCTGGCGATTGCGCCTGTTGCCAGCAGTGATCGTGACCACCGGCCATGCGCATAGGGTCCCCCGCTGTGCAGTGGGCATGTGCGCCCTCTGGCGGCTCTTAAAGGATACCCCGTGCATGATCGCAATGTCAACAAGGCTGCCATTCATAACAGCTGCGTTTCCTATGTTGTGGTTGGCCCACAGCTATCACATGGTACCTGGGCCAATCACAGCACCCTGTACCATGTGATTAGCTGTAGCCAATCATAGATCACTATTAATCACAGCTGTTATGAATGTATCCTATTCATGAAAATAGAAAACATTGTTGTTACAACGCCTTTGTTTGTAGACTCTATAATTTTCACACAAACCAATTAATATACCATTTTTTTCCGTTTATATAATAAAAAATGAAAAACCAAGTGGTGATCAAATAAGCTCTCTTTGTATGGGGAGAGGTTGAGAGACACTGAGTACAGCACTCTCTGTGCCCTACTTTTGATCCTTGGGGGCGCCCTGAGCCTACCAGTGTAAAAGGGGCACACTAACCACCAAATTAAAGGGGGCACAATGACCACCAAGGTAAGGGAGCATACGGACCGCCTAGGTAAGGGGGCAGGCTGACCACCAGGGTAGGGGACATGCTGATCATCAGGGTAAAGGGGAACACTGATCACCAGGACACAGAAGCACACTGACCACCAGGGTAAGTGGGGCACACTTTCCGCCAGGACACAAGAATACACTGAACAACAGGGTAAAGAAGGCACACTGGACACCAGGATAATGGGGGCACGCTGACCACCAGGGTAAGGGGCATACTGACCACCAGGGTAGGGGGCATACTCACCACCAGGGTAGGGGGCATACTGACCACCATGGTAAAGAAGGCACATTGACCATCAGGGTAATTGGGGCACACTAACCACTAAAGTAAAGGAGGCATACTGACCACCAGGGTAAGGGAGTACTCTGACCACCAGGATAAGGGGAGCACACTGACCACCAGGAAAAGTGGAGCACACAGACCACCAGGATAAGGGGAGCATGCTGACCAGCAGAGTAAGGGAGCACACTGACACCAGGGAAGGGGCATGCTGAGCACCATTGTAAAGAAGGCACACTGACCACCAGGGTAATTGGGGGCACACTAACCACCATAGTAAAAAAGGAATACTGACCACCAGGGAAAGGGAGCATACTGTCTGCCAGGGTAATGGGGATACACTGACTACCAGGGTAAAGGGCACACTGACTACCTAGGTAAAGGAGGCACATTTACACTAGGGTAAGGGAGCATGCTGACCACCAGGATAAGGGGAGCATGCTGACCAGGACTGGACTTACCATTGGGCTTGACTGGGCTCAAGCCCATGGGCCCTGCTGAGATACATAGCCGAGTGTACTTGGCTCGGCCACGCTCACAGTCACGCCCAGTCCCGCCCTATGATGGGCATAACACAGGGACTGGGTATGACTGCGAGCCGAGTACACCCGGCTACTCTCGGCTCCGCTCGGGACTGCGAGAGGACCCGAGAGCCGCCGAGAGGACCCGAGAGCCGCCGAGAGGACCCGAGAGCTGCTGAGATACACAGAACTGTATCTCGGTGGCGCCATTTTTAAACTTCAAGACTGCAATGACAAGGCTGCAAATGACAATGGGGCAATGCTGCTAATGACAAGGCTACACTGACAAGGCTGCAATGACACTGGACAAGGCTGCAGATGGATGGACAAGGCTGTAGATGGACACTGATAAGGCTTCATTGATGGGCATTCAAATGTAAGTTTTTTCCTTAAAGGGATTGTAAAGGTATTTTTTTTTTTTTTTTTAAATAACAAACATGTTATACTTACCTCCACTGTGCAGCTCGTTTTGCACAGAGTGGCCCCGAACCTGCTCTTCTGGGGTCCCTCTGCGGCTGTCTCTGCCTTCTCCCGCAGGTACTTCTCACATTCATGCAAGCTCCCACGCATGGTGAGAAGCTATAGCCGCTCGCTGTATCACATGGCCCCGCCCCCGGCTCACCCTGTCATTGGATGTGATTGACAGCAGTGCGAGCCAATGGCTGTGCTGCTTTCAATCCATCCACTCCAGCCAATCAGCGGCCAGGCTGAGTGGCGAAGAGGATGTCGGAGGCGAGCGCAGGACTTTTGAGGGGTCAGGTAAGCAAAACGAGGGGGCTGGGGGCACCGGCACTGTCAGATGTTTTTTCACCTTAATGCATAGAATGCATTAAGGTGAAAAAACATTTACCTTTACAACCCCTTTAAACTTCCCTCCTAAAAGTTTTTTTCCTTAAAATTCCCTCCAAAACTTGGGGTGCGTGTTATATGCCGATAAATATACGGTAATGTATAGAAGGTAGGGCCCTAAAGTGACTCAAGCCCAGGGGCCCCCACCATCCTATGTCCTGCCATGCCCTGACGCTGACCACCAGGGTAAGGTAGCATGCTGACCACCAGGGTAAGGGGTAGGTTTGTCACCGTTTCTTCAAGTCAAACCGCAACACTTTAGCGGTGCACACCAATTTTCTTTATAGTATAAACTATAGATATACTTTGCGATAAAATAAAATTTCTAATCATATGAAATCAATCACAAGAGTCTCCCTTTACATCAGAGTCCATGGAGTCCCTGTTTATATCTGAAGCCACAGAGTCCCCCTTTTACATCTCAATCCACAGTCCTTCTTTTACATCTGAATCCACAAAGTCCCCCTTTACATCTGAACTTACAGATTTCCCTTACACTGTAGATTCTGATGTAAGTGAGAACTCTGGGGACTCTGACATAAGGGATGCTCTGGAAACCCTGATTTAAGGGGTAACACTGAGAACTCTGATGTATGGAGAGGACTCAGATGTAAGGGGGAACATTGCTGCCTCTGGTGTAAAGCGGAACACTGATGTAAGGGGTGCTCTGAGAACCCTGATTTACCTTACTGTACTCACTCAGAGGCAGGAGAGAGAACGGGGGGGTAGAGACAGGGATGGATGATGAGCTCACTCATCCCTTGGCAGTCAGCACCTCTTATCTAGATGTATCTGTGGCTGCTGGGCTTCAAATTTCCGGCCCCCACTTTCCGTTTCTGATGCACAGTGCCAGGTATAGGAGTGTGGGCAGACAGAGAGGGGTAGGGACGGGAGGAAGAGGTGTAGATCTGTGAAGGAATCTAATGTACATAATGATAATCAGAAAATGTCTATTTGCTTATGTGTATACATGTTTCTATGCAACTCCTTACTTATTATGTAGTATACAGATTGGCTCTCTGTTCGGAGTTTAAGATGGCGTCCACCCCTTACATCCCACGCGTTAGAAGAATGCATATGAGATAACAGAACCAGCTTCAACCAAACTTCAAGCATCAAGTTTCTCCATTTCTCTTGTATTTTAACCAATAAGATGTACCTATTAGACTGACATAGCAATGACGTATCTTTCTGTATAAAATATTAACACCGCCCACGAATAAATCAGAAGTTAGAAGTAACCGAGCTGAACGTGTCTCTGAGAGTGTTTACTTCTAATGTGCATGCACATTTATACTTTTTAATTAGAAACAGCAGCAGATAACCTTGAACTAGATTGTAGTTCTTATCCATTTCAATTGGCGCCCAGAACATGGGGGCTCCAGGCTTCAATCGAAGGGAGACCTCGTTCCAGGACCAAACAGCTGGCCAAATCAGAGAAGGGGGTTAAGCGCGCAGCCCTAACAGTACGGTAAGCATATTTATTCTTACCATTGTACGACTTCTCTGGTTGGGCCGGTTGATTTTGTCTTGTTGGCTCCTTTAGATTGTCCAAAGAGGCAGGTAACTTATTTCTCACCTGGGGCTGTTTTAACAAACCTGCCAATGGTTTTCTGCTGACTATTATCTGTTCAGTGTCTGTCATTCTGAAGGACTGCAAATTTAGCAGACTGAAAGTGCAGCTGCAGGTGTGTGTCCATCCTCACCCCTATATTCTGCCTCTAGTGTTGGGTTGGAATTCTGCGGGCGTTTATAGATGGGTTACTCGAGGTTGGCTGTGTAGGTCCTCTGAGGGTTTTCTCAGCTGCGGAATTGGCAATCTGAAAGAAGGCTTGCTGGAATTTGGCAGTCTTGCAAACGTCTATAAACGGTTTTCTCGGGTGAGCTTTTCCTGAGGGTTTTTCTCAGCTGCGGAATTGGGCAGACTGAATGAAGGCTTGCTGGAATTTTTCAGTCTTACAACTTAGGTGAGCTGCTCCCGAGAGCTATCTTTGCAGTTCTAAGAGTGTCAGGTGTAATGTCCTGTCCTGAGTGTATTTGTGGATTACTGTTTGCCACACACGAAGAGGGTTGGGGATTGGTGAAGGTGAGAGAAGGTGGCTACCTGAAGGATCAGTTGGGCCATAAGCCACTGCTCCCCACCACCCCTGACGTGCTAGTTTTGAGATTAAACGTACATTACCCGGTGAAAGGGGGATTTGGGCAGACCCTCGAAGAGATAGAACAGAGAGCCACGCAGGAGGGTTATCAAGCTATCAGTTGTCCTCACTCCTGCCTCAAACCGTCAGCCGAGACTGCTGTAGAAGAGCAGAACAGAGTAAAAAAACTGTGGTTACGTGTTGGGAGGCCCAAAGAGAGGAGGGGGAGATGGGTCACAAGAACACTAAGCCGGAGAAAGGAATGCTAGCTTGTGATATTGTGAAGAGGAGAGAGGGCAGTGAAGCAGTTAAAAGGTTGTCCAAGATAGCGAAGGTTTGTGATTTGAAAAACTGTGTTGCTAGACTACAAGCAGAGGAATGGCATGTGCTGATAAGAGAACAAAGGGGCGCTCTGTGTGATAACGGCTTAGTGGATGTGGCAGAAGCATGGTACAGGATGGTAAGGGCATTGCACAAAGAGGGTTGGATAGAAGAGGAAATCAAGAAAGATGCAATTGTATGTGTATCACAGAGTTGATAATGTGGCTGTACTGCCCCCATATACAAAAAACTGGAACAAAGGAGGAGAGGGACAACCCTGCCATCAGCCTTACACCCACTCCCTTCTCACCACCCCAATCCTAGCACAACCCACTGTGACAACTCCCAGTGCACTTCCTGCCGGCAGCCATCTTGGTACACCCAAGCCCTCACTTCAGGCACAGCACAGTGCACTTCCTGCCGGCAGCCATCTTGGTACTCCCAAGCCCTCACTTCAGGCACAGCCCAGTGAACTTCCTGCCGACGGACATCTTGGTACACCCAGTAGGCCCAGCCATGGCCTATACCAGCGATGGCGAACCTTGGCACCCCAGATGTTTTTGAACTACATTTCCCATGATGCTCATGCACTCTTCAGTGTAGTTGAGCATCATGGGAAATGTAGTTCCAAAACATCTGGGGTGCCAAGGTTCGCCATCACTGGCCTATACCCAGTTCTTCCTGTTTTAACCACTTAAGGACCAGGCCTCTTTTTCAGACTTGGTGTTTACATGTTTAAAACAGTTTTTTTTGCTAGAAAATTACTTAGAACCCCCAAACATTTTATATTGTTTTTTTTCTAATACCCTAGAGAATAAAATGGCGGCCATTGAAATACTTTTTTTCACACCGTATTTGCGCAGCGGTCTTACAAGCGCACTTTTTTTGTAAAAAATTCACTTTTTTGAATAAAAAAATAAGCCCAATTTTTTTTTATATTGTGAAAGATAATGGGACGCCGAGTAAATTGATACCCAACATGTCACGCTTCAAAATTGCGCCCGCTCGTGGAATGGCGTCAAACTTTTAGCCTCAAAAATCTCCATAAGCGACATTTAAAGAATTCTACAGGTTGCATTTTTTGCGTTACAGAGGACGTCTAGGGCTAGAATTATTGCTCTCGCTCTACCGATCGCGGCGATACCTCACATGTGTGGTTTGACCACTGTTTACATATGCGGGCGCTACTCATGTATGCGCTCGCTTCTGTGTGCAAGCTCGTCGTGACGGGGTGTTTTTAAAAATTTTTTTTTTCTTTCTTATTTATTTTAATTGATTTTATTTATTTTTACACTGTTTTTAAAAAAAAATAAAAAAATGGATCACTTTTATTCCTATTACAAGGAATGTAAACATCCCTTGTAATAGAAAAAAGCATGACAGGTCCTCTTAAATATGAGATCTGGGGTCAAAAAGTCCTCAGATCTCATATTTGGGCTAAAATGCAAAAAAAAATCTGACATTTCAAAAAAATATACCTTTAAGAGGTATGGGCGGAAGTGACGTTTTGACGTTGCTTCCGCCCTCCTATGGTATAGAGACGAGTGGGGGCCATCTTAGCCTCACTTGTCTCTATGCCCAGCAGATGAAAGGACCCGATCGCCTCCGCCGCTACCGACGGCTCCGATAAGCGGCGGAAGGTGCGGGAGGGCAGCGGGAGGGGGGGTGGCACCTCTCCCGCCGCCGATAGTGGTGATCTCGCGGCGAATCCGCCGCGGAGACCACCGTTATCGTACAGCCGACCGCCGCCTGAAGAGATGGATATCTCGGTTGTGGCAGCAGCTGCTGCCGTTACCGAGATATCCCTCTTCAAAAATAGGACGTACATCGTCGTGCGGCGGTCGGCAAGTGGTTCCAGGATGGTTCCCACCACACACCTGTCTTCCCTAATATGGAAGCACTACCTTCACAGGCCTGGTATGTTAATGATGAAGAAGCATTCGAGTGGGAAGACCAACAACAGGCAGCAAGGCCACCTGCTGATTTAACCCCCAATCCGGCTCCAGACTCACAGTTCCAGGAGGATCTCAAACATATGCTGACAACCATAAGGAACAGTGCCCCTTCCCTGCCCCAACACCAGTCTCGGTTACTAGAAGGGGCACCGGTGATGTATGTCGCTTTTACCCCATCACAAGCAGCAACCTTAGTGACAAGTCTGCCTGACCCAGAGAAACAGCCAATGTCCTTCTACCGCAGGATAGTGCAGATACAAGAAACTTACTCAGCTGCCTGGAGAGACTTGATCAGCCTATGCCAAATTAAAGCAGGACATGTCTTTTGGCCGGTCATGCAGACAGCCTTCAATGATGCCTGCCTGACAAGTGCCACTTCTTACACCTCAGGTTTGGAGTTCTGTGCCCAACTCCGCGACTGGGCAAAGGAGAAATTGGCAGATCAGACCACCACAATCCAAGGTATTGTCCAAGATAAAGTGGAGTCTGTGGAGAAGTATCATGCTAGACTCATACAGGCCTTTGATGATCTGGGCTTCTCCCTCTATGAAAAGGCACACACACATGTTATCATCTGCTTTTGTCTCAGGACTCAGAGAGGATATCAGAAAAAGCCTGATAGTGGCCCACCCTGAATATTGCTCAATGAAAATGTCCGATTTACTGTTGGTGGCCAGGGGGATAGAAAACCAAAAGGGGGAAAAACCAACTCCCCTCATGGTAACACAAGACGAAGATCCCGCCTGCACTCGTCCAACACCACTGCCCAATACCAGGGAAAAGATCATCTGTTACAACTGTGGGGTCACATCAGAAAAGCATGCAGAGCCCCAAGACATCCGAGACAAGACAGGGATCCCTGTGAAGGGCAACGTGGACATAAACCTCCACCCCTATGCCCCAACTCACACTAGGAAATGGGAAAACCCGTGTCACCCCTTATGACAGTGTCCTCAAATGAGACTGGGGGACCCCTAGCAAAGGTCACGTTACCTATACAAGGAAAACGTACCACTTTTCTCATTGACACGGGTGCAGCCAGGAGTGTGTTGAGGGCTGAGGACCTGCCTGATAATTCTTTTCTTTCCACTATTGATGTTTCCTGCATGGGAGTGGATGGGGTGCCCCGCTCCAGTCCACTCACTGAGCCTCTTCAAGTCCCTTGAATCTACTAGGAGCTGATGTGCTGTCCAGACTACAGGCTTCAATTATTTTCACACCTGAGGGGGGGTGAAGTTACATACTCCCCTATCCTTGGAAGACTCATCTGCCTTGTGTTCTCTGCCTCTTATGATGACACTTCATGGAGCAATAACTCCAAGTTCAATACCACAGGAAGTATTTGACAGAATTCCTGCATGTCTATGGTCCACAGGCCCGGAAGACATCGGTCACTTAAAAGTGCCACCAGTTTCAGTCAAGCTAAAAGAGGGCGCATCATTGCCCCGGAAACCACAATACCCACTTAAGTTGGCTAAATCAGAAGCTATCTCAAAACATGTAGCTGCCTTGGTCCAGAATGGTGCCTTGATCCCCTGTACCTCACCTCATCTCTTTTTACACCTCTTTTTCCTGTCAAGAAGAAAACACCTAAGGGAGAACCTGACAGATACAGGATGGTACAGGATCTGCGAGCAATTAACGAAGTCACAGTGTTGGACACCCCAATTATGCCAAATCCACATACCTTATTATCAGCTGTACCTCCAATGGCTGAGTACTTCACTGTGGTGGACCTGGCAAATGCATTCTACAGTGTACCCCTGCATCCTTCCTGTAGGTACCTCTGCTTTCTCCCATGAAAAAAACAGTACACCTGGGCACAAGGGGTGCAAAATTCTCTGAGCCAGTTTGCCAAAGCCATAGCCTCCATACTTGATACATGGCAAAAAGAACACCCTGCAGTGACTCTCCTCATATATGTGGACGATCTTTTCCTCTGCGCAGATGACCAATATGCTGCAGAAGACAATTCAGAAAGTCTACTATGCTACCTTGCGGAAAAAAAGGCTGTAAAGCCTCCAAAGACAAAATGCAGTGGTGTTGCAAGACAGTCACCTTTTTGGGCCACTGCATTTCCAAGGGCGCAAGACATCTCACATCGGTCCGAGTAGCTGCAATCCAGGATATTCCCCAACCAAAAGGAGCTAAACAACTGCATGCCTTTCTTAGACTCATATCTTACTGAAAGGCATGGATCCCTGATGCATCGATCCTTATGCAACCACTCTATAATGCCCTTAAGTTTGTGCCATTTACACTGTCAAGCGAGGCCCTGGACAATTTTATTCTGCTGAAGCAAGCAATATCCACTGCTCCTGCTTTGGGCCTTACAGATTATGGGAAGCCCTTCAAACTGTTTGTGTCGGAAAAGAAAGGCCACGCCACAGGGGTCCTAGCTCAAGAACATGGAGGACGGACTAGACCCATTGGGTACTATTCTTGCCACTTGGATCCCGTGGCTAGGGGTGGCCCATCCTGTTTAAGAGCTGTCTTTGCTGCCCAAGCACTGCTGGTTAAAACTTCAGATCTTGTTTTAGCACATCCTCTGCTTCTTCTGGCACCGCATGACATTGCTGCCATCCTGAATCAAGTGCAACCCCGACACTTGTCCACAGCCAGACACCTGAGGTTACACATCTCCCTCCTCCTTCCTGACAATGTGACCCTTCAAAGGTGTCTCACTCTTAACCCAGCCACCCTTTTGCCATTTTTTGAGGGGGGTGTGAAGAAGGTGAAAAAGGAGACCCCTGTACTACTCCACATGACTGCCTTGAAATGATGCACATGGAAACCACACATTTCCCTACAGTGAGTGAAACTCCACTGGAGAACTCTGACTACACACTTTTTGTGGATGGCTCCAGATATGCAGATGAAGGAGGCAAGTACCACACGGGTTATGCTGTGACCTCTGAATTTGAAATCCTACAAGCAGGAGCATAACCACCAACTGTATCTGCTCAGGAAGCAGAGATCCGAGCCCTCACTACAGCATGTAAGATAGTGGAAGGTAAAAGAGTCAACATCTATACAGACTCGGGGTACGCCCTTGGAGTGGCTCATGACTTCGGTATCATCTGGAGAGCCAGAGGATTTCTGACAGCGGCCGGAACACCGGTGAAACATGGTCCAGCCATCAAGGAGTTAATGGATGCACTACTCCTGCCCAACCAAGTGGCTGTCTTGAAGGTTAAAGCACATGGCAAACTGAATTCTCAAGAAGCCAGAGGGAATCACTTGGCAGATATAACTGCTAAACAAGCAGCGAAAAACCAACAAAAAACGGCCGAAGTGGCCAAAGAGGAGAATGAATCCTCAGTCCAAATGCTTTTGGCAGTGCATGTGCCATCTGATAAACAATACCTAACCTGTATGCAAGGGGCTGCTCACACAGAAGAACAGTTGGAATGGATCGACAAAGGAGCTGCCCACGATGAAGATCTGTATTTGATGAGAGGGAAAACTTGTTTACCAATATATATGTATCCAGCAGTTGTCCAATGGGCGCATGGACCTGCGCATCTCTCTAAGAACTTAATGAATTCACTGATTAGTAAATATTACTGGGCCCCACCTTAACCAGAAATTACTGCGCTTCGTGTGCAGTATGTGCAAAATGCAATCCGGGGAGAACAGAAAAGACACCACAGAAGCATTTGGCGAAACCCCTCTATCCATTCCAGAGGATACAGATTGATCATATACAGATGCCAAGAAGTGGCCAATATGAATACGCTTCAGTAGTGGTGGACATGTTCTCCTGCTGGCCAGAAGCCTATGCCGTTACAAACATGACAGCCAAGACCAAGGCTAAGAAACTGCTGAATGAGATAGTATGTAGATTTGGGGTCCCAGAGGTGATAGAGGGTGATCAGGGCCCAGCCTTTACAGCAACCCTTACAAAAGAGATATGGGCAGCACTGGGTGTTCAGTTGGCTCTACACACCCCATACCACCCTCAAAGCAGTGGGAAGGTAGAAAGGATGAATGGTACACTAAAAAACAGGATGTTAAAGATGGCCCAAGAGACTAACATGAGTTGGCCAGACAGTTTGCCCATTGCCCTCTTCAGTGTCAGACACACCGCCTGAGGGAAATATGCCCTATCCCCTTATGAAATTTTGTTTGGATCAGTCCCTAGACTTGGTTGTTACTTTCCACAATAGTTACAGTTGCAATCTGATTTGTTACCTAGCTATGTCACACGTTTGTCCAGGGAATTAACCAATATCCATTCTCGAGTATTTTCCTCCATTCCAGATCCAGAGGCAGACTCGGGAACGCACAGTCTTCAGCCAGGAGACTGGGTGTTAGTGAAGAAATTCACAAGGAAAAATTCACTTGATCCAAGATATGATGGACCATTTCAGGTGCTGCTGACCACAGCTACATCAGTCAAGCTAGAAGGGAAAAGCACCTGGATACACGCCTCTCACTGCAAGAAAGCCCCATCTCCTGAAGACAAGACTCTGCCTGCACCACAATGATTATGTTGTATATCCTTTTTCTAATAAGTTTGATTAAAGCTCAGCAGATAGTTATAACCAAAACAGGTACTCAACAGGCAGCCATCACTAAAATGAATGGCATCACCACATTTTGGTACAATTCATCCAACACACAAGTGGTTGCGTTTACCTTTGATTTCTTTAGTATAATACCCAGATATTGCAACAGGTATGGACCAGGTTGGGCAAAGCGGGCTTGCATGGCGATCAGCTCAGATCAGATATACATATGTATAACGGATGATTTTTGGGGACAAAACTGTGACTATTGGGAATCAGTGGGATGGAGTACTGGAGCAGGCTTGGGGTATCAACCACAGAGTACCTTAAAAAAGAAAGATCACATGGGGAAGCCCCTCATTAAACGTATGTCTATCTGGAAGTCAGGGTGCAGTGATGACGGAGAAAGAATTGTTTTAAACATTGAGAATCCCACCCCTGGTGATGCAGGACTTTACTGGTTAGGCAGGTACCCATCAAAGGGTGTTCCTATAGCAAAATTTTACCTAAAAGACATGTATAATGTATCAAAACCAATAACGAATCCCCTTAAACCTTCCACCATTGCTATAAAAGACATGATAGCGATGGCAAACCCGACCTTTGAAGAGACAATGGCAGCTGAAACTGGGTTCTCTGACACTAATCTGTGGCTTGAGTGGATGAGATTCAGTGCAAACCAACATAACAGAAGCAACTACTATGTTTGTGGTAGTGCTAGGTAGGGATGAGCCGAATACCCCCCTGTTCGGTTCGCACCAGAACCTGCGAACAGACCTAAACTTCGTGTGAACTTTAGAACCCTATTAAAGTCTATGGGACTCGAACGTTCACAATCTAAAGTGCTCATTTTAAAGGGTAATATGCAAGTTACTGTCCTAAAAAGTGTTTGGGGACCTGGGTCCTGCCCCAGGGGACATGGATCAATGCAAAAAAAAGTTTTAAAAACTGCAGTTTTTTCAGGAGCAGTGATTTTAATAATGATTAAAGTGAAACAATAAAAGTGTAATATTCCTTTAAATTTCGTAGGGGGGAGGGTGTCTATAGTATGCCTGTGAAGGGGCACATGTGTCTGGTGCATAGAACTGTCCCTGCACAAAGTGTCATTTATGCAGGAAAAAAAGTCCTTTAAAATCACTCTCAGGTATTATGAATTGTCGGCTCCGTAATACAGAGAACACTCTTTGAAAGTCATTGATAAAAAATAAAAATAAAAAATAAATAAAAAAGTGTGGGGGTCCCCCAAATTCAATTACCAGGCCCTTCAGGTCTGTATCATGGAGTATCTTCTGCTAGGATATGGAGGGGCATAATGACCTTTGCAAGGGCACATTCACCTGTCCAGGTTCCCTCCAATCTGGTCCTGATTTTTAGGTCCCCGCAAATCCAATACACATTACCAAGTGACTGGATTTGGTTCTGTGTTAACTTCCCCGGGACCTCACTGTAGGTAGAGCAGTATCCTTCTGTGAAATTACCCAGGAACCTTCCCTTGCCCTGGTAATTAGAGTAACAGGTGTAATTCCCGGGATATATGGGGATGCCCCCTCCAGGCTTCGGGGTTTTGGTAACTATAGGATACTCCTTTTTCCACATTTCACACGCAGAGTGATTGGTGGATGTATTAGTGAACAGGCCAAGGAAACATTCCTCACTGTCTTGTGGGATCTGGAGAGGGACTGTCCCCAAATGTGGCCTAGCACTAGGGATGAGCTTCGAGTTCGAGTCGAACTCATGTTCTACTCGAACATTGCCTGTTCGCCTGTTCAGCGAACAGTGAACAATTTGGGCTGTTCGCAGCAAATTCGAAAAGCCGGAACACCTTATACAAGTCTATGGGAGAAATCTAAAGTGCTCATTTTAAAGGGTAATATGCAGGTTACTGTCCTAAAAAGTGTTTGGGGACCCGGGTCCTGCCCCAGGGGACATGGATCAATGCAAAAAAAAGTTTTAAAAACGGCCGTTTTTTCAGGAGCAGTGATTTTAATAATGATTAAAGTGAAACAATAAAAGTGTAATATTCCTTTAAATTTCGTAGCTGGGGGGTATCTATAGTATGCCTGTGAAGGGGCGCATGTTTCCCGTGCTTAGAACTGTCCCTGCACAAAGTGTCATTTGTGCAGGAAAAAAAGTCTTTTAAAATCACTTGCGGCTAAATTGTCGGCTCCCCGTAATACAGAGAACACTCAATGAGTGTTCTCTGTATTAGCCGACAATTTATTCATTCATTGATAAAAAAATAAAAAAAAATAAAAAGCGTGGGGGTTCCCCTAAATTCAATTACCAGGCCCTTCAGGTCTGACATGGATATTAAGGGGAACCCTGTGTCAAATTTAAAAAAAAAATTGACGTGGGGGTCCCCCTAAATATCCATACCAGACCCTTCAGGTCTGATATGGATATTAAGGGGAACCCCGCATCAAATTAAAAAAAAAATTTACGTGGGGGTCCCTCTAAAAATCCATACCAGACCCTTTATCCGAGCACGCAACCTGGCAGGCCGCAAGAAAAGAGGGGGGGGGACGAGAGAGAGGTTGTAATTCCAATGGCCACCACAAGAGGGCGCCAGATTCCAGAAGGAACCATAGGATCGTAGAAGGCCTCAAAGCCAGGGGCTCAAGTACCGGCCGCCGGCGGCGCGGCCCAACGCCATCACGCCGGGGGGGGGGGGGGTCCGCGGTGACAGGATACCCCCAGCTGTGATGCCCCAAGTGCCAGGTCACTAATTCTAGTCGCAAATGCGACCTGGCACCCGGGTTTTGTCGAGCCCTGCTATAACCAACAAAGATTTGTTAATTACACTAAAGATGCCCTCCAGGGAATTGCTGACCAGTTAGCCCCCACTTCCTACATGACATTCCAGAATCGGATGGCCTTAGACATGGTGTTAGCTGAGAAAGGAGGTGTCTGTAAAATGATAGAAAAAACGGGAACCTGTTGCACCTACATTCCTGATAATACCGTCCCAAATGGTAAAGTAACTTTAGCTATAAAGAAATTAGAAGATTTGTCATTGGAGTTGAAGAAGAACTCAGGTATTACAGACCCATGGGATCAATATTTTAGCTGGATGAGTGGGTGGCAAAAGGTGCTCGCCCAGATAGGGGTAACGGTACTAATAATCCTTGTTCTTTTAGCCCTGATTGTATGCTGTATTCTACCTTTCGTAAAGAAGTTAATGAGCAAGGCTGTAGACAACAGCCCACCTACATTTCTCCACCAAGAAGAGGACCCTCTTATGATGGAGAATGACAAACCCTTCACTCCTCTACAGTCACTCCCTGTCCAAAATCTCACAATCCTATAGGGTTATAGGGATAGATAGCACCTGCTTGCCCTTCTCCAGCTGTATCGAGGGGGTAGTGAACTAGTTGCTGCCTAACTCTATATATAGTTTAAAAAGAGTTGCTGAGGAGAATGGGCCAGGTGAGTAGGACCTTTAGACAGAAGAAAATAGCAATTTTAGGGGGGACTGTGAAGGAATCTAATGTACATAATGATAATCAGAAAATGTCTATTTGCTTATGTGTATACATGTTTCTATGCAACTCCTTACTTATTATGTAGTATACAGATTGGCTCTCTGTTCGGAGTTTAAGATGGCGTCCACCCCCTACATCCCACGCGTTAGAAGAATGCATATGAGATAACAGAACCAGCTTCAACCAAACTTCAAGCATCAAGTTTCTCCATTTCTCTTGTATTTTAACCAATAAGATGTACCTATTAGACTGACATAGCAATGACGTATCTTTCTGTATAAAATATTAACACCGCCCACGAATAAATCAGAAGTTAGAAGTAACCGAGCTGAACGTGTCTCTGAGAGTGTTTACTTCTAATGTGCATGCACATTTATACTTTTTAATTAGAAACAGCAGCAGATAACCTTGAACTAGATTGTAGTTCTTATCCATTTCAGATCGATCCCTCTCTCCTCTCCCATCTGTATTGGGGGGGGGGGGGGGAGAGTTAGTGCTGGCCAGTGTTAGAGAGTGTGTAACAGGCACTTCCAGCTTAGACAACTGCAGCCAGCAACCCTGCTGGGAAGTCATAGTCTAGTGTGAATAATGTGTACAGGTTTCTGAAAACCGGAAGCACGATTCCAAACCTGAACTGTCCGGGTGAATCCCGGACAGGTGACAACCCCAGTAAGGGGGCGTACTGATCACCGGGGAATGTTAAAGTAGAAGTTATCTAGGGCATGCTGATCACCAGAGTAAGATGACACAATGGGGGTTATTTACTTAACCACTTCAATACAGGGCACTTTCGCCCCCTTCCTTCCCAGCCCAATTTTCAGCTTTCATCGCTCTAGCGATTTCAGTGACAATTGCGCGGTCATGCTACACTGTACCCAAATTAATTTTTTATCATTTTGTTCGCACAAATAGAGCTTTATTTTGGTGGTATTTATTCACAACTCCGTTTTTTATTTTTTGCGATATAAGCACAAAAAAAGCGGAAATTTGGAAAAAAAACAATATTTTCTTCCAATAAAATCACATTTTGTCATAAATTTAAGCCAAAATGTATTCTGCTACATGTTTTTGGTAAAAAAAATTCCGTTAAGTGTATAATAATTGGTTTGTGTGATCACGGACATATGTACACAAATGATCATCTACATATGTGTGCAGGTGATCACGTACATATGTGTGCAGATAATCATTGGGACATGTGATTTTAGTGGGACATATGTGGGGCACATGTTTTTATTCCTGAACGTTCCTGAACGTCCTATCAGAAGTAGACAGTTCCTACCCAGCCGTATATGTGCATTGGCCGGGTGGGAAGTGGTTAAGGAAAATCCACTTTGCCCTGTAAGTGCACTTGGAAGTAAAGTCGCTGCAGATCCGAGGGGGACATGCAAGGAAAATAAAAAACACATGATTGGATGATAAAATCAGCAGAGCTTCCCCTCATTTCAGATCTGCCCCTTAGATTTAGAGCGACTGCACTTCCAAGTGCACTTGTAGTACAAAGTGGATTTTCCTTTAGTAAATAACCCCCAATATAAACAATTGTGCTAACATTTAAATGTGTACTGTGTATATGGGACCTATTGGCCGCTCAGGGCTTGCATGTAAATATCACCCACTGCCGCTAATTAAACGCTATATATATGAAGTACAGAATGACAGAAGGCTGAGGTCCACCTGCGCATTGAGGGTTTCACTGACAGCAAGATCCCGTGGAGGAATAATACACAAATGTATACGAGCCTTAAAGTGTAACAGCAGAACTGCAGGAAAAAAACACTTCCCTCCAGGTGAAATATACACATTATAAGATGTTTAGCAAACTTTTTAGCTGGATTTCCTTTCCCTGTACTGGAGAAATATCTGTCTGTTTTACCACATCCTTCCTCAGACTGATTACTGAATGTCACCACTTTGCGCAATGTTGCAGACACGTCGCAGCATCTGCAACGCTTTAGGTACTCTTGTTGCCGGGAATAGAATATCTTTTTTATGACAGTGATCTTTTAAAGTGAACTTTAATGACTTCTCTCTCAGAAAATATTAGTTGATGAACTGTCATACAGACTCTCTTACTGTAACATTTTGAATCGCAGCCGCAAAACATGCAGGCAGACAAGGATTCTTGGCAGCTGGGATAATCCATTAATGACAGAATTACTTTAAATCCTGGCCATGTTCCTGCATCCACAGTACAGTGCAATCAGTGAGACATGCTAATTTTGCCCCTGAAGACGCGTGTTGATGACGAAACGTTGGGTGGAGCTACGGGACGTGTGACGTAGGACGCGGACGGACGGGGTACAGCAGCAATCTTGTTGGTTTGAAGCGCTGGTTGCTTCATCCTATCTTGCCATTGAAAGTTAGTTTATTGAGTTTATTTTATGCATTCTTTTGTACAATAAATACTTTTGCGATTGGATGTTTGCACAATTAGCGTTCTCTTTTTACTCCTTGCATTTATATGACTGTCAAGCCTGAGCCCTTGAATATACCTGGTCTTATATATCCTGCTGAGAGGAAGGGTTCTATTAGTCTGCTTTCTGGGAGAAGGATCTCTTTGGAACACCTACGCAGTGGATTGCTATTTAAGCTGGAATTATCGTATTTTACCTGAATGCATTTATGTGTATAACCCATATACTGATGGTAAGAGTTAGTTATATTGGGTGAAGGTGACAGGATCTATATCATCTCTTCTATATTCTTATGGTGGATTTGGATCATTTTTCTTCCTGGTGGACTTTGTTCTGATCGTTTCGTTTTTCTTCTTTTTATAGAGATGAACCTTCAATCATGAACTTTATGTTTTTGTATTATTATGAGCGCTACATTGTTTACCCATAATATGTTTGTTGTATCCAGCAATTTAGTGTTAGCGGCTTTTCTTACAGCTTATTATTAAGAGCAAAAAATAATTAGTTTTTTATGAGTTAATATGTTGTCTCAGCCAATTAGCAGCAGTTTCCTTTGGTCGCTTTGCATGCTCAGATAAGCTATTTATTTGGGAGAAGTCAAGTGATCGGGGTTCTTTCTACCGGGGCTGCAGCCTGGGTGGGTGTGTGTGTGGAGCTGCAGCAGAAGTGTAAGCTGAAGCTTGGGGCCTAACCACGTGTAAAGGGGCTCAGCCAAAGGGAGGCTTGATCGTTGCCAGGAGGCATAGAAGAAGAAGTTGCCAAAGGGTCAACCACTCTTGTTGCTGGAGGCAAGTGTAAAGGGATGGAGTTCTGAAGGAGTACCAGAGCAGCTTCACTAGCCGGGGACAATTAAGTAAGTGGGAAGGCTTCAGTAGAGACTTGTCCAGGAATACAGCGGGTAGCTGTAATTAAAGCTTGAAGATAAGTACAGCGGGTAGCTGTAATTAAAGCTTGAAGATAAGTACAGCGGGTAGCTGTGAGTCAAGCCTGAGGGATCCAGCATGTAGCTGAGGGTCCGAGAAACCCTGCGGGTAGCGTGGGTGAAGCTTGAAGAATACAGCGGATAGCTGTTAGTGAAGCTTGAGGATCTACATTGGGATACTATGAGTGAAGTTGTTGCCATAGGAGACAGCAGTTTCTACAAGATACAGACTGCTGCATTCAGCTTAAAGGCCCTTTTTCTGTATTGCCATCTCCCTAGTTCTGTGTTTGTCTGGGGAGTCTGCCAAGTTGCTATTGCATTTGCCTAAGGGTGTCCTGTGCCCTAACCCCCCTCCCCTGTTTCTGTTAAGAGAAATAAAAACTCTCTTTGTTAATTTTTAAAAGTGACTGGCGCCCATCTTTCCATCTTGCACTAACCCACCATGCCTAGTAACCTGCACCCTGAGGAGGAATGTCAGCTCTCCCTGACTCTGGGGGTCAACATCAGGCCCTTAGAGGTTGGGGAGAGCGCTACATTTATGGATATAAAAACACTGAGCACATTTTATTTATGCTGCATACAGATATGTGCAGAATTACACCCTGCACTCATCTGTATGCAGCATAAATAAAATGAATTGGGTCATTCAGGCAGGTGTATTGAGGCCGTTATGTAGCATTGTGTCTAGCAGCATAACAAAAAAAAAAGAGAAGGAATGTGGCTATGGCTGCACAGATTCTGCATTTTTACTATATTTACCAGTACAAACACATCTAAATGCATTTAAATGCGGCAAAGGCAAACACGTCTGCACTTGTCTAACAACGTGTAAATACGTTTAAACAAATAAACTCGTGTAAACTTGTTTTAACCACATCCCTGTCGTCAAATGACAGCTGGGCCGTGTGGCTCTCTTTCTGGGTGGACGTCACAACACCGATCTCAGTAAAGAGCCTCTGATGGGGAGGCTCTTTACCATGTGATCAGCTGTGTCCAATCATGGCTGATCACGATGTAAACAGGAAGAGCCGTTGATCAGCTTTTCCTCACTCGCGTCTGACAGATGCGAGTAGAGGAGAGCCGATTGGCCCATCAGTGCCCAGCAGTGCCGCCTATCATTTTCCAGCAATGCCGCCTATCAGTGCCACCCATAAGTACCCATCAGTGCAGCCTTTCAGTGCCCAGTGTTGCCTATCAGTACCCATCAGTGCCACCCATGAGTGCCCATCAGTGCCATCTATCAATGCCCATCAGTGCTGCATATCAGTGCCGCCTATCAGTGCCCATCGTCAGTGCCCATCAGTGCCACCTCATTGGTGCCACCTCATCGCTGCCGCCTTGTCAGTGCCCGTCAGTACCGCCTTATCAGTGCCCATCAGTGAAGGACAAAACGTAGATATTTACAAAATGTTATAACAAAAACAAAAGAAAAACTTATTTTTTTTCAAAATTTTAGCTCTTTTTTTATTTGTTTAGCAAAAAATAAAAACACAGAGGGGATCAAATACCACCAAAAGAAAGCTCTATTTGTGGGAACAAAATTATAAAAATTCTGTTGTGGTACACTGTAGCATGACCGCGCAATTGTCATTTAAACAGCAACAGCGCTGAAAGCTGAAAATTGGCTTGGGCAGGAAGGGGGTGTAAGTGCCCTGTATTGAAGCAGTTAAAAAGTATGTAAAACCAAGATTTCATATTCCTGATACATGCCTTCTGTATAATGTACTTGTATGAAAAAGTATCCTGTTCTCTTTGGATTGCTTCCTTTATGTAAAATCCCTGGTGTTCCTGCCAGTCCCCTCTGCTTTCCTATCATAAACTGACCACACTAAGCAGGAGAACACACCATGGCCAGTTCTTTAGCTGTGGTGAGAACCAAGCCTGATCTCCTCCAATAATTAGATGACAACCCCCACCCGCACAGCTATTCACTGGGAAGATCAGTGTGCTGCTGCATTAAGCATGTGGGAACTGGTGCGTGTTAGCAAGATGCGTGGGGGTGCCATTAAGAATGAGGCACCACAGCATGTCTGTTAAAGAGCAGCTAATGTTTGTTTGTTGTGGTAAAGCGTGCGATCCTGCACGTATTTCCCCAACACAAGTGTGATCAAGGCCAAATAGAAAGTAGGAGGAAAGACATACCGTAGAATCAAACACTGACAGACAGTATCACTATGTTGCATGGAAGGTATGTTTGGTATGTCTTAACAATGTAAACAATATGTGTTACATGTCCATACGCAATCAACATGTAGGTATAATAGGTTGGTGTGTGAACATATACTGTATATGTTTAACAAGTAGTAGTTAAAATATGTTTAAAGAAATACATGTATAAAGGGGCACGGTGTATGTGAACCTAGACAATAAACTTGTATTTGCTTGTTTGCATCTGGTAAAGCGAGGGTCTCCAAACTTTGTAAACAAAGGGCCAGTTTACTGTCCTTCAGACTTTGGGGGGGGGGGGGGGGGAGGGACTAGGGCCAGCGGGAGTAGAACATATCCTGGTGTCCATTGGGACTAAACAATGTCCTATATTTGGTGTCAGTGGGAGGAATAGTGCCCCATTGTTGGTGTCAGTGGAAAGAAGTCTGCCCTATTGTTGGTATCAGTGGAAGGAATACCCCATTGTTGGTGTCAGTGGAAAGAATTCTGCCCTATCGTTGATGTCAGTGGGAGGAATAGTGCCCCATTGTTGGTGTCAATGGATGGAATAATGCTCCATCATTGGTGTAAATGAAAGGAATGCCCCATTGTTGGTGTCAGTGGAAAGAATTCTGCCCTATCGTTGATGTCAGTGGGAGGAATAGTGCCCCATTGTTGGTGTCAATGGATGGAATAATGCTCCATCATTGGTGTAAATGAAAGGAATGCCCCATTGTTGGTGTCAGTGGAAAGAATTCTGCCCTATCATTGTTATCAGTGGAAGGAATAGTGCCCCATCGTTGATGTCAGTGGGAGGAATAGTGTCCCATTGTTGGTGTCAGTGGGAGGAATAGTGCCCCATCATTGGTGTCAGTGGGAGCAATAGTGGCCCATCATTGGTGTCAGTGGGAGGAATAGTGGCCAATCATTGGTGTCAGTGTGAGGAATAGTGGCCAATCATTGGTGTCAGTGGGAGGAATAGTGGCCCATCATTGGTGTCAGTAGGAGGAATAGTGCCCCATCATTGGTGTCAGTAGGAGGAATAGTGGCCCATCATTGGTGTCAGTGGGAGGAATAGTGGCCCATCATTGGTGTCAGTGGGAGGAATAGTGCCCCATCATTGGTGTCAGTGGGAGGAATAGTGCTGGCTGCTCAATCTTTCGCAATGAATACACGTATTAATCCAGGTGTGGTACAAAATAATACAGGGCTTACACGTTTTGGCGTGTAGCCTTAGTCATATGACTAAGACTACATGCCGAAATGCGTAAGCCCTGTATAATTTTGCACCACACCTAGATTAGTAAATGTATTCATTGCAGAAGATCGAGTCGCCAACTTTCCCTTATCTACTGTGCTAAAGCATACCTGTAGATCAAAATATGAAATCCTATATTCATTTCCACATTGCATTCCAATTCATTTTAGCCTACTCCTATTACTCAGAATGATCTTGAAGTTTGCAAATTTACTTTGTGAATATCCCCACTGCTGTTGTCACACATTTCATAGAGCCTGCCTTTGAACTACAGAGGTGCTGAGAGGAGGAGTTTCAGCAGGCAGAGTCAGTATAGTAATCACAGCTTGCAGGCAGCGAGGTACCATGGGACATGTAGTCCTTAGAAATGGAAAGTAAACAGCAGAGGAGAAGCTGCAAACCATTTAAGGAATCATGAAAGCTGTGGAAAGAGATAGCCAGCAGACAGGAATAACAACGCGATTTTACAAGTAACTTTACATTGGTTTGTCAGAACTAACTATTGTTTATATTGTTCTCTATAGTGTGTTGTTATATCTCTTCAGCCCCTCGGAGTGGTGAATTATGTTTGCAATCCAACAATAACATAAATACCATACCCAACTCACTAACCTAAAAGTACTGTAAAAATATAAAAAGCCATTGGCCTTAGCAACCAGCATATATGAAATAATAAAAACAATTGAAAGTGTTCTAATTATCCCTTATGTGAATCCACAGTGTATAGTAAAAGCTTTGTGAAATGTATGCAATACTGCCCGTAACCCTTAGCAACCATAGAAATCAATACATCCGTTCATATAGATGGTGGATAATCAGATTGCTAAGGATTAAATAGGCTCAATTCACAACGCTAACACACTGGTCACAGCTGCTAAAATATCTTTAATACAACATACATTGTACGCACATATTTATATGTCTTGTCACACAAGACTATTTTGCTTTTTTTTTTTTCAGAATCTGGAGTTTTTCTTTTAAGTGGAACTTTGCTGCATCTGGGCACCACAAACCAAAAACTCTGTGAAATGTATTTTTAATATTCAAAGCAAAATTCCCAATCTATCCATGTCTCCATGCTTTATTTTGCTGAGAAATAACATTGATAAATACCCCTTAGCATTTTTGGTTGTGGCCATCTTGAATAAGGGCAGGTAATTAACCACTTAAGGACCTGCCTCATTTTGAGATTTTGGTGTTTACATGTTTAAAACTGTTTTTTTTTTTTTTTTTACTAGAAAATTACTTAGAACCCCCAAACATTATATATTGTTTTTTTTCTAACACCCTAGAGAATAAAATGGTGGTCATTGCAATACTTTTTTCACACCGTATTTGCGCAGTGGTCTTACAAGCGCGCTTTTTTGGAAAAAATTTACTTTTTTGAATAAAAAATTAAGACAAAAGTAAAATTAGCCCATTTTTTTTATATTGTGAAAGATAATGTTACGCCGAGTAAACTAATACCCAACATGTCACGCTTCAAAATTGCACCCGCGTGTAGAATGGCGACAAACGTTTACCCTTTAAAATCTCCATAGGCAACGTTTAAAAAATTCTACAGGTTGCATGTTTTAAGTTACAGAGGAGGGCTATAGCTAGAATTATTGCTCACGCTCTACAGATCGCGACAATACCACACGTGTGGTTTTAACCCTGTTTTCATATGCGGGCACTACTCACATATGGGTTTGCTTCTGCACACGAGCCCGGGGGGACGGGGCGTGTTTTTTTTTATTATTATTATTTATTTTATCTTTTATATTTTATTTTTACACTATTTAAAAAAAAATATATATATTCACTTTTTGTAAACATCCCTTGTAATAGAAAAAAACATGACAGGACCTCTTAAATATAAGATCTGGGGTCAAAAAGTCCTCAGGTCTCATATTTAGACTAAAATGCAATAACAAAAAAAAAAACTAATTTATAAAAATGATTTAAAAAAATGGCCCTTTAAGAGCTGTAGGAGGAAGTGACGTTTTGACGTTGTTACCGCCCAGCAATTGTATGGAGACGGGTGGGGGCCATCTTCCCCTCACTCGTCTCCATACCGGACAGGAGACAGGATGCGATCACCTCCGCCTCTGCCGATGGCTCCGGTAAGTGGTGGAGGGCACCGGATCACGACGGGAGCCCCTCTCCCGCCACCGATAAAAGTGTTCTCGCAGCAAATCTGCCATAGAGACCACTTTTATCTTGTAGCGGACTGCCCTCTGAAGAAGAGCATATCGGGGCTATGGCAGCTAGCTGCTGCCAGAACAATGATTTCCTCCTTCAAACAGCAGCCGTAAAACTGCGGTGGGCGGTCCGTAAGTGGTTAATGTACATTTACTTCCTGGAATCTATCTGCCCTTAGCTCAGGCATGCAGACAGGAGGGTGTGTTTAGCTAAGAAACCCCCCCCCCCCCTCCCACCTGAAGACTCCTGGGATGTATGACATAATTTGCCTAGGCATGGAAACCAGGAAGTAACTGAAGAAATGTGAAAAAAAAAGGTTTAAAACAAGAAAATATGACATACTTATCTATCTATTTACTAAAGCTATCAGCATGAGGATTAAGAGAAGCCAGTGTTGACTGACAGGGTGAAGATCCACTTTAAGTTCCTCTTTTTATACATTCTATATTAATTCTTAATGACAGACCAATAAGGGTAGAGCTGATTTATCATGATTTATGTCACCAATACATGACTGCTCCCATCTGGAGGTCACATTGAGTCACTTACACACCCCTTAGTACTTCTGTACTCATATTGGTATAGTCAATTACACAGTTCACCAATGACACCCATTACAGTTTTTAAAACTATAATTTTTTTTTTGTCCACGTTCTTCAATTTCAAATTCATTGTTTTCTTCTGCCTGTAAAAATCCTCAATTTATACTCATAAATGTCTAATAAAAAAATATATAATCACCAACCTCCAAGTGGTGGGTATATATTTTTTATGCATACATTTGAAAATATATTTTATATATTTTATAAATTAAGATCAGATATGTCTATCATTAACCCTGATGAAGGGACACAGGTCCCCGAAACATGTTGGGTCTTCTGGGTCCTTGAACAAAAATTACAGCTGTATAAAGATTGGTGTGGCATAGTACATTCCTCTGGACCCACTTTACCCCCCCCAAATCATCTATGTGTAACATACACGTTATAGTGATTTCTTATCAAGTTATATATCTGTTATCTACATCGTTAACTTCTCTGTATTTAATTTTTTGTATTTTTTGTACAGGTCGGGCTTCATTTTCTCTATCCATGCTCTCTCGCATATGTCTCTGTGTTTTTTACAGAGTGATCTCGTTTTTACGTATACCATCTCTGCTGTCTGTAAACATCGGGGCTTCCCCCGGCACACGGGGGCCCCTTGATGCGATTTGCACCTCGGGGTATCCCCCCTGGGCTCAGTCTTCTCTGCTGTGGATCGGTGTTTCACACCGGTTCGCTCATGCGCAGAAGGGTCTCTGGCATCCGATCTAAGAGGTACCTCCCATCCTGCGTGTCGGCGGCTTCGCAACGTCTGACGTCATCGCGGTGACGACGGATGCCGCCTGTGCCCAGGGGATCGTCTGAGGGGACGAGTCCTGACTCGCATCAGGTATACAGGTTATCAGTAAAACTCATCACCCTCGATGGGCCCCCCGATTACCTGTTACCTATCTGCCCGATCCATTGGACTATGTTAGTACTATGGACGTTTACCACATGACTTCCCACTCCTTTATAAGCCAAGTAAGCTTACCTAATGCAATAGGCTGCGCACACCTATGGTTACCAGGGTGATTGGCATGCAGGAAGTAGTCTTTTCTGCTCCTGAAACAATTGCAAGCCTATTTGACTAGAGGGGTGGCAGCCTTGGTGGCAGTTATGCCAAGATTTCTTGGAAGATATAGGTAAGGGCTAGCTTGAAGGTCTGGTGTGGCCTTCATTCAACCTTACAAACTAAATATTCGACCAGCAAGTTTGGGACAAGAGAGATCTATTCTTTCTGGCTTTAGCAGCCTTCTTTGATTGTCTGTATCTCTTTTCTTTTGTTCTCTCCCGCCCTATTTTAGCTTTGGTGTATCCCATTGTGTAATAATAAGTAAAAGCAAACAGGGTCACTTATCCAACGCTCAAGATAAGAAGTAAATTTAAACTAAGCAGCTGCTATAATCAAATATAACATTAACCACGTAAGCCCCGGACCATTTGGCCATTTTTATTTTTTAATTTTTTTTACTAGTAATGGCGGCGATCAGCAATTTTTATCATGACTGCGACATTATGGAGAAAACGTCAGATAATTTTGACACATTTTTGGGACCATTGGCATTAATACAGCGATCAGTGCAATTAAAATTGCATTGATTACTGTAAAAATATCACTGGCAGTGAAGGGGTTAACACTAAGGGACAGGGGAGGGGTTAATATGTATTCTATTTTGTGTTCTAACTGAAGGGGGGATGGGACTGTGCAGGTAAACTAACAGATTGCTGTCCATACTCTGTATGGACAGAAGATCTGACAGTTCCCTGCTCGGAGAACCGGAAGCTGTGTGTTTACACATACACAGCTGCCGGTTCTCCATGTGCCCCGAACGATCGCGGGAACCCATCGGCGATCGAGACCGCGGGCACTCGCATCGGCTCGGGGAGCGCGCGCGCCTCCGGCGGCATGCACCCCCCTAGTGGCCATTTATGTTACCGACATAACATAATGGCGATTTGCGCAGCCAAGCCATGCTGCCGCAGTACAACTAAGGTGGCTGGTCAGCATGCGGTTAAGGAGAAAGCAAAAAAGTTCCAAAGAAATAGGTTCTTTCCAGCTTAAACAGCTTAAGCAGTGCTCAAAACAAAAAAACAAAAAAGATATAGCTATAGATATATATTATATATTATATATATATAAAGTTATTATATGCTTGAGAGGAATAAGAGGATTGCGGGTGTGTTCAGTCTGGAATGTTCAGGATCAGGACGCCATTTCTCTGACAATTTGATTGTTATTGAAATCGCGCACTGATGTCCTTTAGGTGCTGAGATAAAGCTGGATTGATTCACTAAGGTAAATGATAATTAGGAGTCCGGGGAGTGCAATTCCTATAGGGAGTGGAATCACAAGGTGTAGTGATGGTGGAACATTTCTGCAATGATATGAACTGTCTCATGAGAAATGACTCAACACCTGGACTGTCACAATTTTAATATTTTTAGAGTGCTGGTTGCTCATATGCATTGTTTTTTTTTTGAGCACTGCTTTACCACTTCCTGCCCAGTCAATAGCAGATTGACGTCCAGGAAGTGGTTTTGTTATCCTGTCTGGGCGTCATATGACATCCAGCAGGATAAAATGCTGGCGCGCTCCCATGGGGGAGCGCATCGCTGCGATCTCGAGTGCCGATCTGTCAGAGGCTTCTTACCTCGTGATCAGCTGTGACCAATCACAGCTGATCACAGCGTGAACCAGGAAGTGCCTGTAAACGCCATTCCCCGGTTCGCGCTGACAGGGAGAGCCGCTGATCGGCTCTCCCTGTCAGAGAGGGGTCTGTGCTGATAATCAGCACATTGATTATCAGTACAGCCCCATCAGATGTAATTAAAAGCTGCCAATCAGTGTCCAGTCAGTGCCCTATCATAACCCCCTGCCAGTGCCTACAACAGTGCCAATCAGTGCCCATTTCAGTGCCCATTAGTAGCACCTGTCAGTAACTAATCAGTGCCACCTGTCAGTGCTGCCTGTCAGTGCCAATCACAGCCGCCTGTCAGTGCCCATCAGTGCTGCCTATCAGTGCTGCCTATCAGTGCCCATCAGTGTTGCATATCAGTGCCGCCTGTTAGTGCCCATCAATTCTACATATCAGTGCCTTCTTATCAGTGCCAACTTACCAGTGCCCATCAGTGTCACCTCATCAGTGCTCATCAGTGAAGGAGAAAACAAAGAAAAATGTTTTATTTTTCAAAAAATTTGAGCATTTTTAGTTTATCAAAAAATAAAAACCCCAGTGGGGATCAAATACCACCAAAAGAAAGCTCTATTTGTGGGAAGAAAATGACAAAAATTTAGTTTGGGTACAGTGTTGTATGAGCTCGTAATTGTCATTCAAAGTGCTGAAAGCTGAAAATTGTCCTGGGCAGGAAGGGGCGAACGTGCATGGTATTGAAGAGGTTAAGCTGCTTAAGCATATCCCATTGTGTGCTGACATGAGGTCAGCAAGGTAACGTGACTTTTTTTTAATATTCTAAGGGGCGGGTCTAGTATTACTGTAAGCAAGGGCCACGTTCCCCCCTGCACGTCTATTTTCCCTCTGTACCCCCCCTGCACGTCTGTTCCCCGCCACACATATATCTGTTCCCCCTCTGTACCCCACTACACATCTGTCATCCCCCCCACAAACATATATCTGTTTCCCCTCTGTACATCTGTCCCCCCCCCCCAAACTCACGGATCGGATCGTTCCTCGGATCAGCAGATAATACTTGAATTTGCAAAAACCTGTGAAAATTCCACCACCATATAGTCCCCACTAATATCCACAATCTCCCCACTGTAATATCCACGTCATCTCCCCCACTGTAATATTGGCTGAGCATGGCTGGGTAAGGCTGGGTATCGCCGAGTATGGCTGGGTATTGCAGAGTATGGCTGGGTATTACCGAGTATTGTAGAGTATGGCTGGGTATTACCAAGTATGGCTGGGTATTAGCTGGGTATTGGTTGGGTATGGAGGGATGGCTGTGACTGCACTTGTCACAGAGCAGCACTGTGGGCACTATAGATGCAGCACACAGCGCTGCTGCCATTTGATTTCTCCTCTCCACTGTACAGATCTGTACACAGAGGGAAGAGAGGAACCGACGTCATCATGACGCCGGTTTGTTTACAAGTGAGCGCTCATTTGACGGAGCAATCACATTGTAAACGGCCGACAGGTGCACCAAGATGGCCGCTGCTCCGGACCTAGGCCGAAGCCGCGGCCTTTCCTATGGCCTTTCCAATGGATCATCACGCGGCGCGTGATGATCCATTGTGCCCCTAGTGGCGGTAGATGTAATTGCGGTAACGCCGCCCAAGTAATGGGAACATCGTTACCATGAGGGGAAGAGTAATCAGTTAGATTACTTGTTACCCTCTAAAGTAACGGCGTTAAGTAGGAGGTGTTAAGTTGTGTGCCGGCGTGAGGATGGGCCAGGAAAGGAAAATTACTGTAAATATTTGATAACAATTTTCCATTATTTAGTCAGTATAGGCCAGTGATGGCGAACCTTGCCACCCCAGATGTTTTGGAACTACATTTCCCATGATGCTCATGCACTCTGCAGTGTAGTTGAGCACCATGGGAAATGTAGTTCCAAAACATCTGGGGTGTCAACGTTCGCCATCCCTGGTATAGGCAGTGTATTTGATATATACAGCCTAGTATATACTTTGAATTTAGTGTACATTAGATATTAAGTGTAGAATCTATATTTAGGTAGTGTAGTATTTATAATATAGTGTATTGAACTTGTTAAGAAGAATCCTGCACCTAAATTTAAAAAAAATGGTGTGGGGGTCCCCCCCAAAATCCAAGGTCCTTTAGGTCTGGTATGGATTTTAAGGGGAATCTTGTGCCCCCCTTAACCTGCAGCCTGCCAGGTTGCGTGCTCGGCTAAGGGTCTGGTATGGATTTTGGGGGGACTCCCTTGCCAGCTGCAAGCTATTTTAAATAAAATTTTTTCCTTTTAGATGTCATTTTGCTGGGGGACTGTTATAAACATGGGAGAAATGCGCTACTTTATAGGCAGACTAAGGGGACCCCCCCCCATGCAAGATATTTAAAGGAATATTTCATTTTTATTGTTTCGCTTTAAGCATTATTAAAATCACTACTCCTGAAAAAACATCAGCTTTTAAAACTTTTTAGGCATTGATACATGTCCCCTGGGCCAGGACCCGGGTCCCCAAACACTTTTTATGGAAATAACTTGCATACAAACCTTTAAAATGAGCATTTGATTTTTCATGTTGGTGTTCGACTCATCCTTAATCAGCAGCATCTTCAAGTAAGGAAGAAAAAAATAAATAAAAAATAACATTTTAAAAAGCAAGTTTATTATTATTATAATTTTATTTATTTTTTTTACTGAAAAAGCTGTACATTTATTTTGTTTCACTTATTTTTATTGAACATGTAAACAGCAAATTACACATCAATTCCACGTTGTACTGTTGCTACTTTACAAGCATACATTTAGTTTAACAATTGTGTAATGCATTAATGGTTAAAGTTCATTTTAACATTAGGACTCATTCCTTAAAACATGGATCTTTTTTTTTTAAACATGTTTTTATTGAGAGAAATAGAACAAAAGACAGTAAGACAGGTTTCCATCAGACTTTTTTTGGGTAGTACAGCAGTGATATAAATGAAACAGAGGGAAGCACAAAGGGAGATCATCAAAGCAGAGCACGTAAGGACAATTAACAGGACTGATGTATAAGCCAAAGAAGTTAAACACATAGAGGGATAGATAAAACATGGATCTTTATCTCTGGTATATCCTGTGAAGGAAGGTGGGGACCTCCCCGCGTGCCCCTATGGGATCACTCTGCGCCGCAGGGTATAGTTGCCCCCCCCCCCCCCCATTCATTCAATACTATTTAACTACCTTTACATAGGCATTCAAAGTAAGCCCCTATAGTCAACATTGCACAAAAGATAACATATCTTAAACATTCTATAAAAACATTTAAAAGTTTAAGGCTTAACAGAAGGGGGCATGAACTTAGAAGAAAGGCTCTCCAAGGAGACCAGTTGGACTGGTTTTGGGTATGTGTGCATATTTATGCTCAAAATTGCTTTTTCAATATTCAACTTTACTCAGGTTCCAATCACTCTGGAGATCTGATTGAATATATCTGACCAGAATTTACGGAGAGTGTTACAGGACCACATCATATGTGTCAGGGTGCCTATCTGCCTGCACTGCCTCCAACACATATTTGAGTTATCCTTTGACAATTTAGAGACTATGTAGGGAGTGTAATACCACCTCAGCAAGAGTTTTTGGTTAAGCTCCTCGTAGTTCGCGCACCTGGAATATTGATGGTGGACTTTTATAGCCCCTAACCATTGTAGATCCGAGAATTCTTTGCCCAGTTCTTTTTCCCATTTGAGTACCGGACTAGTTTTGGTGAATACGGCCTTGGTGTTCAATGCTTTATAGATTAGCGTTATACCTTTCCGTTTGGGATTGCTAGAATGTACAAAGTTCCATATTTTTTCAGGGATCGGACTATGAGTAGTCCTCATTGTTTGGAAATAGGAGGAGATTTGGTTATATGTGAATAGTTCTGTTTTTGAAATTCTGAATTTACATTGAATATCTGTGAAGGGCATTATTTTGTCCCCCGTAGCTATGTCCGCTAGAGTTAGTACATTATTTGCTGTCCACTTATGAAGCCTTAGGTTAGGTATTGTCCACAGTAGGGTGTCTAGGGTAATTGGTATGTTAATTATTGGAAAGTCTGCATTCACCGTTGGACTTAGCTCCATTCATGCCTGACAAATTGCGTGAATTGTGGGGTGGTCTGTTAAGTCACTGTCATTGGGCAGTTTACGGTCATAAGAAGCGAAAGTGGGGATTTGCCCTTCAACCATGCAGTTTCTAGTTGGCACCACGGTTTGGTTATGGGTTCAGTAAACCAGCTTCTGAGTTGGTCCAGAATGGCCGCCGTGTGATAGTCTTTTAGTACCGGTACTCCCATTCCCCCTACCAGTTTGAGCTTATTTTGTATGTAGGGCGAGCATCTAGCTCTTTTCCCTGCCCAAATAAATTTCGATAGTTGTTTTTGCATAATAGTGAAAAAGGACGTAGGTAGTGGCATTGCTAAATGCTCTGAAATAATAGATACATTTTGGTAGTAGTAACATTTTATATGCTGCTAGACGGCCAGACCACATCAAATAGAGTTTTTGAATTCTGACAAGTTCCTGCTGAAACATACTGATAAGGGGGGTGTAGTTTACTCGATAAAGATTTGCAAGGGGAGAGGTAAGTTGAATTCCTAAATATGTGATTGAGCCTTTGGTCCAAGCGTATGGGAGAGATTGTTTGAGGGAAGTTTCCATGTCGCTGCTTATGCCTACGCCTAGTACATTTGATTTTGTGGCGTTAACCTTATAATAAGATACTTTACTGAATAGCTGCAGAATGTTGTGGGCAGCAGGCATTGATGTGGTTGGGTTGGATAGGGAGAGAATAACATCATCTGCGAATAGGGAAATTGTGTGTTGATTTGTATGGGCTTGTATACCTTGAATGTTGGGGTCTGTTCTTATTTTTTCTGCTAAGGGTTCCATAACTAGGGCAAAAATTAGGGGAGACAGGGGGAACCCCTGTCTCATCCCATTTGGAATCTTTTAGAGAACATACCCTCTGTGAACACAAACGTTGATGGGCAAAAATACAATGCAAGTATTGCGTCTCGGATTGGCGCCGCAGACCGAACATCTGTAAGACTTCTCCCAGATACCCCCAATGCACTCAATCGAAAGCCTTCTCTGCGTCCAACGTGAGGAGTAGAGAAGGCTCCCTTTTCTTTTACACTAAGTGCACCAGGTTTAACATCCGCCTAGTAGCGCCTGTGGCCTGGCGGCCCAACACAAAACCAACTTGGTCATATTTTATTAACTTTTGCAATTGGGTCGCTAATCTGTGTGCTATTAGTTTGGCGTATATTTTAACATCTACATTTAGTAGTGAAATAGGTCTAAAATTTTGTGTCAGATTTGGTTCTTTACCAGGCTTGGGGATTGTTGTTATTGTTGCTGTGAGCATTTCCGGAGGAAATTCCACAGCCGCCTGTGCTTTAACAAAAATTTAGCGGAGGTATGGTGACAGGATACTATCATACATTTGATAATATTCCAAAGAGTATTCATCTGGGCCTGGGGACTTGTTATGGGGAAGACTTTTAATTGTGTTTCCTAGTTCTTGGATCGTAAAGGGTTGGTTTAACATATTCAGGTCAGTTTGTGACACTTGGGGTAAGTTTACTGAAGAGAGAAAATCTGAGATTATATCCCCAGTGGGTTGGGAGGTAGTGGGGTCTTCTCGGAGATTGTACAACACAACCCTGCATAATATGCACTAAAAACATCCGCTATTTCTTTAGGATTCGTTACTTTTAAGTTAGTTGTGGGATTCACCAGGTAGGGAATTTTCTGTCTGATTGTCATCTCTTTCAACTGATTAGCCAGAAGTTTCCCCGACTTGCTTTCACATTTGTAGGACAGTGCCTTCAAAGAACGCACCTGGTGGTCATATTGGGCCACCAGAAGGGTTTGCAGATCCTGTCTAGCTGTAAACAATGCCTCTCTAATTTGTTGGGTTGTTTTTTGTTTGTTGAGATTTTCTAAATGGCTAATTTGGGCTAGTAGGTCAGAAAGTTGTTTAGACCGTTGTTTCCTTGCTTTTGCACTCATTTGTATAAGCAGGCCGAGGAAGCATTAATGGCAAAAAACTCCTCCAGTGCTTTTTTAATTTGGGCTTGGTTTTCCAGCTTTGATAAGTTGTAAAGGTCAATCTGCCACCTGTTTGCTCTGGTCTCGGCCTGACGATCCCCCACACACATGAATATAGGCCTGGTTTGACCACGTGACCACGTGATACCGTGTATTTCTGATTTAGCCACTTATTGTAGTACAAATTTGTCCGTTAAGAACAGATCTATATGGGAGTATGTGTGGTGTACACTAGAAAAAAACATATAGTCCTTCTCTGATGCGTGTTGGCATCTCCAGACATCGTATACACCTGTGACTGAAATAAATTGGTCTATTGTCGCTCTACGTTGCTGGAGCCTAGTGTACTAGACAAATCCAGATCTCTGCCAGCAATCATGTTAAAGTTCCCACACCAAATTACATTTCCTTGGCGCATTGTATCAATTTTTTTCTGAATTTTCCCCAGGCAATGTAGCTGTTTCATGTTCGGGAGATAGACATTCACCAGTGTGTATTTGGTACCATCTAATTCACATATAAGTATAAGATATCTACCTGATTCGTCCGAATATGCGTTTAAGCATGTAAATTGGACCGTGTCCTTGATAGCTATTGCTACTCCTCTCTTTTTAGATGGGCCATTCACCTGAAATACATATGGAAATCTGCGGTGTTGAAAAAATGGTGGTCCGTGGGAGGGTCTCCTGGTAACAAATCACATCACTTTTAAATCGAATTGCCTCTTTCCATGCCATGCATCTCTTGCAGCGGCTGTTCAGGCCCTTAACATTAAATGAAGTAATTTTAAGTGGCATGTTATCTACAGTTTGATCACCCTGTAGCTTGCGCAGTTGTATATCAGTATTAAAATGGTTTACCTTCCACTTGAGGAGTAGAGGGCATTCTCTATGTCCAGTTAAGCGTTGGAGGTTAAGGCGATTTAGCTCGAGTCCAATGGTAGAAATGAAGAGGTTCCCTGGAAAGCCTCAAGTCAAAACAGTTAGTAAATAATGGATTTTAACAGAACAAAACTTACGATTCTTTAAAGAATCTGTGCGGTAGGAACAACTGCTCAATTTAAGGGGGTAAATGCAAAAGTCAGTGGCATTCTCCTGAGCCCTCAGGGGGGATAGAGGCTGTGCATATTATCTGTAGTGCATTCAGCCTGTTTCAGCATCGAAGCTATAGCGGGTTGGTGCTGGTGAGTTTACGTTGTTCCCATCCGTAGCTCCAGGTTCAATAATTTGCCATTCCCACATAAGACTGAGGCCATCTTTTATGTTGGATATAAGGTGTGTATTGCCATCCTTTGTCACCAGCAGTTTCGCTGGGTACAACCAGCGGTAGGATATCTTATGATTATTCAGTGGTTTTGTTATTGTGGCTAGCTGCCTGCGTTGTTGCATCATGAATGCCGATAGGTCAGGGAAAAAGGATAGTTCCTGCAAGTCAGAGGGTAGAGAGTCACGATGTCTGGTGGCTATCATGAATTGATGTGTGGTAAAAGTGGATTATTACTGTTGTATCTCTTGGTAGATGTGAGGCAATATGTTTAGGTCTAGGTAACCTATGTATACGGTCAATAATCAGGTTTTCCTCAGTTGCATCAGTTTTCATCACTGTGGTAAAGTAGTCTTTCTGATCTGTTGGTTTGACCGTCTCAGGTATTCCTCGGATTTTAATGTTATTCCTCCTAGATCTGTCCTCCACATTTGCCAATTTAAGTTTCAGTTGGAACAGCTCATCCTCTCTATCACTGTGAGCATCTACCAATAAATTAAAAGTGAAAGCAGATTCTCCCATTTTAACCTCCACATGGGATACTCTCTTATTAATTGCAGACATATCTGTTTTGAATTGCTGTGTCAATACTAATATGTCTGTATGCAGGGTGGAGCGCAGGGACACCAACATATCCTTTATTGTAGTGTCCATTACTGGCATGTTTGTTGTGGGGAAGTCTGTAAGTGAGTCCTGCAGCTCCCTAGTATTATCTTGCGATGAGTTCAGGCTTACCTCTAAGGGTTTTGATACCATGCCATCCATCTTCTGTTTGCTTTTGGCCGGGCTGGAAGTCACTGATGGTGGTGAGGGAAATCCTTTTCCTCCATTGTCCTCTGAGCGGCCTGATGATCGGCCCTGCTCTGCTCTGTGCTGTGAGTGCCCACCACGTGCGTGCTGTCCCTGCATACCGCCGCCCCGCCATCTTGCTTCTCATAGCGGCGGTGCTGCATGAAATAGTCTGGCAGCTTGCTCGGTTGGTTAGCTTCTTTCCGCTTGTGGGATGGCATCGCGGGGTTCCCCCCGCTCTCGTGGGGTAGAAGACGCCATGAAACGAGGCTCTTTAGAGTTCTCTTGGCCCCCGAAGGCTCTTGACGGAGAGGAGCAGTGTTAAAGTTGGACAGCACCAATAGGTAAAGATAATAATCTATTTATGTAACTAGGTGTGTCCTTAAAACACCAAAATAAATAAAATGCAAGGGGGTTACAGCACAGAGGTATAACTTATGACACTTTCTTCACTCACAAATAGTAGCATGTAGGTCCTTGCCCTGAAAGTCTTGGGGGGAGGGCACATGACCTTATGGTCAGGTCCTTCCATTCCCATAGGGTCTACCTTCAGGTAAGCCCTACCATGTACTTAAGTGGACCTGGCTTTGGCAGGTACCCTGAAGAATGGGATCCACCAGTTTTTTTCCTGGGTGGACCATGAGTACGCCAGTCCCAGGAACACATTGGATCATTAAAGGGGTATTAATTCAAAGTGCATTGCTTGTAGTGTGGCATCCTTACCCCTTTGCTTTGTTTTGGACAAAATAGGATCTGGGGGTGTACTGAAGAGAAAATAGCAGTAAAACAAGCCCCATAATTGGTGTTAGTTAATGTAATAACAATCCCCAGCATTGGTGTCAGTGAATGAATAATAACCCCCAGAATTGGTGTCAGTGGATGCGATAATAACACCCATCATTGGTGTCAGTGGATGCAATAATAATCCCCAGCTTGGGTGTCAGTGGAAGCAGTAATAACCGACAACAATGTCAGTTGAGAAAATAATAACCACCAGTACTGGTGTCAGTGAGTGCAACAAAAAACCCGAAACATTCTTACTCTGAATGGTCTAGGGTTATCGGTAGTGTAGCCCAAAGTTCAGTGTTGGGACCCTTACTTTTTAATATCTTTATAAATTATATTGGGTCTGGGATTAAAAGTACAATTTCTCTATTTGCAGATGACAATAAGCCATGCAGTGGAATACCATCCTTACAGGATGTCTCCAATTTACAAGCCGACCTCAATGCAATGTCTAATTGGGCGATTAAGTGGCAGATGAGGTTTAATGTTGATAAATGTAAAGTTATGCACTTGGGGGGGCTAAGAATATGCATGCATCATACATACTAGGGGGAGTGCAACTGGGGGGATCCATAGTGGAGAAGGATCTGGGGGTTTTGGTAGATCATAAGGTCAATATTAGCATGCAATGCCAAGCTGCGGTTTCCAAAACGAGCAAAGTCCTTTCTTGTATTAAGAGAGGTATGGACTCCAGAGAGAGAGATATCATTTTGCCCCTGTACAAATCATTAGTAAGACCTCATCTGGAATATGCAGTTCAGTTTTGGGCACCGGTTCTCAAAAAGGATATCGGGGAACTCGAGAAAGTGCAGAGAAGAGCAACCAAACTGATAAGAGGCATGGAGGAGCTCAGCTATGAGGAAAGATTAGAGGAACTGAATTTATTCTCTTGAGAAGAGCAGATTAAGGGGTGAATATGATCACCATGTATAAATATATAAGTGGTCCATATTTAAAGAACTTGTTCAGTTATTCACTTTTAAGGTCATCAGAGGACAAGGGGGCACTCTTTACGTCTAGAGGAAAAGAGATTTCATCTCCAAATACGGAAAAGTTTCTTCACAGTAAGAGTTGCGAGAATGTGGAATAGACTCCCTCCAGAGGTGGTTCTTGCCAGCTCAGTAGATTGCTTTAACCGGTTCCCGACTGCCTCCTGTAAATATACATCGGCAGAATGGCATGGCTGGGCAAAGTAAAGTACCCGTATGTTACTTTGAATTGCCCGCCATGCGCGCACGCCTGCTGAGAGCTCCGTGACCGTGGTCGTGGGTCGTGGTCATGACTCGATCGCTGCCGGGATAGCAGCGATCGTGTCATGGAGCTCAAGAATGGGGAGATGCCGATGTAAACAGCATTCCCCGTTCTGCCTAGTGACAGCACACTGATCGTCTGCCCCCGTCATGGGGATCAGAGATCAGTGTGGTGTCACACACAGCCACGCCCCCACACAGTTATAAACACGCCCCTAGGAACACTTAACCCCTACACTGTCCCCTAGTGTTAACCCCTTCACTGCCAGTGACATTTTTAGTTAGTTTATTTTTAATTTTATAGCATCAATTGCTGTATTAATGCCAATGGTCCCAAAAATGGGTCAAAATTGTCCGATGTGTCAGCCAAAATGTCACAGTCATGATAAAAATCGCTGATCCCCGCCATTACTAGTAAAAATTTTTTTATAAAAATGCCATAAAACTATGCCCTATTTTGTAGACGCTATAACGTTTGCGCAAAACAATCAATAAACGCTTATTGCAATTTTTTTTCGAAAAATATGTAGAAAAATACGTATCGGCCTAAACTGAGGTAAAAAAATTGTTTTAAATATATTTTTGGGGGATATTTATTATAGCAAAAAGTAAAAAATAATGCATTTTTTTCAAAATTGTCACTCTTCTTTTGTTCATAGCGCAAAAAATGAAAACCGCAGAGGTGATCAAATACCACCAAAAGAAAGCTCTATTTGTGGGAAAAAAAAGACACCAATTTTGTTTGGGATCCGTGCAATTGTCAGTTAAATTGACGCAGTGTCGAATTGCAAAAAACGCCCTGGTCAGGAAGGGGGTAAATCCTTCCGGGGCTGAAGTGGTTAAGCAAGGCCTTGCATTCTTTCCTAAATGTACATAATATAAATGAGTACTAACATTTATAGGTAAAGTTGATTCAGGGAAAATCCGATTGCCTCTCTGGGAACAGGAAGGAATTTTTTCCCCTGCTGTAGCAAATTGTATCATGCTTTGCTAGAGTTTTTTTTTGCCTTCCTCTGGATCAACTGTAGGTATAGGATTGGTTATATGGGATTGTATGTTGTATATGGTCGGCCGGACCTAGAAATAAAACATGTTTCAAATCTATCCGACGGACTAAAAATAGGGAAAACCGTTCATCTGTGTACTGGTCCAATGGACCAAATACGATGCAAGGGCAGCTATTTGCTATTGAACTTCCCTGTTTAGTCCCGTTTACGTCATCACGTTCAAAACTAAAGAACTTTTCGAACAGGCTTAGTCCGGTCGTGTGTGGCAAAGTCCGTTCGTTCAGAAAGTCCGTCGGACCTCCGCCGAAAGTCCGTCGGGAAGACCGTTGGACCTAGTCCGTCAAAGTCCTGTCGTGTGTACACAGCATTAGATGAAGTAATAACCTCCAACATCAGTGTCAATGGTAGCAAAAACAAACAAACCTGCCTGCATTGGTGGTCGGTGATAGTAATATCTTTCAGAACACTGCTGAACACAATCTGGGACGCTTGGCAACTACACTATTGGGGATCACACTAGTATTAGGGCAAGATGTGGTGGAGAGGATGAGCGGAGTGATTTTGGTGAAATTTTCTTTAATCAGAGGGTATGTTTTTTGAGGAGTGTATTAAGGGTAGTATAGTTTTGTTCCTTGTGCACTGTTTCTTTCCATTTTTTTTTTATTTATTTATTTATTTTATTTAAAAAATACATGTAGCAGATGACATTTTGGACAAAATGTCATTCATGTGTAAATGTAGTTTTTGCCTCAGAACCATAGGGGTTCTGAGGGTTAATTGTCTAGGTTAACCACTTCAATACAGGGCACTTAAACACCTTCCTGCCCAGACCAATTTTCAGCTTTCATCGCTGTCGCACTTTGAATGACAATTGCGCGGTCATGCTACACTGTACCCAAATGAAATTTTTATCATTTTTTTCCCCACAAATAGAGCTTTCTTTTGGTGGTATTTGATCACCTCTACGGTTTTTATTTTTTGTGCTACAAATAAAAAAAGACCGAAAATATTGAAAAAAAAAATGTTTTTTTTTGTTTCAGTTTCAAAACTTTGTAAATAAGTACGTTTTCTCCTTCACTGATGGGCACTGATGGGGCTACACTGATGGGCACTGATAAGGCGGCACTGATGGGCACCAATGATGTGGCACCAATGAAGTGGCACTGATGAGGTGGCATTAATGGACACTGATATGTGGCACTGATAGGCGGCACTGATGGACACTGATAGGTGACACAAATTGGCACTGATAGCTGGCACGGATTGGCATGGATGGGCGGCATGGATTGGCATGGATGGGCGGCACAGATGGGCATGGATAGGCGGCACAGATGGGCATGGATAGGCAGCACAGATGGGCATGGATAGGCGGCACAGATGGGCATGGGTGGGCACTGATAGGCGGCACAGGTGGGCACTGATAGGCGGCACAGGTGGGCACTGATAGGCGGCACAGGTGGGCACTCATAGGCGACACAGGTGGGCACTCATAGGCGGCATTGGTGTTATACTTTACTAATGGATGCCAATCAGTGCCAAACAATAATGCATGCCAATCAGTGATGCCCATTGTGGGCACTGATTGGCATCCCTTATGGGCACTGATTGGCATCCATTGTGCTGACTGTCATCCCTGGTGGTCTAGGGAGGATTACCTTTTCCCTGGTGGTCTGGTGGCGTCCCTGGTGGTCCAGTGTGGGCATCCTCGGGGAGGCTGTGCTGATAATCGATCAGCACAGACCCCCCCTGTCAGAGGAGCAGCTGATCGGCTCTCCTCTACTCGCGTCTGACAGACGCGAGTGAGGAAAAGCCGATCACCGGCTCTTCCCATTTACACTGTAATCAGCCGTGATTGGACACGGCTGATCACGTGGTAAAGAGTCTCCGTCGGATCATAATCTCCGTCGGCTCATAATCCTGATCACGTCATATGACGTCCGATCAGGATTATGAAACCACTTTGCCACCGTCAATTGCCTATAGGGCGGGCGGCAAGTGGTTAACCTCGACATCAGTTTGGCTGAGCTGTGATAGAAGTTCTGCTTGGTCATGTGTACAGTGAAGTGTACATGACAAGCCAGAACCAGGCCTGGTTGGACGTTTTGGGTATGAGCCTTCTCGGAACCAATCAGTGGGTGTGCCGGGCCCCACTGGGGAGTGTGGGAAGGAGTACTTAAGATGTGGAGGTGACGTGTTCAGGAGAGGAGTTTGTGAGGCCTGTGTGGTCTGTTCTGGTTCCAGGACCGGGGTAGCCCTGCGAGGGGTCCCGGTCACGGGGTGTTTGACATCCCGCAACATTCTTCTGTTGATTACCCTCAATAGACCCTTCTGGTCTGGGGTAGGGATCCGTCTGTTCCAGAGTCTCGGAACCGGCTGGTCCGAGGCACAGTAACTGAGGGAGGATTCAAGGTGTCCGGGTGTGCTCTCGGCTTGGATGGGCATCATGGCTTGTGAAAGTGACCGGGGCAGGACTCTTCAGAGGAGGGCCGACAAGTGGCATCCTGAGAAGTGCCCGGTTACTGAGTTGGGAAGGACATTGACGAATCCACACTTTTTCCAGTACTATCAAGGAGACAGAGAACGTTCCAGGTACTGAAGAAAAAGGTTCCTGTCCACTTTCAGTTATAACTTGTACACATTCAGAGGTTTTGACAAGTTCCGGATCAATGTGCTGATTGCCATGGTCTCTGGCTAGAGATCTGTTGAGCTGTGAGTTACCCAACTGCGAGTGGCTACTCTCTGGGTGGTATTAGAGACTTTGTTATGTCTGCAGTTCAAGGTGCCTGAGCTCTTCATCCTTGCCCTCTGTTCATATACGAGACTGTGTTATTGGATGTTACCCCTACAAAATAAAACCTTTCAAAGGACTTTATTGGTGTCAGCATCCAAGTTGTTGGGTATCAACCCTGGGAACCCCTAGACATGAAAGAACAAGCCAAGCGGAGGTAACCGGTAAGCCCAATAAGTCAAGACCGCCCTACAAAGGGTTATGGCCGCTACATACAGGTTTAACAAACAAGCTTTCAGCTTATGAACACAGCTCATAGCAGCCAATGAGGTTATTTATTAATATGCATTAGAATTCTCTAAGAAGGAATTTGGTTGGTTGCTGGGAACTCTATTCTTTTCCCCTTTTTTATTTATTTTTTAAGTCCTGAATCTTCTTTGCATTATTTCACCTTTTGCTGAATGTTGACCTCCCTTGTTATCAGAATAGTATGACAGGCTATTGTACCCTAGTTCAGACAGATTCAGAGTCACATTGTTAGAATACCTTATCCTTAACAATGTTATCATTTAACCAGCCCATTTACAGCTCTCAATTAGATTCACATATATAGATATGGCAGGAGGAGTAGGCGTACAGTCTGCATGTATGTTTGTTGTGTGCATTGTTTATGAATGGCTGGGATTTCATACGACTGCTGTGTGTAATCTGGTACGCCTTATGACTTTAGATCTCAGCTGTAAATGTTTCACTTTTTATAGTTTCAGTGACAGCTTTGAAAGTAGTTAATCATATATTGCAATGGTAAATGTGTAGCACGAGGATAGTAGAAGTTAAAGGGGTTGGTCGCTCCTGTTCATAACGTAGAAAGAAAGCTGTGGCATGCACAATATCACATAACATTCTATAGGCTGGAGTCCAGCAAGTGTCAGATGCACGGCACAGCACAGAACGCACAGCAGTGACTGAACATCACTACAGGAAGTAAAAAGTGCTCCTCTTTTTTTTTTTAACCCAAGGCAATCTACAGTGGTACAATTTAGGAAACATTTGGACCTATGGCTACAAATCGTGTTTTGATAAGAGGAGGTAAAATAGTGAACAATGACTCTTCGCAGTTGGCTGATGTTTATATTGAAGCTGGGATCATAAAAGAAATCGGAGATAATCTACAGCTCAATCAGATTGTTGACTTAAAGGTGTTAGATGCCACAGGAAAACTGGTTATACCTGGGGGAATCGATACCCATACACACATGCAATTCCCATTCATGGGCACCTATGCCGTGGATGATTTCTACACAGGTACCAAGGTAATCCATCTTTTCTATCTTATTGATGTAAGGACCAGTATACATTCCAGTAAGTGAAATAGATCTAACTCATAAGTATTAACCTTTCATTGAGTGCTTTTTATGCAGGGGCGGACTGACCATTCGGCCACTCGGCACTGCCCGAGGGCCCCGAGCCACTAGGGGGCCCCATCGGGGTTGCCAGCCTCAGTAAAACCAGGGACAGTATGTAAAAATCTGTTTTTATTACATCTGTCTCTGAAATATCCCTTACCGACATACTTTTGGTCTAAAAATCCAGAGATTATAGCTGCCCCACCTCTCCAGTACCTTCTCAGCCAATAGAAACGTGTCTGTGTATACTGTGTGTACATGTATGTGTGATTGTATACTGTGTGGCCCCATAATCTCTTAAATCCTGGGGGCCCCATAATCTCCTATTGCCTGGGGGCCCCATGAGTTGTCAGTCCGCCCCTGCTTTTATGTCATATTTTTAATGACAATATTTAATTTTCAAATATGCAGCCACTAGAGGGCACACTTGTCTGTAAGTTAGCATGCACAGAGGAGCTTTGCAACTTGATCATTGTCTCTGTAGAGTGGAATATCAGATTCCATGCTGTGTCTCTATGTTATAAAGAGCCGGCAGGTGACTGGAATACATCAGTGTGTACTTCAAGCTGATTTATAAGACATACTGTTGTTGTTACTATTATTACTCCTTATTCACATAGAGTTAGTATACTTTATAGTGTTGTTTTAGGAAATTATAAATATAAAAGGATTCAATGGAAATTATAGCGCATTTTCAGTAAGGACACATTGATGCCTTGTACACACGGTCGGACAATCCGACAACAAAATCCATTGGATTTTTTGCCAAACTTGTGTTGCATACACACGGTCGGATAAAGTTGTCGGAAAATCTGATCGTTCGTAACAAGGTGATGTTCTTTGCGTACGATGGGACTATGTAGAGGCTAGTAGCCAATACCTACTATATGGTCTCGTAATTTAATCTGAGCATGCGTTGCACTTTGTCCGTCGGAATTCTCTACAAACGATCGGAAAAAGTCAGATCGGATTTTGTTGTCGGAAAATTTTAGATCCAGCTCTCAAACTTTTTCCGTCAGGATTTCTGACGGAAAAAGTCCAATAAAGCCCACACACGAACGGATTTTCCAATAACATAATACGATTGTACCTTTTCCGTCTGAAAATCCGACCGTGTGTACAGGGCTTGAGTCATTATTGTATTTTTCACCTAGAGGCTTTCACATTTTTACTTGTTTTACGATTTATTTATGGTATTGTGTTTCCTTGCTATGGCAAAACAATAAGGGTTCTTGGCCAGTTTATTTTTAAAGCAGACAGGTAAAACAAGTATGCTATATATTTGCTTATATAAATTGTCAGTTTTGCAAATCATTATTAAAGTGTGAAAACATTAAATTATGTTTTTAAGCATATGCTGGACTTTCCTATAAGAAGCCTAGCACTACACTCGTGCTTTCCGGTAGACTGGGTAAATCTTTCCTGTCTGTGCAGCAGTGCAGGGAGTTTGTTTTGTACTGTTGGTCTAGAGCTGACCTGTAATGCTACGTACACACAGTCGGATTTTCCGACGGGAAATGTTGGATGTGAGCTTGTTGTCGGAAAGTCCGACCGTGTGTATGCTCCATCGAACATTTGCTGTCGGACTTTCCACAAACAAATGTTTGCTAGCAGGTTCTCAAATTTTCCGGCAACAAAACGTTGTTGTCGGAAAGTCCGATCGTGTGTACACAAGTCTGCGCACAAAAATCCACGCATGCTTAGAAGCAGCTGGTCTTGTAAACTAGCGTTCGGAATGGAGAATTAACATTCGTGACATGGACAATTATGAAATCTCCAAATGCAGTGCACATTTGTTTTCTTTAATGGGATAACAATGAAGCTGCTTTTCTGGTGACAGTGATGGAGTTATTGCAAACTAATTTTCAAAGGCTTTTTTTTCTAGTGCTATCAAGAATAATAAACATAATAATAATAGCGCAAAAACAAAAGTGGGATTCAAACTTCTATTAACACAAAATTAGCAGAAGGAGCCCAAAGGGTGGCGCTAAAGAGCTAAAAAAAACACATAGTATGTCTAATACGTCACTACGTTCGTAATTGTTGGCCAACATTTGTGTGACTGTGTGTATGCAAGACAAGTTGGAGCAAACAACCTTCGAACAAAATTGCACGGTTTTGTTGTCGGAAAGTTTGATTGTGTGTATGAAGCACTTGCACTGAGAGAGGAACAGTGAAGCACAGCCACTGTGTGGCAGTACCCAGCAGGGAGTAGATCCTACATATGGAATGTGCAAATATGGCTTACCCCTTGTACATATACTTTTACAAAATATACACAAATAAAAGGTTAATTTTCAAATATATATTTATATAAAAATAAATACTGTAAAAACACTATGATTGCTTTTAAATATATTTATTGTTGTATTCACCTCTCCTGGGGCCCCACACTGCATCCTCTCTGTGGCAATCTGCTGCTGGCACTTCTGGATGTGACTCGGAGTGCCAGGGCCATGGTTGTTCAGGAGACAGCCCTCTTGACTGGTGTAGCATTAAATTGCAAAGTCACAATAGCACAATTAGTGGGTGCACACCACAGTTCAACCACATTCACTGGTAAGCTAACAGGGGCTTTAGCTACAGTCCCTGCATCGTGACCATGACCCACTGTGGGAGAAAAGGGGAGGTGGAACAGAAAGCATTTGAGTGGCAATATTTTTTACATGTGGTCTTAAATTGCAAAATGATGCATGGCTCGGCCTTTAAGCAATGCATTGCTATACCCAAGCCAAGCCTCCATGCTGCCAACATCTTACTGGAATTTTCACATCCAAGTGTCTTCCTTGTCTGCAGTTTCAGTCTCCTTTTGTGCCTCTTGAGTCCCATTGTCTACCAGAGTCCTTGTGCCTCTTCTGTTCTGTGTTCTGTGCATCCTCAGCTGTTAGTGTTCACAAGTACCTCTGCCTTCCTGTTTGCCCCTAGGACTCCAAGTGCACCTCAGAGAATTCTCAGTTATCTAGATACTCCAGTGCAAATGACTCTAGTGAACCCCAAAGCATCCTGTTTCCTCTAGCGACTCCAGTGCTCATCTGTGACTCCCAGAAAATTCAGTGTTATCTAGTGACCCCAGTAGACCATTGTGCATCCAGTGACTCTAAGTGCACCCTAGAGCATTCCCTGTCAGCTAGAGACTCCAATGCCTTCCAGAACTCCCTGTGTCATTCAGTGGCCCCTGGTGTATCCGTGTCTCTATGTGTGCCCCAGTGGGTCCTGGGTGATCTAGTCACTCCTGATGTCCCCTGTACCCATCCCTTGTATCTTCATGCAGCCTCAAATACGTTTCTGCATCATCTGCTCAGTTCCTCTTTCAGTGGATATTAGACATATGCACTTTCGAAAAATTTGTTCGTTTTCATCTTCGTTTCATTTGTTTTTTTTTGTTGTTGTTTTTCGGGTCAATCGTTATGATCACAATTCATAAATAACTAATAATAACTAACTATTAAATTAAAGTGGCGAGAAAACTGCTGTCTTTCTCGGAGCTGCAGACTAAACACGACCTCCCCCGACAGGCCTTCTACAGTTATCTTCAGATCAGACATTTTGCGCAAACCATAGCCCCGAGGCTCCAATTCTCCCCACCCTCCCCGTTCAAACTGATTATACTTGAGGGACGGAACCGCAGGGGAATGATATCAGACCTCTACCGCATCCTTAACTCGCACCACTTTCACACAAGGGGCAAGCACAAGTATATGTTGAGATGGGAAAGGGAGTTGGGTGAGGAACTTCCGCTGGAAGCCTGGCAGGGGGTGTGGAGGCAGGCAGCTAAGTCCTCTCTATGTACCCTTTACAAGGAGAATTTCTATAAAATTCTCTACCACTGGTACCAGACCCCAGCGGTACTCCACAAAATGTATCCCTCCGCCTCTGATCGCTGCTGGCGCTGCCTGAAGGACAGGGGCACCCTGTTCCATATATACTGGACTTGCCCTTTGATAGCCCCTTTCTGGAAATCCATCCAACAGCTCCTTACCCGGGTATTTGAGGTCTCTGTCCCGTTCATACCCAAGTTCTTCCTATTTGGCTTATCCCAACCAAAGATGTCTAAGGCCGCGTACACACGCGGGGACTGTTCGCTGAAACTGTCCGCTGAAACCAAGTTTCAGCGGACAGTCCGCTCGTGTGTGGGCTTTCAGCGGACAGTTTCAGCGAACAGTCCGCTGAACAAGGTTTTTCGGAAATTCCGAAAAACTGTCCGCTGAAACCTTGTTTCAGCGAACAGTCCCCGCGTGTGTAGGCTTGTTCGTCAAACAAAGTTGCGCGCATGCTCAGAAAGGATTTTCACGCCGAAAGTTATAATGCAGTGTATAGGACGTCGTATTTTTCGTCCCGTCGTACGTGCCGTTCACGTCATCGCGCACGGTTTCAGCAAACTGTTCGTCCGTCGTGTGTGGCCATGTCCGTCCATGCTAATTTTGAGCGGACTGTTTGCCGAAACTGTTTGACGGACAAAGTTGGGCGAACAGTCCCCGCGTGTGTACGCGGCCTAAGCCATCTAGGAAGCTTCTACGACATATCCTCACAGCAGCTCGTTGCCTAATAGCTCTCAACTGGAAGAGCCGACTGGCCCCCTCTATGGAAGCCCTTTATTCCAGGATAAAGGACGTAGAACTTATGGAGAAACTGACTGCCAGAATACGGGACAGGCTGGAGGAATTTGACCAAGTCTGGGAGAGATGGCGGCTGCGGGAGGACTAGGGGCGACCTGGATGGGGTATGGCGACTTGGATCTCTGGCACTTTCTTCTCTTCTTCTTTTCTGTCTTTTCCCTTTTCACCTCCCCTGTTTTTATAGCGGACTTAGTCTGTTACAAGTTCAGTGTTTTGCATAGGCCGCAGGGCAGCGCATACTGGGCCGTGGGAGGGGCAGCTGACTTTTGGTGTTCCCTGCCCCCCAGCACCCCACTGCCCAAGCTACTGATATCTACTGCCAGGGCCGCTGATAGAAATCATTGGGCCCCCTACAGCCCACCTGACGGGGCCCCCTTTAGCCCCACCCCTGGTTCCTCCTTCAGCCCCACCCCTGATCCTGCCCCTGGTCCCTCCTTCAGCCCCAGCCCTGGCTGCTTCCCAGTGAGTTAGGACACACAGGGGTCTCAATATAAGGAGTTAAATCTCCCCCATCCACATGACATGACAGGGGGTCGCCCATTATGAGTACACTGTTCGCAGGACACACAGGGGGCCCCCCATTATATGAAGTACAGTACACCTCTTCACACATGTTCTATCACTGTACACCTCTTCACACATGTTCTATCACTGTACACCTCTTCACACATGTTCTATCACTGTACACCTCTTCACACATGTTCTATCACTGTACACCTCTTCACACATGTTCTATCACTGTACACCTATTCACACATGTTCTATCACTGTACACCTCTTCACACATGTTCTATCACTGTACACCTCTTCACACATGTTCTATCACTGTACACCTCTTCACACATGTGCTGTCACTGTACACCTCTTCACACATGTTCTATCACTGTACACCTCTTCACACATGTTCTATCACTGTACACCTCTTCACACATGTTCTATCACTGTACACCTCTGCACACATGTTCTATCACTGTACACCTCTTCACACATGTTCTATCACTGTACACCTCTGCACACATGTGCTGTCACTGTACACCTCTTCACACATGTGCTGTCACTGTACACCTATTCACACATGTGCTGTCACTGTACACCTCTTCACACATGTTCTATCACTGTACACCTCTGCACACATGTGCTGTCACTGTACACCTCTTCACACATGTTCTATCACTGTACACCTCTGCACACATGTGCTGTCACTGTACACCTCTTCACACATGTGCTGTCACTGTACACCTATTCACACATGTGCTGTCACTGTACACCTCTTCACACATGTTCTATCACTGTATACCTTATCATACATGTTCTATCACTGTACACCTCTTCACACATCTTCTGTCACTGTACACCTCTTAACACATCTTCTGTCACTGTACACCTCTTCACACATGTTCTATCACTGTACACCTCTTCATACATGTTCTATCACTGTATACCTTATCATACATGTTCTATCACTGTACACCTCTTCACACATGTTCTATCACTGTACACCTCTTCACACATGTTCTATCACTGTACACCTCTTCACACATGTTCTATCACTGTACACCTCTTCACACATGTTCTATCACTGTACACCTCTGCACACATGTGCTGTCACTGTACACCTCTTCACACATGTTCTATCACTGTATACCTTATCATACATGTTCTGTCACTGTACACCTCTTAACACATCTTCTGTCACTGTACACCTCTTCACACATGTTCTATCACTGTACACCTCTTCATACATGTTCTATCACTGTATACCTTATCATACATGTTCTATCACTGTACACCTCTTCACACATGTTCTATCACTGTACACCTCTTCACACATGTTTTATCACTGTACACCTCTTCACACATGTTCTATCACTGTACACCTCTTCACACATGTTCTATCACTGTACACCTCTGCACACATGTGCTGTCACTGTACACCTCTTCACACATGTTCTATCACTGTACACCTCTGCACACATGTGCTGTCACTGTACACCTCTGCACACATGTGCTGTCACTGTACACCTATTCACACATGTGCTGTCACTGTACACCTCTTCACACATGTTCTATCACTGTATACCTTATCATACATGTTCTATCACTGTACACCTCTTCACACATCTTCTGTCACTGTACACCTCTTCACACATCTTCTGTCACTGTACACCTCTTCACACATGTTCTATCACTGTACACCTCTTCATACATGTTCTATCACTGTATACCTTATCATACATGTTCTATCACTGTACACCTCTTCACACATGTTCTATCACTGTACACCTCTTCACACATGTTCTATCATTGTACAGCTCTGCACACATGTTCTGTCACTGTACACATGTTCTGTCATTGTACAGCTCTGCACACATGTTCTGTCACTGTACACATGTTCTGTCATTGTACAGCTCTGCACACATGTTCTGTCACTGTACACATGTTCCATTGCTTTCCCCTCATGTACATATGTGTCATCGCTACACATGTGTTCCCTCAGTGCACCCCTCTGCCCACATGTTCCATCACAGTACACCATTGATGGTAAACAGGGTTGAGTGTACAGCTATAACAACAAGTGAGGCCACTGGCTCTTACCACTCTTGCTTCAGCAGACATTTAAATCTCCAGGCTGCACATTGTATTTCCTGCACAGACTGGAGGTCAGGAGGAGGCGGTGCAGCTCTGAGTGACAGAGCAGCAGACCAATTGGTTTGACATCCTGCTGGGAGGCAAAAATCTGTAGATAGCAGTGTAGGAGAGGCTTCCATGGTGCTGTTCTCCTCACTGACACAAGGGACATGAGCAGAGATGTGAGTGGAATGTGAGCAAGTCACACATGCAGGCTACCTGCCGTCGGTGCTGTTAAACTGAAGTCAACCCCTGCCTTGAGTTTACTCACTGTCTGGAAAGTGTTCTCCTCCTCCTCTCCAGCCTCTGAGTGGCGCCTGCCGCTCCTCACCTCTCCGGTGGTCAGACTCATCTCGTGCTGGCTGGAGAAATATATATATTTTTTTTCTATCATTCTCTGCTCAGATTGCCCGGGCCCCCCCTGCTGGCTGGGCCCGGTACAACAGGGCCAATTGTACTGGCTTATCAGCGGCCCTGTCTACTGCACACGCCTGTAATATGACACTGCATATCACATGTCTATTCTTATTCTTGCAAAGCTATGTAGTTACTCGCCTACTGCTGTACTTCTGCACTGTTTGTGTTCCTATGCAACCGCTGGAAATTAATAAAACGTTATTTGATAAATTAAAGGTATTGGAATTTCTTTTCAAATTTGTCTGTTAGTGAACATAAAGAATACAAATTTATGCGAAGTTACGAATTATCCAAAATAACGAATGCCGCATCTAAACAAATGGAACAAAACGAGTTAAAGTGGATGTAAACCCTCAAAAAAATGTTTTATTTTTTTTATGTCATGATGTAGAGTATAAGACTTCCGATCATTTGAGCCCAGTCTTGCCACAAAGAGTTAATCCAGCTCTTTTATTGTTCAGTGAGATAAATCTTGACAAACTGGAGAAAAACGTTGTCAAATCCTTCCCCTTGCTGTGAGTGACAGGGGATTTACATATCTCATGCACTAGCCTAAGAGACATGCCTTATTTTTTTAATTCCCTCCCACTCCCAATCATTAATTCACGACTGGACTACGCAAACTCGCTTTACATAGGATTACCACAATATCAACTGATCCAAAACACTGCGGCAAGGCTGATAACAGGAAAGAAACCCTGGGAATCCATCTCTCCTTCGCTGAGGAGCTTACATTGGCTAACCGTAAAAAATCAGATCACGTTCAAGACCCTTTGCCTCACCCACAAATGCGTGCATAGAGAAGCTCCGCAATACCTAATGGAGAAAATAAATCATTACACACCAAACCACAGTCTTCGATCAGCCAACAAAAACCTCGCTGTCCAAGGGCCTCGGCTATGGAATGCTCTACCAATCAACATCCGCCTGGAAGAAAATCACCTGGCTTTTAGGAAAAAACTCAAGACCTTCCTCTTTTAGCAGATGATCAAAGCTCGCCACAGCGCCTAGAGGCGATTTAGTTCGCATTGTGCGCTATACAAGTATTTCATTCATTCACTCCTTTCTTCTGCTGCTCTGCAAGGATTGGCTGTTCCATCCCTCAGCATGATTTGGCATGCTGAAGTCATGTGGGGACTTTTCTGGGTTTTGACTGGATGTTATAGATCATAGCAGAAGTTCAGTGTAATAAATACACAGGAGAAAAAGCATGTTGATAAGGGGAGTGTAGAGGTGGGCAGGGAGTCTACTGACATCACGACTCCACCTACTGAGCCCTGGAAAACAGACCCACCCACAAAATCTGCATTTTTTTTTGTCGGGTCTCATAGCAGACAGAGGGGAAACATTTGACATATAAGTATACATGTAGGAGGCATGTATATCCTTCTAGAAAACCTATATTGCAGTAGTTTAGAAAGGATGAGAGTGGGTTTACATCTACTTTAACCACTTACAGACCGGATCATTTTGCTGGTCAAAGACCAGACCACTTTTTGCGATTCGGCACTGCGTCGCTTTAACTGACAATTGCGCGGTCGTGCGACGTGGCTCCCAAACAAAATTGACGTCCTTTTTTTCCCACAAACAGAGCTTTCTTTTGGTGGTATTTGATCACCTCTGCGGTTTTTATTTTTTGCGCTATAAACAAAAATAGAGCGACAATTTTGAAAAAAACGCATTATTTTTTACTTTTTGTTATAATAAATATCCCCCAAAAATATATAAAAAAACATTTTTTCCCTCAGTTTCAGGCCAATACGTATTCTTCTACATATTTTTGGTAAAAAAAATCGCAATAAGCGATTATTGTTTGGTTTGCGCAAAAGTTATAGCGTTTACAAAATAGGGATAGTTTTATAGCATTTTTATTAATAATTTATTATTATTTATTTTTTTACTAGTAATGGCGGCAATCAGCGATTTTTATTGTGACTGCGACATTGTGGGGGACACATCGGACATTTTTTACACATTTTTGGGACCATTGTCATTTATACAGTAATCACTGCTATATAAATGCAGTGATTCCTGTGTAAATGACACTGGCAGTGAAAGGGTTAACCAGGGGGTGGCAGTGTAGGGGTTAAGTGTTCCTAGGGGAGTGTTACTAACTGTGGGGGGGTTGAGCTTTCATTTAGTGAACACTGATCTCTGCTCCAATCACATGGAGCAGAGATCAGCGTCACTAGTTGCTAGGCAGAATGGAGAAATGCTGTTTACACAGCATTTCCTCCATTCAGCCGTCCCGTGAGACTATCACGGGTATGCCCGCGGCGATCGAGTCCGCGGGACCCGCGACCGGACTCACAGGGGTCCCGACCGGCATGGCAGGGCGGCATTGAAGATTGGACGTACCTGTACGCCAATATGCCTGCCCGTGCCATTCTGCCGACGTACATCGGCGTGCGCTGGTCGGGAACCGGTTAATAATAAATAATAATAATAATAAAAGCTTGTTATTATTTCATTACGTTCCATTTGTTTAGATACGGCATTTGTTATTTCAGATAATTCTTAACTTTGGATAAATTCGTATTCGTTACATTCACCAACAGCCAAATTTGAAAGGAAATTTCAATACCTATAATTTTATTAGTCGGTAATATTTGTTATTATTAGTTATTATGTTCAGATTTACTAATAAAACAAATTCAGAATTAAAACGAATTGCACATGTCTAGTGGATATGAACCTTTGTGACATTTATTCGTTTGATTAGGCTCACTACACTTACAAAAACACTTTTTTTGTTTTTTATTTGTTTTTATTGGATAAATATGAAGTATTTTATATATGGACATTTTAATATTGTATGAGAAAATGGGAAAAATTACTGCGCTAAACCAATATGGGTGAAGCTGCTAACACTAAAGCAAAGTCCAAAGTGGATGTGAAAAACAAAGTGTAGCCCTAGATGTACTCATGAAACACTGAGGGGGGTTATTTACTAAAGGCAACTCCACTTTGCACTACAAGTGCAAACTGCACTTGAATTTGCACTGAAAGTGTAGTCGCTGTAGATCCGAGGGGGACATGCAAGGAAAATTAAAAGCATTTTAGCTTGCACATGATTGGATACTAAAATCAGCAGAGCTTCCCCTCATTTCAGATCTACCCCTCAGATTTACAGCGACTGCACTTCCAAGTGCAATTTCAAGTGCACTTTGCACTTGTAGTTTGCACTTGTAGTGCAAAGTGGATTTGCCTTTCGTAAATAACCCTCTATATCTATAGTGAACTGAAAATGTTTACATACAAAACATGAAAATGAACATATACTATATAAATACTGTTATGTAAACTAGTAACATGTGTATATGATGATCACATGTCCAATGAAGGGGTGATTAATGAAAATAATGTCCAAGCAGTGAAGGGAAGATATAAACACCAAAATAGTGAACTTCCTAAGAAGTATGTCCATCAAATAGCTGACTTGAAATCCTCGGTAAAGATGATACAGCAAGCTGAAGGAAAGCCAGCTGTAGAATCATTCAGACAGGAAAGTACTCTAATGGAAAGACATAGATAAATACTTCTTACCAGATAGGGTGGACCCACTTGTCTGCGGCAGTGGATCAATCAAGCGCTTATTGGTCAGAAGCCTGGTGGACAAACAGTGATGCCAACTTGAATGCAATTGGAACATGGGAGAGGATCACTCCGAATATGGTAGGTCCTCTTATCAGCAGGAATGGATCAGTGGAATGCGATTTAGCTGGATGACCAGGGCTCAGGCGATCCTCCAAACCAAATTGGAATTAAAACCCAATGAGGGGTCCGTTTTGAAGATCAATAATGGATGGAGTGATTTTCTCATTCAGACCGAGTTAAAAATAAGGAAAAAGCTCCATATGATGCAGGTAAAAAAAAAAAGGATTATAATCTTAAAAATGACAAAACATCAGTTGCAGAGGAGTACACAAAAATGTGATTACTGACTAAAAAAAGTTAAATGCAATGTGGGGAACAAGTGAAATGGGCCCTTTTTTAATATTGTGCATGTGCAGCCCTCAGTGTCTCTGAACATAGATGGGATCATCTAGCTTAGTCACTCATACAAAGGCTGCCTCACATGCAGTGCTATGCTTTTCTTATTGACTGTTAAATTAGCAGTTTATTTGAGCAATAGGTTATACAAATATTGAAAAAAGGCTATAGTTGTTTGTTAAATAGATATAGTGGTTTGAAAAAAAAAACAATTTCTTTCATTCATGGTTAGTGTTTGGCTGAAGCCATTTATTATCAAACTATGTTTACTCTTTTTAAATCTTAATGGCAACAGAAACTACCCAAATGACCCTGATCAAAAGTTTATTACATACCCTGGTGATTTTGACCTGATAACATGCACACAAGTTGACACAAAGGGATTTGAATGGCTATTAAAGGTAACCATCCTCACCTGTGATCCATTTGCTTGTAATAAGTGTGTGTATAAAAGGTCAATGAGTTTCTGGACTCCTGACAGACCCTTGCATCTTTCATCCAGTGCTGCACTGACGTTTCAGGATTCTGAGTCATGGGGAAAGTAAAAGAATTGTCAAAGTATCTGTGAGAAAAGTTAGTTGAATTGTATAAAACAGGAAAGGGATATAAAAGATATCCAAGGAATTGAGAATGCCAATCAGCAGTGTTCAAACTCTAATCAAGAAGTAGAAAATGAGGGGTTCTGTTGAACCCAAACCACGGTCAGGTAGACCAACTAAAATTTCAGCCACAACTGCCAGGAAAATTGTTCAGGATGCAAAGAAAAAAACACAAATAGCTTCAGGGGAAATACAGGACTCTCTGAAAACATGTGGTGTGGCTGTTTCAAGCTGCACAATAATGAATAAAAAAATTAGGACCTTCTGGAATAGGGTGTTTTCGCTGCTCTGTAAAATAACGGGACACCGTTATCTAGCCTTACTTAATGACTTATCTTCGGGCTGGCCACGTCCACTGAAACTCCTAATTTTCTTTATGTTTCTAGCGGCTAAGATTGTTATAGCAGGAGCATGGAAGGCACCCTCAGTATAATTTAGGCAACTGAAACATAAAATCTCTTGGTACATGAAAAGATTGCAGGGATTGTTAACAATCAAAGTAAGCTGTTTGATCAGACCTGGGAGCCTTGGGCAACCTATATACATGTACCTTTTGTCCATGACTCCCAGGGTGGTACAAAGGTGGGATCCATTTCCTATTACACTAACTTCCTCTCCAACCTAGGTCTCCTTGTGCTCTTCGGATTTTTATTTCTTCGGATTTGCTTTTTCCATCCTTTTTCTTTCCCTTCTTTTTCAATGGACCTCTTATGTCCCTTTTTCGACACTTATGATACTGTCTTCGATGCTGTGATATTAATGGTGACCAACGGTATTCTGTACCAATTAGGAATACCTTACAAATGACTTGTTATGTAACAGCAACTATGTGTAGCGATACTGAGATCCGCAGTCTTATGTGAGGTTTTTCATTTTGAAGAAATAAAGGCACGTTTTACTTTTCATTCGATCCGGAGTGCGGCTGTCCAGAGTTTGTTCGTTTTCCATTTATCTGGTTTATGCAATCAACCCGCACCTGGAACCCCTACTTGCCTGGAGAGTAAGCAGTCTCTTGGTGGACTGACCTGGAGCGGTGGATCCCTGTTTTCCTTGTTGACTCTCTGGATTTCTTTGCATAAATAAAAAAATGTTGAACATAAAAAAAAAAAGAAAACTAATATAACCACCACATCTAAGATAACTATTAGTGAGCTGCAGTTAAATACATTTTTGTTTTGGACTAAAAAAGGGGGAGTTTGGGATTATGAATGAGATATGTTGGTCCCATGTCTCCATCCTTAAATTTGTTTTTTTTGGGACTTTGAATGAGGTGAGTACGCATGGCTATAAGATGAGTCGATATCAAAACCATGTTTTTATTGGTGAAACAAGGAACATGGCAAAATGAAAATGATACATGCAACAATGAATACAATTGTCAATCATATATTACAGACCATATATAGAAACAAACATTAGTAGCAACCAGCCAACCACTATGCGGTGTGCAACAAATCCTGAATGTAATAAAACACTTAAAAATACATAGTAGGTAGTGAACTCAAGATAATGTAATGCGTAAAGGTGTCTGCAGGAGAATAACTGCATCCAAATTATCCCAACGTGTTTCGTGGATAATAATACTCCTTCAGGGGTGGGTGCACACAAATCTATAAAATAAAATATGAGTAGACCAGTATGATCCAGTGTTGTACTTCTTCACAGGCAGGATATGTACAAAAAGAAAGGGAGAGAGTTACTCATCCCTATAAGTACTTACAGTACATCATAATAAGTCTGGAACATGGAGGACGAGGAGTCAGAGGCTGCCCAAATTGTTCATACTGGGAGCTGTGAAAGGGACCCACAGAAGAAGGACCGGACAGAAATATGATCCCCCAAGAAAATGAAAGGCAAAGGTCCAGATAGTGGCGTGAGTGGGTTTCATATCTAAAAATATAATGGGTATACTGTAAATACTCTATATTGTGGAAAGTTTCTAGTGCCCAACACCAAAGTGCAAGTGAAGAAGTGAGTGGAAAGGAAAATGGTGTGTGAGGAGGAAAGAGCAGATCAGAGATAAAAAAGAAAACAATGAAACAGATATAAATGAAAAAAATGAAAGACAGATAGGAGTGAGCCTCTGTGAGCATGAACAGGAAAGGAGTGACCATGTAATTACCTCTTGGTGATGTAGAAAGGTGGATTCCAAATTGTGTGCAGTGTGCACTAAAAGGTGCTGCCATGAGGACTGGCTAGCACAGGGTGGGGATGCTAATTACGCTTGGCACACCCCGAGGGCTCCTCCCAACGTCATACAGGAGCTCGTAGAAAGGAAGAGACAGTCACACCCGAGCAGCAGCCGCTGCCCATGGAGGCTGGAGACACCACCCTCCATATGGTGACCCAGATGGAAAAATTCAAACACACCAGCGGCAGGAGGCCAGTGGGAGCATCACGTGCATGGCGTGGAAGTGTGACGCTGATTCGCAGTAGAGGCAAGCCCGCCCGATCCCCCCAATGCAAAAATGGGGAGGGGGAAGGCGCTCACACTGCAAATCGCAGCTCCCTGACATAAGAAAAATATAAGAACAGCACACCAAATCCCGGTCCCATGCAATTGATCAGACCTACACACACATGGAGATACTGATTGCAAAATTCATGTACACCCCGCGGGGTGTGCCGAGGGTACTTGGCATCCCCACTCTGTGCTAGCCAGTCCCCATATGTATACTACATTTATGTTTCAAATAAATAATAATATTTTTTCATATCCCTATTGTTTACTGTGCCTTTAAAGTCCGACCTCTGGGTTACCTTTTGGAACCCTTATTTTTTGTATTGTTATATTTACGGATGAGGCAATGTGAGTGCTTTCTCCCACTCATTTTCCTTTCCACTCACTTGTTCACTTCCACTTTAGTGTTGGGCTCTAGCAACTTCCCACAATATAGAGTATTTACAGTATACCCATTATATTTTAAGATATGAAGCCCACTCACACCACTATCTGAACCTTTTGTCTTTTGTTTTCTTGGGGATTTTGTTTGTGCGCCTGGTCTTTCTTCTGCGGGTCCCTTCCACAGCTCTGACTCCTTGTCCCCCAGACTTATTATGATATAAGTACTAATAGGGATGAGTAACCCTCTCCCTTTCTTTTTGTATATATCCTCCACGTTGAGGGGTACAGCATTGGATCATACTGGTTTACTCATGTTTTGTTTTATAGATTTGTGTGCACCCCCCCCCCCCCCGAAGAGTGTTATTATCCACGAAATGCGTTGGGATAATTTGGATGCACTTATTCTCCTGCAGACGTCTCTACTCATTAAATTATTTTGAGTTCACCACCAATTATGTATTTTTAAGTGTTTTTATTACATTTGTTCCATAACACATAGTGGTTGGCTGGTTGCTACAAATTTTGTTTCTATATATGGTCTGAAATATGTGATTGACAATTTTATTCATTACTGCATGTATCATGTCATTTTGCTATGTTCCTTTTTTCACCAATAAAAATATGTTTTTGATATTGACTCATCTTATAGCCATGTGTACTCACCTCATTTAATTATTTAATTATTTTCTGTGCTATAATTTATTGTGCATCCCACCATCTGAATGACCTGCCACAGTCAGTGTGGATAGGAGCCAATTTACATGGCGGTATGTCTGTAAAAAAGGAAACTCAACAAGCTCGTCCAAAGGTCACATAGCATTCTTGCTGGGGACTGTACCCAGGACCACAGCAGTACATGTACCCAGTTCTAACCCAGGGTTGCCAACCTCCCGCAGCATTTTTTACTAACAAAACGTGGAAAATTTACTGGTGGAGCACAATTTTTACTGGCAACCTGAGAAATTACAGAACTCCTATTGAAAACTAACACAGTGAATATTTGAACAGTATAAACATGATATGGAAACCCTGACAATACCTATATCAAAGTAATTTGCTTGATTTACACTTAAAATGTCAACACAGCATGACATTATTAGCCCCTGATTTTTACTAGCAGTTGTAAAAAAATTACAGATTTTTACAAACTGTCAGTAAATTTACTGGCGGTTGGCATCCCTGTTCTAACCACTTAATGCCCCTTATACTTCTGCAGACTGACTTCTGGCTTTTCTGATACCAGTCCCCAACCACTGTAATTTTCCATGCAGGCAGCTGCCAGAGAAGCAGAAGATTAGTTAAATTAGGTCAGGAAAGAAGGATCAGAAACATGAAACAAATTTCAGAATTCAGATAACCTCCGGCCAGTGATGCATTAGCAGGCAAACCATCAGGACACGGGGTCATTGGCCATCAGGGCTCCATTCTATCTGTGGTATCTACCTGGGGACTCATATAAACCAATTCCTTTGGGAAAACTAAAGCGATATTAAATATATCTTTCATGATTTTTAAATATATCGGTAGCTCACGAAAGTAGCATTGTAAAAATCAGATTGCAGAGAGTGGCTGTGCATTCTCTCCTTGTCTAACTCACCTTTATGCATTTTGCTGATAAATATAATAGTAGCTGCACTAATAAGGGTTTGGCTCACCTTTATTTTGAATGCTTTTTTTTTTTTTTTTTTTTTTTTTTATTTATAACTGGAAAAGAGGACCAACCAGGCCACAACAAGGATACATACAAAATAACCACCATACAGTCACAGTCCAGAGCAATACAAAGAAAAAGAAAAATAAATCACATAACAAAATATCAATAGAAGTATGCCCTGAGACCTATAGTCCACGACCAGTTGCCTTGGCTCGGCGGGGCCTCCCCCCATTTTTTCAGATATGTAGAAAACAGTAAGAGCTTAAAGAAAGCCCTGGAAGGCTAAGAGAAGCCGGAATAGAACAGGAGTGGGGAACGGGAAGGAGAGAGAAAAAAGAAAAGGTGGGGGAAGGGTCAGGAAAGAGGGGATGGGGAAAGGGAACTCACGAATATGGGTGTCCTGTTTATGCTCGAAGAAGGCAGCCCATCTCCGCAGTTCAACCTGCCACTAGTGGTCTCACGATGGGGTTCCAATGGGCCCTCTAAGAGCCTGCCCCTCATGCGAGTATCTAAACATGTTCCAGAGCTGCCATGTTCTAAAGTACAACGCTTGTCTATTCTGACTCGTCAAGATTAGTTCTTCCATCTTATTAATATCTTCTACTCTCCTAATCCAGATATCCAGAGTTGGCGGTAGCTGAGACTTCCAAAGAAGGGGGATACAAGCCTTTGCTGCATCCACCAGATGCCGAACCAAAGATTTCTTGTAGGAGCGTGTAGGTATATTAGTTACATGCAATAGAAAAAAAGCCGGGTCATTAGGGATATTGTGATCAGTAAACTTCTGTGTGATTCGGCGCACCTCCCCCCAGAAATGCTGAAGTTTGGGACAGGACCAGAAGATATGCAACAGCGTACCTCTGTCCTCTCGGCAGCGCCAACACACATCTGCCACCTCCGGGAAGAACTTGTTCAGCACCTCCGGGGTTCTGTACCAGCGCGTAAGAAGTTTGTAATTCGTCTCCTGTATCTTGGTACAGATGGACGATTTGTGTGTTAACGTGACAATTTTCTGTTTCTGGATATCAGTAAAATTGCAGTTTAACTCCCTCTCCCATTTAGAAAGGCTAGGGAGTTGGTAGTCTGTCGGTGGTGCAATCAGTATCGCATAAGTCAAAGACAGGGTATGAGTCACCGCCCCCGTCCCAGAACATAGATCCTCCATAGTCGTACAGGGTGGATCCCCGGCGCTAGGTGGCGTCAGGGTATCCAAAAAATGGCGCAGTTGGGCCGCTCTCAAGAAGTCTAGGCGAAAATGTCCAGTCGGGTCCATCAGTTCTGTAGTCGTTCTCCACCTACCCGCAATGCTGAAATGCACTGCCTTAGAAATCCCCGATTCCCCCAGGGCACGGAACACTATGTCATTCGCACCAGGAACGAAGCGGGGGCTATCCAGAATTGGGCGGAGCGGTGAATTTTGAGGGAACACGGGAGTCCGGGATGCCAGCTGCCCACATATCTTAACAGTGGTGCCTATAAGCGGATGGCGTTTAATGGCCAGCGGCACCTCATCATAGCACCATGGAACAACTCGCAGAAGGATTTCGCTCTGGGCTTGCTCAATTTGCGTCCAGAGTTTAACCTTCTCATGGCGACACCAATCAACTAGTCTACCAAGGTGAATCGCCTTATAATAGGTGTGGACATCCGGCAATGCCAGGCCCCCGCATCGCTTTGGAAGTGACAGTATCTTGCTATGTATTCTGGGTTTCTTCCCAGCCCAAAGGAATGAAATGAATGCAGAGCGTATTTGTGTGAAGTAAGACGTTGGAATCTGTATCGGGAGTGCTTGGAGTAAGTAGAGAAATTTCGGGAGTATCATCATTTTAAGAATATTACAGCGGCCAATCCATGAGTGCAGACCGCTGTTCCATTGGTTCAGCAAGGCTCTGATTTTGTGAAATAGGGGCGGAAAGTTAAGCTTGAAGAGACGGTTTAGTTTCGAAGGGATATAGGTGCCCAGGTATTTCAGGGCCATCTCTGTCCATTTAAAAGTAAAACGAGTTTGTAAATTCACCAGCTGTGGCGCAGGTATACCTATGCCCATGGCCTCCGACTTGCCAAAATTTATACGAAAATTGGAGAGTTTGCCATAAGTATCGAATTCGCGCATTAAAGCAGGGAGTGAAAGGGATGGGCTGGCCAATGTAAACATCAAATCATCCGCATATGCCGAGACTTTGTACTGTGTACCCGCTGTTCCGATCCCGATAATGTCTGGGTTGTTCCTAACGTGACAGAGAAACGGTTCCAGGGTCAGAGCAAACAGCAGGGGGGAAAGTGGACATCCCTGCCTGGTCCCGTTGACAATCTTGAACGAGTCTGATAAAATGCCGTTCGCTCTGACCTTGGCCGACGGGTTGGAGTACACCGCGGAGATCCAATGCATCATCCTGCTACCTAGACCTATATACTCCAACGTAGAGAACATAAACTGCCAGCTCACTCGGTCGAACGCTTTTTCAGCGTCCGTCCCGAGGAACACGCACGGAATGCATTTATCGTTTGCCATCTGAAGCAAGTTCAGGACCTTAATAGTATTGTCCCTTGCTTCTCTGGTTGGAACAAAGCCGACCTGATCCAAATGGATCAGATACGGCAAAAATCGCTGTAGTCTAACAGCTAAAATTTTCGTAAATAGTTTTAAGTCCGTGTTCAATAAGGAGATGGGACGATAATTCCCACACTGTGACAAGTCCTTACCCTCTTTTGGTATTACCGATATCTGGGCCTGTACCGTGGAATCGTGAAAGCGTGAGCCCGTGCTCAGGACATTGAATAGATTAACCATATGGGTACCTAAAAAAGGAAAGAGGGTCTTATAATATGCGACAGTGAGACCGTCCGGTCCAGGTGCCTTACCCAATTTGGTAGCGCCTAGCGCTGTCTGAAGTTCTAGTAAAGTGATGGGTACTTCTAGCAATTCTATATCTGCTGCCGGTAGGGTTGGCATTAGTGAGGCAGCTATATATCGGGAGGTGACATTTGGGGAGGGCGGGGGCGTGTTCAAGTTATACAGGGAATCGTAGAACTTTCTAAATTCCTGCGAGATTTTTTGGGGCAAAGAGATTTTCTGACCTCGTGAAGAGGTTAAGTGTGATATATAGGAAGCTAATTTTTGTTCCTTTAGGGTCCGAGCCAGGAACCTCCCACATTTATCGCCCGATTCATAAATTTTTTTCCGGGAGAGTTGAATCATTGCCTTAGCCTTGAAATGAAGTATGTCGGTGACCTGTCTGCGAACGACATCGAGCTCCGCACCCAATTGCGGAGTGGGGGCGTGTTTATGGCCCACCTCAAGAGTCCGCACCTTATGTAACAACGTCTCCAACTGCGCCACCCGTTGCTTGTGTATTCTAGAGCCATGTTTAATAAGTACTCCGCGGATCACAGCCTTATGCGCCTCCCATACCACCCCAGGGTCGCTCCCTGTAGTCAAATTAGCCTGAAAGTAGTGACCGATTTCCTTAGTCACGTCCGCGAGGATCTCTGGGTCTTGGAGTAAACTGTCATTTAGGCGCCAGGCCGGTTTCTGTGTTTGGTATATATCTGTCACGGCGTACCTCAGGGTGATCGGGGCATGATCCGACCAAGTGATCGTCCCTATCGTAGTGTCTTTTACCGCATGCAAATGTCTGTGGGGGATTAAAAAATAGTCTATGCGCGAGTAGGTCTGATGCGGGCTGGAATAAAATGTATAGTCCCTCTCTCCGGGGTGAAAAAGACGCCATGTGTCGATAAGCTGTACCGCATGCAAGGATGTCGAGATTCTTTTGCGCATCTCTCGAGAGGTAGCAGAGAGACCCGTGGAGGTATCTTCCGCAGGCATAAGAGGTACATTCAGATCTCCGCCAACAATAAGCTGTCCTTCCGCGAACCGTGTAAGGTGTGTTAGTCTACGTTTAAGAAAAGTGTCCTGACGGTCGTTTGGGGCATAAATGTTCGCCAAGGTCAGCATCGCCTCTCCCACCTTCCCCTTTAAAAACAAAAACCGTCCCTCCTGATCAGATTGAATGTCTATGTATTTCCATGGTACTGAAGCTGATATCAAGATAGAAACACCTCTAGACTTAGCCTCAGTGTACATGGAGTGGTAAACCGTAGGGTAGAATCTATTCTTGAGCAGTGGTAGGGAATTAGTTCTAAAATGGGTCTCCTGCAGAAATACAATATCCGCCTTCATTCGTCTCATATCATGAAATAACACCCGCCTCTTCTCTGGGATGTTTAACCCCTTAACGTTCAGTGAGACCACAGTGAGTTCAACCATGTTCGTGATTCCGGGGGGGGGGGGGGGGGGGACAGGGAAAGTCTCAGCAAGAAAGGGGGGTGGGAGTGAAGAAAGCAGAGGAAAATCAGCAGATGGGCCTCTTGGACGGCTCGAAGAAAGAAAAAGGAGGAAAAAATAGTAAGGAAAAAAAAAAAAAAAAAAAAAAAAAATTAGGGCGCTGTCTAAAAAAGAGAACAGCGCAGAGAAGTCTCTAACGGAGCTAAATCTAGCTAAAGCGCTCCCCAGTGAATCACCGGGAATTGAGCGCGGGCCTAAGTGGGGTAGTGATTGGACAGGGCCGAAGAATGACTCCCCCGATCCCACCCACCCCCCCCGGCAATCAAATAAGTGATAATTATACACGGCAGCAATCACAGCCAACAGACCAGTGAGCATAATATATAACATATAACATCACATAGGCTGCAATAAAGGAGCCAAAGCATTGGAAAAGCAAGTCGTTTCTTAAACCAGAAAGAATCAAGACCACAAATATTCAGAAAAATAAAAAAAAAACAGGTAAGCAATTATAAACAAACGTTGAACTAGCAATGTGACCCCAGCCCCACTCCCCGATAATGAATGCCAACAGTGCCCAATCCCCTCCCCCATGTCCGCCCCAGAGTGGTAATGTTAGCCCCCGTGCAGTATGTCGGTTCCCCAATCCCTCAGGGGCTCCATAGGTGCTTACAAAAAAAAGAAAAATGAGATCCTAAATCCGCCCCCGGGCGACAAACACCCCTTCCGCCCCTTCCGCCCATTCCCGAGGATCCCGCAAAACCCACCAGCTCCCTACCACCAATGTCCAGCGGCTAACCGGGGCCGCAATGGGTCAATCGTAGTGTTGGTATCAGTACTGTCCCGCACGGATAAAGTGTTACAAAACTCCATCACTTGGTCCATTCACCCCGCCCCAAGTCTTCTTTGGTCGCGGGGAGCTTGTAAGCCAGACGGCCAATTGTCAACGTGGTAGGTGCCAGAGGCGCCCCTCTGCCCCCCCCTCCTCCCAGTCCTCAATGTCCTGACGGTGCCAAAATTGGGCCCCCCCAGTGAGCAGGGGTCCCCCCAGGTGGAGTTAAATCAACAAAAACCCTTGGCCAGAACATTGAAAGGGGGAAACCACACACAAAAAAAAAAAAAAAAAAAAAAAAAACCAATAGAGGCGGGGGGGGGGGGGGGGGGACAGTCCAAATGTCACCTTCCCGACTTGGAGCCATCAGTCCACGGGGGGGCCGAGTTCACAGGTAATGGTAAAAGAGTTAACATGGGGGAGCAGAGTAAGGTCGGGGTTCAGGTGCCGTGTGGGAGAAATCTACTCACGGTGTCCTCGGTCTTCCCTCTGAGCCAGCCGTGGCCTCCTCCTGGACCGCTGAAGTCCGGGATGCAACGGGCCTCGGTATGTGGAGAGCCCTGTTCTGCCCACCGGGCGCGGGAGCAATTGAAGCCAATCTGGAACCGGGATCTGGTCCACCCCAAGGAACCGGAATAGGCCGGGGAGATCCGCCGGCGACTGTAGAGTATATATGTTCCCTTCCTTACGGAAGATGACGGCTAGGGGGTATCCCCAGCGATAGGTACAGCCCTTCGCCTTTGCCAAGTCTAATACGGGTCGGAGCATGGCTCTACGTCTCAGCGTCGCCCTGGATAGATCAGGAAGGATGGTGACAGGCACCCCATCCACATCTACCTGCCCTTGCTCCCACGCCCTCCTCAGGATTTCATCTTTCTGCGGGAAACGTAATAATTTACACAGCACGTCCCGCGGGCGCTCCGGGTCAGCGTTCCTGGGGCCCGGGGTCCTATGGATCCGTTCAATATCCACCACACAGGTAGGGTCTTCTAACAGATTGCGAAAAATCTCCAGCACCGTGGCCTCCATGTCTTCCCCTTCTAGAGATTCGGGGAGCCCCCGGAGCCGCAGGTTGTTCCTGCGACTCCGGTCTTCAACATCTTCCAGGTGGAGCTGGAGGGCCATAGCAGTGTCTCTGTGGTGGTCCCTGGCTCTCTCCAACTCAGACACCCGGAGCTCTAATGTAGAGAATGAGGCCTCCCCCACAGTCACCCTCTCCGTCAGAGCCGATACATCCTCTCTCACCTCTCTCACCTCCTCTCTCACCTCCTGAATGTCCCTGCGGTGTGTTTCCTCTAAACGGAGGATGAGGGCCTCAATATCCGTTCTAGTAGGGAGGGCCTGTATCAGGGTCCTGAGGTCCTGCTCAGTCTGGTCTGGCTCCCGGGAACTCTCCACTGCCTCCATGGATATTGCTGTGGACGGCTGGACAGTTGATGGTGGATGCGGGTTCGCCAGGGCAGCCCGGTCCGGGCCGGGTTCAGACCGCTGAGTGGCTTGTGCGGAAGTTCCACTCGGCGTACCTCGTGACACCGCCGAGTCCGTGCCTGCCGTGCGCCGCTGCGCTGGGTTAAAGAAGCGGTGTAGTGACCCGGAGGAAGCACCACCTCGCTCTCCCTTGACAGCGGCTCTCGTCCTGCAGGGTTTGGCTGGTTGCATGCCGGATACTATGGCGGATTGCCGTGGAAGGAAGGCCGGGGCCGGGAGCTCTCAGAGAACACAGCCCTACTCCGCCATGTCCCAGATCTCCTTTCATGATTTTTAAATATATCGGTAGCTCACGAAAGTAGCATTGTAAAAATCAGATTGCAGAGAGTGGCTGTGCATTCTCTCCTTGTCTAACTCACCTTTATGCATTTTGCTGATAAATATAATAGTAGCTGCACTAATAAGGGTTTGGCTCACCTTTATTTTGAATGCTTTTTTTTAAGTTTTAACTTTTTAAATCATGTGAATGATGTTAATAAGTGAGCAGCTGCACGACAGACAAAAAGCAGTGGCTCCATTGGACTGATTCAACGTTTCATTGGAGTCCACCTTGAAACTGCTGGGAATAAATCCTGCAGGAATATTCCTATTTTTTTTTTTATGCCCCCCCCCCAAGAGTAAACAAATGCTTACTTTATGGGGTAGGAGGCAAGTAAAAGTTCATTTTAAAGGCTGACAAGCTTTATTGTGTTAATGTAATTTCAATAATCTTTTTAATTCTAAAGCTTAATCTATAAATTATTAAATGGTGATCCTGCCATGAGGGTCCTATTCAGGCGCTTCCTGTTATAACGTTTTTGGAAGGAAGATGTTACGCCAAGTAAATAGATACCAAACATGTCACGCTTTATAATTGCACGCGCTCGTGGAATGGGGACAAACTTCGGTACCTAAAAATCTCCATAGGTGACTATTTTTATTTTTATTTTTTTTTACGGTTACCAGTTTAGAGTTACAGAGGAGGTCTAATGCTAGAATTATTGCTCTCACTCAGCCGATCGCGGCGATACCTCACATGTGTGGTTTGACCACTGTTTACATATGTGGGCACGATTTCCTTATGCGTTTTCTTTGCTGCGCGAGCTTGCGGTGACGGGGGCGCTTTGAAAAATGTTTTTTCTTATTTATTTTATTTATTTTTATATTATTAAATTGTGTTTAAAAAATAAATAAAAAATTGATCACTTTTATTGCTGTCACAGGGAATGTAAACATCCCTTGTGACAGTAATAGCTGGTGACAAGTACTCTTTATGGAGGAACCCAAATCCCTCCTTCGCCCTTCAAATTTTTCAGATCACCGAAAACGGTGTATCTGAATACTATATATTTTTAAAAACAGATGCCATTGGCAGCCGAGTAAACAGGAAGTGACATTGTGACTTCGGTTCAGTGTTTACATCCAGGAGACTGGAACAAAGCCATTTCAGAATTCAGTCATTCGAGTCTGTCCCTTCGGATCTTTGATTGGGCCTTCTGATGGGAGGGGAGGCCCGGGAAGAGCGGCGGGTGGGGGGGATATCGCATCGGTTGTTACCCCCGGAAAGCCGACCGCCTGTTCTAAACAATGGTGCCGGGATGATGCCTGCAGCTGCGAGCATCATCCCGGTATAACCTTCGAAAGCCGAGTACGCACATCTGTGTATGCTTCGTGGGAAGGGGTTAATATACAGTAAAAGATCGCCAAAGCACTGTCAGTAAGGCTACTTTCACACTGGGGCGGGCGCTGGCAGTAAAGGTGCGCTATTTTTAGCGTCGCTTTACTGTTTTTTTAGCGGTGCTATTCAGCCAAAAAAGGGTTAAAATCGCCTGCAAAAGTGTATACAGCGCTGCAAAGATGCTGCTTGCACTTTTTCTAACGTCCTGCAAGCGCACCATTCCAGTGTGAAAGCACTCAGGCTTTCACACTGGAGAGACAGGAGAGGCTCTTCAATCTGAACTTTTTCCGACCGAAAAATAGAGAACCTGCTCTCAATCTTTTGCTGGCTGGAATTCTGCTTTCTTCTTTGTGGCCGCCCAGGCGCTGAGGCCAGGCAAGAAGAACCAAAGAGGGGGACAAGACCCCCAAAGAGGGGGACAAGATCCCCAAAGTCAGAAGAAGACCCCCGGGCGGCGACGAAGAAGAAAGCCGGGCTCCTCCGGGCAAGAAGACGCCCCAGGACGGAAGACCCCCGAAGCAGTGCAATAAATTATTTTTAAACCTTGTGTGTTGTGTTTTTTTACGTTTTTTTCACAGGTGAATGGGTAAGGGTACTCATTCACATAGGGTGGGGGGCCGGTATCCGGGGCCCCCTTATTAAAGGGGGCTCCCGGATTCCGATAAGCCCCCCTGCCCACAGACCCCGACAACCAACGGCCAGGGTTGTCAGGAAGAGGCCCTTGTCCTCATCAACATGGGGACAAGGTGCTTTGGGGTGGGGGGGGCCACGAGGACCCCTTCCCCTAAGCACCCCCCATGTTGAGGGCACGCGGCCTGGTACGGCTCAGGAGGGGGGGGGGCTCGCTCATCCCCACCCCCTTTCCTGACTGGCCGGGTTGCGTGCTCGGATAAGGGTATGATATGGACCTGGGGGGACCCCACTCCATTTTTTTGGTGTAGGGCTTCCCCTTTAACTCCATACCAGGTGACGGGGCCAGCAACGCTTCCTTCGCTAGTCCCGGCCGCATTCAAAATGAACGGACTTTCCTCCGTGTGTGTGGGCGAGTCCGTTCATTTCAAAAGTATGGCGGATAGTCCGGCAGACTAAGTCCGCCGGACCTAGTCCGCTGCAAAGGTACCATGTGTGGGCAGGTAGCTCGTTCGTAAAGTCCGGCGCTTTGTCCGCCAGACTAAGTCCGCCGGATAGTCTGATACGTGTGTATGCGGCATTAGTGCTAATTCAAATAGGAAAAGTCTCTCACATCAGGAAATCCAGAGAATAGCCATTCACAACTGGATCCTCACCCTTATCGGATAGTCCTTCTCTCACCAGGCCAATCACCCAACAGGGTGTTTCAATCAGACCAAGTCTCTGCCACAGCCTTGCTATAAAACACTTGAGTAAAACTGAACGTTTGTAAAACACTTGGAGAATCCTCGTATGGTACCAGTATCTTGCATCCGGTCCAGTGATACCACACGAGACCAGATTCACTTGGGATCTTTCAACTTGTCCAGGCTCTTATTGAGAAACCAACCTTTGCGTGGCCTTCTCCCGAAGAGTCATCTCCTGGATACCTTCACAGTTGCTGGGCCTTTCCAAAAACCGAGACGGCACCGGACCACCTTTGAATCCTTCTTTCAGTTTCTTTGCCTCGGGTTAGCCAGCCCCGAGACCTGTAGTTGGGTGGATCCGCACCCCAGGCCATGAGATTCCTGGGGGCTGATCAGGAGGACCAGAACCATCAGCCAGAAAACACTTCTGGACCGGAACCCCGAAAAACGTGACATCAGCACCTTAAGTACCCTCTCCCAGAATGCGCAGCAAGAGTGACACTCCCACTGGGCTGGTTCCGAGAGAGAGTAAACCCTTAATGCACCCAACTAGACTACGTTCTGGACCCTGCCAGGGATGACAACAGAATCCATGGTTAGGCAGAACACCATGCAGTCCAGCCAGACTGATACTGAGGTCAAAATTTAGAATAATTAAACCCAAAACAAAACTGCGGTTCCAGGAAAAGTTAAATGACAAAACACATAGCGCATGCTCCTCAGGAGCCGGCGCTACACCTCTAACCAGCTAAACACAATGGAGATGGGATATTGCATGTAGATTAATGAAGGAATTACCTACCTCTAATTCTAACACGCAGGCTGGGGGGGTGTGACACAACCTTGGACTGGCAGAAATCCTCCCATACCATGCCAAAAACTAAAAAAGATTTTATTTCAAATATATATTTGTATGCCAGTGTCTGTTAGTATGGGCTGCTCAGATGTGATAGGGAGGAAATGCTCAGCATAGAAACTAACTGAAAACTGAGCATGTGCAGAGCTGCCAACATTGTCCCTAGCTGAATTGGGGACATGGACAGAAAGGGGAGATAAGGAACGGCAGGATTAGCCAGGATTTTTGCATTATACAGAAAACAAATCCCATAGTGACTAGGTAAGTGTGAACATCATTACAGTATATTGATAGTTTTTTTATGATGTGGGTTTAATGACACATTAATGGCACCTACAACTAACCTGCAAAATCAATGCATGATTTTTTGTGCGCTACAGGAACACCAATATCTTAAATTTTTCTTTTTGAATTCTGAACACGCTTGATGCCAAGCAGAAGTATTCTAAATGCACACTCAATCACACTCTTCAGTCATATAGCAAGGAGGACACTGACACAGTTGGTTATATAGAAGAAGAAAATATTGTTGCAAGCACAGTAGTTATTTTTCCCTTTTTTTTTTCTTTTTTTTTACTAGAGTTCCACTTTAGCCTTCATCAAGAATGCATTCTGCATTCTTTCACCTTTTGAGTCATAAAGTCTTAATACTTCAATCAAGTGGAATAACTACCACAAAAAAAAATAAAAAATGAGGCAACACAAGGACAACAAACAAGTGGTTACATAACAAAAACCCAGTCCAATGTCCTCAGGAATCTTCTATTTTCTGGCACAGTGGCACCTCAATCTGAACACGATTATAATTCTTTTGTTGGCTCCACTCTCTGAACTTATATCCATTTTAAAGCCAGTAGGTGGGTGTGCCCTTTACTACGGCCAATATTCAGATGATGGCTTTGTATAAAAGGATGGTTCACCAGGACCTGGAGGAACCGCAAGGAAGTGTCTTGCTGCAAATTCATTTGACGCTACAGATTGCATAATCTACGATACAAAAAAACAAGCAATATTTTTTTTTTACCTTATTGCGCAAACAATATCATGGCATCTCAGAACAGAATCCTAATAAAAGGGGGTAAAATTGTAAATGACGATCTGTCAGTTTACGCAGATGTGTACATTGAAGATGGACAGATCAAAGATGTTGGAACCAACTTGCGTTCTTCAAGACCAGAGGGCATAAAAGTGATCAATGCAGTCGGTAAACTGGTCATCCCTGGCGGGATTGATACACATACTCACTTTCAGTTCCCCTTCATGGGAAGCCGATCTATAGATGATTTCTTCCAGGGAACTAAGGTAAAATGTTATTTTACTTCACTTTGTTCATTGCTATTTTTCATGTGAAGGGGAAGCATAGCCTTTGAATGAAGGGGAAGCATAGCCTTTGAATGATGTTAACATGGGAAGCTTGATATACATTCTGTCATCAATATGTGGTGATGATTGGAAGAAACAAATATATATATACATATATATATATATATATATATATATATAAAAGTAGTAGGTGAGATGCACACACACGGCCAGTGAAACAAGTGTGCCAGCAATCGAGTCCGTCCCAAGGACTCGATATAAAAAAGCAGAAGAGGGATGGCTGCACAAACAAAAGTAAATTTATTGATAAAATTTACATCACATCAGGTATAAAGGATTTCCCCTTAATCATGCTAGTACATTGAATACATGACAAGCAAGGAAATGAACCATAATTAGGAGGTCCCAAAAAAGTAACCCGTGAAGTGGGTAACCCGTTAAAGACAGAATAGCTAGACATAAATATTCCGTTAGGGATAAAAATGGTAAATTACCTCTCTCTAGACATTTTTTTAGAAATGAACCATTCGGTTTCTCAATTGAGATATATGGTAATCGATGGTATTCCAACCAATAGACGTGGGGGGGAATAGAGAATTGTAATTGAGAAAAAGAGAAGTTTACTGGAAAAATCGCTTAGACTCTTTATATCCTAAAGGGTTAAATACAGATTTTGATCTTTATTTATTTTTATGATTATAGGATGGTATAAGTCTCTATATGTGTTGACCGACCGGCCAGATATCGGCCGATACGGTCCCACGTTATGAGATTTTTTGTTTGTCGTTTAGTGTTTTTTCCATAGTATGCGAATATACAAATTCATTTTGATGATCAATTGATTATGTTTTCTTTGTTTACTTTTTTGGATGAACTACATGATTCAGTATACTATCTTCAAGGGAAGGTGTCCTTTTTGTCCCGTTTTTTTAGCTATTGTTCTGAAATACACATAGATACAAAAATGATGTATGAGAGATATAAGGGGTGGTTTGTGGAGATTGATTCCAGCTGAATGTAATTAATTGATTAATGACAGATGTGAGCTATAAGCCTTTATATGTGAAGTTGGTTACAATTTTTATTGCAGGTATGTGGTCATGAGGAAGGGCGATTATCATGCTTAGCCCGAAACGTCACCTGAATACCTGAATTATACCTGATGTGATGTAAATTTTATCAATAAATTTACTTTTGTTTGTGCAGCAATCCCTCTTCTGCGTTTATATATATTTATATATATATATATATATTTATTTATTTATACTTATTTATTTATACAGTGTATATATATATATATATATATATATATATATATATATATATATATATATATATTTATATTTATTTATATTTATTTATTTATACAGTATATATATATATATATATATATTAGTATAATATAATAATATTAAATATAATATATATATATATATATATATATATATATATATATATATATATATATATATATATATACAGTACATATTATATTGCATATAAACAAAAAAATATTTCAGTGTGTATATTGTAATTTAATTAAGGAAAAGCAAGTATCTTAATTTCTTTAATTCATACTCTGGGGTCGTCTTCCTGCTTTGCAGTGCTTCACAATATTTCTGCTTTTCTGTAGTCACTTGACTTGAAATCCAGACAAAACTTTTTTTTTGCTTTCAATTTAAACATTAGAAGAGTTGTGCCCCATACACACGGTCGGACATTCTGATTACAGGATCCGTTGTTTGGAACGAGGTGACGCACAAAACGTACGACGGGACTACGTAGAGGCCAGTAGCCAATAGCTTTCGTCTCCGAATTTTCTCCAGCTCTCAAACTTTTTCCACCAGAAATTCCAACAGAAAAAGTCCGATAGAGCCCACACACAATCGGATCTTCCACAACATAATCCAATCAGACTTTTTCCTTCGGAATTTCCAACTGTGTATATGGGGGGGGGGGCATAAGAGTCTCTTTCAGGTTCTTATTGTTATGTATGTCCCTATCAGGGGGATTTTTTCTTATCATTTCCTGTCATTTCTTGTATGAGCCCTTATTTATTGTCTTGGTTTACAGGTACAATAAAGCTGACCTTACACTAACAGAATTTTGGTCAACATTTTTTATTTTAAGAGTTTTGTTTTTTTATTTTCTAATCATTAGCGGGGTTAAATCCATGATTGTTTTTAACAATTCAAAGGATGAAAAATGTTTCTAGAATTAACACATTTTTAGCAGTGTATGTGGTTTTGTTCAGGAAATATTTATTACAAAATAAAAAACGAACAAAATATTTAAGTATTTTCAAACAACATTTGTCCAGTCATGCACAAAGCATTTTCACACAAATTTTTGTACAAATATTCATACAAATGTTCATTCAAAAATCTACTAGTGTATATCCAGCGTAAAGGGGAGTTCCAACGGAAAAACTAAAATAAAAGTCAGCAGCTACAAAAAGTGAAGCTGCTAAATTTTAATAATTGGACACTCGCCTGTCCCACGGTCCAGCGATGCAGGCGTTCGAAGCCTCGCTCCTCTCCCCCTCCTCTCTGAGGCACCAGCATTCTTACTGTGGCTACCTGCCTGTGGCTTCACAGATGGGCATGCATTGTCCATGTCCGCACGCTGTGAATAGCCGGGCAATCTTCTGGGACCTGTGATGTGTCCCAGAAGATTGCAGGGAGGGAGGGGGGAGAGGTGATCTTCCTTCCGGGGGCCGTGGAGCCCTGGGAGGAAGTGGGAGCTGGATGCCTCTAAAAAAGAGGGTATGCACTCCCACCCCCCCAAAAAAATGACATGCCAAATGTGCCATCTCAGGGTGTCACCTGCACTTAAGGCGGAAGTTCCATTTTTTGGGTGGAACTCCGCTTTAAGTTATATGTCACTCCAACATTTCATATTCCAACAGATATGTGCCTGTTGTACCCTGTACTTGTGTTAAAAAGTATCCTGTTCTTTTTGTATTGCTTCCTACCTGGTGATCCTACTGCTTTTCTCTTTCAAAATGACCAGCTAGGCATGAGAGCTCATCCATTCCAGTGTGGTCAGTTATATGGCTGTGTTGGGAGGACAGCCTGGCTGTCCACCAATGGCCATGACTTGTGCTGACACATTCCCATAAACAACCATTCACTGGGAAGATCAGTGTACTGCTGTTTTCCCATGCCAGCTCTCCAAGCCCCTTATGAAGCTGAGAACAAAAATGTATTTTTGATTTTTTAGATACATATACACAAATGTTCTGCCTTTCATTTCTATTTTAAACTGAAGGAATGGATTTACATATACTTTAAGTATATCTGTGAAAGTGCACTTGGAAGTAAAGTCACTGTAGATCTGAGGGGGACATGCAAGGAAAATAAAAAACAGCATTTTAGCTTGCACATGATTGGATGATAAAATCAGCAGAGCTTCCACTCATTGCAGATCTACCCCTTAGATTTACAGCGACTGCACTTCCAAGTGCACTTTCAGTGCATATTCAAGAGTCATACAACACTGTACCCAAATGAAATTTTTATCATTTTTTCACACAAATAGAACTTTCTTTTCGTGGTATTTAATCACAGCTGGGATTTTTATTTTTTGCTAAACGAACAAAAAAAATGGAAAATGTAAAAAAAAAAAAAAAAAAATCATGTTTCATAGTTTGTTATAACATTTTGCAAACAGGTAATTTTCCTCCTTCATTGATATGCGCTGATGAGGCGGCACCGGTGGGCACTGATAGGCACAGATAAGGCAGCACTGATGGGGACAGATAAGGCAGTAAGGATGGGCACAGATAAGGTGGGACTGATAGGTACCACTGATAGGTGGCACTGATGGGCACTGGTAGGTGACACTGATGGGCACTGATAGGTGGCACTGATGTGCAGCACTGTTGATGAGGCACTGATTGTGGGCACTGATAGGTGGCAATGTGGGCACTGGTAGGCGGCACTGTTGTCTACTGTTAGGTGGCACTGGCAGGTGGCACAGGTGGGCACTGAGGAGCTGGCGGCAGCTCTCCGTGATCAGTAATGATGTCCCTCTCTATAAATTAATAATGTGTATGTGTGTGTGTGTGTGTGTGTATATATATATATATATATATATATATATATATATATATATACAGGCATGTGTTTTGAGCTTTGGGGTGCACGCCCAAATGCAATAGGCTGCGCACACCTATGAATACAAAAGCTGTTCCAGTGTTCACTGTGTACTGGTCCAGGTCATGACTGCAGCAACAGGACTTTAGGAAACAATTAGAATGCTCATAGTTACATTTTCATATATATATATATATATATATATATATATATATATATATATATATATATATATATATATATAAATGAAAACAGGCACATTGTGGTATGAATTTGCACTGAATGTCCCTAATGCCAAATGTAAGCTAATTCTGCCATCTAGTGGTAAATGTGTTTCTTACATCAATGGCACATTTGCAATAAACATTGTAAACATTGTATTGCACACAAATGGGCCATTATTTACAATCTGCAGAAGAACATGAGAATAAGTTTGCACGAAAATGTGTGAAATTGCACAAATTTGCATGAAATTGCACAAACGCATATGTGTGAAAATACATGCACATGCATGAAAAAAAAAGTCTGAAAAAATAGATGCTAAAACAGGAGTATCGTGTACAAGAGGCCTGTTAAGTATTTTGCAGATCTCGCTTTTTGTCGCAAAGTTTTGAAAATTGAAAAAAGAAAAACATTTCCTTTTCTTTCTTCATTTTCAAAAACAAATGAGAGCTGCACAATACTTACCATGCCTTTTAGCAAATACTTTGGGGTGTCTACTTTCCAAAATGGGGTCATTTGAAAAGTGGTATCAGTGCAACCCTAATTCAAATGATTGAATGATCATTTCTTTGTCAGTGAGCAAAAGTACAAAATCAGCAGAGGATCAAGTACTTTTTTTTCCCTCACTGTAAGTCCCTTTCAGACATGGAGCAGGCCTGTTCCTGCCCCTGGACTTCTCTAAGATCCTGCACCGGAGACAGAGCCCCTGCACAGGAGTCTCCTCCTGCAGGACTTGTCTCAGAGATAAGGATAGCCGAACTATCCCCCCCCCCCCCGTTCGGTTCGAACTAGAACATGTGAACAAGAAAAAAAATTTGTTCAAACACGCGAACACCGTTAAAGCCTATGGGACACGAATATGCATAATCAACAGTTCTAATTTTAAAGGCTTATATGCATGGCATCGCCATAAAAAGTGTTTGGGGACCCGGGTCCTGCCCCAGGGGACATGTATTAATGCAAAAAAAAGTTTTAAAAATGGCAGTTTTTTCGGGAGCAGTGATTTTAATAATGCTTAAAGTGAAACAATTAAATTGTAATATTCCTTTACATTTCATACCTGGGGGGTGTCTATAGTATGCCTGTAAAGGGGCGCATGTTTCCCGTGTTTAGAACAGTCTGACAGCAAAATGACATTTCTAAAGGAAAAAAAGTCATTTAATACTACTCGCGGCTACAATGAATTGTCGGTCCGCAATACACATAAAAGTTCATTGATAAAAATGGCATGGGGATTTCCTCACAGGGGAACCCTGAACCAAAATGTAAAATAAAAATGTGTGGGGGTCCCCCTAAATTCCATACCAGGCCCTTCAGGTCTGGTATGGATATTAGGGGAACCCCACACCAAAATGTAAAAAGAAATGGCATGGGGGTCCCCCTCAAAATCCATACCAGACCCTTCAGGTCTCGTATGTATTTTAAGGGGAACTCTGTACCAACATTTTTTTTAAAAATGGCGTGGGGTCCCCCCAAAAATCCATACCAGACCCTTACCCGAGCACGCAACCTGGCAGGATGCAGGAAAAGAGGGGGACGAGAGAGCGCCCCCTCCTTCCTGAACCGTAACAGGCCACGTGCCCTCAACATTGGGAGGGTGCTTTGGTGGTAGCCCCTTAAAGCACCTTGTCCCCATGTTGATAGGGAGAAGGGCCTCATCCCCACAACCCTTGCCCGGTGGTTGTGGGAGTCTGCGGACGGGGGTTTATCAGAATCTGGAAGCCCCCTTTAACAAGGGGACCCCCAGATCCCGACCCCCCGTGTGAATTGGTAATGGGGTACAAATGTACCCCTACCATTTCACAAAAAAAGTGACAAAAAGGTTAAAAAACTTCAATTTTTGACAAGCCCTTTATTAAATGCTTCTTCTTTCATCTTCTTTCTTCTGGTCTATATTCCATGTTCTTCTTGTTCCTCCAACTTCTTCTTCTCCATCTTCTCCTTCATCTTATTCTTCATCATCTTCTTCCTCCACTCTTCTCGTCCCGCATCTTGCTCCGGGTTCTTCTCTGCGCTGTCCGCACAATCCACCTCTGTGGGAGTCCTCAGCCGCGTGACGCTTCAATTCTTCTGACACTTCTTAAATAACGGAGGGTGGGGCCACCTGGTGACGCCACCCTCCTCTGGCGCACCGGGACTTCCCTATGGCTTTCCCCGTGATGTCAGAGGGGGGCGGGGTCACCCATTTTCGGAAACAGGTGACCCCGCCAGGCATACTATAGACACCCTCCAGGTACGAAATTTAAAGTAATGTTACACTTTTATTGTTTCACTTTAAGCATTATTAAAATCACTGCTCCCGAAAAAATTTCAGTTTTTAAAACTTTTTTTGCATTGATACATGTCCCCTGAGGCAGGACCCAGGTCCCCAAACACTTTTTATGACAATACCATGCATATGAGCCTTTAAAATTAGCACTTTTGATTTCTCCTATAGACTTTTAAAGGGTGTTCCACGGCTTTTGAATTCGCCGCGCACACATAAAATTGTTGGCTGTTAGGCGAACTGGAGAACAGCCAATGTTCGAGTCAAACATGAGTTGGACTTGAACATAAAGCTCATCGCTGCTCAGGGAAACTGCCCTGGCTGCACTGGCCTCAGGCCATTAATGGGTTCTCTCACCACCTTCAGGGCACACCTCCCCAGGGATTGGTTTGAGTTCCTGCTTGTTGTCCCACTTTTTCCCACTATGCTTCTATTATATTCTAGAAGACAAGGGGAAGTAACAGAACAGCCTGTGAAACACTGAGCAGCTCTAGATAATCAACCCCTGCTCCACTGATTACAGGGGAGCCAAACTAAATGTACCTAGCAGCCTGCTCTACACTAGGAGGGTGCTACTTTGGATAGACTGTATATGTCTAGGTAGAACCACTATTGCTAACCTGTGAAGATCGATACAGTATATGCAAACATGAGTGTGGCCCCTGCATCATCCTTACTGTATCTGGGAAGGGAAGTAGATACCCACTGTAGTTCTGGGAGGTGAACAGATAAAGCGTTTTGTTTTTTTTGTTTTGTTTTTTATAAGTAATTATGCTTTTGTTTTAGCCAATTCCAAATGTACCGCTTAAACGCATTTTCACTGAGCATATGTTTATGTAATGCCCCGTACGCATGATCGGACTTTCCGACAACAAAAACCGTGGAATTTTGTTTGAAGGTTGTTGGCTCCAACTTGTCTTGCATACATACAGTCACGCAAATGTTAGCCAACAATTACGACCGTGGTAATGTACAAGATGTACGGCGAGCCGATAAAAGAAGTTCAATAGTCATTTGATATCTCCATTATGAACACTAGTTTTACAAGACCAAGCGCTTCCGGGCTCATCCTTGATTCCGAGCATGCGTGGAGTTTTATCCGACGGACTTGTGTACACACGATCAGGTAGTCCAAAGTTTTGTTGGCGGATAATTTGAGATCTTGCTAGCCAAAATGTGTTGGTGGAAAGTCCGACAACAAATGTTTGATGGAACATACACACGGTTGGACTTTCCACCAACGAGCACACATCCAACATTTGTTGTCGGAAAATTTGATCGTGTGTATGGGGCATAAGAGTACATTTCAGCATTTTTTTTATTAAATTCCATAATGAAATCTTTCATCTGGGTTTTGGGAATGAGGGGTAAAAGCTGCCAGATCCACACTGATAAATTCCGTCTATTGTCCTTCTAGGCTGCGGTGGCCGGAGGTACCACCATGATCATGGACTTTGCTATTCCCAGGAAAGGCACTTCTCTGATCGAAGCATTTGACACATGGAAGAGCTGGGCTGACCCCAAAGTGTGCTGTGACTATGCTCTCCATGTAGCCGTGACTTGGTGGAGTGACAAGGTAAGCCGAATTAGACTTCATTATATCACATGACACATGATGATAATACATGTTCAGTCTCTGCTTGTAAGAGGAAATAACTGAGGAGTCCCCACAATGCTTTATTACTTCTGTGATATCTGGTTTGGCTCCTTTTAGCATTTAAAATGTATGTAAATTCTAACAATAAATGTCTTGTATTTTGCTGCTTTTTGGTCTGTTAAATAAATCATTGAAAATGTTTTTTTTTTAATATTTGTTTGAGAAATGCAAAAAATGATTTGTTCATCTGGCTAGGAATCTTGTGAGCCGATAGCTTCCCATATTCTCTGCCTCTGGACTGTTATCAGCTAGCTAGAATAAGAGAAAGCACTCACGTAGCCACATCTGTAATGGAGAGGGAATCAACATAAGGGGGAAAAGGATACTAAGTATCCCTAGGTCGGACTTACGAAACAATAGTGAAATATGAAAAAATAACAATATTGAAAAATTACATATAGTGATGAAGCATTCAAAAATAAAAAATCATATAGCATGATACAAAATATACAGTGAGCCCTTGTGCATCAACGTGTTTCACCCTTAGGCTTCTTCAGGACACATTCAAGGTTTCAAAGATAACAAAAGAAAGAACGGATCTCACTGTCTTGTAGGGAGATAAGCCCTGTGATCAGCAGAAGGCTATCTCCTAGGGGCCAATTATTATGTGTCTATACCAGTTATTACTATAAAAGGACCATATTATCTGGTATTTTTTGGCCTTAAAGCTTTAGTACTTCCTACTGTGGCCACTGGTTCTGGATGCTTTTGATGGCACTCTTTTTCCCCTGTCCTGAAATTACTAGGCCAATACTTTTTATCTACGTATGATAAAAGATCTGGTCGCTTCCAAATATCGATATATTTAGATCATCGTCTCCTTTTTGGATACCTCTGTATATTTCTATGTATAGGGCTTATTTCCCTACAAGACAGTGAGATCCGTTCTTTCTTTTGTTATGTTTGAAACCTTGAATGCGTCCTGAAGAAGCCTAACGGGGAAACACGTCAATGCACAAGGGCTCACTGTATATTTTGTATCATGCTATATGAATTATTTTAATTCTTGAATGCTTCATCACTATATGTAATTTTTCAATAAATATTGTTACTTTTTCATAACTCACTATTGTTTCATATGCCTTTAAAGTCTGACCTAGGGGTACTTAGTTTGTATCCTTTTCCTCCTTTTGTGTTATCAGTTAGCATTGCTCCTTGCTATCTCCATGGACTATAAAACACCTCCTCTTGTTGTGAAGAAAAGAGGCAGATGTTATGTAGTTCTAGCACAGTGTTGAAAAGTAGCATCAATTTTGTTATGCAGCTATATAGTTATAGTTGGTAAGGATGAATAAAGACTCCAGTCCATCCAAACCTACCTGAGAGTGTGTGTGACTGTTTTTCATACCCCACATATCAACTAGACGTGTGTAATTAGTTTTGTTTCAAATTTGTTTTTCAATGAAATTCAACAAATTTGTTAATTCAGAAATATTAGGGATACCTAAAATCTGACTTGTATCTTAGTGCAGACTTCTGTGAAAATCAGTGAGCCAATCACACAAGCAGGAAAATACATTGGGGGGGGGGGGGGGGTAGTCATATTGCATTGAATTTTACAAAAAAATGACAGCACTGCAGATTGAAGAGGAAATTAAATTTTTAATAACATTCAATTATAATATGACTTGTGTAGCATTTGTATATGCTGTATTATTATTATTATTTTTTTTTTTAATATGCTAAATTACCCTTTAATTTACTTATAGTAAAATATTACCAATAGGAACGTTGTATTCTTTTATATGCTTTTTATTTCATTTTTCATTTCATTTTATATGTACAGGTGAAGGAAGAGATGGAAATCCTTGTAAGGGATAAAGGTGTCAACTCATTTAAGATGTTCATGGCCTACAAGGACGTGTACATGGTTCATGATCTTGAGCTGTTCCAGGCATTTTCTTGCTGTAAGAACATTGGGGCCATCGCCCAGGTGCATGCGGAGAATGGAGATTTAATTGCAGAGGTAAAGGAAACCTTTAAACTAAAGATGGTACAATGCTGACATCTGGTGGCCAAATTAAGAATTACCCTTTCACAATTGGAAAAAAAAATAATAATAATAATAATATGGTCATGAAAAGTCTTTTGGGTTTGTAATTAAGCCTGAACTCCAACTGCAGAATACACACTTAAAAATCATACATTAGTACTGCCTTGGCAATGGATTTGTAATTCTGTTCAGTTTTGTAATTCAGTCACCAGGGCAGCGCAGCCAGGTTTCTGACCTCATTTTTTCCTTTGTAATTTAAGCAACACTACTTGGCTGAGGACCCAGCCCAGCTTGTGACTGGGTAAGGGGCAGCAAATCAATGCAGATCAGATGAAATCAGATCAAATCAAATGCAATATATTAATACCTGATAGGCTTACCATCCAGTTCCTTCTAGTTTGCTATGCAGATTTTTACTGAAGGCTAATATAAAGGGTCCATTCACACCAGGCGCACTGGCCTGCATTAACCAACACATGCCAGCACAAATTCATTGTAGTTCACATCAGTTCTTTGTGCTGATGGGCGCTGTCCCAGCACAGTGCCTCTAAAGTGCCCTGAAAAAGTATTCATACTCCTTGAAATTTTCCACATTTTGTAATGTTACAACCAAAAATATAAATGTATTTTATTGGGATTTTATGTGGCCAACACAACGTGGCACATAATTGTGAAGTGGAAGGAAAATGATAAATGTTTTTTCAAAATGTCTTTCAAAATGTTCAAAATGTTTTTACAAATAAATATGTGAAAAGTGTGGCGTGCATTTGTATTCAGCCCCCCTACTTTGTAGAACCACCTTTCACTGTAATTACAGCTACAAGTCTTTTTGGGGATGTCTCTACCAGCTTTGCACATCTAGAGAGTGACATTTTTTTCCCATTCTTCTTTGAAAAATAGCTCAACTTGGATGGAGAGCGTCTGTAAACAGAAATTTTCAGGTCTTATCACGGATTCTCAATTGGATTTAGGTCTGGACTTTGACTGGGCCATTCTAACACATGAACATGCTTTGATCTAAACCATTCCATTGTAGCTCTGGCTGTATGTTTAGGTTCCTTGTCCTGCTGGAAGGTGAACCTCTGCCCCAGTCTCAAGTCTTTTGCAGACTCTAACAGGTTTCTTCTAAGATTGCCCTGTATTTAGCTCCATCCATCTTCCCATCAATTCTGACCAGCTTCCCTGTCCCTGCTGGAGAAAAGCATCCCCACAACATGATGCTGCCACCACCATGTTTCACGGTGGGGATGGTATGTTCAGGGTGATGTGCAGTGTTAGTTTTACACCGCACACAGCATTTTTCTTTTAGGCCAAAGAGTTTCATTTTGGTCTCATCTGACCAGAGCACCGTCTTCCACATATTTGTTGTGTCCTCCACATGGCTTCTTGCAAACTGAAAACAGGACTTCTTATGGCTTTCTTTCACCAATGTCTTTCTTCCATAAAGGCCAGATTTGTGGAGAGCACGACTAATAGTTGTCCTGTGGACAGATTCTCCCACCTGAGCTGTGGATCTCTGCAGCTCCTCCAGAGTTACCATGGGCCTCTTGGCTGCTTCTCTGATTAATGCTCTCCTTGCCCGGCCTGTCAGTTTAGGTAGACGGCCATGTCTTGGTAGGTTTGCAGTTGTGCCATACTCTATTTTCGGATGATGGATTGAATAGTGCTCTGTGAGATGTTCAAAGCTTGGGATATTTTTTTATAACCTGACCCTGCTTTAAACTTCTCCACAACTTTATCCCTGACCTGTCTGGTGTGCTCCTTGGCCTCCATGATGCTGTTTGTTCACTAAGGTTAACAAACCTCTGAGGGCTTTACAGAACAGCTATGTTCATACTGAGATTAAATTACACACATGTGGACTCTATTTACTAATTAGGTGGCTTCTGAAGGCAATTGCTTCCACTAGATTTTAGTTAGAGATATCAGAGTAAAGGGGGCTAAAACAAATACACGCCACAGTTTTCACATATTTATTTGTAAAAAATGTGGAAAACCATTTATCATTTTCCTTCCACTTCACAATTATGTGCCACTTTGAGTTGGTCTATCACATAAAATCCCAATAAAATACATTTACATTTTTGGTTGTAACATGACAAAATGTGGAAAATTTCAATATGAATATTAATATGAATGGGGTATGAATATTTTTTCAAGGCACTGTATACACATCCAAGTACACCACAATGTGCATAAATGCAAACGTACACAGTCCGTTAAAGTTTCCTTTGCAAATAAAGTGGAAGAAAAGCCCAACTATAGTGGGTATAGAAAATAATCCCCCCCTTTAAAATAATCACATTTTGTTGCCTTGCATCCTGAAATAGAGACAGACACAGTTTTTGTTTTATCTAGTTGTATTTACTCATCCAAGTGAAAGATATAACACCAACATATCAGAAATTAATTTTGCTTTAATTCCAGCCTTTAGTGTGTTGGGATATGTCTCTACTATCTTTGCACATCTAGACTTTCCCATTCTTCTTTGCAAAACTGCTCAAGTTCAGTTAAATTTGATGGTGATCGCTTGCGGACTGCAGTCTTCAAGTCATTCCACAGATTTTCAATGGGGCTCTGACTAGGCGGTGCAAAAACATTCACCTTTTTCTCCTTCAACCACTGTGTGGTCATTTGTTGCTGTGTGCTTTTGGTCATTGTCATGTTGGAAGGTAAACCTTCTTCCCATTGACAGCTTTCTGAGGGCAGCAGATTTTCCTCAAGAATTTGATGGTATTTTGCCCCATCCATTTTTCCTTCTATCCTGACAAGTGCTCCAGTCTCTGCTGCAGAGAAGCACACCCATAACAATACAGGATATTGCCCCCTCCATGTGTTACTGTAGGAATGGTGTTATTTGGATGGTGAGCTGTAATGGATTTCCACTAGACATATCATTTGGTGTTGAGGCCAAATAATTAAATTTTAGTCTCATCTGACCATAAAACCTTTTTTCATGTGGCCTCAGAATCTTCAAGGTGCGTTTTGGCAAAGATTGGTCTCATCGGTTGCTTCTTTGGCCGCAGGTGGCCAGGGAAACTAAGGGGTGGAACGGGAAGTGAGGAACGTCTCATTGCTCCCGGTTTCCAGGGTTACAGAGACAGAGGAACAACATCAGATTCCATGTTTGGGACTCCTACACAGGTGCATATTCTTTGGCTAAAGTGCTGGTCTGCAGAATTACCCTGCAAGAAGCATTGGCAAGTTTTACTTTTCATGAGGAACATTCATATGAGCCTCCAGGGTGAAGTGATGATGATGAACTGCTTGTCGCTCCCAGTTTCCAGAGTTACAGAGAGAGGGAGAATGATATCAGTTCCTCTCTCTCTCTGTACAGGGCCGCCATGGTCACCGGCTGCATCACTCCCAGACTCCGCGACGGGACCAGAGAGCTCGAGAGCGGTGGCAGTGGATGGCAGTTGGGACCCCCTTCCGCCACTCTCACAAGTGATTGAGTGGCTAATTAGCCACTCAGATCACTTCTGCCATACTCACAATCGCCGGCTGAACAAAATGGTACTGGGATGATGCCTGCGGATGAAGGCATCATCCAGGTTTAACCACTGAAACCCAAGGATGTTTAGGAATGTCCTTGGGTGGGAAGTGGTTAAAGAGCGGGCGGCTGCTGCATCCTTAACAACCGATTTGCAGGGTTCTCTGCTGACAGCTGAATATAAAAAAAAAGCAAATTAAAATAAATAATGAAAAAAACAGTGTGAGGTCCCTACGGGTCTGGTATGGATTTTGAGGGGAACCCCACGCCAAAATTTAGAAAAAAAATGAACCCCACTTACACCTGATGACTCTTGGGTTGTTAAGGACACGGTGGCCGCCTGCTCTTTAACCACTGACTATTCTCACTTTTTTTAAGGAGAAAAAACGCATGAAAACCACATACAAAAACACATAGAAAACACAGATTCAAACACGCAAATCGTGCTGGAAAACCACATCAGCCGCATAGATGTGAACCTAGGGTCAATGTAGTTATACATAGAAATAGCACACGTCCATACACATGTCTTGATGGCAGCCTGTACAGCACTACTGGGATAGGGAGAGGCTGTGCTCTTGCCCAATCACAACTCCATGACTTTGGACATAATTGTCGGTCCAGAACTGAATATATTTATTTTAATGAAGAACATATTGATCAGAAAACTGGCTGAGCATAATTTTTTGTTTTTGGCAGATAATACAATCCCAATGTAAAGATTTTAACTGTGTGTGTACCATTTATTTAAAGTGCAACTTTAAAATATAAACTTCGGGTGGATATGAAAGATCACAATTTTTCATGTTATGTATTCATTAAAATATCAAAAATTATGTTTTTTTATCAGTTTTTTTGCCACCTTAAGTCTTTTGAGCATAAGATGTATTAGAACAAAGGCATATTTCTTTATTGTACCTTGCAGGATAGAGAGCAGCACTATTATTCCTTACTCACAGGGTTATGTGCTATCTACAGGTGACTGGAGACTGGCAAAAGATGAGAAATGCCCTCCTATATAACCCCTTCCACAAAGGAAGCTGCTCAGGGTTTTGCCAGTGTCTGAAGGTGATGGCCACTGCTGTGCGATTCTATACACAACAAGGCCAAATTCTCGAAAGGTTCTTTTTATATTTAAGCGACTGGTTGGTGTCCAGAACCATTCCTATGGCTACCATTGCTCAGCAGGATGGTACCCATTCCCCGCCCAGAATTAAAGGGATGCGATGTGGGAATGACCTGTAATGTTGCTGGTTGACGCTGTACATTTGCGCATTCAGAACCCTGTGCAGTAGAAGGACCAAGGTCTTTTTCCGGTAGGGTGCTATACAGGTCCAGGGCAGTAAACCCAAACTGGTGCATCAAGTCACTGAAGGTGCTCTGATGCACAGCCCACCATGAAAACTGAAGACTGGAGCTCTCTTTGAAGGGGATGGGTCCCACAGCGAGGGGAGTAATTGCCCCCCCCCCCTGTAGCCTGCTGGTATGCCTAGAGGGTTCCCCTCTACCCCTTGGGGCAGATGTGTTGTGACTAAAATCCTTATGCACCTGGTGGAAGTTTCACTTTTTAACTACTTCAATACCAAGCACTTTTACCCCTTTCCTCCCCAGGCCAATTTGAAGCCTTCAGCACTGTCGCAATTTGAGTGACAACTGTCATGCAACACTGTACCCAGGGCCGTCTTAATATCATCATGGGCCCCTGGGCAAAGTAATGCTCTGGGGGGCCCTACAATGGAGACAGCGCAGGTTTGAAAGACATCAAGTAGGTAGGAGGCAGACAAGTGGAGCTTCCCCTTTTGGGTGGAGCTCCGCATTAACTACATAAACAATCATTCTGTACAGCAAAGAAGCAGTGGGAAAATACTACATACATAAAGTAACAAATCTGTCCTGTGCATACAATATATCTGCTAGATTGATTCCTCCCCAGCACTCTGATCCCTCTACACCCCAGATATCCTCCCAGCACTCTGACCCATCTACATCCTAGATATCCCCCCAGCTCTCTGACCCCTCTAAACCCTAGATATCCCCCCAGCACTCTGACTCCTCTACACCCTAGATATTCCCCCCAGCACTGTTACCATATACCATAAATTACCCCTTGTATTGTGACCCCACTACATCCCTGATACCCCCTACACAGTGGCCTCTCTACATCCCCGATGCCTCTAGCACTATAGCCACCCAAGCTACCCCAAACATTGCTACCCCTATACACTCCAGATCCCCCCCTCAGCATTGTTTTCCCCCATACACCCTTGATAACCCCCAGCACCATTATTCCATACATGTAGTACCCCCTTTTCCAGTGGAGATACAGTGTATGTAAACTTTTGGCTATGTGCCCACCTCCAGCACTGGACTCACCTATACCAATCAAGCAGGCAGAAGGAGGGGCAGAGGAGGGAGCATCCCTCTGGGCATTCCAAGCACTTTGGTCAGCTGGGCTCACCATGACACCATCCACAATGCTACTACCGCAGGTGGGCTCTCAGTGCTGCCGACTCCGCAGCTCCCACTCCAGCTCATACCCTGCAGCCTTCGAGTCCTGAGAATTCAAGCTGCGTGGGGCGGGATCAGAGCATCACTGCCACTCCCCTGCTAGCTGTGAAATAATCGGTATCGTTCTGCACAACATCGCGCACCGCTGCCTGCCTGCCTCCCCTATCCCCCATCACTCTCAGTGCCATCATGGGCCCCCCAATTTTGGGCAGGGTGGGCACAAGGAGCAACTGCTTTAGGGAAAGTGCAGCTGGGGCCCCTGGGCATTGCCCAGGTGTGCCCACTCATTAAGACAGCCCTGATTGTACCCAAAATACATTTTTATCATTTTTTTTTCACACAGGTAGAGCTTTCTTTTGGTGGTATTTTATTACCACTGGGTTTTTAATTTTTTTGCAAAATAAATGAAAAAAGACCGAAAATTTTTGAAAAAATCATTTTTCTTACTTTCTGTTATAATATTTTGCAAATAAATAATCGTTCTTCATAAATTTAGGTCAAAATGTATTCTGCTACATTTCTTTGGTGAAAATAACCCGAATTATTGACGGCCTCATCTCATTTCACGAGGGCCCGAAAATGCCAGTTCAGTACAAATAACCCAAATTACTCCTTTTTTGGAAAGTAGACAGTCCAAGGTATTTAGTTAGAGGCATGGCAAGTTTTTTGAAGTTGTAATTTTTTTGTCACACTTTTGGGGAAAATTGTCACTTTTAAAAAAAAAGTTTTTACATACTGTCACCAATTCAGTGCAGTGTTATCATATAATGGGTGTGGCAGTGATTAGGGATACTGACTGGTGACAGCATGCAAAAAAAGTAATCATTTTTTTTCAGTTTTTTTTTATTTAATGTTTTTCTTTTTTTTTTACGATTTTAGGATTTTGCGATGTGACCAGAGCAATGCAGTGTTTGCATAGTAACACTGTACTACTCTGGGGAAGTGATCAAGATTATTTTTTACATATTATGATTGCTTATACCAGTGAATTTTATTGATATAATCAACAATTTTTAGCTGAATGAAACTGGTTCATTCAGTGTCCTTTGTTGTGATTATCTGTGGTTGGCCAAAGTTAATCACGTGGTACAGATGGGCTGCGATTGGCCCTGTCTGTACCATGCGATCCCTTTGACTAATCACAACTAGCAACAAAAACAAAAAATCACAACTAGCAACACAATTGTATACAATGGATGGCATAAAGGTAAACCATCCATTGTTTACAACTGTCATGTGATCTACTGTGATTGGTCACAGCGATCATATGGTACTGGCAGTGGGACGGTACAGTGATCAGTCATTGGCTCTGTCCGATGGACACAGCCAATGACAGATCACGCCGCTGCGCGAACCTGTGGTGGAGCGAGAGGCGCATTCTGGGAGGACGTCATATGATGTCCCCCCAGAACAACAGTACTCCCACCCGGCCATCATTTTACTATAGGTCGGACGGGATCTTCTGACTAACATCTTTAACATCTTTAAATCCTGTTCAGGCATCATTTGCCTTGGTGGGTGCTGCATTGCAGACAGAGATTGTGGCTGTTGGAGTCTGTCGCACCTTAAGGTTAAAATAAAGTGTCTGTCTAGGAGGGTAGATTTCACAGCTAGTGAGGCTGACTCGGGTAAGCATTTGGCAAATTTCCCTAGGGCATATTGTTTTATTGCAGTGCCCTGAAGGATTCCATTTTCGTGTTTGGGACTCTTGTCCGTGCACAGGTGCATATTCTTTGACTAAAGTGTTGGTCTGCATAATTACCCTGCAAGAAGCATTGGCAAGTTTCCAATGCCAAGTTTTCAAGGATTCTGGCTCCAATTTTGGGACACTTAAGGACCTAGGGGTAGGGGACAACTATTCTGGGGTACCTGGACAATCTACTTTTCAGTCAGATTTGTTGGTGTCCTGGTTCACTGCAAAACTAGACAGGTTAATTTGCAGGACTAGGGATCCTCAAGCATTTGCAGTAGATGTCCTGTTGACACAATGGGACCAGTGATCCCTGATTTTTGTCTTCCCTCCGTTGCAGATTCTTCTGCATCTAAAACTTGATATTCTGACATCTAGAACATGACGGTGGACAGTCCTTGAACTCTTCTGTCCAGACCTTCATTTGCAAAGTCCAATCTTCCATCCCTCATTATCGTCATGGGATTTAACGGCATTGCTATTGAAGTCAGAATCTTGAAGGACAGGGGAGTGTCTGATGCGATTATCTCCATACTTTAGCCAGAAAGGTTACTTCAAAGAAGATTATCCATAGGACCTGGAAATCCTTTGGGGGCTGGTATGAGGCTAGGAAATTCCATCCTCGCTAGTATGTTGTGGACTGTATATTGTTTTTTCTCCATATGGGGGTTGATATATGAATGGCCTTGTGTATGGTCAAAGGGCAGATTTTGGAGTTGGCAGTCTTTTTTCAGAGGCCATTTCCTTCTCATTCCTTGATGTGTGACTTTGTACACAATGTCACGTGTATTGTTGCTATCATCAGGCCGCCTTTGACCCGTGAGAAGCTCAATTTTGTGCTTTCTCTTCTCCAGAGACCTTGATTTGAGCCTTTTCGGGACCTTCCCTTAGTCCTTTTTGGTATGGAAGGTTGTGTTCCTGGTTGCCATTACTTCAGCATGAAGGGTATTGGAACTGGCATCTCTTTCTTACAAAGAGCTGTTTCTGATACTTCACTGTTTTGCCTTTTTTTTCCCAGGCCTCAGTAGCTGGGGGACAAGTGCCTCCACGCTTTAGAGGGAGTTCGGGCTGTCGGGGTGCATCTGAAAATTAAAGGATGCAGTCAGGCAATTAGACTCTCTATTTGTCCTTCCCAAAGGACCAACTAGGGTCACATGTCTACTAATTCTGCCAATTCCAGTTGGATTTGTCAGCTTATCTCTCAAGCTTATGGTTTGAAAGGAAAGGCTCCACCTTTTCCAGTAATGGCTCATTCTACCAGAAGTGTGAGTGTTTCCTGGGCTATCCATCATCAAGTTCCAGTGGCCCAGGTTTGCAAGGCCACAACCTGGCCTTCAATTCACACATTTACAAGATTTTATCAGGTGTATGTTTAAGCTGCTGAGGACATGGACTTTAATCACGAGTGAGGTTTTCGTTGGCCGTTGAATGGTTTCTGTGTCTCCCTCTCCAGGAAATATTCTCTAAGGAATAATAGAGCTGCACTGTGTCCCAAGATGAACAATAAACAAATCTGGATTTTTGACTTACCTGTAAAATCATTTATTGGAGTACATCACAGGACACAGAAATCCCTCACATCTATGTTGGTGTGTATGGCTTGCTACAAAACTGAGGACTTTCCTCTATGTGGGAAGGGCATTCCTGTCTTGTGTCCAATCACCTGTAGGTGGCACATAACCCTGTGATTAAGGAATAATAGAGATTCTCTGTGTCCCATGATACATCTGTACTCCAAGAAATGGATTTTACAGGCAAGTCAAAATCCATTTTTTTGGTAGATTGGGAGAAGGCTAGCATCCCCATTTGTTTCTTTTGATTCCAGTCTGTGTCCTTGTTGAAGATTTCCCTTCACTTGTTGTCCCAATGATACCATTGGCACTATGACAGGAAGTGAGAGAAAATCATTTGAATGGAGTCATAAACAACAAAAAAATACTTGTTGGGGTTCCAACCCCACACCACTTTTTCAAAAAGTTTTGGCTAGAGTTATACTCTAACTAAAGCATATAGGGTGGATTACACACCAGGAACTTTTGTTGTTGTTACTTGCAGCCATGCCATGGGCTCTCCATTTACACATATTAATAGACAATTTACCTTTGAAGGGAGCAAAGAGAATGCTGTCCCTTGGAATCACGGGTCCGGAGGGCCATGAATTGTGTCGCCCAGAGGAAGTGGAGGCTGAAGCCACTCAGAGAGCCATCACTATCGCCAACTCTGTGAACTGCCCGCTCTTTGTGGTTCACGTGATGAGCAAATCCTCCGCCAAAATCATCGCAAATGCCCGGAGGGAAGGTAAACTCTAACAACACTGTAGTCTCCATATCCTAAATCATACAGTATATAAAATATATAAAAAATAATAATAATTACTGTGGTTGTTATGGAATGAGTTCAATAAGTAGCATTTTGGATTTAAAATAACTGCTGAAATCACTAAATACAAACCACAGATTTTCTATCTGCTCTTTTTGCAATGAAAGAGAAGCTAATATGGCTACTGTCAGCTATCCAGAAAAATGAACCCTTTAGGGTTTGTAACATTTTTCATGTTACACCAGTATTTTGGCTTGCATTACATGAAACATAGGGGTTGATTTACCGAAGGCAAATAGACTGTGTACTTTGCAAGTGCAGTAGCTCCGGAGCATAGGAAATGAGGTTTCACTTTGTAAAGAATACCCAATCACGTACAAGGAAAATAAATGAACTGCATTTTTGCTTCAAAATGACTGGATGACAGAAGTTAACAGAGCTTCACCTTATTTACTAAGCTCTGGAGCAACTGCAGTTGCACAAGTGCACAGTCTATTTGCTTTTAGTAAATTAATTCCATAGTCAAATTCCCCAACCCTCACCTTCACACTGCTCCCCACTTACCTGAATCATGGGGTGCTTTTCCTTGGTGCTTCTGAATATATTTTTGCACTTATCAAACAGATATGACAAAATGCTTGCAATCATATACTAAGCAGGCCAAATGGGAGCAAATAAGAGAAGTTCATTGTTGGGGTTTACATACATCTTAAAATGTATTTCCACTTCAAATTAGAATAACACCTTTTTTATATTTTATACATGCTCCCATTCAATAACTTGAAAAAGTTGATATGCTTTCCCATTCTATGTAACGTTAGGGAGGGAGCTGGGTGGTTACGTTTACCATAGTTAATTCTATCTGTACTTTGCTGGAAGATTTCATTATCAGTTGTAAACACACATGGGTCGATTTACTAAAACCAGAGAGGGCAAAATCTGGTGCAGCTGTGCATAGAAACCAATTAGCTTTCAGTTTTTTTGGGGTTAAAGCTTAATTGATTAAGCTGAAGTTAGAAGCTGACTGGCTGCCATGCACAACTGCACCAGATTTTGTTTTACATTTTTTTATTAATTTTCATTGAAATAAACAACATTACACAATATCTATAGTGACATATAACATTCCAACATCCCCAGCTACATGTAACATATAACATTCCTAGAGTAGATATACGGCAAAAATCTTTTTTATTATTATTATTATTATTATTATAATTATTATTATTATTATACATGATTTATATAGCACCAACAGTTTAAGCAGCGCTTTACAATGTATAGGGGGAGCAACACAATTACAGTACAGTTCAATACAAAAGGTACAGGAGGGCCCGGCTCGTAGAGCTTACATTCTAAAGGGAGGGGGTCGTACAAAAGGTAATAGCTGCAGAGAATGATTTGATGGGGGTGGCTCTGGGACAGTTGTTAGGTGGGTGTGGGATAGGCTTCCCTGAATAAGTGAGTTTTCAGGGATCTCCTAAAGGTGGACAGGGTAGGGGCGGATCAGCTATACTGGGGCAGGGAGTTCCAGAGGATGGGAGAGGCTCTGGAGAAGTCTTGAAGGCGAGCATGGGAGGAGGTAACAAGGGAGCTAAAGAGCAGGAGGTCCTGGGAGGAGCGGAGGGGACGATTTGGGCAATATCTGCAGAGATATTCTACGATATCTGCAGAATAATAAAAAATATAAAATCTTTAAAATATCCTTTAATATATAATTATTCATCATCTTCTCTCTCTCCTCGGTTTTAGAAAATCCACCATATAGTTTGTCCTAGCGAAGGATAAAAGATCTCAAGGCTTGGGTGGTGCATTGTTTGTTAACCCCCGTGACGGTATTCCCGAGTCTGGCTCGGGGTGGAATTTTTATACCAAGAGCGGTAACCCCGAGCCAGACTCGGGACTGCATCGCTGGATCCAGGAGGATGTTTACTTACCTTCTCCCTCGGATCCAGCGTTGTCTCCCCGCTGTACGAGCGAGCCGTGTCTCACTCGATCTATCACGGAGCCGATCTCCGTGCCCTGCGAGCGATGCGACGTACGGGGACGGAGATCGGCGCCAAATTCAAAAAGTGAAACACACAGTATACATACAGTATAATGTAATCTTACAGATTACATTGCTGTATGTAATAATTTCACATCCCCTTTGTCCCTAGTGGTCTGTCCAGTGTCCTGCATGCAGTTTTATATTATAAAAACTGTTCTTTATGCCTGGAAACTGGAGATTGTCCATAGCAACCAAAACTGTCATTCTACATCAAAAATGATTTTAGACCAGCTAGAAAACAGCGATAATAAATTGTAATCACTCGCAGAATTGAGCGATAGCGATTTGTGGGGAGATCCGTCATCAAACACTGAAAAGTAATGACAGTGACAATTCTGCAACTGAGCAAATTTCAGTGTTTTTGATTTGATTACATTATTGAATCATTTTCATTATTGTTATATTATTATTTGGTACAATTATTTATAGTTATTTATTATATTATAATTTATGATTTCATTTTTCAAACTTTATCATACCCGGGATGTCTGCTAGACTCTGGTTTGGACAGATTTAAGTGAGTTATTCCTAAGAATTACAGGACTACAATATAAAACGCCAAATTTTCATGCAAAATAATGGTACCTCTTTTAGCACCTAAAATCCGAAATAATCGTACCGCCAGGGAGGTTAATACACTTATGCCGTATACACACGACCGGACTTTTCAATGGACTATGTCCGACGGTCTTCCCGATGGACTTTTGGCGGAGATCCAAACGAAACGGATTTGGTCACACACGACCGGACTGTCCGATTGAAAGTCTGTTTGTTTTGAACGTGATGACGCAAACGGGACTAAACAAGGAAGTTCAATAGCCAGTAGCCAATAGCTGCCCTTGTGTCGTATTTGGTCCGTCGGACCAGCACACAGACAAACGGTTTTCACGATTTTTAGTCCGTCGAGTAGATTTGAAACATGTTTTATTTCTAGGTCCGTCTGACTTTTGGGAAAAAAAAGTCAGCTGGAGCCCACACACGATCGAATTGTCCGGATTCCAGTCTGCTGGACCAAGTCTGCCGGAAAGTCTGATTGTGTGTCCAATCGTGTGCATTAGAAAAACTGTCACTTGCTATGTTCCTCCCTAATTGTATGTTGTAGGTTATTGTAAACAATAGAAGCTGTCCATATAGTCCTTTGTATAAACCTGCTCCAAAGAAACAGCTAAAAATGGAAAAAAAATAATTTTAATTGCTGTGTGAATGGGAACACATAACAAACATATAGAGGGAGTTTCTTCTTTAAGCCCTTGTACACACGGTCGGACATTCCGACGGAAAATGTCCGATCGGACTGTGTTGTCGGATAATCCGACCGTGTGTGGGCTCCATTGGACTGTTTCCATCGGAATATCTGACCGACAAAGTTTTAGAGCTGGGCTATAAAATTTTCCGACAACATGATCCGATCGGACTTTGTCCGATCGTTTGTAGAGAATTCCGATCGGACAAAGTGCCACGCATGCTCAGATCAAATTCCCAGGCCAAAGCTATTGACTACTAACCTGAACGTAGTCCCGTAACGAAATAATGTCATCACGTTTTGTCCTATTGTGTGTATACAACACCAGTTTCGGAATGTCCGACCGTGTGTACAAGGGCTTAGACAGAAAAAGTTGAAAAACACTTTTATGTATTTCCAGACAGATTTGGAAAATACCTGCTCTATATTTTATATATTCTCATTTACATAGCATTGCTTAAAAATATATATATTTATAAATTGGCGCTTACATTTTTACTTTTTGCTTACTTTCACCTTGCTTTCCCCTTCTTTGTAATGTTTAAATGGAACTAAACTCTCTCATTCAACATGAACTATTTTTAATCCTTAAACTGCATTAATAAATAGATAGGAAGGTATATTATTACATTTACTTTTTTTTACATTTCTTCAGTTACTTTCTGGTTTCTGGCCTAGGCCAAAATGATGTCACACATCCCAGATGTCTTCATGGGCATTTTTTTTTTCCTTTTCATCTGGAGGAGGGGATGAGGGGCTTTTTTAGCTAAGCAGACCCTGCATATCTGAGCTAAGGGCAGGTGGATTCCGGGAAGTAAATGCTACATGAATCATTTGCCCTTACGCAGGTTGGCCACAGCTAGAAATGCTATGGGTGTTTTTCAAAGTGATTTCTCAACAAAATAAAGCATGGAGACATGGATTGATAGGTGAGTTTGCTTTGAATATTAAGAATAATTGTAGTAGGTTTTTCAGTTGCTGGTGCTCAGATACAATTTAGTTTTGCTTTAAGGAGGGGGTTATGTTTATAAGCCTATTTGTATTGTGCTGGCAGATGTTTACTATCAGTTGTAAACGAGAATTGCACACCATCTGTCCTGACAAAGCAGAAGAGATATCAATCCCTCATTTGCACATTGAAAGCTATTCTGAACAATAGAAGCTGCCTATAGAGTCCTATATATATAAATCTGCTTCAAAGAAATGACAAGAAAGGTAAGAAATAAAAAGCTATTTGGGGTTATGCTGTGTGAATGGGGACACATAACAACCATATATCAGGCAAATCCCACTGTAAAAGTGGAGACATACTTTAACCACTTGGCGACCACCCCGCATACAGGTAATGTGGGAGCCAATCAGCCAATCACCCACCGATTGTTTGTGAGAGAGGCAGAATGGCGGTCTGCCTATGTAAACAAGGTAGATCGCTGCTCTGTCAGTAGGGAAGACAGAGATCTTGTGTTTCTGCTGAGCAGGAACACGAATCTTGGTCTTCCCACAGTTGAAGCGCCTCCCCCACAGTTAGTAAGCACCCCCTAGGGATACATTTAACCCTTTGATCGCCCCTGATGTTAACTCCTTCCCTGCCAGCATCATTAGTACAGTGACAGTGCATATTTTTAGCAATGATCAATGTAATAGTAAGTAATAGTTTCACTAGTCCCCAAAAATAACTGTAAAAAGAGTCACTTAGTGTCCGATTTGACAATATAACAGTCCTGCTATACGTCGTTGATCACCGCCATTACTAGTAAAAAAAAAAAAATACCATGAATATTTTCCATTTTGTAGACGCTATAACTTTTGCGCAAACCAATCAATATACGCTTATTGGGACTTTTTTAACCAAAAACAGAAATTATAGTTTATTTTGGTACAGCGTTGCATGGCCGCACAATTGTCAGTTAAAGTAACGCAGTGGCATATCGCAAAAAATGGCCTTGTCATGAAGGGGGGTAAAACCATCCAGAGGTGAAGCGGTTAAAGTGGTATTAAACTAAAAATCATTAGATGTGGTGGCTGAATTATTTTTCTTTTTTAAGCTTTTTCCCCTCTGTTTTTTCACCTGGTGATCTAGACATTAACACACCTCCTGTATTAGATTGCCCCCAGAGGCGCCTAGAGGTGATTCAGTTCGCATTGTGCGCTATACAAGTATTTCATTCATTCATTCACTATGGATGAAGAAGCACAGGGGACACCTTTGGACAGCAGTCTCCAGGGAAGGGCAGTGTTAAATGTACTAGCAGATTTTAATACACGTACAAATAGAAGCCAAACTCCATCTAATACCTTAAAGCAGTTACAGCAAACAGTTGTATTTCCTTTTGTGATAATGGCTTTACATATATTATCTAAAGCTGATCAGTGTAAGCACCCCTGTCAGTATTAAAGTGTTTTTTAGGTGTCAAATATTATTCACTGCCAGCCCCTCTATTAGAGGTTGTCATACCACACTATGTAAGTCCTTTGTAAAAATGAGCGTTATAAATACCTCTTTAGAGCTGTCTTCAGGCTGGTCACATGACTCGTGGCAGCTTTACAGCTCCGAGACCTTGCTTCTGTGGGAGGGTCCGTTATCTGCCTCTGACGTCAGCCGGGGAGATCACATGACCTCCCGCAGAAGCAATGTATCAGAGCTGTAATGCGCCCACGAGTCATGTGACCGGCCTGAAGAGAGCTCTAAAGAGGTATTTATAACGCTCGTTTTTACAAAGGACTTAAATAGTGTGGTACAATTGCAGGTTTTTTATTTTTAATAGTAGCGGGGGGTGGGGGGGGGATGGAGACAGAGAGAGGGAGCTGACAGGCAGGAAGGAGGGTGAGGGGGGTGAGAGGAGAGCAGATATGACAGCTACGTATGACAGAGGGATGTACTCTGACCACGGTGATCAGGGCGGAGCAGCCCTGGTTATCGTGGTCAGTATAGAGAGGGCATAGAGTTTAGAGGGGGCAGATTACACAGCACAAGCACTATGCTATGTAATCTGCTTTAAGGGACCAGAATCAGATTTTTTTTTGAGGGGGGGGGGGGTTAACAAACACTTTAATGGTTTGTCTCATCTCTGTAACTGATACATTATGCTAGAAAGCTTGTTCCTTTGAAAAACAACAGACTTACTGGCCAGATCACTAGATAAACAAAGAATAAAGCCATCTCATCTAAACAATAGTGAGTTGCATATGATAAATGTTTGCTTTTGGGTTTAAAGAGGAAGTAAACCCTGATGAGTTTACTTCCTCTTTCATTCCCTGCAAAGGCAAAGCATAATGGACTACTATGCAACGGCATATTGCCGTTGACCACAGCGCGCTCAGTGCGCCTGCGTGCCGCTGTCTACGACGCATGCGCTGTAGACAGCGGTGCCTCTCTTTCGGCAAATATCTCCTAAACCGTGTAGGAGGAGATATTTCTTGGACCTACAGGTAAGCCTTAATCTAGGCTTACCTGTAGGTCAAAGTGTGTTGTAAGGGTTTACAACCACTTTAATACTGCTTTATGTGATATCCTGCCGTCCATGGTCCTGAATATTTCCCCAATTCTTCATTCCGGCTGCTGTCCAAGGTGCTGCAGAAAAATCCTTTGGAGCACACGCAGGATATAATGGAATCGGTATGCATGGTTTACCTCTGAACCTCTAAAGATGGATCATACTATCTATTAGAAATACTTTGCTGTTAGAGCGTTGATTCAGCAAAGACTACAACTCTTTGAGTGTCATTAGTAGCTAAAGGCTACTGTTGTAGCAGATCCAAAGATATCATAAATGTCTCCTATACCGGGATTTAAGGGTTTTATATTATGAGTTGCACTTAGTTTCTTTAATGTAGATGAATAAAGCCACACGGCAATCCAGAATATTGACTTATTAACATGATGTTCCCTAGCTGAGTCAGCACTTCTGAAATCTGTAATCACATAATGGGTGTCTTTGATGTCTTTAATCCGTCACCAGAATATTTATATTAAAACCTGGAAATGTAAATTAACATAACCACAAAGCTGAATACTGGCTTAAAGATAGAAGATAGAAATAAAAAAAAAGACAATTAATGCTATTATGTATTCCTTAAAACAGTATTAACTACTTAAGCCCCGGCCCATTTTGCAGGCCAAAGACCAGAGCACTTTTTGCGATTTGTCGGAGAGCTGAAATTACACTCTGTAGAGCTCAGTGAGAAGAGCTCTGAGAGCTGATTGGAGGGAAGCAACACACACCCCTTCACAGAGCACACAGGAAATAAGCTGAGGCCGTCAATCAGCTTTAGATCCCTCCCCTGAGCGGCTCCAGACAAATTCTTTGGGGGGGGGGGGGGGATGCTGTGAGAGTGCTGAAAGTATAGGTGGGGGTGCTAAAGCATAGTAAAATAAGCCTAAATGGGACCAGCAATGATACCCCCCCCCCCCCACCCCCCAGCAAGTGTCAGAGTCAGCAATAACTCCAGCAAGTGTAAAGGCCAGAACGGCATAAAAAAACCCTGGCATGGAACAAAAATAAACACCCAGCTGGCACTATAGCTAGCCCCAAGCACAGCACAATACTTAACCATCAGCACGACAAGATAATATACAAGATAATATGCAAGATAATATGCAAGATAATATTAACAGAAATTAACCTCCAACAATGCACAATAATGAACCCCTTAGCATGGTACAATAATAAAACCCAGCATTACACAGTAACTCACAGCACTGCAATAAACCCCAGGATTGTGCATTATCCCCAGAACTACACAATAATTTCCCCCCAACATTGAATAATAATTAACCTCCAAGAGTATAGCAGGCAGTGTGCCTGCTTCAGTATATACTTGAGCAGTGAACAGTATGTAGAGGGGGCAGTATGCAGTGGGGCAGCAGGATAGTATGTAGGGGTAGCAATATGCAGCTGGGCAGTATGCAGTGGGGGTTGCAGGGTAGTATTTAGTGGGGGCAGTATGTAGTGGGGGCAGTTGTGCAGTATGTAGTGGTGCCAGTATGCAGTGGGGCAGCAGGGCAGTATGTAGTGAAGGCAGTTGTGCAGTATGTAGTGGTGCCAGTACGCAGCTGGGCAGTATGTAGCGGTGTCAGTATGCAGTGGAGGTTGCAGTGCAGTATGTAGTGGTGTCAATATGTAGTGGTGTCAGTATGCAGTGGAGGTTGCAGTGCAGTATGTAGTGGTGTCAGTATGTAGTGGTGTCAGTATGCAGTGGAGGTTGCAGTGCAGTATGTAGTGGTGTCAGTATGCAGTGGAGGTTGCAGTGCAGTATGTAGTGGTGTCAGTATGCAGTGGAGGTTGCAGTGCAGTATGTAGTGGTGTCAGTATGCAGTGGAGGTTGCAGTGCAGTATGTAGTGGTGTCAGTATGTAGTGGTGTCAGTATGCAGTGGAGGTTGCAGTGCAGTATGTAGTGGTGTCAGTATGTAGTGGTGTCAGTATGCAGTGGAGGTTGCAGTGCAGTATGTAGTGGTGTCAGTATGCAGTGGGGGTTGCAGTGCAGTATATAGTGGCACCACTGGAAGCAGATGCCTTCCAAACAGTTTGTGTGCAGTGTACTAAGCAGGGTGGGGAACTGAAATATTACAAATGGAATCAAATTTGTTCAGGAGGAAAGCCTTAGCACACTGCACACAAACAGCTTGGACGTGAACTATACTGCCACTACATACTGCCACCATGGGCTGCCATCTGTGATCCTCCTCCCAGTCGTCTTACATTTTAAGTAAAGCAGCCACCTGTGTATATGGGGGAAGTTGGTCACACCGCCTTCTCGCCCACCATCTTGGTCAGCCCATAGAGAAGCTGCAGCACAAGAGAGAGTCTCTACAGACTGCCAACCATAGGGGGCTGGTCCCTGGGCACAGAAAGCTGTCAGAAGAAGCTCTTGCCAGTCCTTCTGGTGACCCAATGGAGCCCAATCTGGCAGTGTCTATAGTCTACGGGCAGCCCTGTTCTCAAATATGGGGGTGCTAGCAATAATTTTGAGGATGCTATAGCACCCCAAGCACCCATCTGGCACTGCCCCTGCTCCCCTGTCACCTTTTTTTCTCTTGGTGTCAGTAAAACTTGACAGAAGTGATTCATGCTGACAGCAGAGGAATGAAGCAGCAGACAAAAATGACACTCAGTGCTCTGGATTGAACCTGGCACACAAAGAGGGATATGCTTTAAAGCGGTTGTATATCCGCTGAAGTTTTTTTTTTTTTTACTCACCTACAAAGGAAAAGCCATAATGAGCTAGTATGCACCGCATACTAGCTCATTAGGAAATACCTTAGAACGAGGCCCCGACATCTGGCCCGATCCACGCTGAGGAAGCTGACATATTCCCTTGGCGTTTCTTCCGGGTATCGCGGTTCTGGCGCTGTGATTGGCCGGAGCCGCGATATTGTCACTCACGCACATGCACGCGGGAGATTTCTTCCCGGCAGGGTCTGGCGTCTGCCGGACTTTCAGCCAAGAAACCCCTGTGCGCATGCGCCGCTGCAGTCAGCGGCGCATTGCAAGGGGAATATCTCCTAAACCATACAGGTTTAGGAGATATTTTTTTTACCTACAGGTAAGCCTTATTATAGGCTTTCCTGTAGGTTAAAGTCCCAAAATTTACTATACAACCACTTTAAATATACAAATAACATACAGATGACCCCACAATAGGGATAAAACTTTTTTGCGCAAGGGAGTTTAACAAGACTCGTGGCCACTCACTAATATTAGAAGAAGAGAAAGAAAAGAGGTCTAACTTTAACCACTTGCTTACTGGGCACTTAAACACCCTTCCTGCCCAGACCAATTTTCAGCTTTCGGTGCTCTCACACTTTGAATGACAATTACTCAGTCATGCAACACTGTACCCAAATGAATTTTGTGTCCTTTTTTTCCCACAAATAGAGCTTTCTTTTGGTGGTATTTGATCACCTCTGGGGTTTTTATTTTTTGCGCTATAAATGAAAAAAGACCGAAAATTTTGAAAAAAAACGCATATTTCTTTGTTTCTGTGACAGAATTATGCAAATTATTAATTTTTCTTCATAAATTTTGGCCACAATTTATACTGCTACATGTCTTTGGTAAAAATAACCCAAATTAGTGGATATTATTTGGTCTTTGTGAAAGTTAGAGAGTCTACAATCTGTGGTGCGAATCGCACAAAATTGATCACATCTGATGTACTGGTGACCTATCTCGCTTCTTGTGACCCGAACAAGTCAGGAAAGTACAAATACCCCCCAAATGACCCCTTTTTGGAAAGTAGACATTCCAAGGTATTTAGTAAGAGGCATGGTGAGCTTTTTGATGTTGTCATTTTTTTCCCACAATTCTTTGCAAAATGAAGATTTTTCATTTTCTTTATTTTTCTCCACAAAATTGTCATTGTAATAGGTTATTTCTCTCACGTGGCATGTGTATACCACAAATGACACCCCCCAAAAAATTCTGCTACTCCTCCTGAGTATTACAATACCACATGTGTGGGACTTTTTCACAGCCTGGCCACATAGAGAGGCCCAACATGCAGGGAGCGCCATCACGTGTTCTAGAAGCATAAATTACACATCTAACTTGTTGACTACTTATTACACTTTTGAAATACCAGGACAATGACACGTGACACTGATGACAGATGGCACTGATACGTGGCAATGATGACACTTATACGTGGCACTGATGACACGTGGCACTGATGACAGATGACACTAATATGTGGCACTGATGACACGTGGCACTAATACGTGGCACTGATGACACGTGGCACTAATACGCGGCACTGATGACACGTGGCACTAATATGTGGCACTGATGACACGTGGCACTAATACGTGGCACTGATGACACGTGGCACTAATACGTGCCACCGGTGACAGATGGCACTAATACGTGGCACCAATGACGCGTGACACTGATGACAGATGGCACTGATAAGTGGCATTGATGACACGTGACACTGACAACAGATGGCACGTGACACTGACAGGTGGCACTGATGACAAATGCCACTGATACGTGGCACTGATGACAGATGGCACTAATACGTGGCACTGATGACAGATGGCACTATGTGGCACTAATAACACGTGGCACTGATGACAGATGCCACTTATACGTGGCACTGATGACAGATGGCACTGGGGACAAATGGCACTGACAACAGGTGGCACTGGGGACAGATAGCACTGCGGGCAGGTGGCACTGGGGTGGGGTGGATTGCACTGGGGTGGATGGCACTGGGGCGGATGGCACTGGGGCGGATGGCACTGGGGCAGGATGGCACTGGGGTGGATGGCACTGGGGCGGATGGCACTGGGGCAGGATGGCACTGGGGCAGGATGGCACTGGGGGGGGCATGGCACTGGGGGGGGGGTGGCACTGGGGGAGGATGGCTCTGGGGGAGGATGGCTCTGGGGGAGGATGGCACTTTTTTTTAAACTTTTTTTTTTGACTTTTTTTTTTTTTTTTTCTTTTTTACACTGACGGCTGCTGCAGCCGTTCTTCTCTCCCCTCTCACACGCTGTCTGTGTGAGGAGGGAGAGCGGCGCTGAGAGATGATCTCATATGTTTACATATGAGATCATCTCCCATTGGACACGCCGATCACGCTGTAAACGGCCGCTGTGATTGGCCGTTTACAGCGATCTGTGTTTGCCTGTCCCCGGGGGACACGGCAAACACAGAACTTCCGCGATGCGCGCCCGCGGCGGCGCGCATTGCGGAAGTAAACACCAGGCCGTCCAGGGACGGCCAGGCGAGGGAAGCCGCCCGCCCTAAAGCCGTCATTCGGCTATAGGGCGGGCAGGAAGCGGTTAAACTATGTAGTAGAGGGTTCTTTACTGTAAGAGCGGCAAGGATGTGGAATTCCCTTCCACAGGCGGTGGTCTCAGTGGGGGGGGGGGGGAGCATCGATAGTTTCAAGAAACTATTAGATAAGCACCTAAACGACCGCAACATACAGGGATATACAATGTAATACTGACATGTAATCACACACATAGGTTGGACTTGATGGACTTGCATCTTTTTTCAACCTCACCTACTATGTAACTATGTACCAAACCAAGCATGTAGCAAATGTGTGCTCTTTGTGGACACCAAAGTGCATGGTAACGCATTAACCACTTCAGCCCCGGAAGATTTGGCTGCTGAATGACCAGGCCATTTTTTGCAATTCAGCACTGCGTCGCTTTAAATGACAATTGCACGGTCATGCAACGTTGCACCCAAACAAAACTGACGTCCCTTTTTCCCACAAATAGAGCTTTCTCAGGTGGTATTTGATCATCTCTGCGGTTTTTATTTTTTGCGCTATAAACAAAAAAAGAGCGACAATTTTGGAAGAAACACAATATTTTGTACTTTTTGCTATAATAAATATCCCCATTTTTTTTTTTTAAAGAAATTTTTTTCTTAGTTTAGGCCGATACGTATTCTTCTACATATTTTTGCTAATAAAAATCACCATAAGCGTATATTGATTGGTTTGCGAAAAAGTTATAGCGTTTACAAAATAGGGGATAGATTTATAGCATTTTTATTATTATTATTTTTTTTTTACTAGTAATGGCGGTCTGCAATTTTTGTCGGGACTGTGACATTATGGTGAACACATCGGACACTTTTGACACATTTTTGGGATGATTGACAATTATACAGCAATCAGTGTCACTGGCATTGAAGGGGTTAACTAGGGGGCAATCAAGGGATTATCTGTGTTTCCTATGTGTGTGTTCTACCTGTAGAGGGGAGGGGACTGACTATAGGAGATGACTGATCGTGGTTCCTAGCTATTAGAACTCACCATCTGTCTTTCCTCACAGAACAGGGATTTGCGCGTTTACACATACCTGTCCCTGTTCTGCCTCTCTTGCCCACGATCACTTGTGGCCGGCAGTCATCGCGACCATCGGCCACAAGCATCGGCACCTCCGTATTGCACCAGCCACATCTGTGCATCTCCAGAGGTGAACACGTGACTGCTATCCCGCTTAAAGGAGACGATTTATAGCTTGCGGGATCGTGCCGACCTGCCGCTGTATAATGACGGCGTCTGGTCGGCAAGCGGTTAAAATACGACACAGGAAAACACACATAAAAATTAGTACACACTCAGACACAACTCATGCTGTGAACCTGTCATTTTAAAGGGATTGTAAAGTTATTTATTTATTTTTATTTTTTTAAATAACAAACATGTTATACTTAGGGCCGGTTCACACAGCGAGGCGCGGCGAGGCGTCTCCGACTTGCCTCGCCGCGACCTGCGGGGACCTCAGCGGCGACTTGCAGAGGACTTCTGTATAGAAGTCAATGCAAGTCACCCCCGAAGTCGCCCCGAAGTAGTACAGGAACCTTTTTTCTGAGTCGGAGCGACTCGAGTCGCTCCTCTCAGAACGGTTCCATTGTACAGAACGGGGGCGACTTGCGGGAGCGAGGCGAGGCGAGCCGTGTCGCCTCGCATCGCCTCGCTGTGTGAACCGGCCCTTACCGTTACCTGCACTGTGCAGCTCATTTTGCACAGAGTGGCCCCGAACCTGCTCTTCTGGGGTCCCTCGGCGGCTGTCTCGGCTTCCTCCCACAAGTTGTACTTGCAGGCACGCTCCCGTGACACAGCTAGCGGCTATAGCCGCTCGCTGTATCATACGGCCACGCCCCCGGCGTGCCGCGTCATTGGATGTGATTGATAGCAGCGCGAGCCAATGGCTGCGCTGCTTTCATCCATCCACTCCAGCCAATCAGCGGCCAGGCTGAGTGGCAAAGAGGACGTCGGGGGCGAGCGAGGGACTTTCGAGGGGTCAGGTAAGTAAAACGGGGGGACTGGGGGCGCCGGCACTGTGAGATATTTTTTCACCTTAATGCATAGAATGCATAGAATGTGTGCCCGTTCACACAGGGGCGACACGACTTGTAGCGCGACTCACAGACGCGACCTGCACACGACTTCAGCAGCGACTTGCAAAACGACTACTGTATAGAAGTCAATGCAAGTCGCCTGAAGTCGCCCCAAAAATAGTACAGGAACCTTTTTCTAAGTCGGAGCGACTTGAGTCGCTCCTATTAGAACGGCTCCATAGTACAGAACGGAGCGCGACTTGTCAGGCGGCTAAGTCGCCTGACAAGTCGCGGTAGTGTGAACGGACAAAGATCCATACATAGGAATATATGTCTGAATTTTAAAACACATTGGCTTTGTTTAGTTGCATTTCTAAAAAAAATAAAAAATAAAAAAATAAAAGTTTTTGCCTGTACAGTTCTATCCATTGATCTTTGGAACAATGTTACTAACTCAGGAGCGGTGTGTGGTTTAAGTAATGAGTATCACTGCACCAGGCAAATTCGAGAATCTTCCAGCAGATGGCACTGCTGAGGTGATCCAGGACACAGCAAACCTTATATTTAGTTCTTTTACAGCTCTTTAATGCTCAGTGAGTTAAGTCTTATATATCATATTTAGTCTTAATAATACACAATATTTTCTGGCTTCTAGAGCAGTAAAAAAAAAAAAGCCTCGCCTTAACTATAAAATATCGCCATTAAGCAAGTCATCATTAAAATAGATCTTGCATAGGAGTGCAATGTCTGCCTAATGATGGCACCGGCCCCCATCTCACCCCAAAAAAAACTTTAAAAAGAGGGTGTCAAAAAGGAGGCATTGGAGGAAAAAAGAAAAAAGAAAAAAAAAACACCTTGAATTTCAAATTTTGTCTATCTCCTAAGATGCCGGTGACATCACCATCCATGCCTCACTACTGCCTTCCAGGATGCTGGGCTTTCGAAAGCCTTACTGAATGTATTCTGGCTAGTAACATTGCTTGAGATTTCCCTGCAGAGTGCACAGCTGTGCAATGGGTTAAGGGCAGGATCAACTGTTTTGTTTTTTATTTTTTTTAAAAGGGAGCAAAAGATAGAAGTTCATTGTCAGTGATTGTTTTATTTATCCAAAAGGTTAATTTTCCCAAACCTGATATTCCATAGACAGACACTAGCAGATGAAATCATACTATTACGGCACCAACAGACTCTTTGCCATACAACTACTTAAAGTGGTTGTAAACCCTTACAACACACCTTGACCTACAGGTAAACCACGATTAAGGCTTACCTGTAGGTCCAAGAAATATCTCCTAAACCTACACGGTTTAGGAGATATTTGTCAAAAGACAGGCACCGCGAGTGGTGGCTCCCGTGCGCGGGAGTGACGTCATCGCGGCTTCGCCGAATAACAGCGGCGGAGCAGCGAGACCCACCGAGAAGATGGATGCGCTGGACTACAGGGGACATCGGTGACTTCGCTGGCTCCTGTGTCAGGTAAGTGACACATAATAGGCTACTATGAGATGCATAGTAGTCCATTATGCTTTACCTTTGCAGGGAATGAAAGAGGAAGTAAACCCATCAGGGTTTACTTCTTCTTTAAAACAAGTTGAGCTTGAAGAAGCTTGTGCTATTTTGTGCTCTTTCAAGCATTTTTATTGCGCGTTTTTGATCTTTTTTTAGCTTATTTCAGCTTTTTCAAGCTTCTGTGAGCATAATGCTGCATACACACGACCGGACTTTCCGCAGACTAGGTCCAACAGAATCAGTACGTCGGACAATCCGATTGTGTGTGGGCTAATCCGATCCTTTTTCGTTTAAAAAATCAGACGGACCTAGAAATAGAACATGTTTCAAATCTGTCCAACTTCTATCGTGAAAAGTCTGTATGCTGGTTGGATGAACCAAATACGACGCAAGGAAAGCTATTGGCTACTGGCTATTGAACTCCTTTTTTTAGTCCCGTCTTACGTCATCACATTCAAAACGAACAGACTTTCGAACAGACTTAGCCCTTGTACACACGGTCGGAGATTCCGACAACCAAATCCGTCGGATTTTGTCCGACGGATTTTGTCCGAAACTGTTGCATACACACAGTCGGACAAAGTTGTCGGAAAATCCGATCTTTCAGAACGTGATGACATAATTTCGTTACGATGGGACTACGTTCAGGCTAGTAGCCAATAGCTTTGATATAGGAATTTGATCTGAGCATGCGTGGCACTTTGTCCGATCGGAATTCTCTACACATGATCGGAGTATGTCCGATCATGTGTGTGGGCTCCATTAGACTGTTTCCGTCGGAATATCCGACGGACAAAGTTTTAGAGCTGGGCTATAAAACTTTCCGACAACATGATCCGATCGGACTTTGTCCGATTGTGTGTAGAGAATTCCGATCGGACAATGTGCCACGCATACTCAGATCAAATTCCTAGACCAAAGCTATTGGCTACTAGCCTGAACGTAGTCCCATCGTAACGAAATATCGTCATCACGTTACGTACGATCGGATTTTCCGACAACTTTGTCCGACTGTGTGTATGCAACACAAGTTTCAGACAAAATCCAACGAATTTTGTTGTCGGAATGTCCGACCGTGTGTATAAGGGCTAAGTGTTTTTCTTTCACAAACCTCAGTTCATTTTTTTGTGCTTTTTTGCGCTTTTTCAAGCTCTTTCATGCTTTTTCATGCTTTTTCATGCTTTTTCGGTGCTTTTTTGGTTGCTTAGGTGGACTTAGTTTGGTTAGGGGGGCGGGGGGGGGGGGTGTTCTGCCTGCAAGAGCATATGCCTGTAAACGCCTGAAAAAGCCATAGTGTGCATGGACACATTGGCTAACATAGAGGGGAGTTTCCAGGCAGAAAAAAAATGAGAGCTCAAAAAAAGCTCAAAAGCTTGTAGGAGCAACTTCTTTGAGATGCAGTGTGCATGACCCCCGGTAGGGTTGCCACCTCATCCCTTTAAACCCGAACACATATAAATTACACAGATTCTGAGGCTAATTAAATGCAGATAAGGCACCAAGTGAGTTTAATTACCACCTTAATCAGCCACAGAACCTGTGTAATTAATATGTGTTGGGGTTTAAAGGGATGAGGTGGCAACCCTAGACCCCGGTCATTTTTTGTAACAATAAATTGGAATAACTTTTGGGGAATTAACCTTTTCTGTTCAAGCATGACTTGCTCCTGTACACTAAGTGCAGCGTGTAGGAACTCAAGTGGCTTGTGCAGAGCCCTGACCCCAACCCTACTGATCACCTCTGGGATGAACTAACACACCAGTTGTGAGTCGGGTCTTCTCAACCAGTATGAGTACCTGTCCTCACAAATAGGCTCAAATTCATACAGACACCCTACAAAATAGTGTACACAAACTTCTTTAGGAGTTGTGACCATCATGCACATGTTCATGCATGTTCCATCCCAGGCCTATACGCCCACCAACAGAAACTGGCGTCATATTTATTTTTGTCAGCCAAGAGAACCATTGCCCAGGCCTGGAAAAAACAGCAGTCCTGTTCCAGGGAGTAAAAGATCATATTACGACCTTAATGAATAATGAACAGATGTCTAGCATTCTGAAGGACCCATTCCAAGTTTCTCAAAATTCGGGAACCTTGCATCGAGTATTCCTTTTCCCTCATTACACCTGGCTAGCATTGGTCACCTACTCTATGACTAACGCTTGAGATTGCCCTTAGTCTTGTTACCCTTCTATCCCTTTTACCCTCCTCCATCTTTATTCTCCTTCTCTTCCTCTTGAGGTCTCCCATCCTCTGTTCTTTTTTTTCTCCTTTTTTGGATTGCAAGGACGGGAAGCATACTCCTTGGCATTCCTTGACTTTGACATTGTGAGGTATCCTACTTGGTCTTCCCATTCATCTGTATGTTATATTGTTCTGGCTACGTTCAGCACTCTAACATATTTTGCACTACAAAATGTTTATTTTCTTAGCCCCTGCATGAGCAAACTTGGTGCTCATCCTATTATGTTTCCAAAACCAAATAAAAATGGTTGGACCAGAAATGGGATGTTCAGCAACCTCCTTATAGGTGTTAGTCAGGTGCCTAAAGACGTGTGGTCATATAGTTTACTTAAAATATTAAAATAATTTGTCAATGCTGATTTTTTTTTTTTTTTTTTATCGAGATGTTCTATGTGTATAGCCAGATCTTCCTCTTCATATTTTACACAGCGCATAGCGATACAATCCAGGTCTCCGGTGTCTAGGAAAGCTTCATTAACTCAAGGAGGCTCACTCTTTGGGGAGACTTGTCAGCTGAAGATTTATTGTGCGCTGGTAACAAAGCTGCATTTTCAGCATTAAGCACCAAACATTATGAGGTTTTCTTTTTTTCCTTCTTTTTGTCACCATGGGAGTAAATGCTGACATTTCTTTTCAAATTGAATTTTAATATTAGAAAGGTAGAAGTGAGATACTGGCCTATCACATATGCAGACAGCATTAACTGTTTAATTGCATTCCTCTTAGGTAAAGTAGTGTTTGGAGAACCAATTGCTGCTGGACTTGGCACAGATGGCACAAATTACTGGCACGTGGATTGGTGTCATGCTGCAGCTCATGTGATGGGACCACCCCTTCGCCCAGACCCAACTACACCAAAATATCTCATGCAATTGCTGGCTAAGTAAGTATGACAAGCTCCGGGTATTTGACTTTACATGAAATAATCTATAGGTTTTGAATATACAGCATATATATATATATATATATATATATATATATATATATATATATATATATACACACACACACACACTATGTTACCAAAAGTATTAAAGTATTGGGACACCTGCCTTTAAAGGCATGTGAACTGTAATGGCATGCCATACGTCTTAGTCCGTAGGGTTCAATATTGAGTTGGCCCACCCTATAACAGCTTTAACTCTTCTGGGAAGACTGTCCACAAGGTTTAGAAGTGTGTCTATGGGAATGTTGGACCATTCTTTCAGAAGCACGTTCGTGAGGTCAGGCACTGATGTGGACGAGAAGGCTTGGCTTGCAGTCTCCGCTCTAATTCACCCCAAATGTGTTCTATGCGGGTTTGAGGTGCAGGCCAGTCAAGTTCCTCCACCCCAAACTCACTCATCCATGTCTTGGGGACCTTGCATTGTGCACTGGCGCGCAGTCATGTTGGAAGAGGAAGGGGCCAGGGCCCAGATGAAAATTGGTTGCCAGCGGTTGCAGCATATCATTACTGCTTACTGACTGGTTGCTAGAGGTTACAGCACACATTTTGGCTCACTGATTAGTTGCTAAAGGTTACAGCAAATTATTTATGCTTGTTAATTGGTTGCTAGAGATTACTGTACAGTAATACTGCTCACTTATAGGTTGCTAGAGGTTACACCACATCATCTCCTCTCTGCATATGAATGTCTGTTATTTACATGTAAACACAGGGTCTGCAGGTGAGTCATCTGTACACAACAATAAGGCAGAGCTGGCCAGTATTAGTACCAGCACTTCACACTCAGATTTTTGGACACAGCACATGACTAAAACTTCAAGGGACGAGGGAATTTAAACTGGGATAGTTGGCAAGTGTGAAGCAGCTGCTTTGGGCCCCTCAACAATGATAGGGCCCAGGGAAGATGCCCCTTTTGCCTTAAAGACGGCCCTGCTGCCATGGCCTGCATTCTGGCCTTATTATAGCTTATATGAGCTTTTTCTTGTCCACCAATGAGCTTACAGCTCATTGATGGACAAGAATAGTGGAAATTCAGGTTATGGAAAATCTCACCATGATGACGTTGAAGGAACAAGAGGAGAAGTATAGGAAGATTTGGGCTCCTTACTTCTATTACAGGGATCAGACACTGCTTACGTAGGGTGTTCTCTGCTGGAGGGAACTCTCTCCCTACTTCCCTCCCCCATTCCATCGTGACTCTTTTGTGTTTTATTTCTCCCTCTTGTCCAATATTCACCTTCTATTCTTTTTTAGAAGTCTACACTCCATATTCTATACTATACTTTACTTTCTGGGACCAATTATTAAATTTCATACATAATTATATATAAAAGTCTTTTTGGGGAAATTGTTACTTGCTACGTAAGAACATCCTATTTTGTGGTAAAATTGGGAACACCTGAACTGTTGAGATTTGCGGCTCGATTAGATGAGCTATGCATGATTTTTCAGGTTGACTGTGTTTGGATGTTACTTAGTGCTACTCTGTAATGCTGTACCAATTTCCTTGATAGCTAAATAAAGAATAAAAAAAAAAATTGTATGTATTTGTACATATGGAAATTTGACGTCAAAATTAACACTGCATGTTATATCATTTGAGCACTGAGAACGTGAACTATGGCTGAAAGCTGCTTAGAAGGTGTAATGTTCTAGACCAGCTTTTGGCTTTTGGTCTTGAGGAACAGCTGCTAAAACCAATTCATTGAGACACTGGGAAAAATACCCCTTATATTTGTTGTCATTGGGAAGAATCCCCTCTTAAAGTTGTGGTCAACCTTACATTCAGCTAAAAAGATCATTGGTGTCATGCAGCAGGTTCTGCCAAATGGCAATGGACCTGGAACTTTGCAGGCACCATCCAATGGGAGGTCAATCAGCCACAGCTTAAGGAACCCCTAGCCCAACCACTTGATGAACCCTAGAGGGACTGAGACTGGAACCTCTGCAGCCCCCGCAGAAGATCTGGGTAGGATCACCTCAATGTAGAAGAAACTGAACAGCAGGGTGCTGTGGTCAGTATCAAATGTATCTGAATTTGCATTTGAAAAAGAGGGTGAAGTCCCTGGAAACGTGTCATGCACACCTCCTCTCATGGCATTCACCAGGCATTTTGACAGTTGTCACCCCCGTGTGCTTCTGAGAAAGTCGCCACTAATATCCGTACCCTGAGCTGGCTGGCTTCCTGTCATCCTCGGTCTCTGTTTGCTCAGTGATGCCTACAGCTTCACACTGATCACTGCCACTTGATCTCAAGTATTTCCTATCCATGTTTAATGCCAACTTCAATGTAAATGTGCTGTTTATTTTAATAAAGTGATTTTTTAATTTTTTTTTGTATAATTTTTAATAGTGGACATATAGAAAAGGCATACATTTTCCTTTGATAGTAGAGAAAGATAAAGTACCCCCCCCCCCCCATATTTCAAGTCTAACTTACCCCCTTCACACTCCCATGCTGTTCTTGGCTTCCTCCTTGGTCCAGCCCCAGTGCCCATTTTTGGCAAGGCGGCCAGTCATGTGATTTCCTGTGATCTCAGCCTGTAATAAAGTGATTTTTATTTGATACTGATCTCAGCACCCTGCTGTTCATTTCATTTACAGTGCTAAACCTTTCGTTCAATTTCTAAATTGCTGCATTTGTAAAGTCCAAAAGCCAATACCAAGGAACAGCGGTGGCAAAAAAAAATCACTTGTGGGTTTATTTCTAATCATGTTTAGTGCATTATTTCTCCATGTAATGGAGGGTGTGTCCTATGCCTACATACTTTTTGCTCATAGGTGTCTCTGTTTCAGAAAGTTAAAGGGAAGCTAACTGTTCAGACATTTTCAGGAACACTGAACATTTAGGGCATTGGACATGGACAAATGTGCCAGCATCCGTCTGTCCCGGGTTTGTAAGGAAGGAGGGTGCTTGCACTTGGCTTGAATGGTAATGTTTTAGACATTTCACCAGTAATCGAATGGCTTCTTCAGTTCCACTTGAATTATGGGTGAATCATCTTCAGTATTACAAAACAAGTGCAGTTAAATCTGACTAGCCACTACTAGACTACTATGACCTGGATAAATAAAAACCTACACAGACATTTCAGGTATTCTAGTCTGCTAACACTGCTTAGGCAGGTAGGTCTTTTTTGTGCCCCTTTCTGGTCCTGGTTTTATTTTGCAACTAAGGGGTCTCCGTCAATAACTCATGGTCTATACTCTCTCCAAATATATGCTCCATTCCCTTTTCCCTGTCCAATGAGAGTGACTCAGTAGCCAATAAGGATATTCTCATTGAGCAGAAGGATGGTTATATCTGGGTAGAGCTTAGTTCCAGTACTGGGGACTAATTTCAGGGATTACCTGCCCGCAATTGTCTCACCAGTAATGATATACACTTGCTGAGTTAGCAGAGTCCTTGAAAGTTTGAAGAGGGACTCACAAAATGGTTGGTCGGACTGTAGCTTCACTGCATCTGACTACCCATTGCTATCATTAAATAGCCACTGGCTTTTTTAAACGTTTGGCTTTTATTTAGCAATGGCTGACAGGTTTGCTTTAAGAAATCATTGCAGTTTTCATAACGCTATTATGAGATTGTATTATATATGGCCATTTCAGATACTATCTTGGCTTATCTGGAGCTCTGCTTCAAATCTTTTACACAAAGTAAGGCCTGACAGTTTGACTTCCATGATTTATTATATAGAAGTTTATGTACAGTATGCAAGTTTTATGTGGACTGCTACAAAAACTTACTGTAAAAGAGTAGCAGAATGCAATAATCTGAAACCAACCTATCATTAATCAGGTTTTCATTGGTCTAAATAATGAATTCTGGGTTTTATTTGCTTGCCACAAGGCACTGCTTACTATTATTTATTGTAATGTAATTGTAATTAAATGAGATATCTGATGTAGGATGTAGGAAAAAAAGGTATGTACAATATATATGCACTACAAATCTTTCTAACCTATGTGTTCACCATTGTTTTTCAGTGATGATCTGAGTGTTACTGGAACAGATAACTGTACATTTAACACAAACCAGAAAGCACTTGGAAAAGATGATTTTACCAAGATCCCAAATGGAGTGAATGGTGTGGAGGACCGAATGTCTGTTATCTGGGAGAAAGGAGTGGTAAGCCATGAGCCTATATTAGTGTACTGGATATGTAGAAATCAGATCCTTTATTTGATGACCCCTGTCCTATTGCTGCTTTGTCATTTGGGATTTTGGAGTTTAACCAGAGAAACATGGTGCTTCCCTAGAGGGGTGGTGTCCAAACTTCAGCATATGGGCCAGATGTAGCCATTTCTTGCCTTTATCTCGCTTTGGGCACTGTTCCTCCCACTGATATGAGGCACTATTCCTTCCACTAACACCAATGATGGGACACAATTCCTCTCACTGACACTAATGTTGGGGCACTATTCATCCCACTAAAAGCAAGGATGAGGCACGAGTCCTCCCCACCGATACTAACAATGGGGCACAAACCCTCCTCACTGATATCAATAATGGGGCATAATTCCTCCAACTCACACCAACATTGGGGCATGATTCCTCCAACCCACATTAACAATGGTGCATGATTCCTCCCATTGACACCAACGATGTGGCATGAGCCCTCCCCAGTGACACAAGTAATGGGGCATGATTACTCCAAATCACACAAGCAATGGCACATAATTCCTCCAACTGACACCAATGATGATGCCTGATTCCTCCTATTGACATCAATGATGGGGCACGATTCCTCCCACTGACACCAATAATGGGGCACTATTCCTTTCCATACTGACTACAGTAATTTACTTACTGTATTTGACCCCAAAGCCTAGGGCATTGTTTACCCCACTGATGCTGGGGCATTTTCTACTCTCACTGGCCATAATCTGGCCCCTCTAAAGTCTAAAGAGTGATAAACTGGCCCTTTGTTTAGAAAGTTTAGAGGCCTCTGCCCTAGAGATTGTGATTTATTGTGGTAGTGCAATAGCAGATTACACCAGAATATAGAGCTGCTAGTAAATTCTCACATTGTTTCTCTGCTTTCCAGAAAACAAATGGTAAGGTTGTAGGGGACAATACATGTTACCAAATATTAGAAACAACTTTAAAGTGACCATGCCATCGTAAGAAATTACATAGTTACATAGTTAGTCTGGTTAAAAGAAGACACAAGATCATCTAGTTCAACCAGTAAATATGGAATCTGTCAATGCCAGCTTAATTTAAGAGCTGCAAGCACCAACATTGTATTCTGATCTTCCAGCTTCACTTAGTTATAAAATCAGAGAAGCTGGACCCAATGTGCGGTGGTCAAAGGTTCCAATGTGGGGTGTCAATGGCAGAAGAAGAGAGAAAAAATGGAGAACAGTCTCCTCATAGCGTAAAAAAAGTTTTGGGTAGCTTTAATAAAAGCCCCTGTCCTATTTTCTCTCTTCTGCCATTGACAATTTTTTTTGCCCTAGGCATAATAAAGAAAATATAAAAAAATTATATATACTCTTTAAATAGCCAGTAAATAGAATGACGTGTTAGTTTAATATAATAAAGTCTGGGATGTGTAGTACAGCTAGGGTGTTACAGGTTTTGCTGGACAGCCTTTACTAAATAATATGGTCACTTTACAGTCATGATCTAGTCTGAATGAATGAATGAAATACTTGTATAGCGCACAATGCGAACTGAATCGCCTCTAGGCGCTGTCTGGCATTCCCTGGCACACAATAGATAAAATTAGCTTGAGTCATTTTTGATGATCAAACAGATGGACTGGGTCTCCTTCTATGGATCACAGGGCTATATCAGAGAGAAGCGTGCACTCATTGAGACAAGAGATGGGTGTAGGGATAGACATGAAAAAGTTGCCTATATGGAATCCTCATTGAGGCTGGAAGGCGTGTGAATGTACAAATTAGTCGTCAAGTGACATCTAGAAAAGCAGTGTTGTAGGCCTATGTCAGTCTAGTAAGTGGAAAAGATTTCCCCCTTGTGGGGCTTTAATGGCCCCAGTGATTGAAAATAATCAATCACTGTGTGTACACAACACAATATAAGAAGAGTATTTAGAAAAATATAATTTTATTTTTACAAATATGTAAAAAAGGAAGTAAATGTGTACATATAAACACAAATAATGGCTGATAAACTAAACAAGATGTCAACGTGGCATATCCATGACGGTTATACTCATAGGTCTCAGATTACCATAATAGAGTAGTGGAGTCCTGGGGCCACACCCAACGTGTTTCAGAATCCCGTCTTTCTTCAGGGGTGTATTTATAGATGAAGAGTATTAGCACTATAATATAAAATGGATAGAATTTAGACAGACGATAAAAAGTATATATCCTATTAACATATACAGCAGCCATTGCCAATTTTGATATTTAAAGCAACACAGACAACACATGTTGACAAAGATTTATAAAAAAAGATATCAGCCACATACACCATAAAAACACCATAAATTTCTACTTTTGCAAATTTCAAAAGCCAGTATAAAGGATAGTAGTGGAATAAGAAATAATAGTGGTTAAAAAAAAAAGTTGTGGGTTTAACGTTTAAAGTTGGGAGATAGGGATTTCAGGCTCTTGAAGGAGACTGCAGATATATAGACAGTAGGTGCATACTACTGCATCCAAGGTGCGGTTTGCCAACTTTATGTGGAAAAAAAACTTTAACTCGTTTTCTTACAGCCCTTCAACATTGTTATTATTTCACTCTGTTTTCCAGCACAGTGGTATTATGGATGAGAATAGGTTTGTTGCTGTCACAAGCTCTAATGCTGCAAGGATCTTTAACATGTACCCAAGGAAGGGGAAGATTGCCGTAGGCTCCGATGCAGATATTGTTATCTGGGATCCAGAAGCCACAAGGTATGATTTTCAGTTTTACTTTTGGATTGTAGAACACGTGTAAAAATAAATATGTACTACAGCATTCCAAGATTTAATTTATAGTAATAGTCATAAGATGGTCCTTGCTTCTTAAAAGATTCAACTCCCATGTGATCATCAATTGTGCCACATATATGCAGGATTCTTCAGGCCGATCATCGTTTTTTACTCTGTATTCCTGGGGGAAATAAAACAACTGGCATATAGCACAGGGACCTTACAGACATCAAAGTACAAAAAAAACATAAAAGTGAACATCAGTGCAAAAATGAAATGATGTCATGTAAACTCCATGAAGAGGGACCTTCACTTTGTTCCATATGTCACACCCATCCTGACATTTGTGTGACTATCCTGATTTGCAGTCCCATTTAAAAGGCATAGATATGCTAAAACTATAACATAATGTCACACACCTGTATGAGGAGCTTGAGATGATGAGATAACCTCTTATACACTTCTCCTTCCAAGCACCCCTGGAAGTTGAGAAGGGGTGCAGGTGCCAGGAAGCTGGAACTGCAGACTTGAACTTTGCTGGTGTCAGGTAAACAGAAGCGCAATTATGAGGGCACCCTGACTTTACTCAGACCAGTAGAGAGCAAAGCTGGGTCATAAACCGAGTCAGGCAGAAAGCCATCAAATCACGAGCAAGATTGAGATGAGAAATAAGCAGAGGTTGGCAACATGCAGGCACCAAAGGTACAGAATCAATAGGCACAATCTTGGTCAAGAGTCCAGGCTGAGGTCAGTAACACAGGTAGGCAGCAGACATAAACAGAGGAAATCCAGAGGCAGGCCAGACGAAAGGCGGGTATCAGGATATGGCCAAGGGTATTAGAGATGCAAGCAATGATCCCATGCAGGCCTCAGGTTTAAATAGTCCACTAAACACCAGTATCTGTTGTAGGTGTGCCCGTACGTCCATGTGCATGCCATTTTTGGTCACTAGTGCTCAGACATTTTTTAAGAAGTAACCCAAAAATTACAAATTCTGTTAAAAACTGTGAAATGATTTTTCAGTATAGTAGATGTAGCCATCTGAATTTTGTCTTCACATTATATTGCCACATGCCTTCTGACAGATGAAATCAGGCTTCCTGTGGGAGCGTTTGTATTTATATGTAGCTGAGTAGAGGGGGAACACTTTAGGTGGGCCTGCATGGGGTCCATCAGTGTGATTGGCCAATCACTCAAAATCAGAAAAATTGTGTTGTCATCCTCTTTTTATGTAGTTTTGTAGGATGGGTGTGTCATTAGAGTATCTTCATTACTCTATGCCTTTCTACAAAATGGCTTCAATCTAGCAAACAAGGAGCTATGAGTTAATTTATTGTACATTTGACAATTATTTTTTATTTTTTGGAGTGGACATGTTGCATTAAAAAGGTATGTGGCTTTTATGTGCTCTGTTTTTACATTCAAAAATGTCTACAATTTACGAGCCAAATATGAAACTATATAAACTAGTTAGAATGATTTGCTTATTCTCTGCCTGAACCAAGGTGTACATGCTTTCAGAAATTGTGATGAATAAGTCTATCTTCTCAAACTTTTCTGATATACAGGTGTAGATAAGAGGTCAGGACATGATACTATACTGCAATTTTGCAGTCAGTATAGACCAAAGTCAAATCTTGCTGTTTTATACTCAACCAAAATATCACTAAAGCTGGCCATACTCTGTGCAAATTTCGTCCGGTTCCTGATGAACCAGCTGATATTGTTGGGCACCATCCTGCCTCCTGAAAAATCAAAGGAGCCGGGTGGGAATTTATTGACCCAACAGTGATTGTATCCAACCAGAAGCAATCACTGTTTGGGTATTCTGACAGCCACAAGGGCTAGCTGTCAGGATCCAATAGCTAGCACCGCAGGCTGTCCATCCATGTTGTAGAACAGGGGTCTCTAAAGTGCAGTCCTGGGGCCAGATGCTTGCCTTTATCCAGCCATTGGGGCACTATTCCATCCACTGACAAAACAAAGGGGAATTATTCTTGTTGCTGATACCAACAATGGGGCACTATTCCACCACCTGACACCATCAAAAGGGCACAATTCCTTCCATTGACACCAAGGATGGGGCACTAGTCCTCCCACTGAGACCAAAGATATGGTATTGTTTACTCCCACAGGACACCTGGACATTTTATTCTCCCAATGGCCCTAGACCGACCCCCCTAAAGTCTGAAGAACAGTAAGCTGGCCCTTTGATTTAGAAAGTTTGGAGACCCCTGCTGTAGAGCATGGATAGCGTAATCTGTTCATTTTTTTTTTTTTTTTGATTATAAGCTGAACATAAAAAAATCTATAAGTGTAAGGGTCAATTCACACCAGGGGTGTTGGTATGCATATTTCAACACAAGACAAATTGAAGCCTTGTTCCCTATCATACCAGTTCACATCACTGTGCTGCAGTAATGTGCGCTGAAAAAAAGTGTAGTACACAGTCCACCACATTGGGTCATCGAATAAAAGAAGCAGCCGGCAACTCCATAACATCAAGCATATTTATTTTCAAGCCTTCACAGTGAGTACAGTCAGTAGCAGACTAGGGCGATAAGCCTTGTTCACAGCACTGTCCACCACATTGGACCACTCTGAAGCCAATGGAATTGGACGAAATAGTAGACAGTGAAGCGCACCATTTACAACACATTGGTACTGTGGCCTTCGCACTGCACACCAGCGACTGCATTCTAATGCAGGTAAAGGAAGAGTATTTGGCTCAAAAATCCACTGAGTGTCCAATATAATTAAAAACAGCACAGGAAATAAACAATACATACAAATGGAAATAAAACCAATCATGAATTAAATTCAAAAAAAGTTCATAAAAGTTAATGGGGGGCACCGTTGGCAGCGACCTTTAGAGTAGAGGAAAACTCTGCAATAGTAAAAAGAAGAAAAGACCAGGCGCGCCAAACTAAGTGCAATAGTTTAAATTCACCATTTAATAAAAAAAAGCAAAGCCAAATGGTTACTCACAAGAGCAGTGTAAGTACAGGTGTATCAAGTAAAGTGACAAGTGCTTCAGTGGTCCGAGTTGTTTCCCAATGCTGAGGGCTGGCTGGATGTAGTACACCAATAACGGCTGCAGAATTGGGAAACAACTCGGACCACTGAAGCACTTGTCACTTCGGGTTTTCCCGATAGGAATTAGTTCCGTCTGAACTATTTAAAACATGTTCTATTTCTAGGTCCGTCAGAATTTTTGAAAAGTCCAGTAAGGCATACAGAGTATTAAAATCTACTAGAACATCTATCACTCCCCTACTGTATCCCCAGATTGACAATGCTGCTGAGCAAAGGTGCCCCCTGTGCTCCTTCATGCAGAGTGTGGGTACCCTAATACAAGTGTGTTACTGGCCAGATCTCCAGGTGAAAGCAAAGTTAAAAAGCTTAATAAAAGAAACCAAATGCAGCCACCACATCTAATGTTAGGCATGCTGCCATAAATTACATTTTTGGTTTTGGGTTTATTACCGCTTTAATGTTCCTGCTTTTGATGACATGGATCAACACTCTGCTAGAATGTACTGAGGTGTAAGCATTTATCGCTTGGCTCTTCTTCCCAAACTACAAGCGGAACTTTAAAAATGAGAATAAAACAGTAAGTACATTGCTTTAATGCTTTCTAAGCTCCAAGAACCCTATTCATGCCAGGACCTAATCCACTTAAACAAAGTACCATGTTAAGTCAACAAAATGTCAGCATAGCATAAATTCTGAATTATTAGAGTGAAGAATATTCACTCCACTATAAGAGCTCCAATTTGAGAGAGCTCAGCAAAGATCTGGGGATGGTTTCCAGGTAGCCATTCCAAAAATCTTGGTATCAGCATCATTAGGGGGCCCATCACAATGTGGGGAATATGCAGTATATGGTGTCCTGCAGAGGAGAGTCTCTACTGCCGTCTTGGAATTGCAAATGAGCAAATATTGTTTTACAATGACATCTCTGGGAATGAGCAAGCATGGCATATGGTGTTCTAATCTGTCCAGAGTTTTAGGTAGGCTTCTACTGAACTGTACACTGCATATAAAAGCTATAGATAAAGTTCAGCAGGGTGGCAAGTTTTCATGTTATCAGTTACCCTAAATAATACCCCTGTTGGGATCCAAATGTTATGTTGGTAGGAATGGGGTAAAATTATTCCCACATCATATGCATAATGAGAATGCAGAGACCTGGGTTTGCTGGCTTCTCTACAAATATACAGAACCACTAACTAGCATAAACATGAAATGTTATTGATTCTTTTCTTTTTTTCTGGTCTGAAAACTCTAATTTAACAATGGGATTGACATAAGTGGAAAAAAAGTTTTGCTCAGGAAAAAAGAAACATCTCTAAAATATCAGTTTTTAGAAAACCTCATGGCAGACCATTACCAGCTTCTGTTCTTGAATATTTACCTGTTTAGCAGGTGCTACACCTTAAAAGACAAGTATGGGATTATAAAAAAACAAACAATCATACTTACCTAGAGGGCTGCAGCACCAAACTCAGCTGCAGCTTTCCCCTGTCACCTGTAAGACTGAGAACTGAGTGATCAAACAGCACTGATTGCTCCATTCTTTGTCTTGGGCCTGCAGAGAGCCGGTTACAGTCAATCATCATCTCTGTGCTCTTTTCTTCCAGTGCTCACTGGAGCGCTAGGCTGTGGAGTAAGGCGGGAGTGGCTGGATAAGGCTCTCAGCGACTCACCGAGAGGCTGAGCCAGCTGCTGGTTCAGGCTTCTGGGCGAATCCCGACCATATGGTCAGGATCTTTTCAGAGCCTGGACCAGCTCTGTGGCATCAGCTGACAGCGCGCTTTAGCTTTAGATCTAACTTCTCTGTTGTGATCCATAGGAGAAGTATAGAGAAAAAGTGTTGCCTATACTTCTCCTTTAAAGCCCAACTCTGGCAAACTTGAAAGATCTTCCCAATACATCCCCTGATAGAGCTTTGGGGACACTCTGCACATGCTCAGTTTGATGTATATTGCTGAAGATTTTTTTCTTTCTTTTGGGGGGGGGGGGAGGGGAGTGCATGTGAGCACAAGGTCATTCAGCACTGTCCAGACAGGGGGTCAGGAGACATGCAGCCTCCATAGGACAGTCAGACCAGAATATAAACTCCCCCTACAGGCTATAACCAGACACTGATATAAGTCATAAGACTGCTATGTACTGCTGATGGGAAAAGATATTTAGCAGTATATATTATTAAAATAATATTTAGTAAATATAGTGAATGCTGGGTCCTGGGTTTAGTAACACTTTAACTGCTCGGTTAGGTCTAAGGAAGAGTGAAAGCACTTTTACTTACCTGATCGTGTGCTCCCCCAGCAGGCAGTGTTCTTGCATGCTCTGGTGGTGGACTGTCCATCAACATCATCACATCCAATGCAGGACTGTGGACCTTAGACCGCTGGAGCATGGGGAAAAGTTGCTGTAGGAACTGGTCTAGCAGGAGCAGAGGATCAAATAAGTAAATCTGCTTTAACATGTCCCCTAGAACAAAATGAGCTGTTGCTCCTTGCAGTGTGGGTAGAAACGTAAAATTTCCTGAAGTTGGGCATTGATCTCCCTCTTATCTTTAGCATTGATCACATATAGGCAACAAGTGGCCATGACCAATCACCATTCATCAAGACAGGGAGGTCCTTTTAAATCAGAACCCCTGTCCTCTTTCATGTCTAAGGTGTCATAGTGGGAACAAAGGAAATAAACACCTTGATCTTTGACAAGAGTACCTGACACTTTGTTGGAGCATCTTGTAAGAAAAAAAAAGTTAAATAATTGTGCAGAACTTGAGCAAATATATTGATCAGTCTTTTATTTTAGTATATTATTCTGTGCTAAATAATGTTAGCAGAACTGTCTATTCAGCCAACACTGCTACCCTCAAAAAGAAGGGTTGTCTGCAGTACTATGGGAAACCCACACTTCCAGGAATGTCGATCTTAGGGGGTTCCTCTAGTTGGCCTCAAAAGTCATTACTATCTTCTGCAGTGATATGAAGTTTGACCGGAGGAACCATTGACCTTTGTATGGGGCGAAGGAAATTAACACTCCCGCAAATGCTGAATTTCCAGTGGCTTTTCAGGGACCATTCTTCTCTCCAACAGGAAAGGTTAGAATTCTAGCCTGTTTTACATGGTATGAGTCTAGCCAGTTTTAAAATACAAGGCAGGTTCGCTATAAAAATAGATTTTATCTGTATTTTAAACTGGAAAACATGACCTGTTAAGTCAAATTCACAAGGGGGTCGATCCACAGTAAAAGGACATAGGCCATCTCCCAAGTGTTAGCATGTGCAATAGAAGTCATCTACATACTGCTTGTGTTCACCCACATTACACTACGGCAGCCCTCACCAGTGGGTACCAGGATGCAATTCCACACCATTGTTTGCCTAGCAATGCCCGTTACAGCATCCAGATGAATGCCAATGGCAACATTTGCAGAAGAGAGTAAAATCGTCCGTAAGTCACAAGGCAGCGTGACAGAAATATGGTTCATTTATTTATTTTTTATGGCCTGAAATACCTAGGTTACTGTTAAGTATTAGATTTAATATAATAAAGTAAAAAAGGCCAGTGATTAAAAAAAAAAAGAAAAAGAATTTATTTTTAGCGGATACAAAACTACATTAGTGGGTTTTTTTCATTTTTTGTTTTTTATTTTGTTTTTTCATTTTTTTTTTGCAGTTTAGCTGTAGCCCAATGCCTAAAATGAACCCCTATTATATAACCTCAAAGTGAACCTGTGCTTTGCACTAGCAGCTTGCACTCACCATCTGTTGGCTACCCCAGTACTCTGACCACGGGGATGAAGTGATTGAGCACAAATATATTTAAGTGAAACAGATAAATCAGAATTCTTTGATTCAGCTTGCTCACCTCTCCTCCTTTGGAACGCCTTTCACTGCTATTAAGAAAATGCGTCTTTAGATCATTTTGATCTGGTATATTATCATTTGTAGCTAATATTTTATTCTGGAAAATTAATTGGTCTCAGAAAGAGCTATAATTAAAAATCACGAAGACATGATTGAGATTAAAAGGCAAATGTATCCTCTTTTCTTAAAAAAAAAAAAAAAAGAAATAACTATAAATAAAGTTGATAAAATAGGTAAGGTTCCAAAAGATTAGTATCCATAAGATGCATTATCTTAATGTTAATCAATGGGCTTTTATCTGTGAAATATAATAATATATTGAAACATACAGGTAAAGACAGGGATTCAATAATTCATTAAAAATACCAATTTGCTAAATTATCTACTACATCTCAGGGGAGAAAAAATTGCCACTCCACTCTCTTTGCCTAATCTAGATTTTCATTAACCACTTACCCACCGCGGGCCGTCATATGACGTCCTTGACTTTGTGGGGGTATGTCTGAATGATGCCTACAGCTACAGGCCTCCAGTCAATGACTCTGCTGAGGGTCGGATGATGTCATCATTCTGCTAAATGCAGAAGAAAGCATTTCATCAGTCTCCTCTCCCCTATTGATCAGACTGCAACATTGCAACTTTGTTGAAACTCACAAGGTGAGGGCCTGCAGCAGGTGGTATGAAACAAGGCAGCACTTGACAAACCCCTCACTTAAAATAAAAAAAAATCAGTAACAGTCCCTATGATTGTGATAATCCAAAACAGGAAATTAATAAAAAATATGCATCACCTACAAGTTATGCACTTACACATTATTAACTTTACAGGAAAAATATATCTATAAATTCTATGAATGCTGCTGAGATCTGGGCTACCTATTGAAGAATGGAAAGTTTGGATGTACAGCAAATACTGGTATAAACGTCCTGGTATTCAAAGGGTTAAAGCAACTACTGCAGTCATGAGCATGGTCTTGATTTTTAGTGCTGGCAGAAGGCTTTCAGGTAAAAGTAATCCTCTAAAACAGTGGTCCTCAAACTTTTTAAACAGGGGGCCAGTTCACTGTCCCTTAGACTGTTGGGGGGGCTGGATCCATGCAGCCTGATCAATGCCCATCAGTGCAGCCTCACCAGCGCCCATCCAAGCAGCCTCACCAGTGCCCATCCGTGCAGCCTGATCAGTGCCCATCAATGCAACCTCAGCAGTACCCATCAATGCAACCTCACCAGTGCCCATCAATGTAGCCTCACCATTGCACATCAATGTAGCCTCACCAGTGCCCTTTAGTGCAGCCTCATCAATGCCCATCAATGCCCATCAATGCAGCCTCACCAGTGCCCATCAATGCAGCCTCACCATTGCACATCAATGTAGCCTCATCAGTGCCCATCAATGCAGCCTCACCAGTGCCCTTTAGTGCAGCCTCATCAATGCCCATCAATGCAGCCTCATCAATGCCCAACAATGCAGCTTGACCAGTGCTCAGCAATGCAGCCTGACCAGTGCCCATCAATGCAGCCTGACCATTTCCCCTTCAATGCAGCCTGACCAGTGCCCAGAATTGCAGCCTCACCAGTGCCCAGAATTGCAGCCTCACTAGTGCCCAGAATTGCAGCCTGACCAGTGTCCATCAATGCAGCCAGCCTCTCTAGTGCACAAGGATTAGAGAGAGTCACACCAGAGGACTTACCACTGCAACAGGCACACCAAAGATAGCTACGAGGAGGGCTAAAAGCCGGGATCCTTGTCTTGCAGATTGGTATAGAGGAGAAGAAACTCCAATAGTGTGATACCATATGGGCTGCTTTATTAAATTTGCAAAAAAAAATGCACAAAACGTAAAAAACACCTGCACTTCCGGGATCGGGGGGGGGGGGGGGGCGCGATGACGTCAGCACATAGTTGAGCCCTACAATTAATTCTAAACTGATAAGGCTTTTAAAGTGGAAAAATGTAAAGTTTTGGGTACCATTTTTGCATATTCATGGGCATGTGCAATTTTAAGGTTTGACGAGTTTACTTAAAGGGGTTGTAAACCCTCAATATTTTTCACCTTCATACATTCTATGCATGAAGGTGAAAAATTTTCAGTAGTGCAGCAGCCCCCCAGAGCTCCCCTTTGACTTACCTGAACCTGATCTTTCCAGCGACTAGAACGATCACAGCAGCTCCAGCCGCTGTCTCAGGTCCTCATTGGATAGATTGATAACAGCAAGAGCCATTGGCTCCCACTGCAGTCAATCAAATCCAGTGACACATGAGTCTGGGGGGGCAGGGCCAAATCCTGCTGTCTGTGTCATTGGACACAGCAGTACTTGGGAGCATGCCCCTCTGTGGGGGCACTCGAGAAGAGGAGGACCCAGAAGTCCCGCTGGGGGACCTCAGAAGAGGAGGATCAGGGCCACTCTGTGCAAAACCCTTGCACAGAGGAGGTAAGTATAACATGTTTGTTATTTAAAAAAAAAAAAAAACCTTTACAACCCCTTTAACACAACCGTTGTTTATACACTAATAATAGCACTGATATATGGCACTGATGTATGGCACTAGGGGAACTGATGGGTGGCACTGCTGGGTGGCACTTTTATTAATAACTGGCTGGTACTGGCAGGGGGCAGGTGGGCACTGATAAGTTGGCCGTGATCGGAACTAATGTCCCGATCACGGCCGCTGGTGATCGGCTTTTTTTTCTCTCCTCGCGCTGTTAAGCGCGAGGAGGAAAAATAGCCGATTACCGGCTCTGTTTTGTCAAATGATCAGCTGTCATTGGCTGACAGCTGATCACATGGTAAGGGGTCGGGATCGACCCCTTGCTCAGATCCTTGATCAGGCGAGTCTCATAGACTAGCCAATCACAGAGCACGTCCCGGCAAAGCAGGTCTGCGCTGTAGCCGTCATTCGGCTATAGCGCGGATTTCTAGTGGTTAAACACCTTCCTGCCCAGACCAATTTTGAGCTTTCAGCGCTGTCGCACTTTGATTGACAATTGCGCGGTCATGCTACACTGTACCCAAATGAAATTTTTATCATTTTCTTCCCACAAATAGAGCTTTCTTTTGGTGGTATTTGATCACCTCTATGGTTTTTATTTTTTGCTAAACAAATAAAAAAATACCGAAAATTTTGAAAAAAAATAAGTTTTTTTTGTTTCAGTTTCAAAACTTTGTAAATAAGTATGTTTTCTCCTTCACTGATGGGCACTGATGGGGCTACACTGATGGGCACTGATAAGGCGGCACTGATGGGCACCAATGATGTGGCACCAATGAAGTGGCACTGATGAGGTGGCATTGATGGACACTGATATGTGGCACTGATGGGCACTGATAGGCGGCACTGATGGGTGGCACTGATGGGCGACATGGATGGACAATGATAGGTGGCATGAATTGGCCCTGATAGCTGGTACGGATTGGCATGGATGGGCGGTACAGATGGGCATGGATAGGCAGCACAGATGGGCATGGATAGGCGGCACAGATGGGCATGGATGGGCACTGATAAGTGGCACGGATGGGCACTAATAGGCAGCACAGGTGGGCACTGATAGGCGGCACAGGTGGGCACTGATAGGCGGCATTGTATTATGTTATACTGTACTAATGGATGCCAATCAGTGCCAAACAATAATGCATGCCAATCAGTGATGCCCATTGTGGACACTGATTGGCATCCATTATGGGCACTGATTGGCATCCATTGTGGGCACTGACTGGCATCCCTGGTGGTCTAGGGAGGATTGCCTTGTGCTGGGCATCCCTGGTGGTCTTGTGGCGTCCCTGGTGGTCCAGTGTGGGCATCCTCAGTGGGGGCTGCGCTGATAATCGATCAGCACAGACCCCCCCTGTCAGAGGAGCAGCCGATCGGCTCTCCTCTACTCGCGTCTGACAGATGCAAGTGAGGAAAAGCCGATCACCAGCTAGCTTTTCCTATTTACACTGTGATCAGACGTGATTAGACACGGCTGATCACGTGGTAAAGAGTCTCCGTCGGATACTCTTTACCGAGATCGTAGTTGCAGGGTGTCAGACTTACACCCCGCAACAACGATCCCCGTGATGCGCGCCCCTGGGGGCGCGCAGCGGCTCAAAATCCTGATCACGTCATATGACGTCCGGTCATGATTTTGAATCCACTTTGCAGCCATCATTTGCCTATAGGGCGGGCGGCAAGTGGTTAATAAAGTGACTGGTGCACAAGTGATACTTGAGTACTAAAAACACTAGGTGCCAAGCCTATACATATCATATTGTATTCATTAAATTATCATCCATAAAACAACAATATTATGAGTGTAGAAATCTTCCAAACAAAAAAAAGTGACTGGTGCACAAGTGGTTCCTAGGTTCTGAGAATAGAAGCCCGGTGCGATTTTCATGCAAAAATCAGATTTCGCACTCACCAGCTCCCCTGCCCCTGCAGGGGTAAAAGCGCCTTCACAGTGTGAGCCCCTGTGTCGCTATATGGTGCTGGTCCAAGTGCTTCACTTTTCCTCACAGGAATGTATTTATTTGGGTAATTTGGGTAATGGATGAAAAAGAAAGGTATCCATAGTGTGATATTGTAAAGCAATCCAGTTTATTAAGTTAAAAGAAATTTACTCACAAAGATGTAAAATAACAAGCGCCGTATACAGCTATGTTCATTCACTGCCACATTGAGAGAGAGTCTGTGTGCGTCCTATGGCCACGCCCTACGCGTTTCGTCATCAGCCGTCATCTGGAGCCCTCTGATGTCATCTGATAAATAATGGCAGATTATTATTTTGTCGAGGAAAATACTTTCGCATAGTTTTTGTCAGCTGCATGTTTTCAGTGATGAAAACTAAACGAAAATAAAATTAGAATTCCACTTTTCATTTAGCCGACTTAAATCTAATTAGTTTTGTTAAATTGTAATGTATTATTTAAGCAGTCCTAGAAATTCCAAACTCATTATATACTCCAGGAGTAAAAATCTAATAACATGTTATTATTTATGGTATTAAGGTTTGAACATGCACTAAAAACTGATTTAACAGTTGTGATATATAACGTCTTTATAAATAAAATCAAGTTTCATAAACAAACAAAAATATTGATTTTTGACAAACAGTAGTGCAAATGAAAAAAAAAAACAAACAAACAAAAAAACTGTAAACTCTATTGGCTATAATTTCAGGCTCCAAGTGGGCATGGGGAAGTAAATGGGAGTGAGGGAGTGCACAGGGCAGGGTGCATTATACTTTGTGGATATGGAAGTGACTTGCAAGTGGGCATGCATGGGAATCCAACCATCTAATGAGCTTTATAGATGCAGGCAATGTTCCAGCGGTGTCCGAATGGGTGATTGAGAAAGGACCAAACCTGCCAGGAAAGTATCTTGACTCTGGTCATCCCTTATGCCCGAGGTGCTGTGCTTGAGTATCTTTTTTTTTTTTCTTTTAATCTTTATTCTAACGAGAGTTACTCTTTAATATATTATGCATGTAGGATTCGTAAATGAAAATCTCTGAGGTTCTGATGATGATCTGTCTTTCCATGAACATGTCAGTAATTGCCGAGGATTAGCACAGGACATTTTTACATGACAATAATGATCATTATGCAATCCTGCCAAAGAAGTCTGGGATTTAAATATTTAAATGGCTGGAAGAAAAGACAGCTGTGAGGTAGTAGCACTCTTGCCAGTCAGTAGTGTGACAAGGGAAAGCTTATTTCCGGGAGAGCACAGAACATCCAGGAACATTCTACAGTAAGTGATGGGATGGAGAAAGGAGGGATTTCAGATTGATACTAGATAGGTATAGGGGTACTCTTCATTTAGGTGCAGACAGTCAGCATAGAATGTATGATCAGCAGGCACAGCCTGGGGTATTGCCCTTTATCCTGTGTATCCTTGGCTTTACAGTGCATCCAGACTGAATTCACAGCACTTCACTTTTTCCACTTTTTGTTATGTTACAGCTTTATTCCAAAATTGATAAATTAATTATTATCTTCAATTTTCTAGAAACAATACCCCATAATGACAATGATAATTTCAAACAAAAAGTTTGTTTGAAATCTTGGCAAATTTATTAAAAATAAAAAATGAAAATGTACATAAGTGTTTACAGCAGCCTTTCTCAACCTTTTCAACACAGAGGAACCCTTGAAATAATTCTCCGGTCTCGAGAAACCTCTGCTAAAAATTTGCAATTTACAACTCATGATACATTAGTATGATGGTCAGTGAGAGGAATGGTCCTTACACTTGTGGTCATTGGGAAAAATTACATCCTTACAGATAGCTAAAAAGATCAATGGTGTCAGTGGGAACTTATCTGGGAGGCAGAAATTGCCCAATTCTGAAGGAACCCCTAGCAACCTCTGGAGGAATCCTAGGGTTCCACGGAACCCTGGTTGAGAATCACTGGTTTACAGCCTTTGCCATGACACAAATTAAGCTCAGGTGCATGCTGTTTCCACTGATCATCCCTGAGATGTTTCTACAACTTGATTGGAGTCCACCTGTGGTAAATTCAGTTGATTGGACATGATTTTGAAAGGAACACACCTGTCTATATAAGGTCCCACAGTTAACAATGTCAGAGCACAAACCAAGCCATGAAATCCAAGGAATTGTCTGTAGACCCCTGAAACAGGATTGTATTGAGGCACAGATCTGGGAAAGGGTACAGAAAAAAATTCTGCAGCATTGAATGTCCCAATGAGCACAGTGGCCTCCATTATTTGTGCATGGAAGAAGTTTTGAACCACCAGGACTCCATACTGAGCCCTCCAAACTGAGCAATTGGGGGAGAAGGGCCTTAGTCAGGGAGGTGACCAAAACCCGATCGTCACTCTGACAGAGCTCCGGTATTTCTCTTTGGAGAGAGGAGAACCTTCCAGAAGAACAACCATCTCTGCAGCACTCCACCAATCAGGCCTGTATAGTAGAGTGGCTAGACTGAAGCCACTCCTCAGTAAAAGACACATACCAGCCCGCCTGGAGTTTGGTAAAAGGCACCTGAAGAACTCTTAGACCATGAGAATAAAATTCTCTGGTCTGATGAAACAAAGATGGAACTCTTTGGTCTGAATTACAAGCATCATGTCTGGAGGAAACCAGGCACCGCTCATCACCTGGCCAATTCCATCCCTACAGTGAAGCATGGTGGTGGCAGCATCATGCTGTGGAGATGTTTTTCAGCAGCAGGAACTGGGAGACTAGTCAGGATTGAGGGAAAGACCAATGAAGCAATGTACAGAGACATCCTTGATAAAAACCTGCTCCAGAGTGCTCTGGACCTCAGACTGGGGCAAAGGTTCATCTTCCAACAGGACCCCAAGCACACAGCCAAGATAAGAAGAGTGGCTACGTCACAACTCTGTAAAGGTGCGCTAGTGGCCCAAACAGAGCCCAGACTTAAACCCAATTAAACATCTCTGGAAAGATCTGAAAATCACTGTCCACCAATGCTCCCCATCCAACCTTATGGCGCTTGAAAGGTCCTCCATAGAAGAATAGGAGAAACTGCCCTAAAATAGATGGGCCAAGCTGGAAACATCATATTCAAAAAGACTTAAGGCTGTAATTGGTGCTTCAACAAAGTATTGAGCAAAGGCTGTGAATACTTATGTACATGTGATTTTTTTTTTCCATGATTTATTTTTAATACATTTTCAAAGATTTCAAACAAACGTCTTTCACGTTGTCATTATGGGTAGGGATGAGCCGAACTCCCCCTGGTTCGGTTCGCACCAGAACTTTTGAACGGACCGCAAATTTGTGCGAACTTTAGAACCCCATTGAAGTCTATGGAACTCAAACGTTCAAAATAAAAAGTGCTCATTTTAATGGCTAATATGCAAGATATTGTCCTAAAAAGGGTTTGGGGACCTGGCTCCTGCCCCAGGGGACATGGGTCAATGCCTAAAATGATTTTAAAAACAGCCGGTTTTTCGGGAGCACTGATTTTAATGATGATTAAAGTGAAAAAAAAAAAGTGAAATATTCCTTTAAATATCGTGCCCGGGGGGTGTCTATAGTATGCCTGTGAAGTGCCAGGTGTTTCCCGTGTTTAGAACAGTCCCTGCACAAAATGACATTTAATGGAAAAAGTCATTTAAAACTGCTTGCGGTTTTAATGTAATTACTGGTTCCGGCAATATGGATGAAAATCATTGAGAAAAATGGCATGGGTAGCCCCCTGCCCATTACCAGCCCCTTTGGGTCTTGTACAGATATTAAGGGGAACCCCGTACCCATATTAAAAAAAGGAAAGACGTGGGGCCCCCAGGCCCTATATACTCAGAACATCAGTATACAGGCGGTGCAAAAAAGACAGGGACTGTGTAGGTTTGTTGTGTTAAGTAGAATCTGTTTGTAATTTTGAACTGGAACATTTTTTAAGTGTAGCTCCAGTCAAAAAATCTATTTTTAAACTTTTTTTTGAAAACATAGGGAGGGGTTATCACCCCTGTATAATTTTTTTTGCCGTATGTCTTTTTTTCATCACTTTCTGTTGTCTCCTGTCGTTTGCAAGTAGGAGACGTTTGTAAGTTGGATGTTTGAAAGTAGGGGCCTGCCCTATATGCTCTGCAGAAATGGCGGAACAAGGTGTTGGTGTTGCTACAACATTGTAAGCCCTCAAAGTGACTCTTGGTGGGCGCTGGAGCGCCCTGCTGTGAACGATTATATCGAGAATTGTAATTACATGCCATTGTTGAACAGTGGTAGAAAAATTGTGCCTTTGGTGGTTGTGGTGGTGGGGCTGGTGCCACAACACTATAAGTCCTCACAGTTACTCTCGGTGGGCTCAGGAACGGGCCCTGCTGTGAAATATTATATCAAGAATTGTAATTACATGCCCCCGTTAAACAGGGGCTGAAAAATTGGGCCTTAGGCACTGCTTGCTGGTGCCACGACACTGCAACCTCTCCCAGATACTCTAGTTGGAGTGCAGGAATGAGCCCTGTTGCAAAGCATTGCATCAGAAATTGTATTACATGCCCCTGTTAAACAGGGGCTGAAAAATTGGGCCTATACACTGCAACCTCTCCCATATACTCTAGTTGTAGTGCAGGAATGAGCCCTGCTGCAAAGCATTGCATCAAAAATTGTAATTACATGCCCCTGTTAAACAGGGGCTGAAAAATTGGGCCTATACACTGCAACCTCTCCCATATACTCTAGTTGTAGTGCAGGAATGAGCCCTGCTGCAAAGCATTGCATCAAAAATTGTAATTACATGCCCCTGTTAAACAGGGGCTGAAAAATTGGGCCTCAGGCGCTGCAACCTCTCCCATATACTCTAGTTGTTCTGCAGGAATGAGCCCTGCTGCAAAGCATTGCATCAAAAATTGTATTACATGCCCCTGTTAAACAGGGGCTGAAAAATTAGAACTATACACTGCAACCTCTCCCATATACTCTAGTTGTAGTGCAGGAATTAGCCCTGCTGCAAAGCATTGCATCAAAAATTGTAATTACATGCCCCTGTTAAACAGGGGCTGAAAAATTGGGCCTTAGGCACTGCAACCTCTCCCATATACTCTAGTTGTAGTGCAGGAATGAGCCCTGCTGCAAAGCATTGCATCAAAAATTGTAATTACACGCCCCTGTTAAACAGGGGCTGAAAAATTTGGGCTGGTGGCACCACCCAGAACCAAAAATGTTCTTCCAAGATATCAGCGGAGGAGGAAGAGGATAGACAGTCAACATAACAGGACAGTCACTCAGCATCAGCATAGGCAGTCTTGAAGGGATGTGATATTTCAAAAAAATTATTCGGTTACATCAGCTTCAGGTGCTTGGTAGCTGTGGGTGATCCAAGACTGATTCATGTTTATGAAGGTCAGCCGATCAACCGAGTCGGTGGACAGGCGCACCCTGTGATCGGTAACAAAGCCACCAGCAGCACTGAAGGTGCGTTCCGAAAGAACGCTGGATGCGGGACAGGCCAGTAGCTCAATTGCATACTGTGCAAGCTCTGGCCAGTGATCCATCCTCAAGACCCAGTAAGCCAGAGGATTTTCGGTGGGAAAGGTGTCCAAGTCTGACCTTGCCCCTAGGTATTCCTGCACCATGTAAATAAGACACTGGCGATGGTTGCTGGAACCGATCATACCTTGGGGCTGCGGACTAAAAAATTGTCTGAATGCATCGGTCAGACAGCCATCTTCTCCACCGCTCCTGCTGACCAATGCCTCAGCAACTCGTTGTCCAGGACCAGGAGTTTGTAACCTCCCAGTCTCTCACCTCCCAGTCTCTGGGAACGCGTTACACAGACCTTTCTGCAAGGACTCCCGGAGATGTCTCATCCTCTGCTCCCTCTGCGACGGCAAGATAAGCTCTGCAACCTTACCCTTGTACCGTGGATCAAGGAGAGTGGCCAGCCAGTAATGGTCCCTCTCCTTGATCCGAAGAATACGAGGATCCTTCCGCAGGCTTTGCAGGATCAAGGAGGCCATGCAGCGTAGGTTAGCTGAGGCATTTGGTCCGGAGTCCTCTGGGTCACTAAGGACAACATGATCCGCAGCAACCTCCTCCCAGCCACGTACAAGTCCACGGGTTTCTTGGGACTGTAAATCATCCCTACAAGACTGCTGCTGCTGCTGAGTGCCAGCCTCCACCTCCATGCTGACACAATCATCCTCCTCCTCCTCCTCATCCTCTTCCTGTGTTATGGGTGGGATAGCAGGAACACTGTCTGGATAAAGGGGGCCTTCCTGCCTCTGTTCTGCCTCAAGTGCCCTGTCCATTATTCCACTTAGCGTATGCTCCAAAAGGTGGACGAGAGGTACAGTGTCACTGATGCATGCACTGTCACTGCTCACCATCCTTGTGGCCTCCTCAAACGGTGACAGGACAGTGCATGCATCCCTGATCATGCCCCACTGGCGTGGTGAGAAAAAACCGAGCTCCCCTGACCCTCTGGTGCCGTAGTCACACAGGTACTCATTGATGGCCCTCTGCTGGGTGTGCAGCTGCTGCAGCATGGCCAACGTTGAGTTCCACCTGGTGGGCATGTCACATATAAGGCGGTTCTTGGGCAGGTTCAACTCCTTTTGGAGCTCAGCCAGCCGAGCACAGGCATTAAATGATCGGCGGAAATGCACTCAGACTTTCCTGGCCTGCTTCAGGACATCCTGTAAGCCGGGTACCTGCCCAAGAACCGCTGCACTACCAGGTTAAGGGTGTGAGCCACACAGGGCACATGGGTCAGTTGTCCCTGTCGGAGGGCGGAGAGGAAGGTTGGTGCCATTGTCGCAAACCACCAATCCTGGCTTAAGCTGGCATGGCGTCAACCACCTCTCGGCTTGCCCCTGCAGAGCTGACAAAATATCTGCCCCAGTGTCACAACCAGTAGTAGCATTTTGGAGGTGTGGTGGCGGAACAACCTCCAACACTACTGCACCTTGTCCTGCATCCTTCCCAGCTGCCAGAAGAGTGACCCAATGGGCCGTGAAAGACAGGTAACGTCCCTGTCCATGCCTGCTGGACCATGAGTCAGCAGTAATATGCACCTTACCGCTGACCGCCCTGTCCAGTGAGGCAAGGACATTGCCTTCCACATGCCGGTAGAGAGCTGGAATCGCCTTCCATGAGAAAAAGTGGCGTTTCGAGACCTGCCACTGAGGAACCGCACATTGCACAAACTCACGGAAGGGGGCCGAGTCTACCAACTGAAAAGGTAGCAGTTGAAGTGCTAGCAATTTAGCCAAGCTAGCATTCAACTGCTGGGCATGTGTATGGCTGGGAGTGAACTTCTTTCTACGGTCCAGCAGTTGGGGCAGAGAAATTTGCCTGCTACAATCGGACATGGGTGTACTGCTAGCAGAGTGCCCGCAAGCACTTGGCTGTGACACACCTAATTCTACACCTTCATTCCTCTCAGCGCAGGTTTCAGAGAGAACTGAAGGTCTAGTGGGGTTGGAGATCCCAGCTGATGAGGGGCAAGGAGAGGTTCGCTTTGTTCTTTGGTGTGGGTCTTTGAGGTACGCTTGCCAACAAGCTGCATGGCAGGTCAACATATGTCTGGTCAAGCATGTGGTGCCCAAGCGGCTGATGTTTTGGCCACGCAAGATACGCTTGAGACATATGTTGCAAATAGCAGCGGTGTGATCTGATACACTCGTCTCAAAAAAGGCCCACACCTGAAGAACTTTTAGAATAACGCGCAAAGGCACAGCCCTGCACAGGCGGAGCTCTGCAGTGCGATTCAGTCGGTGTGCGGCCCCTAAGCTGGCCCCTGGAGGGCATCCTGCCTCGTTGGAGATGTGCCACCTCCTCCTCCTCTCTCCTACCAGGCACCCACGTGGAGTCAGTGCCCTCATCATCCCCTACCTCTTTATCGCTGGAGTAGACCTGGCAGTATGCTGCAGCTTGTGGAACATGACTGCTAGATTGCTGTCCTTCTTGAGCATCCCCTCTCTCTGCGCTCTCGCTACTGCCTTCCTCTAGCTGAGTATCATCATCAGAGCCTACAAAACAATGGGCATCCTCCTGGAGCATGTACCCAACACTGTGCTCAAAGAGTTCAGGGGACTCCTCAGGAGGACGTGGTGGGTCTAGGGAAGGAGTCACTGATAATGACATTGAGACGAGGGAAGAGGATGCGTTGGCAGCTGCTTTGCTAGTACCCTGAGCCTGGGTGAGAGAGGATGAGGAGGATGAAGAGGGCTTGGTCATCCACTCTACCAAGTCTTCGGCATGATGCGGCTCAACACATCCAGCTGCCGAAAATAAGGACAAGCGTGTCCCATGGCCACGTGCTGATGACGATGCACTGCGTCCACGACCAGCACTGTTGTCTCTAGACACAGAGCCTGCTTGCCCTCTTTTATCGGCTCGTGCCTGTCTGCCTCTCCTTGTTGGCCTTCCAGACATGGTAATGGCCTGAAGGGAGATGGGAAAACCAGCAATTGGGTAGTGTATATTGTGCTGGAGGCACACAACACCCACTAACTCCTGCAGATGCCTTTATTATAGAACAACAGGAATTAAAGGGTAGATACTGGTGTATACTGTGCTGTGCTGGAGGCACACAACACCAACTAACTCCTGCAGATGGCTAAATTAGAAAAGAGCAAAATAGGTGGATAAAGGTGTATATTGCGCTCAGGGCACACAGACAACACCCAGAAACTCCTGCAGATGGCTGATAGCTCAATTACAGAAGAACAATATAGCTATATAGGTGGATAAAGGTGTATACTGCACTCAGGTCACACAGACAACACTCAGAAACTCCTGCAGATGGCTGATAGCTCAATTACAGAAGAGCAATATAGCTATATAGGTGGATAAAGGTGTATACTGCACTCAGGTCACACAGACAACACCCAGAAACTCCTGCAGATGGCTGATAGCTCAATTACAGAAGAGCAATAACGCTAAATAGGTGGATAAAGGTGTATACTGCACTCAGGTCACACAGACAACACCCAGAAACTCCTGCAGATGGCTGATAGCTCAATTACAGAAGAGCAATAACGCTAAATAGGTGGAAAAAGGTGTATACTGCGTTGAAGGTACACAGAGAACACCCACTAACTCCTGCAGACGCCAACACACTACACAAGGCCGCCGCGCTGGCGGCCTTATATAGTGTGGGGCGTGTACTACACAGCCTGAGCTATGATTGGCCACAGGCATACTGCCTGTGGCTAATCATGGCTCTCCTCGCTGCCGGCGCTGTGATTGGCCAAGCATGTGGGGTCACAGTGCATGCTTGGCCAATCATGAGCCAGCAATGCACTGTGATGGCGCAGTGCATTGTGGGCCGTGAGAGCCACACGAATTTGGTGTGAACGGCCCACAGAGTTCTGGCTTCGCCGAACGGGTGAACAGCCGGTGTTCGAGTCGAACATGCATTCGACTCGAACACCAAGCTCATCCCTAATTATGGGATATTGTTTGTAGATTTTGAAGAAAATAATTAATTTACTCCATATTGGAATAAGGCTGCAGCATAACAAAATGTGGAAAAAGTGAAGCGATGCACTGTGTATTATATATGGACTCTAATGAAATAAATAGGGTTACAAGGTATGCTGCATGCTTTTTGATGAACAGTTTGTTGCCTTGGCTAGCCATACAGGATTCGTCTTTTTTTCATTCAACCAGCGAGTTCCATCTACACATTCCATGTCCAGTAATCACTCCCACTGAGCTATTTCTTAATCGTACATCCCAGGACACAGAGCCACAGTAATTACTACATGGGTTATGGGCCACCTTCAGGTGAAAGACACTGGCATACCCAAGACAGGAAGTCCCCCTCCCTATATAACCCCTCCCATTACAGGGAGTACCTCATTTTTTGCCAGTGTCTAAGATGTTGGTAACGGTAAACAAGTCCTAAAGAAAAAGCTCTGCTAGGATCCTCACTGGGTCTAGGAGCTATGCACCGGATCTATTCAAAGTACCTTAAAAGAGTGAAAGGAATGGTACCCAGGCCTCCTGAAAGACAAAGTTCTGCCCGTAATGTTTCTCCCTGTGTCAGGAACCATGAAACAGACAGAGACAGAAGTACAATCTAATCACACTTGTTTATTAACAAAAATAAAAAGATAAATAGGAAAAATTGTAGTCAAGCAAGCCAGAGTCCAGTAACCAGATCGGGTAGTCAGCCAGTCCAAAGTTCATAAACCAGATTGGGTAATCAGCCAGTCCAGACGTCAGGGATCCACTGAGAGCAACTGCAAGCAGGATGGAAGCCAGGAGGAATGTTAGCAAGCCAGTCTTGAAACAACGGCAGGAGACGATTCCTTGTGATGTGACCAAACGTGAAGGCAAAGGAGAAATGAGCTGGAAGACTTTATATAGGCAGGCCAGACAAGTATCATCGGGAACAGCTGGTAACTGATGAGAGAGAAGAGAGCTGGCAATTAGCCGACAGCTGAGCGGCCAGGCCAGAGGAGGAAGGGCTAAGCCAGCCCTGACACCCTGGAGAGCTGAACCCTGGGATCCAGCACTTTGGTCTTTCTTCCGAATACCTACGTTTTTCTGGCAGAGTGCTGTACGGGTCCAAGAAAGATGGCCCACCATGATGGTTGAAGATTGGGTCTGTCTGGTCTTCAGCAGTATCCTGCGGCAAGGATAAAGTAAGTGAAGACAATCCTAAGGGAAGCCTATGGATTTCTTCGATTTTTTTTTTTAAGTAAATGGTGTCATGCCTATATTTCACCACTAGAGGGTGTTAAAGTCTAAAGAACTTGTCTGGTATGCTTACCTTGCCTCTCAGTGTAGATGCTCAGTACAGCTGCAGCTCTGGTCATGGTCAGCTGTCCCCCCCCGCTCTCTAAGCCATCAGGGGAATTAGGGAGGGGAATTGCCCATCAGCCAGGCAATCCCCCTAAACGGATCTTCTTCCTCCTGTACCATTCCCCCCCGCCAGCTCAGAGGCGCACGCACTCGTATCTTAAATAGATGCGATCAGATGGTGGGTAAAGGGGCGGAGCCAAAGCGCAAGCCGATGTGCACGTGGATTCGCCACGCACATTTGCAACGGTGCAGGCGCAGAGTGGCTGAAAGTTTTAAAAAGCCTCACTCTTTTTGGCTGAGCAGTTGGTGGTACACAGAAGCATCAGGGGCTTCTAAGGTGGTGGAACCAGGAACTTTATGAAGGGACGCATTTAGGCTGACACATCAGGCTGAGCAGATAATGGCATATACATATTCCTGGACTAGTACTCAGCAGTTGATGTATTTGGGCTAGGACCTCTGCGTTTGGGCTTAGGACTATGCGTTCCTCTCTGGAAAGACCCAATGTAGCCAGTGAGGATGAACCATTGGCGCTATCAGATATTGCTGCCTCTCCTAACATCTCAACCCCTGCATACGCCACTGAGGATGTTCTTGCTTCAGCTTTGGTTGGCTTAGAAGAGAGGTTAGCCTCATTAATCGCTAAATCTTCTCGATAAGGGGGAAAAAATTGCGTCAGATCCCCTTCTCCCTCCCTTGACCCCCAGCTGGAGGGAAAGAGGGAAGATGAGGTTGAATCACCATCTGAGGACCAAGAAGAAGAGCAGTCTAATGACCCCTCTTCAGAGGAGACAGTCTCAGAAGAGCCTCTCTCAGCCTCACATTCTCAAAGGTTGCAACTTCAATCCCTTTCAGAGATGGTTCGTTTGGCCTATAATTTGCCCTCTGTTGAGGTGGCCGATGCTTTGGTTCCCTCTTTGGGTTCTTTAAAGCCCCCTCAGGCTTCACATGGTTTTCCTCTCCATCCGTTATTGGAGAAGCTTATGTATGCTGACTGGGAGCACCCAGATAAACCTTTTCTTCCTTCTAAAAAGTTTTCTTTACTTTATCCTATAGAGGAAAAATTCACCAAGAAGTTGAGGATGCCAGCGGTTGACGCGGCTATTTCTTGCGTGAATAAGAACCTAACTTGTCCAGTGGACAATGTCCAGGTATTTAGGGACCTAGGGGATAAAAAACTGGAATCTTTGCTTAAATCCTCCTTTGCTATTGCCGGTGCAGTGTCTCAGCCTGCAGTAGCAGCAGTTGGCATTTGTCAGTCCTTAAAGGACCAAATGAAGCTGGTCATAAGGTATGTGCCTGCTCAACAGGCCCGGGACATGGCCTTATGTTTTGCGGTTGATGCTATTAAAGACTCTATTCATCAGATATCTCGTCTTGCTCTCTTGCTAGTGCAGATGCATAGAAGCCTGTGGCTAAAACACTGGTCAACTGAATCACCATGCAAAAGGCTGTTGACTAGTTTCCCTTTTCATGGGGAAAGGTTGTTTGGGGAAAATTTGGACAAATACATCCAAAAAATTTCAAGTGGTAAAAGTACTGTTTTACCGGTGAAAAAGAAGACTAAACGTCCTCCCTTTAAACGCTCATCCTCTCCAGGTCCAGGGACAACGGCCCCAGGCAGTGGTGATGGCCTCTGCCATCAGGTTTTCGAGGTAAACCTCAAGGGCAAGCGCAGGAGCCGAAAAAACCCTGGGGGACAAAAACCTACAAAGCAGAGTCCCAAGGACTCCCTGTGAAGGGGCACCTTAGCTCACCTTAGCTCAATCTGGTGGGGGGAAGGCTTCTGCAGTTCTCAGAGACTTGGCAGGAAGAGATCCAGGACAAATGGGTTATCTCCATAGTATCGCTAGGCTACAAACTGGAGTTTACGGGAGTTTCCACCATCCTAAGGGCAAGCGTGAAAGCCTTAACAAAAAGAAGAGCTTTGTTTCTGGTACTGGACTGCCTGCTGTCTCAGGGGGTAATCGTAGAGATTCTCACAGGGCATCAGGGTATGGGATTTTATTTTAAATCTCTTCATGGTGCCAAAACCAAATGGGGATGTCAGACCCATACTGGATCTCAAGGACCTAAACTAGTTCCTAAACATCCATTTCCGGCATCAGTAGACATCAGGGATGCATATTTACATGCACCCATTTTCCCCGCTCACCAAAAGTTCCTACAAATTGTGGTAGAGTCACCAGTTTCAATTTGTGGCCCTATCCTTCGAGTTAGCTACTGCATCTCAGGTATTCACAAAGGTGTTATCCCCACTCCTGGCAAGGCTAAGGACCCAGGGTATAACGGTGATGGCATATCTAGACGATCTGCTATTAGTAGATCAGTCGGTGGCTCACTTAATTCAGAGCGTGTCCACCATGGGCAAGTATCTGGAAAACTTAGGGTGGATCCTCATGTTCAAGAAATCAGCCTTACAGCCAGTAAGAAAGCTGGAGTACTTGGGCCTGGTCATAGACACAGCCCAGAGAAAGGTGTTTTTGCCCCAATCAAAGATCACTGCTATAAAGGAGCTGGTCCAACTGATCAGGGCGAAGAAAAGTCCTTCCATTCGCCTATGCATAAGATTATTGGGGAAGATGGTAGCTTAATTCGAAGCAGTCCCCTATGCCCAATTCCTTTCAAGACTGTTGCAAAACAAGATCTTGTTGGCTTGGAACAAGAAGATCCAAGCCTTGAACTTACCAATCTGTCTGAAGATTGTGACAACGGATGCCAGTCTGTCAGGCTGGGGAGCAGTCCTAGAGGAGGCTACGGTCCAAGAAAAGTGGTCCAAAGTCGAGAAGACCTTGCCCATCATCATCCTAGAGATTTGGGCAGCACATCTGGCTCTATGGGCCTAGACATCCAGGTTACGGAATTGGCCTGCAATCCGACAATGCTACAGCAGTAGCGTAGATCACCAAGGGGGCACCAGAAGTCACGCAGCCCAGAGGAATCTGAACCATATTCTGGTTTGAGGAGAGAAGCATGTACAGTGCCTTACGAAAGTATTCGGCCTCCTTGAACTTTTCAATCTTTTGCCACATTTCAGGCTTCAAACATAAAGATATAAAAATTTTATTTTTTGTGAAGAATCACCAACAAATGGGACACAATTGTGAAGTGGAATGAAATCTATTGGATTTTTGAAACTTTTTTAACTAATAAAAAAATGAAAAGTGGGGCGTGCAAAATTATTCGGCCCCCTTGCGTTAATACTTTGTAGAGCCACCTTTTGCTGCGATTACAGCTGCAAGTCGCTTGGGGTATGTCTCTATCAGTTTTGCACATCGAGAGACTGAAATTCTTGCCCATTCTTCCTTGCAAAACAGCTCGAGCTCAGTGAGGTTGGATGGAGAGCGTTTGTGAACAGCAGTTTTCAGCTCCTTCCACAGATTCTCGATTGGATTCAGGTCTGGACTTTGACTTGGCCATTCTAACACCTGGATACGTTTATTTGTGAACCATTCCTTTGTAGATTTTGCTGTATGTTTGGGATCATTGTCTTGTTGGAAGATAAATCTCCGTCCCAGTTTCAGGTCTTTTGCAGACTCCAACAGGTTTTCATCCAGAATGGTCCTGTATTTGGCTGCATCCATCTTCCCCTCAATTTTAACCATCTTCCCTGTCCCTGCTGAGGAAAAGCAGGCCCAAACCATGATGCTGCCACCACCATGTTTGACAGTGGGGATGGTGTGTTGAGGGTGATGAGCTGTGTTGCTTTTACGCCAAACATATCGTTTTGCATTGTGGGCAAAAAGTTGGATTTTGGTTTCATCTGACCAGAGCCCCTTCTTCCACATGTTTGGTGTGTCTCCCAGGTGGCTTGTGGCAAACTTTAGACGAGACTTTTTATGGATATCTTTGAGAAATGGCTTTCTTCTTGCCACTCTTCCATAAAGCCCAGATTTGTGCAGTGTACGACTGATTGTTGTCCTATGGACAGACTCTCCCACCTCAGCTGTGGTTCTCTGCAGTTCATCCAGAGTGATCATGGGCCTCTTGGCTGCATCCCTGATCAGTCTTCTCCTTGTCTGAGCTGAAAGTTTAGAGGGATGGCCAGGTCTTGGTAGATTTGCAGTGGTCTGATACTCCTTCCATTTCAAAATGATCGCTTGCACAGTGCTTCTTGGGATGTTTAAAGCTTGGGAAATCTTTTTGTATCCAAATCCGGCTTTAAATTTCTCCACAACAGTATTACGGACCTGCCTGGTGTGTTCCTTGGTCTTCATGATGCTCTCTGCGCTTTCAACAGAACCCTGAGACTATCACAGAGCAGGTGCATTTATACAGAGACTTGATTACACACAGGTGGATTCTATTTATCACCATCAGTCATTTAGGACAACATTGGATCATTCAGAGATCCTCGCTGACCTTCTGGAGTGAGTTTGCTGCACTGAAAGTAAAGGGGCCGAATAATTTTGCACGCACCACTTTTCAGTTTTTTATTGGCTAAAAAAGTTTAAAATATCCAATAGATTTCGTTCCACTTCACAATTGTGTCCCACTTGTTGGTGATTCTTCACAAAAAATTAACATTTTATATCTTTATGTTTGAAGCCTGAAATGTGGCAAAAGGTTGAAAAGTTCAAGGGGGCCGAATACTTTCGCAAGGCACTGTACCTTGCCTATCTGCAGTTTTAATTCTGGGCATAGAGAATTGGCAGGCAGATTTCTTAAGCCGCCAGCAGGAATGGAATGATCTCTACACCCCGAAGTCTGGCTGGCTTTCTCATGCGCAGCTGGAACACTTTCAGAAGCGGCAGGAGGAGACCTCCCGCCGGTGTCTCTCAGGCTTACCGTTTCTGCTGTCCTGCCCCGGAAATGACTTGACGGTGCCCCTAGCTGGTCACAGAGGCAATCGAAGAGACCAAAGGACCAAGGCCATAGAGGAGATCAAAGGACATCATAGAGGAGAAACGTCATGACATCACTTCTGGTCCAGGGTGAAGGTAAACATTTTTTTTTTTCAAAGCAAAAGTTACTTTTTTTTTATCTTTTACTTTTAAAGGTAAAGAAGAGATTTTGGGATTTTTTGGCCAAGGATCTCTTCATAAAGAGGACTTGTTACCTCCCTTCCCTGACCCACCAGGCTGCATGCTCGGATAAGGGTCTGGTAAAACATCATTTTTTTTCCCAATTTTTTTATTGCCGGCAATTCTTTTTTTTTTTTTACATTCAGCTGTCAGCGGGGAACCCCACTGACAGCTGATGCCTCCCGGCCACTGCATAACAAACAGCTATTCACAGTTTATTAAAGAGAAAAAAAAGGCGAACATTAAAACTGCATGCAAAAACACATCAAAATTGCGGGTTCAAAAAAGTAAAATGCACTGCAAAACGTGCCTAGAAAAACCGCATCAACTGCAACTGCATAGATGTAAACCTAGGGTAAGAGTTCATTTGTAAAGCAGGGAAATGTAGAAAAATTTAAAATAATGCATTTGGGTGGCAAAAATATGAATGCAATCTATACACTGGGGGGAGAACCTCGGGGGAGTCTAGGATGGAAAAGGACCTGGGGGTCCTAGAAGATGATAGGCTCAGCAATGGCATGCAATGCCAAGCTGCTGCTAATAAAGCAAACAGAATATTGGCATGCATTAAAAAGGGGATCAACTCCAGAGATAAAACGATAATTCTCCCGCTCTACAAGACTCTGGTCCGGCCGCACCTGGAGCATGCTGTCCAGTTCTGGGCACCAGTCCTCTGGAAGGATGTACTGGAAATGGAGTGAGTACAAAGAAGGGCAACAAAGCTAATAAAGGGTCTGGAGGATATTAGTTATGAGGAAAGGTTGCGAGCACTGAACTTATTCTCTCTGGAGAAGGGACGCTTGAGAGGGGATATGATTTCAATTTACAAATACCATACTGGTGACCCCACAATAGGGATAAAACATTTTTGCGGAAGGGAGTTCAACAAGACTCGTGGCCACTCATTAAAATTAGAAGAAAAGAGGTTTAATCTTAAACTACGTAGAGGGTTCTTTACGGTAAGTGCGACAAGGATGTGGAATTATCTTCCACAGGCGGTGGTTTCAGTGGGGGGCATCGATAGTTTCATGAAACTATTAGATAAGCACCTGAACGACCACAACATACAGGGATATACAATGTAATACTGACATGTAATCACACACATAGGTTGGACTTGATGGTCTTGTGTCTTTTTTTGACCTCACCTACTATGTAACTATGTAACTATTATATGGCCTCACCATGACCACACCTCTGCTTTCTCTGCAGTGGTAAGCAGAGAACACTCAAGATGGAGTAATCTCCACACTATGCTCTGCATTTTATGAATGGCATGTACAATGCAGGGCATGTTGTGGCTCAAACACTGCACTGTCGGTTGGAGAACAGATAGCACTCTGGTTTTCTGTCAGAATCGGCGACCCAACAGATTAGGTAACAGAAGTGACGTTTCATCATCTGCGCATGCATTCCACCGCTACCAGGTTTGCTCATCTGCCAAAACACCTGCAGTCAGAAGAAGGCGGCAGAGGACATCTTACTACACCCAGCTTCGTCTTGAATTTCAGTAATTTCAGTAATTTTAGCAAAAATGTGAGCGTATATAAATAAATATAGTATATAAATTCACTTTATTGTTAAAATTACTGTGCAATTCAAGACGTAGCTGGGTGTACTAAGATGTCCGCTGCCTTCTTCTGACTTTCTATTAGATGATTAACCCTGGTAGCGGTGGACGCATGACAGAACGTCACTTCCGTTACCTAATCTGACGGGTCACCAATTCTGATGGAACACTGGCAGATGCTGAACAGCCAGCGCACTGTGTTTTGGCTTTTAGCCCAACTAAAGACTGTACAGAGAGGGTGACAACCTTTTACCAATTCAGCTACAGTGTTGTCACCTCTTGTGAATGAATATTACTAGTATTATTTAATTGAAAGCAGAATATATTTAAAAAGGTTTAAATGTGTAACATACAGAAACATATGCAGCAACTAATTTGCTTTAGTTGAAGGTTTAGATACTCTGCTACCTGGAAAAATTAAATACTAAAATATTCATATGCAAAAAAAAAAGGGTTATAATAAGGCACATACATGTACGTAATGTAAAATAATAAAGGCAATATAAAATGTACAATATGCTATATTTTCTCTTTAAAATTAGGTGCACATCCAACAAATAACATGCATGTGGACAAGGAAAGACGCACGTGTTTTGTAGGGTGTGAAGCTAGAGACTCTCTTTAAAGCAATACTAAATAAATGTGAAGACAGACGCTGTAATCTTCCATGTGGCTACACCGAGAAGGAAAACAGGCTTGCTGCATTTCAAATGAACCAGACTTGTTATGGGGGCCCTCACTGGCTGCTTGTGACAGATTCACCATGACTGCTAAACCAGCAGAAAGTGATTGGTTTTGACAGATGGTGGGGAGGTTATTTTTGAACCTGAGCGTTGTGCAGTGTAGGTAAAAAGCACACTGAGCTCTTCTAATGATCAGTTTTGTTTTTGCACTAGTGAAGATCTAGATGTGTTTATGTGTGTGGACATGAGCATACCGAATGACAGCTTTTTTTTTAAATGTTAACCCCCAGGCAGACATAACAGGCACAAATGAATGCAGCTCTGTAATCATTAATGCCTCATTGCATGTATTTTTATTTTATTTTTTATGGAAAAAGTGTAAGCGCCTGAATTTGACTCCTATTACAGTCCCTGCAACGCAGAGCTCGGACTGAAGGGGTAGAAGCAGCACGAGGGGCCATTCAGGCATGTTGCAGTGCAGGAAGCATGCTGATAGAAGGGGAGAACAGATAGACAGAGAGCTGTTGTATAAGTAGGTTATATGGGCGGAAATTTGTTAAATCTGGCCAACATCTTTTTTTGCATATTTCACACACAAAGAGCTGCCCATTGAAATGAGCAGGCAGCCCTAAAATACGACGCACAGTTTCGCGTCTGTCCTTCCTTCCTTTTTTCCTTTTCTTTCCATGCAGTATGAAAGCTGCACAAACATAATAATATAAAACACAATGAAAGGGCTAGTTTTTCCAAGCTACAATTGTAATATTATTAGGTGGTAGAGAATTTTCATCTTATAAAATATTCTTTTCTAACAGGGTCAGCTGTCTTTAGTCCCTGGGTGTCCCCAGGTAAAATATCCCATACTTGTAGTCTTGCTATCCTTCCATTAGTAGGGCGCAAGCGGTTCTTGCACTCCAATAGAGTATATTTGCATTGTACAGTGCCTTGCAAAAGTATTCACCCCCCTTGGCTTTTTGCCTATTTAGTTAACCACTTCCCATCCAGGCCAATTCTGACATTTTTCTCCTACATGTAAAATTCATCATTTTTTTGCTAGAAAATTACATAGAACCCCCAAACATTATATATGTTTTTTTAGCGAAGACCCTAGAGAATACAATGGCGGTTGTTGCATATCTCGCATGGTATTTGCGCAGCAATTTTTCGAACACGTTTTTTTCAGAAACAAAACAGTTTCATGCTTAAAAAAAAAATAAACAGTAAAGTTAGCCCAATTTTTTTGCATAATGTGATAGATGCAAATGTAAATAGATACCCAACATGTCACGCTTCAAAATTGCACGTGCTCGTGGAATGGCGCCAAACTTTGGTATTTAAAAATCCCCATAGGCGACGCTTTAAATTTTTTTACTGATTACATGTTTTGCATTACAGAGGAGGTCTAGTGCTCGAATTATTGCTCTCGCTCTAACGTTCGCGGCGATACCTCACATGTGTGGTTTGCACACCGTTTTTATATGTGGGTGGGACTTGCGTATGCGTTCGCTTCTGCGTACGAGCTCACGGGGACAGGGGCGCTTACATTTTTTTTTTATTGTTAATTTTACTTTTAAAAATTAAATTTTTTTTTATAAAAATGCCATAAAACTATCTCCTATTTTGTAAACGCTATAAATTTTGAGCAAACCAATCAATAATCGCTTATTGTTATTTTGATTTTACCAAAAATACGTATCGGCCTAAAGTGAGGAAAAAACTTTTTTTATATATATTTTTGTGGGATATTTATTATAGCAAAAAGTAAAAAATAATGCTTTTTTTTCAAAATTGTCGCTCTTTTTTTGTTTATAGTACAAAAAATAAAAACCGCAGAGGTCATCAAATACCACCAAAAGAAAGCTCAATTTTTGGGAAAAAAGAACATCAATTTTGTTAGGGAGCCACGTCGCATGACTGCACAACTGTCAGTTAAAGCGACGCAGTGCCGAATCGCAGTTTCCGAAGTGGTCTGGTCTTAAGCCAGCAAAATGGTCTGGTCTGAAAGTGGTTAAGGGCCCGCCTTGTTTTGGATTTTGGTGTTTACTTGTTTAAAACAGTTTTTTTTTGCTAGAAAATGACTTAAAACCCCTAAACATTATATATTCTTTTTTTTTCTAACACCCTAAAGAATAAAATGGCAGTCGTTGCAATACTTTTTTTCACACCGTATTTGTGCAGCTTTTTTTTTATAGTGTGAAAGATAATGTTACGCCGAGTAAATTGATACCCAACATGTCACACTTCAAAATTGCGCCCGCTCGTGGAATGGCGACAAACGTTTACCCTTAAAAAATCTCCATAGGCTTTTTTCCCCACTCTTGCTCCTCTCTATTTCTATCCCTTCCTTTCTTCAATGACACCACTGGTGTCACTCACCTATTTTTCCCATAAATAAGAAAATACTATGGTTTGCCATATCCCATGTTGGTACCACTCCCAGGTTCCTAGGAGTGTGAACCATTTTCTAAACAAAATATGACGTTTAGAACGAGTTCACTAAAATATACTACCTTAATACCTGGCTAACAGGCATGAGCTAGTCTTACCTCCACCCAGTTGTTAGTACTAATTATTTAGCACAGGTCTATTGGAACTATGTTCAGTTTATTTTTTCTCTCCGGATAGAAGGGTGCTCTGACTGTCCCAGTTTATCTGCTAGATAAAGCTGGTTGAAACTTGTTAACCATCATTTCTAGATTCACTAACACGTTTAGACAAAACTTTGATTACTACCACATAAATGTACATTGACCTGTGGGAGTTATTATTTTATTTGTCTTATGAATAACTGATAATAGATACAGATAATTGTAATGTTGTATTTTTTTGCATACTTGTATATTCAGCATTCCTTAAATAAAGAATAAAAAAAAAAAATCTCCATAGGTGATGTTTAAAAAATTGTACCGCCGCAGGGACCACTTTTATCTTGTAGTGGACCGCCTGCTGAAGCAGCTGGCTAGCTGCTGCCATAACAACAATAACCTCCTTCAAACAGCCGCCGTAAAATAGCCGCGGGCGGTCAGTAAGTGGTTAAAGTAACGCTTCCTGACGACGTCATTACGACGAAACGTATGTTGACGCACAGTCCGGTCACATTGTTCGCTCCGAACTTTTGGTTCCTGAGATCCAGGGGGTGGAACGCATGCCAATTCAAGCAGCGGAAGCGGCGTGGCTAGGTTCCAACTCACCCGGTCTGATACATTCGTTCCCTCTAGTGCAGAGGCATTGGCACTTTTAAAGCAAGAGGCCATTTGGCTATTTTTGTTTTTTATGTTATTTTATATAAAACGATATTATGCCATGGTCCGGTTCTCTCTATATTTTTTCTTGAGCAAACGTAAATTGAAACAACACTTCTGGTACACCTAAGCAGAGTTTCCCCATCAAGGTTGGCAGTTCCTTAAACCTGCTAAAGATTCACTTGACCTTCCTTTTAAACAAAGGGGTCAAGGTGAGTCGGGGATAGGGATGAGCTTCGTGTTCGAGTCGAACGTACGTTCGACTCGAACATTGGCTGTTCGTGCGTTCGGCGAATTCCGAACGTTTTGGCCGTTCGCGTCAAAATTCGAGTGACGCGCGCGCAGACCACAATGCACTGCGTTGGCGCAGTGCATTGCTGCCCGATGATTGGCCAAGCATGCACTGTGACCCCGCATGCTTGGCCAATCGCAGCGCCGGCAGCGAGGAGAGCTATGATTGGCCACAGGCAGGATGCCTGTGGCCAATCATAGCTCAGGCTGTGTAGTGCACGCCCCACACTATATAAAGCCGCCTTTAAGGCGGCCTCCTGTAGTGTGTTACTTTGCATCTGAAGCAGTGGGTGTTCTGTGTACCTTCAACACAGTACACACCAATCGTTTTTGGCTGATTTCCTATCTTGCTGCTGTGTAGTGGTTGTTGTCTGTGCCCTGACTGCAGTATACACCACTATATTCACCTCACCTATATAGCTAGTGATCTAGCTTTAACCACTTAACAACTGCCCATTGCCGATTAACGGCTTCAGGGCGGTTGTTTAACTCTGAGAGGCCGTTAATTAACGGCCTCCCAGAATTCTGCTCTCCCGTGCCCCGAGGTGTGCGCACTCGAGAGCATCCGTGACCGCCGGGTCCGCAGGACCCGGCGCATCACGGTAAACGGGCGCTCATAGCGGCTGTTTACCACGTGATTGCTCCGTCAAATGACGGAGTGATCACTTGGAAACAAACCGGCGTCATGTTATGACGCCTGTTCCTCCCTCCCCTTTCTGTACCGATCGGTACAGCGGAGGGGAAAGAGATCGGTGTCAGCAGCGATGTGGGCTGCATCTGCAGTGCCCACATCGCTGCTCACCGAATTTAACCCCTCAATTCCCTGCCAATACTCTGCAATACCAGTGCATACTCTGCAGTACCCTGCCATTACTCTGCAGTACCCCGCCATTACTCTGCAGTACCCCGCCATTACTCTGCAGTGCAGTACCCTGCCATTACTCTGCAGTGCAGTACCCTGCCATTACTCTGCAGTACCCTGCCATTACTCTGCAGTACCCTGCCATTACTCTGCAGTACCCCCCATTACTCTGCAGTAACCCCCATTACTCTGCAGTCCCCCCCAATACTCTGCAGTACCCGCCATTACTCTGCAGTACCCGCCATTACTCTGCAGTACCCCCAATACTCTGCAGTACCCTGCTATTACTCTGTAGTACCCCGCCAATACCCCGCCAATACTCTGTAATACCCTGCCATAAATTGCCATACCCAGCCATACTCAGAGATACCCAGCCATACTCGGTGATACCCTGAAATACCCAGCCATAGACGCCCCCCACCCCTCACCGCCCTCCGGTGCTTCTACCAACTCGCCAGTACGATCAAAGCCAGAATCTTTTTTTTATTTTTGATTTCAGGCTTCCCAGCCTAGAGGTGAGATGTGGGGTCATATTGACCCCCCAGATTTCACTGTAAAGAGGACCTGTCACCCCATATTCCTATTACAAGGGATGTTTACATTTCTTGTAATAGGAATAAAAGTGATCAAAAATATATTTTGGGGGAAAAAAATGTCAAACTAAAATAAATAAAGTAAAATGAACAATAAAAAAATAAAATAAAAATTAAAGCGCCCATGTCCCCATGTGCTCGCATGTGCCACACATGTGAGGTATCGCCGAGAATCTTAGAGCGAGAGCAATAATTCTAGTCCTAGACCTTCTCTGCAACTCAAAACATGTAACCAGTAAAAAAATATTTAAAGCGTCGCCTATGGGGATTTTTTAAGTAGCGACGTTTGGCGCCATTCCACGGGCATGTGCAATTTTGAAGAGTGACATGTTTGATATCTATTTACTCAGCATAACTTCATCTTTCACTTTATGCAAACATTGGGCTAACAAGTGGTTAATAATAGAGCTTGCAGTCAGTAGTGTTAGGAGATAGTGCGTGCTGTCTGCGTGCTCTGTACCCAGTACATACCGCTATAATATAGGGCAGGCCCCTACTTTCAAACATCCAACTTACAAACATCTCCTACTTGCAAACGCAAGGAGACAGCAGCAAGTGAGATGAAAAAAGATGGACGACAAAACAAATTATACAGGGGTGATAACCCTTCCCTATGTTTTCCAAAAAGCTTAAATATTTTTTTTGACTGGAGCTACACTTTAAAAATGTACCAGTTGAAAATGACAAACAGATTCAACTTAACACAACAAACCTACACAGTCCCTGTCTTGTTTGCACCGCCTGTATACTGCTGTTCTGAGTATATAGGGCCTGGGGGCCACACGCATTTCCTTTTTTTTTATATGGGTACGGGGTTCCCCTTAATATGTGTACAAGACCCAAATAGGCTGGTAATGGGCAGGGAGGGCTACCCATGCCATGTTTCTCAATGATTTTCAACCATATTGCAGGAACCAGATATAACATTAAAACCGCAAGCAGTTTTAAATGGTGTTATTTCCGTTTAATGTCATTTTGTGCAGGGACTGTTCTAAACACGGGAAACACGTGGCACTTCACAGGCATACTACAGACACCCCCCAGGCACCATATTTAAAGGAATATTTCACTTTTTTTTTTCACTTTAATCGTCATTAAAATCAGTGCTCCCGCCAAAACGGTAGTTTTTAAAACTTTTTTTTGCATTGACCCATGTCCCCTGAGGCAGGAGGCAGGTCGCCAAACCCTTTTTAGGACACTATCTTGCATATTAGCCATTAAAATTAGCATTTTCCAATTCGAACGTTCGAGTCCCATAGACTTCAATGGGGTTCTAACGTTCGTACCGAACGCGGGGGTCGTTCGCAAGTTCTGGTGCGAACCGAACCGGGGGGTGTTCGGCTCATCCCTAGTCGGGGAGTAGGCTACTTACCATAATTCACCGGGTGACGTGTTTGTGCATTTCTCCTAAGCGGTGACGGGACACAGGATTTATCCCTTCTTCAGCTTCACTATTTTTTATGTACATGGATACTTTTTATATATATGTTTGAGTTGATTGATTTTATGTATTCAATGTATATTGCAGCATGTATTGACTAGTAAGATACCTGCGGTACTATTAAGCACTAGAGCACTTTATTGTTATCATTTAAGGTTTATTAAGCACTAGAGCACTTTATTGTTATTATTTAACGTTTATTATATTCCGCGCCCCTTTATCACTTACAACCCACATCTCACGAAGGCAAATTTTTGCACTTTGAGGGGAGCAGCTTAGATATTATTCACACATTTAATTTTAGTCTAAGCACGGGGTATTCCATTGTCTTTTGATTTATTCATAAAGTAACGCAGTGCTGTATAGCAAAAAATAGCCTGGTCATGATGGGGAGTAAATCCTACAGAGGTCAAGTGGTTAAAGTACTTTGGGTGGGGTATCAGACTTTAGCACAGGACAGCGTTTACTGGACGGCATTAGCTGTTCAGATTAATTTTACTTGTAGCCCACAGTTACATTTTTAGCCCCCCGGTAAAGATAATTTGCCGCTGTTGACGTGCGTTGGTCCAGGTAAGCGTCGGAGCCCATCTAGAAGAGCTTGTCACCGTGTTTGCAGGCGCTGTGCGTCCTGCCACTTTTCATCAGCCTGCTTTCTCCTGAGGTGACAAAGTACACACCGGAACATCCCGGCGGCATCTGTATCCAGCTCCGACACCGCCACTTATAAATTAAAAGAGGTTAACACCATTAAATGTGTCCAGAGTGGCAATAATCCCTTCAGACTGTTTGTGCAATCAGAAAAAGGTTAAAGGCAAAATAAGGCAGTGATATTTCAAAGGCGAGAACATTTCCGAAGAGAAGGTGAAGCAGTGCGAGCGTATTGACCTAGATTTATCAAGCTGGGACAGAATGTTTTCAGATCCTGTGCAGCTCTATCTTGGAGGTTTGTCCAAGGGTCTGAAAAATTGATTTTCTGGAGAAATCAGCCAGAAGACACGTTCTGGAAATGAAGTTAGTATGCCAAAATACAGCAAAGAGTCACAGCCTGTCGCAGATCACGTTTCATTATCCCGCGATATTAAAGCCTGGAATTTGATTTCTATAGTTTACAGATCATTCTTGGTTCTAGCACTAGAGTTTCAGACAATTGGTATACATGTGGTCATTGTGCCCCACCTGGCCCATCCAATATCTGGAGCCATAACCTCATTCAAATAATTGTAACATATCACATCAGCTAAACCCTTATGTCGTGTACACACGACCGGACTTTTCAACAGACTAGGTCCGACAGAACAAATCCACTGCACAATTCGATCATGTGTGGGCTTCATCGGATCTTTGCTGTCTAAAAATCAGACGGACTTAAAGCGGTTCTCCACCCTAAAGTGGAAGTTCCGCTCATCTGATCCCTCCCCCCCTCCGGTGCCACAATCGGCACCTTTCAGGGGGGTGCAGTTACCTGCATAATCCAGGTATCTGCACCCACTTTTGGGACAGACCGCCGCAGATGCCCCCCCCCCCCGTTGTGTTCTGGGAAACACACAGTTCCCAGGACACAGCAGGGACCAGCAGAGACGCGCAGCGCGACTCGTTCATGCGCAGTAGGGAACCGGGCAGTGAAGCCGCAACGCTTCACTTCCCGATTCCCTGACAGAGGATGGCGGCGGGGGCAGCAGAGAAAAGAGCGATCGTTCGTCATCTGCCGCCGACATCGCTGGACCCTGGGACAGGTAAGTGTCAATTTATTAAAAGTCAGCAGCTTCAATATTTGTAGCTGCTGGCTTTTAATATTTTTTTTTAAGGTGCAGAACCGCTTTAAGATTTAAAACATGTTTCAAATCTTTCCGATGGACTCAAGTCCGGTCGAAAAATACGTTCGTCTGTATGCTAGTCCTACGGACAAAAACCGATGCCAGGGCAGTAATTGGCTACTGGCTATGAACTTCCTTATTCTAGTGCGGTCACACATCATCACGTTCGAGTTCGTCAGACTTTGGTGTGTTTGTGTGTGGCCACATCCGTTCGTTCAGAAAGTCCGTCGGAACGCCTCCGAAAGTCTGTCGGGAAGACCGTCGGAGCTAGTCCGTCAAAGTCCGGTCATGTGTACCTAGCATTACATATACCCAGTGAAGTGACTAGCCTCAGATGGTACACAGCTCGGCCTGCATAATTTGTGCCCATTTATCTGCAGCCCTCTCTTTAATGCAGCATTCTAAAGAATACGGATCAAAGTCAGGGAGTGGGGATCTGATATCACAGACTGCACACATAGAGCAGATAGCTGGGTGTAATCTGATACCTGAGTGGAGCAAAGGAACACAACTCCTCTATACAGCCTCAGAGGGAAACATGCACAGCTTAGGCTGTCAATCACCTGTTGTGTGCTGTAAGGGGGGTAGGGTCAGTGGGGACAACTCATGGGACTGTCTGGTGTAGCCAATGAGTGTCAGAAGTGGCTCATGCAGATAGCAGTGCAATCAGAGAGAAGATAGAAATCATGCTAGGTTCTTAGGCAAGTACACACTATAGAGGGATATGCTTTGCTCATTTGTAATTTCAGAGATATACACCCACTTTAACCACTTCACGAGTATGTATGTGTATATATTGTGCAGTTTTTTAATTATTATTTAATTTATTAAGGGAAAAAAGCTGTTCAAACCTGCCTGGCCCTATGTAAAAAAAAAAAGTAATTCCCCCCTCCCATGCTGAATCATGAATGAACTGTGATTAACCACAATTTTTTGGAAAGCTAAGTTAAATTTCACGTGCCACACCCAGGCCTGATTACTGCCAAACCTGTTGAATCAAGAGATCACATAAATAGAAGCTGTCTGACAAAGTGAAGCATGCTAACAGATCGCAAAAAGTCATACATGATGCCACAATCTAGAAAAATTCCAAGAATAGATTAGAAGGAAAGTAATGTTAACCACTTCAGCCCCAGAAGTATTTACCCCCTTCCTGACCAGAGCACTTTTTGCAATTCGGCACTGCATTGCTTTAACTGACAATTGCGCAGTCGTGCAACGTGGCTCCCAAACAAAACTGACGTCCTTTTTTTCCCACAAGTAGAGCTTTCTTTTGGTGGTATTTGATCACCCCTGCGTTTTTTATTTTTTGCGCTATGAACAAAAAAAGAGGGACAATTTTGAAAAAAAACGCATTATTTTTTACATGCTAAATAAATGCTTTGCTATAATAAATATCCCCCAAAAATACATTAAAAACATTTTTTTTCCTCAGTTTAGGCCGATACGTATTCTTCTACATATTTTTGGTAAAAAAATTGCAATAAGCGATTATTGATTGGTTGGCGCAAAAATTATAGTGTCTACAAAATAGGGGATAGTTTTATGGCATTTTTATTAATAATTTTAATTTTTTTTTAAATCCCTGTGGGGATTTCTTTGCTGGGGTGGCTGCAACCTATTCTTTCTAAAAAAAAATCTTTTTAATTTTTTCCGATCTTTATTTATGTACTCTTTCTACTACCTGTATTACATTAGCGCGGTTTCTTCAATATTTCTAACACATCAGACATTTTCTAAACATTTTTGGGACCATTGTCATTTATACAGCAATCCGTGCTATACAAATGCACTTCCTGTGTAAATGACACTGGCAGTGAAGGGGTTAACCACTAGGTGGCAGTGTAGGGGTTAAGTGTGTCCTGGGGCATGTTTCTAACTGTGGGGGGGGTGTGGCTGTGTGGCATGTCACTGATCTCTGCTCCAATCACAGGGAGCAGAGATTAGTGATACTGTCACTAGGCAGAACGGGGAGATGCTTTTTTACATTAGCATCTCATCGTTCTTCCTCCCCATGAGATGATCGCGGTGGTTGAGTCTGTGGAACCTGCGACCCAACTCACGGAGCTTGCCGTGGGAGCCCGTGCCCGCTGGCCACCTCTTAAAGGTACGTGATTCTGCCTGTACGAGCCCTTCTGCCGAGGTATATCGGCGTGAGGCAGTTGGCAAGCGGTTAATGTATCGGTCTAGGAACGGTTTTTCTAAGGCCATTTCTAAGACTTTGGAACTCCAGTGAACCACAGGGAGAGCCATTATCCACAAATGGAGATAACTTGGAACAGTGTTGAACCTTCGTAGGAGTGGCCGGCCTACAAAAATTATTCCAAGAGCATGACAATGACTCATCCAGGAGGTCATAAAAGAACCCACAACAACACCTAAAGATCTGCAGGCCTCACTTGCCTCAGGTAAGGTCAGTGTTCAGGATTCAACAATAAGAAAGAGACTGGGCAAAAATGGCATCCATGGGAGAGTTCCAAAGCCGAACTAACTGCTGCCAAAAAGAACACAAAGGCTCATCTTATATTTACCAAAAAACATCTTGATTATCCCCAAGACATTTAGGCAAATATTCTGTGGTCTGATAAAACAAAAATTTGACTTTTTGGAATGTGTGCGTCCCATTACATCTGGCATAGAAACTAACACAGCATTTCATAACAAGAACATCATACCAACAGTCAGACGTGGTGGTGGTAGCGTGATGGTCTGGGGCTGCTTTGCAGCTTCAGGACCTGGATGACTTACCATAATTACGATATAAAGAGTAAACCGCGCTATTCAAAAAAATTTAGAAAATGTAAATAAATTCCCTACAAGCAGCAACCCTAATCGTAATACTCCGATAATAGACTGAATAAGTGAAAAAAAGTGAGCTGCGCTAACAAACAAAACTCTACTCAAAAAATCTCTAATCACAAAAAATTCATCAATAATCGCAAAGGAAAATAGTGACAAAAAAGGGATACAAAAATTAGCTTGAGAGATTAAAAATTTAAATAAATTATATCATGCGCATCCCGTGAACTCGTCCGTCTTGTGACGAAACGCGCGTAGGGAGGTACTTTTCAACCTTTTGCCACATTTCAGGCTTCAAACATAAAGCTATAACATTTTTATTTTTTGTGAAGAATCACCAACAAGTGGGACACAATTGTGAAGTGGAAAAATTATTCGGCCCCCTTGCGTTAATACTTTGTAGAGCCACCTTTTGCTGCGATTACAGCTGCAAGTCGCTTGGGGTATGTCTCTATCAGTTTTGCACATCGAGAGACTGAAATTCTTGCCCATTCCTCCTTGCAAAACAGCTCGAGCTCAGTGAGGTTGGATGGAGAGCATTTGTGAACAGCAGTTTTCAGCTCTTTCCACAGATTCTCGATTGGATTCAGGTCTGGACTTTGACTTGGCCATTCTAACACCTGGATACGTTTATTTGTGAACCATTCCTTTGTAGATTTTGCTGTATGTTTGGGATCATTGTCTTGTTGGAAGATAAATCTCCGTCCCAGTTTCAGGTCTTTTGCAGACTCCAACAGGTTTTCATCCAGAATGGTCCTGTATTTGGCTGCATCCATCTTCCCCTCAATTTTAACCATCTTCCCTGTCCCTGCTGAAGAAAAGCAGGCCCAAACCATGATGCTGCCACCACCATGTTTGACAGTGGGGATGGTGTGTTGAGGGTGATGAGCTGTGTTGCTTTTACGCCAAACATATCGTTTTGCATTGTGGGCAAAAAGTTGGATTTTGGTTTCATCTGACCAGAGCCCCTTCTTCCACATGTTTGGTGTGTCTCCCAGGTGGCTTGTGGCAAACTTTAGACGAGACTTTTTATGGATATCTTTGAGAAATGGCTTTCTTCTTGCCACTCTTCCATAAAGCCCAGATTTGTGCAGTGTACGACTGATTGTTGTCCTATGGACAGACTCTCCCACCTCAGCTGTGGTTCTCTGCAGTTCATCCAGAGTGATCATGGGCCTCTTGGCTGCATCCCTGATCAGTCTTCTCCTTGTCTGAGCTGAAAGTTTAGAGGGACGGCCAGGTCTTGGTAGATTTGCAGTGGTCTGATACTCCTTCCATTTCAAAATGATCGCTTGCACGGTGCTCCTTGGGATGTTTAAAGCTTGGGAAATCTTTTTGTATCCAAATCCGGCTTTAAACTTCTCCACAACAGTATTACGGACCTGCCTGGTGTGTTTCTTGGTCTTCATGATGCTCTCTGCGCTTTCAACAGAACCCTGAGACTATCACAGGGCAGGTGCATTTATACAGAGACTTGATTACACACAGGTGGATTCTATTTATCATCATTAGTCATTTAGGACAACATTGGATCATTCAGAGATCCTCGCTGAACTTCTGGAGTGAGTTTGCTGCACTGAAAGTAAAGGGGCCGAATAATTTTGCACGCACCACTTTTCAGTTTTTTTATTTGCTAAAAGTTTAAATTATCCAATAGATTTCGTTCCACTTCACAATTGTGTCCCACTTGTTGGTGATTCTTCACAAAAAATAAAAATTTTATATCTTTATGTTTGAAGCCTGAAATGTGGCAAAAGGTTGAAAAGTTCAAGGGGGCCGAATACTTTCGCAAGGCACTGTACATATTGACCTAAATTTACGAAGAAATTCGATTTTTAACATTTTTTTTATTGGATATGTTTTATAGCAGAAAGTAAAAAATATCTTTTTTTTGTTTCAAAATTTGCCTTTTTTGTTTATAATGCAAAAAAAAAGAACTCAGCAGATCTTCACTCCTCCCCTCTTTCTCAATATAAACCACAGGTTTTTTTTTTTTTGGTTTTTGTTTGCTTTTTTTATCTGGCCCTGCTCCCCTCCCACCATTCTCACTTGGCAGGAAAGATGTGCCCCCTTCTCCTGCAGCCTCCTGGGATAACCTCACCACATATTCTAGAAGGCTGCAAAATAGGGATATACAGCAGCCATGGGCAGAGCTGGTACACACCATTGTGGGCCAGCCACCTGAACCTAAAAGAGGCAGCTGACTCACAATGACTAAGAAGGACCAAGCTGGCCGCATGGCACCCGGGCTGTAAAATCTGAACAGCACAGTGGGGCCACACTAGATTCACTAGGCAGATGGATATGTGAATTGAATACAAGCCATCATACAGGGGCGGACTGACAACTCATGGGGCCCCCGGGCAATAGGAGAAGATTATGGGGCCCCCGGGCAATAGGAGATTATGGGGCCCCCAGGCAATAGGAGATTATGGGGCCCCCAGGCAATAGATTATGGGGCCACACAGTATACACATACACACACATACAGTATACACAGACAGACACACAATAAACACACACAGACTACACATACACACACTGAAAAGATACCGGAGAGGCGAGGCAGCTATAATCTTGAGATTTAAAAAAAACATATTTTTACATACTTTCCCTGGTTTTACTGAGACTGGCAACCCTGATGGGGCCCCTTAGTGGCATGGGGCCCTCGGGCAGTGCTCAAGTGCCCGAATGGTCAGTCCGCCCCGCCATCATAACAGGTAAGCTGGGTAAAAGAAAACTGAAGGAGTGAAGTCCCTTTTAAGTGTATTTAAACCCAAGAACAAAAATTGTATTGCAGCTTACCAGTATTTATATGTGGTGACAGCATTCGTTTTTTTTTACATTTCTTCCTTTATTTTCCCCCAGTGATACTATCAGAAAACACTTCTCATCCTAGGATGACAACTTTCACTCCCTGAACACACTGGAGGAACAGTGTTATCACCCTAGGCAAGCCTTTCTCAACCTTTTTAACATGGGGGAACCCTTGAAATAACTTTCCAGTTTCAGGGAACCCCTAATAATAATTACTATATCTAGAGCACCCTGTACATTAGTGTGATGATCAGTGGGAAGAATGCTCCTTATATTTGTGATCATTGGGAAAATCTCCCTCTTACAGTTGGCTAAAATCATTGGTTTCTATGGGAACTTTTTGAGAGGCAGAAATTGCTCAAGGAACCCTTAACAACCTCTGGGGGAACCCTAGTTGAGAATGGAATGCTCCTCTGATTTAGACTACAAACATTTCCCATTTTTTCTATTTCATAGGGAGCAGGATTAAAAAAATAAATAAATAAATAACAGAAAATAAAAGTACCCTAAAACAAAAAAACAAATCCAACCACCATATCTAAGGGCCCGTAAGGGCCAGTAAGCTGCAATATATTAGGTTTTTGTTCTTGGATTTAGATTTTTGTTTACAGAAATGGGTTTATATATACTTAAAACCAACTTAACATCAAAGAATTGATTTCGTTCTGTCGCCCCTCCTTGAATAGTATTGTCATTTCACTAACCAATTTTACTTTACTGAAGTTGAACACTGGTCAGCACTTTGTCACTGATGTTATACATGGATATAACTTTTATATATTAAAATATTTGTTTTATTTACAGGACAATTTCTGCTAAAACCCACCACCAGGCCGTGAACTTCAATATATTTGAAGGTATGGTCTGCCACGGAGTACCTCTGGTGACTATCGCCGGCGGCAGGGTAGTGTACGAGAATGGTACCTTGCACGCCGTCCCAGGCCATGGCAAATATATTCCACGCAAACCGTTTTCTGACTATGTCTACAGCCGTGTCTTACAAAGAGATGATGTAAGTCAGCAGAAAATGATGTATTTTACTCTGCAAGTTGCTTTTATATCCAGCTAAAGAAAACTTAAGTTACTAATCAGGTCCAGGGATATTCCATTACCATTAGGAGTCTTTAAATCCACTACAATAATGTGGCTGTTACAATTTGTCCAAAGTGCAGCTATAAATCTGAATACGAATATGACTTGCCAAAAAAGATCTTAAATATCCCAAAAAAATGAGCTATTAATCTTAGCTCCACCTACTATGCAACAAAATTTATTCTGACAGCACAATATTTTTCACGGGCTGACACCAGCACCAGGTATTCTAGATTATGGGATATGAAAGGAGAATCGGGTAGAGTTGGCGCTATACCTTTAAATTTGCTATAGATTATTGGATGCCTCCGATGTCCATTAGTTTGCCAGGCAATAGAGTTTTAGCATTCTATATATTTTTTCAGACTTTCTATGGGGGAGGGGGGGGGGGTTCTTCCAATCTCACTGAAATAGGAATATATTGCCTAGGCAGGAGAGACATGGTTAGTTTATTATTAGTCTATTATTCTATTATCCTTAGTCTATTATTCTTTTTGCAGTTGTCCATATATTGCAGTGATAACCTTACCACCATCCTTTTTCTCTTTCTTCACTATCTTGGGTTCCAAATTCTATCCAATGACTTCATTTCCTCCTTCTTTCCTCATTCTCTGAGCCTACACCTTCTCTTTTTCTCCTCTCCTCCTTCTCCTTCTTTTCTTCATCTCCTTCTTTCCTCCTTCTTTCCTCCATCTCCTTTCTCCTTCTCCTTTCCTCTCCTAAGTCCCCCTTCCTCCATCTCCTCCTGCTCTTTTCCTCCTTATCCTTCTCCTTTCTCCCTTATTCTTCTCCTTTCCTCCTCATCCTTTTCCTTCCCCCCCATTCGCCTTTCCTCCTTCTCCCTGTTCTCCCCTGCTCCTTTTCCGCCTTCTCCTCTGCTTCATCTCCTTTCCCTTTTTCCCTTCTCTCCTTTGTCTCTTTTCCTCCTCCTCATCTCCTCCTTCTGATTTTCCTACTCCTTCTCCTGCTTATTTCCTTTCCTTTCCTTTCCTTTCTTTCTAAGTACTTCCTTCTTCTTTCCTTCCTTTTCTTATCAGCCCCTAGCTTCCTTCTCCCTCCCTTCCATCTCCTTTCTTTACTTCTTCTTTCCTTTCTTTCTCTTTCCTTTCCTACTTCTTTCTTTCCCTCCCTTCCATCCCTTGGATGTCAATTTGTCAATTTATGCTTCTATCCTTCTCTTAACCATCGTGGGTAGCAATTTCTATCCATTTCCTTCCTTCCTTCCTTCCTTCCTTCCTTCCTTCCTTCCTTCCTTCCTTCCTTCCTTCCTTCCTTCTTTCCTTCCTTCCTTTCTTCCTTCCTGGTCTTGGATGTCAATTTTTACGTCTATCCTTCCCTTAACCCTTGTGGGTAGCAATTTATATCCATTTCCTTCCTTCCTCCCTTCCTTCCTTCCTTCCTTCCTTTCTTCCTGGTCTTGGATGTCAATTTGTACGTCTATCCTTCCCTTAACCCTTGTGGGTAGCAATTTCTATCCATTTCCTTCCTTCCTTCCTTCCTTCCTTCCTTCCTTCCTTCCTTCCTTTCTGGTCTTTGATGTCAAATCTTACTTCTTACCTTCCCTTAACCGTCATGGATAGAAATTTCTATCCATTTTCTTCCTTCCTTGGTGAATATTTGTAATTATTGTCCTCTTTTAGAATACAGTTAGTACACACATTGTATACAGTCATACATGATATGTAAGGGCAGTAAACCATCCGTTATCTCACAGAAATGGAAAGGGACCACTGGATGGGTGCCATTATTTTTTTTCTTTGCTTATTTATTTTGAAATAAAAATAGATGTAAAGAAATGGTGGCGCTGAACTCATGGAGCAGATTTTCATGAATGTCCTCATCTGTGTTTGTGACTGCAGAGAAAGGCGGCGTGTGTAGCAATTTGTATAATGAAAGAGAGAGAATTCTCATCTCATCACATCATTAATGACAATATGTTTGTACAGGTATGTCAGCCACTTCCCGTACAAAGACAGCCTTATAAAGGAGAGGTCATCCAACTGAAGTGAATACGGATCCATCAACAGCAGGTAATATTACCTCTGGACCTGCAGATATCCATTAAATGCTGCACAGACAGGAGGGGAATGGTAAGGAGTTGAGAAGTTATTAAAGTGCATGTCAAGATGAAATCTTGTTTCTAGTTTTTGATTATGTGGGGAAGGATCACCAGACCAGGACACAAAAAGTATAAATCTGACGGGAACTCTAGCCTTCCCCTAATTTACTAAGGAAAAGCATTATTTCTATTTTCTGAAATTGTCCCCCCATGTCTTGTCTGGTAAAACATTAGAAGCGAACAGGAAGTAAGAGGAAATCTCTTGGAGCCTCAGATAGCATTATAAACTTGACAAGGATTCTTATCCTCCCCAACTTTATCCAAAATGAAGAAAAAATTTACTCTGAACAAACGCTTTAACAGTAATCATCTGTCTGATTGAATTTATACATGACAGATCTGTCAAGGAGAGGGATTAGAACCCCTGTCCGTTTTTTAATTGCTGTCTGTGCCCCCATTAGATAGATTTACCCTCTCTATTTTTCCTGTTTACTGTTATCATCAAGAGTTAACGTGAAAGAAAAATCACACATTTTGGGTTGCCACCAGAAAAATAGTAAAGGTTAAATCACTGAAATGTCTCCAAATTGTTGACCTCCCTTAGTGATAGATAGCAAGGCACCTTGGTTCTAGCCCTGGCATTATATAACTGCTTGGATTACTGTGACCTGCCATTGTCTTGTATAGGAGTAGAATTTTCCATGGTACACCTAAGGTAGGGGTCTCAAATTGGCGGCCTACTAGCTGTTGCAAAATTACAAGTCCCATGAGGCATTGCAAGGCTGACATTTACAAGTGTAGCAAAGTCCCGAGCCTCCTAGACCTAATGGTGACCTCCAGAGTTAGGGACAGCTGACATCCTTCTATGTAGAGTGGATTACAAGGCACGTTGGGTGTAATGCAAGGTGAATTGATGGGCTCCAGACACTTCTTGAATGCAAGAGATTTATTGTCTCTTAAACAGAACCATGGGAGAGAGGGTTGGGACCAGGACACTTTTAAGTAGTTGTAATGTTAATTCCCAGACTCTGAGACTTCTATAGGTAGACAGCCATGCAGGCAATGGTATCCAGCCAGACACCACATCTGTATGAGTAGGAACGCTGTCTCCTATGGCACCAGTCTTGTAACAGTTTCTAACAAAGGTTGCAAGGAACTCTTTTACTTCTTCTATAATGTCCTATTGTAGAACTTCACTCCACTGAGCTCTCAGTCTTTCCCTAGACTCCCTGATCCACTGCCACTGGATCCCATGAGCTCTTCCAATCTTCTTACCCAGTATCTTCCTCAATCGTCACCCCTGCTTCCCCAATAAGTCCCTGGCTTGGCACTCACAGATACTCCTCAAGCCTTACCCTTGCTGACACGTTAGATCCCTGGCTTGGCACTCCACAACTCTCACCTCTGCTGTCCCGCTGGGTCTCTGACTTGGCACTTGCTGATGCTTTTCCACTTCTTCACCATCCCTGCTGGCGAGAAGTCTGCTCTGGTACTGGCCTCAGCTTACTCACAATGGTCTCCAGTAACAAGGTGAATGGTCCCTTAGTGGCGACAGCTACCCCTCTACTTCTGACCACGATTGGTTCCCCGCCGGTGGAACCGTTACTTCTGGTTGGACTACAAGACCGCAGTCCCAACACTGCACTACTTCTGAATAGTCTCTCAGATAGCCTGGCAACCAAATGTCCCCAGGATAGGCCTTAGATCTCTGGCCTAGCAGCCCAGAGCAATATGACACATGTCCACCCAGGCAGGTGTCCAGATCGCACAGAAACCGAATCACCTGACTCCACCCAAATAAATAGGTTCTCCCAGCAGGCCAAGGGACCCAAGAAAATCCTTGCCCATTGGCTGAGACACCCTATTCCTTCCTAAGCTGTCCTTGCAATGCCCTGACCTTCTAATGTCACCAGATACTTGGCCATCTAGTGACACAAGAGAGAAGTGCAGCAATTCCAGAATTAGGGTGAAATCAATTGACCTCCTAGCAACTGGCTAAAGCAACTATCACTTGGTAAATACATTTAATAGCAACCCTGCCTAAACATCAAAGGCATGATGGGACTTGTAGTTTCGCAAAAGCTGGAGGGCCGCCAGTTTGAGACCCCTGACCTAACTTTAATATAGAACTACTGTAAACCTATCAAAGCAAAAAATTAGGCTGCACTCCATGGAAATCTCACTGGTATCTCTATCATTAAAGCAGAACTTCAGTCATTTTTACAACTTTCCATCTATTAAATCTTCTGCCCCTGTTATTTTAAAGTGATTGTAATGCCGCGTACACATGATTGGACTATCCGGCAGACTTGGTCCAGTGGACCAGAGTCTGCCGGACAATCCGCCCATCGCCCCCCCACCCACAGACCCCGACAACCAACGGCCAGGGTTGTCGGGAAGAGGCCCTTGTCCTCATCAACATGGGGACAAGGTGCTTTGGGGTGGGGGGCACGCAGCCTGGTACGGCTCAGGAGGGGGGGAGGTGCTCGCTCGTCCCCACCCCCTTTCCTGACCGGCCGGGATGCGTGCTCGGATAAGGGTCTGCTGTGGACTTTGGGGGGGACCCCACACCGTTTTTTTCCCCTTTAAATCCATACCAGGTAACAGGGACAGCGAGGTGTCAATTTCGCCGATGGAGGCGGCGACATTGACTTCCTTCACTAGTCCAGTCTACCTGGAGCCACGTTCAAAATGAACGGACTTTTCACCGTGTGTGGGCAAGTTCGTTCATTTCAAAAGTCCGACGGACTCCCGCCATAGTCTGGCGGATTGTCCGCCGGACCGAGTCTGCCAGAAAAGTCCGGGTGTGTGTGTGCGTGTGTAGGCAGGTTTGCTCGTTCAGAAAGTCTGGCGGACCTCCTCTGCAAAGCCCAGCGGTTTGTCCACTGGACTAAGTCCGCCCGATAGTCTGATCATGTGTACGCAGCATTAGCGTTAATTTTTTTTTTTAAATAACAAACATATCATGCTTACCTCCACTGTGCAGATCGTTTTGCATGAAGTAGCCCCAAACCTGCTCTTCTGGGGTCCCTCAGTGGCTCTCATGGCTCCTCCCCACATCAGATAACCCCCTGGGAGAAGCGATCTCCTGGGGGGTTACCTTGCGGGTACGTTCCCGAGTCCAGCATTTGGCATCCATAGAGACCGGATGCAGGAGTCGCCCCCCCCCCCGGCGCCTACATCATTGGATTTCATTGACAGCAGTGGGAGCCAATGGCTCATTTTACTAAAATGATTGCATTTCCATGTTCTGTGTACTGTGGGAAACCAGATATAACGAATGCAGAGTCCTGGGTTTAGGAACACTTTAAAGGGGTTGTAAAGGTTCATGTTTTTTTTCACCTTCTTCACCTTCTTTCACCTTCTTCACCTACATCCTATGGCAATGACGCCCCCCCCAGCCCCCCCTTACCTGAGCCCGTTCACCTGCTGTGCGCGTCCCCTGGTGTCCTCTTCTCCACGGAGTCTGGCCGTTGATTGGATAGATAGGATAGATTGATAGCAGTGCAGCCATTGGCTCACACTACTTTCAATCACATCCAATGACGTGGTCACCGGGAGGGGGGACCGAGTCATACGCTCTTTGTCTATGGACACAGCGTGTATGACAGGGAGCGCGCCCCCTTTAGGGGGTTAGCTATTGCGTGGAGGAGCCAAGATAGCCGCAGGGGACCCCAGAACAGGAGGATCGGGGGCACTCGAACTGCACAGTGGAAGTAAGTATAACATGTTTGTTATTTTTAATTTTTTTTTAAAACAAACCCATACATCCCCTTTAAGCCAAATTCAAGTGTCTGTATATACAAGCTTTATGATCTGCTGGGTAAACTATTTCACTTTTACATTATTTATTTTATTGACAGATCAATGCGTTCACAAATTGGAGAAGACCAAGGTCGGGACTATTAGAAAATTATATGTCTATTTTTTCTATGGTATTTCTATAATGTCTGCAGTGTAGTACATTGTACAACTCCCTATGCTGAGCTTGCAGCATCAATGTTGTAAAGCCAAGAAACAGTTTATGCTGATTAATACTATATATCAACCACCTGCAAAACTGAGCTACCATCAAGAGAAGTGTCCAACGAAAACTTTTTCCACTTTTTTTTTATGTACATGGATTAGAACCTTTGGCTGGCCATACACTATACAATTTTCTTGTTCAACTTTCCTTTATATTTACCAAAACCATATAATATGAGGTCAAACCTAAACCCTTTCAATTTGTTTGCAACCAGGTAGGCCCTTGCACTACATAGTTGAAGGTAAATCTAAAGGAAATTGAATAAGAAAATTGTATAGTGTCTGGCCAGCCTAAAGCCTTGTACACACTGCATGATTGTTGGCAGGGGATTGTCTGTTGACAGACCGTTGGCCTAAAATCTTACCGCTAGTATGCTCCTTTTGACAATTGTTGTCCAACTTTCGACCAACAAATGTTGGGTGACAGGCTAGTAAATTTTCGGCGGACAACGGTTTGAGGTCAGGTTTTCATATGGTCAGTACACAAATCCATCAAACAAAAGTACAAACACGCATGCTCGGAATCAATGCTTACCAAACACGAAATTAGCAGAAGGGAACCCAAAGGGTGGCGCTCAAGAGCTTAAATTCCTCGTAGTACGTTACTACGTTCGTGTTTGTGGCACAACAATTGTGCACTGTTAGTATGCAAGACAAGATCCTGGCACACACCCTTTTGACAAAAATCAGACGCTCGGTTGGCCAACATTAGTACCGTGTGTACGAGGCTTTCAGGTTTTACTGCTGTCCTGCCAGCAACACTTTACCTGAGAGAAAGTAACAAGAGCTCTCAAAGAGCAACACTAATAGAAAAAAAATCTTTTCTTTTGTAGAATAGAAGAAGGCTAGAATTCACGTTTTTTATTTTTGTTTGCTGTCAGAGTCGCTGTTTCATATTGACAAAACTGTTATTAGCAGGATAGGAAGAAAGTAGAAGTAAAAACCAGACAAGGTTTCTAATCCTTCCCCATTCTATCCAAAACTAGGATGAAACTTTGTGGTTTGACACTCTAAAACATATCTTTTATTGATACAAAATACATATACAGTACATACATACAGTTTTGGTCATAAGTTTACATACCCTGGCAGAATTTATGATTTCTTGGCCATTTTTCAGAGAATATGAATGATAACACAAAAACTTTTCTTTCACTCTTGGTTAGTGTTTGGCTGAAGCCATTTATTATCAATCAACTGTGTTTACTCTTTTTAAATCATAATCACAACAGAAATTACCCAAATGACCCTGATCAAAAGTTTACATACCCCAGTTCTTAATACCATTTATTGCCCCCTTTAACATCAATGACAGCTTGAAGTCTTTTGTGGTATTTGTGGATGAGGCTTTTTATCTTCTCAGATGGTAAAGCTGCCCATTCCTCTTGGCAAAAAGCCTCCAGTTCCTGTAAACTCGTGGGCTGTCTTCCATGAACTACACGTTTGAGATCTTCCCAGAGTGGCTCAATGATATTGAGGTCAGGAGACTGAGATGGCCACTCCAGAACCTTCACTTTATTCTTCTGTAGCCAATGAAAGGTCTTGTGTTTTGGATCATTGTCATGTTGGAATGTCCAAGTATGTCCCAAGCGCAGCTTCCTGGCTGATGAATGCAAATGTTCCTCCAGATATTTTTGATAACATACTGCATTCATCTTGCCATCAGTTTTGACCAAATTTCCTGTGCCTTTGTAGCTCATACATCCCCAAAACAACAGTGATCCACCTCCGTGTTTCACAGTAGAAATGGTGTACCTTTCATCATAGGCCTCGTTGACTCCTCTCCAAATGTAGTGTTTATGGTTGTGGCCAAAAAGCTAAATTTTGGTCTCATCACTCCAAATGCTGTTTGGCATATTGTAAATGGGATACTTTGTGGCATTTGCTTACTAATGGCTTTCATCTGGCGACTAGACCATGCAGCACATCTTTTTTCAAGTGCCTCCTTATTGTGCATCTTGAAACAGCCACACCACATGTTTTCAGAGAGTCCTGTATTTCACCTGAAGTTATTTGTGGGTTTTTCTTTGCATCCCGAACAATTCTCCTGGCAGTTGTGGCTGAAATTTTATTAGGTCTACCTGACCGTGGTTTGGTTTCAACAGAACCGCTCATTTTACACTTCTTGATTAGAGTTTGAACACTGCTGATTGGCATTCTCAATTCCTTTGATATCTTTTTATATCCCTTTCCTGTTTTATACAGTTCAACTACCTTTTCCCGAAGATCCTTTGACAATTCTTTTGCTTTCCCCATGACTCAGAATCCAGAAACTTCAATGCAGCACTGGATGAAAGATGCAAGGGTCTGTCAGGAGTCCAGAAACTCATTGACCTTTTATACACACACTAATTACAAGCAAACAGATCACAGGTGAGGATGGTTACCTTTAATAGCCATTCAAACCCCTTTGTGTCAACTTGGGTGCATGTTATCAGGCCAAAATCACCAGGGTATGTAAACGTTTGATCAGGGTAATTTGGGTAGTTTCTTTTCCCATTACAATTTAAAAAGAGCAAACACAGTTGATTGATAATAAATGGCTTCAGCCAAACACTAACCAAGAGTGAAATAAATGTTATCATTCATATTCTCTGAAAAATGGCCAAGAAATCATAAATTCTGCCAGGATATGTAAACTTATGAGCACAACGGTAGATCTTTTTAAAAGGATGCATAAGGCATTTGTGTGTGGGCTATGCATGGGATTGCACAAAACCCCCGCCACCCCCCAAATAGAATACAGCAAGGAGTAAAAAAAAAACACCAGACAATAATTACATTTTAACGGCCGATAAATTAATTAATGCCTTTTCATTGCTAGGACATTTTTTTAGTTATCATCGTTGTGACAGTTTGACTAACAATTACTTTGCAGACGACACTGTACCAAAATGATTTTAGAATTTTTTCTGACAAAGTTTTATTTTGGTGGTATTTAATAATTGCTGTTTTATTTTTGTATAATATAAAGGAAAAAAGGTCAAAAATTTAGAAAATAACGATTCCCTTTTCTATTACAAGACATATCAAATACAAATGCCAGGAGAATATGAAAATTCTCCTCTTCTGGGGTCCCTCAGTGACACTCCTGGCTCCTCCTCTTCTCAAGTGCCCCCTTGGAGAGCCGCTTTCCCTGGCGGCACTCTTGCGGGCATTCTCCTGTGTCCAGCTGCTGTGTCCATTTACCAAATCGTCCCGTTGAAGCTGTGTGAAGTGGTTCAATTTCAGTAGACATGGCGGGGACCAGTTATCTCATGCAGAACAAGAGTACATTAATCACACATCTGCAAAGTGGATTTTAACAATATAACCAATGTTTTAATGCGCAGAGCTTATAAAAGCAAGCTAATTCTTTGTGTCTAATTTTATGTTAATGTTCTCTTTCATTTTATAACACCAATAAACACTATAATGTATTAAAGAGTATAAAAATTAAATATGTTTTAGTTTTACAATTGTATGACTCCTTTTCTTATTTAATAATCTTTGAGCGTTGTGCAGAATTGTAGAGCAATAAAACTTTGGATTTTCCATGTAAATTGCAGAAAACCTATGGGCATAGTAAAGCCTAGTTTATACTGGCAATTGTGGGGGTAAGGTGTGTAAAACCATTCTCCCTTAACCACTTCAATACCGGGCACTTAAACACCTTCCTGCCCAGACCAATTTTAAGCTTTCAGCGCTGTCTCACTTTGAATGACAATTGCTATACTGTACCCAAATGAAATTTTTATCATTTTTTTCCCACAAATAGAGCTTTCTTTTAGTGGTATTTGATCACCTCTGCGGTTTTTATTTTTTGCTAAACAAATAAAAAAATACCGAAAATTTTGAGAAAAAAATATGTTTTTTTTTGTTTCAGTTTCAAAACTTTGTAAATAAGTAAATTTTCTCCTTCACTGATGGGCACTGATGGGGATACACTGATGGGCAATGATAAGGCGGCACTGATGGGCACCGAAGAGGTGGCACCAATGAAGTGGCACTGATGAGGTGGCACTGATGGGCACTGATAGGCGGCACTGATGGGTGGCACTGATGGGCGACACGGATGGGCACTGATAGGTGGCACAAATTGGCACTGATAGCTGGCATGGATGGGCATGGATAGGTGGCACAGGTGGGCATGGGTAGTCGGCACAGGTGGGCATGGGTAGGCGGCACAGGTGGGCATGGGTAGGCGGCACAGGTGGGCATGGATGGGCACTGATAGGTGGCATGGATGGGCACTGATAGGCGGCACGGATGGGAACTGATAGGCAGCATTGTATTATAATATACTGTACTAATGGATGCCAACCAGTGCCAAACAATAATGTATGCCCATTGTGGGCACTGTTTGGCATCCATTATGGGCACTGATTGGCATCCATTGTGGCGCTGACTGGAATCCCTGGTGGTCTAGGATGGCATACCTTATCCTGGGCATCCCTGGTGGTCTGGTGGCGTCCCTGGTGGTCCAGTGTGGGCATCCTCGGAGGGGCTGTGCTGATAATCGATCAGCACAGGCCCCCCCTGTCAGAGGAGCAGCCGATCGGCTCTCCTCTACTTGCGTCTGACAGACGCGAGTGAGGAAAAGCCGATCACCGGCTCTTCCTATTTACACTGTGATCAGCCGTGATTGGACACGGCTGATCACGTGGTAAAGAGTCTGCGTCGGAGACACTTTACCGAGATCATAGTTGCAGGGTGTCAGACTGACACCCCGCAACAACGATCGCCGAGATGCGCGCCCCCGGGTGCGCGCAGCGGCTCATAATCCTGAGGACGTCATATGACGGCCGATCAGGATTATTAAACCACTTTGCCACCGTCAATTTGTAATAGGGCGGGCGGCAAGTGGTTAACCTCTTAAAGTTCTTACCTCCTTCATGACCAGGGCATTTTTTATCTATTCAGCAATGTGTTACTTTAACTGGCAATTGCTCGGTCATGCAGCCCTGTACGCTAATTAAATTTATATATTTTTTTCACACAAATACAGATTTCTCTTGATTGTATTTTTTTTTTGTTATATAAAAAATACCGAACATTTGGGGAAAAAACACTTTTTTGTATTTCTTTTATAAAACTTTACAAACAAATAATTGTTCTTCATAGATTTAGGCCAAAATGTATTCTGCTACATTTCTTTGGTAAAATAATAACTCCAATCATTGTATAGTATTTAGTTTGTGTACAAATTAAAGAATCTACAAACTATGGTATATATATATTTGAAAATGTCATTTCTTGTGCCCCCAAAATTCCAGGACAGTACAAATACCCCCTCCCCCAAATGGCCCCTTTTTGGAAAGCAGACAGTCCAAGGTATTTAGTAAGAAGCATAGTGAGTTTTTTGAAGTTGTAACTTTTTTTTTTTATTACATACTGTCACCAGTGCAGCACAGCATTATCATATGATTGGTGTAGTAGTGATCAGGGATACTGATGACTGGATGACAGTATGTAAAGCAAAAACATTTTTTTTTTCAATTTTTTAAACTTTTTTTCTTTTTCTAAGATTCTTTTTCCTTTTTTTTAAGATTTTTTATTTTACACAAACTAATCAGTTATATTTCTAATCACTGTTATAAGCAATAGTTTTAACTTTCATGAATGGCTTTTGTTCATGACAGCTTGCTTACTATTGTGATTACAGCATCACGGTGGACGGTTTTATTTACATGTAATCAAGTGATCATTATGATTGGTCATAGCGATCACGCGATACCCTGGCTGCTGACAGTGATCCATCACGGGATCATACCGCTGCGCTCCCCAGTGTGCATGTGTGCCGCAACGTACCAGTACATGCCTGCCGCCTGCATAAAGTAAATGTACTATGGGTGGGCAGCAAGTGGTTAAAGTAAGACTAAAGGCAAAATCTTTTTTCATTTTGGATAGAGTAACCAAAAGAAATAAACCCGCTAGGTGTTTTTTTTTTTTTTTTGCAGTTTTTGTCCCATTTCCCTTCATTTCCTGTCCCATAGCCAAAACAGGAAGTGAGAGTTAATAAAAGGGGTGCAAACTGCAGCAAAAACCTGAGCAGGGTATAATAGTTGTACATATTTGTGGAGGGGATTCATCATCTGAATGATGCTGCTTTAAAATACTTATTAGATGGGTGCAAAGGTTTTATTTGAATTAGCAGTACAAAACTGGCAGGTCTTCTAATTTCTCTCTCCTCTTTAAGTTATACCTTAAAGTGGTTGTAAAGGCAGAGGTTTTTTTTTAACTTCATGCACTCTGTGCAACTTAAGAACTCCCCCCCCCCACCCCTTTATACTCACCTGATGCGGATCTCGATCCAGCAATGTGCAGGAGAGCCGAGGCTTTCTCACATCTCATTGGCTTCAGCTGCTCTCAGTCACAGCTAGGGAGGGGGGGATCGGGAGGTGGGAACAAACCACGCTCTGTGTGTCTCTGGAGAGAGCCTGCAAGAGTTCCCCATAGCAAGCAGGTTGTTATGATAGCCACTTAGCAGGGAGAGGGGCCAGGAGTGCCAGCAGGGGACCCCCGAAGCGGAGGATCAGGGCTGCTCTTTGCAAAACCTCTGCAGAGCGCAGTGCAGATAAGTATAACATAGTTACATATTCCCTGAATCATCAATACTTGTAAATATTGGTATCCAGTTATATTATGTACATTTAGGAAAGAATCCAGGCCTTTTTTAAAGCAATCTACTGAGCTGGCCAGAACCAATTTGTGAGGGAGTTCACAGCTCTTACTGTGAAGAAACCTTTCCGTATTTGGAGATGAAATCTCTTTTCTTTCAGACATAAAGAGTGCCCCCTTGTCCTCTGTGATGACCTTAAGTGAATAACCTAACAACAAGTTCACTATATGGATCACTTATGAAATTTGTAAATGTTTAATCATATCCCACCTTAATCTCTTCTTCTCAAGAGTGAATAAATTCAGTTCCTCTAATATTTCCTCATAGCTGAGTTCCTCCATGCCTCTTATCAGTTTGGTTGCCCTTCTCTGCACTTTCTCCAGTTCCCCGATATCCTTTTTGAGAACCAGTGCCCAAAACTGAACTGCATATTCCAGATGAGGTCTTACTAATGATTTGAACAGGGGCAAAATGATATCTCTCTGTAGAGTCCATACCTCTCCTAATACAAGAAAGGACTTTGCTTGCTTTATAAACTGCAGCTTGGCATTGCATGCTATTATTGAGCTTGTGATCTACCAGAACACCAGATCCTTCTCCACCATTGATTCCCCCAGTTGTATTCCAACTAGTATGTATGATACATGTCTATTCTTAGCCCCCAAGTGCATAACTTTACATTTATCAACATTAAACTTAATTTGTCACATAGTTGCCCGATTAAATAGTGCATTGAGTTTGTGCACAAACAAGGTCCATAAAAACATGGATGAGCAAGTTTGGGGTTGAAGAACTTGACTGGCCTGCACAGAGTCCCGACCTCAACCTAATAGAACACCTTTAGGATGAATTGAAAGGGAGATAGCGACCAGGCCTACTCATTCAACATCACTGCCTGACCTCACAAATGCGCTTCTGGAAAGCATGGTCAAGTATTCCCATAGACACGCTTCTAAACCTTGTGGACAGCCTTTCCAGAAGAGTTAGAGTTGTTATAGCTGCAAAGGGTGGGCCAACTCAATATTGAACCCTACGGACTAAGAGTGGGATGCCATTAGAGTTCATGTGTGTATACTTTTGGTAATATAGTGTGTATTGTGTACAATTAAAAACTAAAAAGAAAAATATGATTTTAAAAACATTAAACATTCCATTTTTGTATACATCCTGAATAAAAATAGAATAGTCTAGTTCCTCTTTATGTAGTTCTTGAATGAGTGTGTGCTTGGTTTTACAATAGAGGAAGTGTAGATGAGTGTGTCACTACTTGTGTGGGTGTAAAAACTTCCATTAGTAGCACAGAAACCCTTAAACACAGTCACTATCCAAGTTATATGTCACATCGCACAGGATTTGTAAAAATAAATATATACAGTGCCTTGAAAAAGTATTCATACCCCATACAAAGTATCAATTCAGGGGGGCTGAATACAAATGCACACCACAATTTTCAGATTTTTCTTTTTGTAAAAAAATTTGAAAACCATTTATAGTTTTCCTTCCACTTCACAATTAGGTGCCACTTTGTGTTGGTCTATCACATAAAATCCCAATAAAATACATTTATGTTTTTGGTTGTAACATGACAAAATGTGGAAAATTTCAAGGGGTATGAATACTTTTTCAAGGCACTGTAGTTAAATAGTCCTAAAGTGGTATTAAACCCATAAAAAGAAATGCATTATACAGCAGCTTACCAATCCTTAGAGTGGAGTTCGCCCCCAGCAAAAATTGCACGTACTGTAGCTGCTGACTTTTATTATTAGGACACTTACCTGCCCTGGAATCCAGCGATGTCAGCACCCCCCCAGCTGATGTTTCCATCGGCTCTCAGGTGCTCATCGCCATTGCTTGTAAGGGAAGCTTCCACTTTTGGGTGGAACTCCGGTTTAAATGTGGTGACTGCATTCGTTTTATTTTCTTTAGGCTTTTTTTTCCTTTTTTTCACCTTGTGATTCAACCAGTAAGTCTATTATTTTTGAACTTCCTTTACCAGAACAAGCCCTCCTTCAAATATATCAGTTACGAGTATTGAGACAAACCATTTACCGCTGACAGGGATGCTTACAATGATCTTCTTTTACTTATTTATCTTTATCCCAAAAGGAGAAAAACTGTTGCTGTAACTGCTTATAAAGTGTTTGTTGGAGTTCATATTTAATTTGTTAGTCAAGCCCATCAAAACCTGCTAGTGCATCTAACATCATTTTCTGCCTGGATTGACAATGCTGCTGTCCAAAGGTAGCTGCGTTGTCCCTCCATCCAGAGTGGAGACACCCTGAGAGAGGAAGTGTATTACTGGCTGGATCACCAGGTACAAATAAAGGGAGAAAGGGGAAAATAGATGCAGCACCCTGATGTTTAGGCAGGGTTGCTCCTAAATTTACCTGCCAGGTATAGTTGCCTTGGCCAATTGTTAGGGATCAATTGATTTCACCCTAACTCTGGAATTGCTACACTTTTCTCTTCTGTCATTAGGTGGCCAGGTGCTTAGTGACATTAGATAAGACAAGGGAATTTCAGGTACAGATTAGGAGTATATGGGTTATCTCAGCCAATGGGCAGGGGTTTTCTTGAATCCCTGGCCCTGCTGGGAGAGACTATATATTTGGGTGGAGTCAGGTGATCAGTGTTCTGTGCCACCTGGATGGCTGTCTGGGTGGAAGTGTATTTTGCTGCCCCAGGCTGCTAGGCCAGAGTCTGAGGCCTATCCCGGCACATATGGCTGCTAGGCTGTCTGAAGACCTATTCAAAAGCAAGAGAGCAGCTTAGGGTTGGGACTGCGGCTTGCAGTTCAACCAGAAGTGACGGTTCTGCCGACTGGAGGTAGAGGGTAAGCTGTCACCACTAAAGGACCAACCACCTTATTACCAGGGACCACAGTGAGTAGCTGAAGCAATACCAGAGCAGTATTCTCACCAACCAGGGACAGTGAAGAATCTGGAAACTTCAGCAGGTGTCAAGCCAGGGACCCAGCCAGCGGAGGTGGCGCTAGTGGAGGTGGCGCTTGCAGAGCAGCCTTGTGTGCCAAGCCAGGGACTGAGCAGGCCAGTGGGGGGACACTTGAGGAGTATCTTTGAGTGCCAAGCTAGGGACCCAGCAGGGAAGTGAGGGTGACGCTTGAGAAAGATACTCAGTAAGAAGGTTGGAAGAGCTTGGGAGATCCAGTGGCAGTGGATCAGCAAGTCTAGTGAGAGAGACTGGGACCTCAGTGGAGTGAAGATCTACAAGAAGTGATTGTAGAGGATTTACAGAAGTTTGTTACAACTTGTGTTAGAAACTGTTATAAGACTGTGCCATAGGAGACAGCGCTCCTACACATGCAGATGTGGTGTCTTGCTGGATGCCTTTCCCTGCATGGCTGTCTACCTGTAGAAGTCTCGGAGTCTGCTAATTAACATTGCGACTACTAAAGGGTGTCCTGGCCCTAAACCCTCTCTCCCACAGTTCTGTTCAAGAGAAAATGAATTTCTTTGCATTCAAGAAGAATCTACCTTGCATTACACCCACCATGCCTTGTAACACACTCTACATAGAAGGACGTCAGCTGTCCCCAACTCTGGGGGATCTCATTAGACCAAAGGGGACCCGGGACCTTGCTATATAGAGGAAAAAAGAAAACAAATGCAGCCATCACATTTGGGGATTGGTAAACTGCACCATATAACATTTTTGGTTTTGGGTTTAATAACACTTTATAGGAAAAGTTTCCTTCCAATGTGTGCAGTTATGACGAGTACCACCCTCTGGCATGTTGCTAGAGCGATGAAGCTCTATCCTGCTGCAGAGTTTTTAGGATGTCTAATGCCCTGTACACACGACCGGTTTTCCCGCTGGAATAAATGCTGAAGGTTTTTTTCCAACAGAGTTCCGACGGAATTCCGCTGAAACTGTCTTGCGTACACACAATCACACCAAAGTCCGATTGTAAAGAACGCGGTGACGTACAGCATGTACAACGGGACTAGAAAAAGGAAGTTCAATAGCCAGTAGCCAATAGCTTCCGTCTCGTACTTGCTTCAGAGCATGCGTTGTCTTTGGTCCATCGGAACAGCACAGAAACAAATGGTTTTCCCGGTAGGAATTGGTTCCGTCGGAAATATTTAGAATATGTTCTATTTCTAGGTCTGTCAGAATTTTCGAAAGCAAAAGTCCGATGAGGCATACACATGATCAGAATATATGATGAAAAGCTTCCGTCTGACTTTTTCTGTGCGACTTTCCGCTCGTGTCTACGCGGCATTACACTCTTTCAACATTTTACACTGAAACTGCTCTAATAGGAATAGTGAAACTCCGTAAGTGAAAGCCGTGTCCTGCAGCTGACATTTCCGGGTAATATAATAAACCAGCACAAGATCATCTACTTATAAGCAAAATAACAGTTTGACTTAAAAAGTCTTTTGTAAAACTGTAAAATAATTAAAAGCTGTATTTGCAAAGAAGCTACAATATACTTCTCAAGCTTCCCATGACGCTGAATTCCACTCACCTGCCTAGGTCTATGAAACTTCTAGAAGTGTCAATCACTTGTGCCCCCTGCCATGCTCAGAGGTTTCTCTGGCTGAACTTCATATGACTATGCTTTGAAAAGTATTCTTACACCTTGAAATTTTCCACATTTTGTCAAGTTACAACCAAAAACTTAAATGTATTTTATTGGGATTTTATGTGATAGACCAAGACAAAGTGGCACATAATTGTGAAGTGATAATGATAAACGGTTTTCCACATTTTTTACAAATAAATATCTGAAAAGTGTGGCGTGCATTTGTATTCAGCTCCCTTTACTCTGACACGCCTAACTAATATATAGTTGAACCAATTGCTTTTAGAAGTCACCTAATTAGTAAGTAGAGTCCACCTGTGTATAATTTAAGCTCAGTATAAACACAGCTGTTCTGTGAAGCCCTCAGAGGTTTGTTAGAGAACCTAGTGAACAAACAGCATCATGAAGGCACACACCAGACAGGTCAGAAATAAAGTTGTGGAGAAGTTTAAAGCAGGGTTAGGTTATACAAAAATATACCAAGCTTTGAACATCTCACAGAGCACTGTTCAATCCATCATCTGAAAATGGAAAGAGTATGGCACAACTGCAAACCTACCAAAACATGGGCGTCCACCTAAACTGACAGGCCAGGCAAGGAGAGCATTAATCAGAGAAGCGGCCAAGAGACCCTTGGTAACTCTGGAAGAGTTTCAGAGATCCACAGCTCAGGTGGAAGAATCTGTCCACAGGACAACTATTATGCTGTGTACTAGGGGTGCACCGAATGGGTTTTTTGGTGCCAAAACCGATACAAAAAATGAAAAATACACTAGGCAGAAAACCGATACCGAAACATATTTAAAAAAAAATATTTTTATACATGAGATGGTCAGAGACTGGAGACATGGTACAGGAGATGGTCAGAGACTGGGGACATGGTACAGGAGATGGTCAGTGACTGGGGTCATGGTACAGGAGATGGTCAGAGACTGGGGACATGGTACAGGAGATGGTCAGTGACTGGGGTCATGGTACAGGAGATGGTCAGAGACTGGGGACATGGTACAGGAGATGGTCAGAGACTGGGGACATGGTACAGGAGATGGTCAGAGACTGGGGACATGGCACAGGAGATGATAAGAGACTGGGGACATGGTACAGGAGATGGTCAGAGACAGGGGACATGGTACAGGAGATGATCAGAGACTGGGGACATGGTACAGGAGATGGTCAGACTGGGAACATGGTACAGGAGATGGTCAGAGACAGAGGACACGGTACAGGAAATGGTCAGAGACAGATGACATGGTACAGGAGATGGTCAGACTGGGGACATGGTACAGGAGATGGTCAGAGACAGAGGATATGGTACAGGAGATGGTCAGAGACAGAGGACGTGGTACAGGAGATGGTCAGAGACAGAGGATATGGTACAGGAGATGGTCAGAGACAGAGGACGTGGTACAGGAGATGGTCAGAGACAGAGGATATGGTACGGGAGATGGTCAGAGACTGGGGACATGGTACAGGAGATGGTCAGAGACTGGAGACATGGTACAGGAGATGGTCAGAGACAGAGGACGTGGTACAGGAGATGGTCAGAGACAGAGGACATGGTACAGGAAATGGTCAGAGACAGAGGACATGGTACAGGAGATGGTCAGACTGGGGACATGGTACAGGAGATGGTCAGAGACAGAGGATATGGTACAGGAGATGGTCAGAGACAGAGGACGTGGTACAGGAGATGGTCAGAGATAGAGGATATGGTACAGGAGATGGTCAGAGACAGAGGACGTGGTACAGGAGATGGTCAGAGACAGAGGATATGGTACGGGAGATGGTCAGAGACTGGGGACATGGTACAGGAGATGGTCAGTGACTGGGGTCATGGTACAGGAGATGGTCAGAGACTGGGGACATGGTACAGGAGATGGTCAGTGACTGGGGTCATGGTACAGGAGATGGTCAGAGACTGGGGACATGGTACAGGAGATGGTCAGAGACTGGGGACATGGTACAGGAGATGGTCAGAGACTGGGGACATGGCACAGGAGATGATAAGAGACTGGGGACATGGTACAGGAGATGGTCAGAGACAGGGGACATGGTACAGGAGATGATCAGAGACTGGGGACATGGTACAGGAGATGGTCAGACTGGGAACATGGTACAGGAGATGGTCAGAGACAGAGGACATGGTACAGGAAATGGTCAGAGACAGATGACATGGTACAGGAGATGGTCAGACTGGGGACATGGTACAGGAGATGGTCAGAGACAGAGGATATGGTACAGGAGATGGTCAGAGACAGAGGACGTGGTACAGGAGATGGTCAGAGACAGAGGATATGGTACAGGAGATGGTCAGAGACAGAGGACGTGGTACAGGAGATGGTCAGAGACAGAGGATATGGTACGGGAGATGGTCAGAGACTGGGGACATGGTACAGGAGATGGTCAGAGACTGGAGACATGGTACAGGAGATGGTCAGAGACAGAGGACGTGGTACAGGAGATGGTCAGAGACAGAGGACATGGTACAGGAAATGGTCAGAGACAGAGGACATGGTACAGGAGATGGTCGGACTGGGGACATGGTACAGGAGATGGTCAGAGACAGAGGATATGGTACAGGAGATGGTCAGAGACAGAGGACGTGGTACAGGAGATGGTCAGAGACAGAGGATATGGTACGGGAGATGGTCAGAGACTGGGGACATGGCACAGGAGATGGTCAGAGACTGGGGGCATGGTACAGGAGATGGTCAGACTGGAGAAATGGTACAGGAGATGGTCAGAGACTGTGGACATTGTACAGGAGATGGTCAGAGACAGAGGATATGGTACGGGAGATGGTCAGAGACTGGGGACATGGTACAGGAGATGGTCAGAGACTGGGCACATGGTACAGGAGATGGTCAGAGACTGGAGACATGGTACAGGAGATGGTCAGAGACAGAGGACGTGGTACAGGAGATGGTCAGAGACAGAGGATGTGATACAGGAGATGGTCAGAGACAGATGACGTGGTACAGGAGATGGTCAGAGACAGAGGATGTGGTACAGGAGATGGTCAGAGACAGAGGACGTGGTACAGGAGATGGTCAGAGACAGAGGATATAGTACAGGAGATGGTCAGAGACTGGGGACGTGGTACAGGAGATGGTCAGAGACAGAGGATGTGGTACAGGAGATGGTCAGAGACAGAGGACGTGGTACAGGAGATGGTCAGAGACAGAGGATGTGGTACAGGAGATGGTCAGAGACAGAGGATGTGGTACAGGAGATGGTCAGAGACTGCGGACGTGGTACAGGAGATGGTCAGAGACTGGGGACGTGGTACAGGAGATGGTCAGAGACAGAGGACGTGGTACAGGAGATGGTCAGAAACTGCACACATGATACAAGAGATCAATGCAGCCTCACCAGTGCCTGTCAGATGCAGCCAGCCAGTGTCCCCATTGCAGCCAGTGTGTACTCTATTGCAGCCAGTGTGTACTCTATTGCAGCCAGTGTGTACTCTATTGCAGCCAGTGTGTCCTTTATTGCAGCCAGTGTCCCCCATTGCAGCCAGTGTCCCCCATTGCAGCCAGTGTGCCCCATTGCAGCCAGTGTGTCCCATTGCAGCCAGTGTGCCCCATTGCAGCCAGTGTGTCCCATTGCAGCCAGTGTGCCCCACTGCAGCCAGAGTGTCCCATTGCAGCCAGAGTGTCCCATTGCAGTCAGCCTGTGAAGGGAAGAGAAAAGAGCCGCCTCCGCCGCCTGTTTGATCACAGCGCCGGGAACATCACAGCTTTCATTTCAATAGCTGTTCCCGGCCGAGCGCCATCACACACAGCCCCTCCCCCTTGTCCGGGCACTTTGATAGACAGATCACCCGTCCAATCCTGCGGGTGATCTGTCTATCAAAGTGCCCGGACAAGGGGGAGGGGCTGTGTGTGACGGTGCAGGGCCGGGAACACACAGCTATTGAAATGAAAGCTGTGATGTTCCCGGCGCTGTGATCAAACAGGCGGCAGAGGTGGCTCTCCTGCACTATAGGACACCCCCATGATGGGTGGCACCAGGGGCGGCGGCAGAGCCCCGCCCCCCACCCAGGGCACGCCCCATTTTCGGCTCCATTATCGGCCGTTTTTCTCTTTCGGCAAAGTGCCGAAAAGGGCATTTTCGGCTGATATGTTTCAGCGGCTGAATTTTTGATGCATCCCTATAACGTACACATGATCAGAATTTCGGCCAGCAAAAGACAGATGAGAGCTTTTCATCGGAAAATGCGACCGTGTGTAGGCTCCATCGGGAATTTAGCTTGCCGAATTCCCGCCAGCAAAAATTTGAGAGCATGTTCTCAATTTTCCCGACGGAAAAACGTTCTATCCGACATTCCGATCGTGTGTATACAATTTCCGATGCGCAAAAACTCACGCATGCTCAGATTCAACTACGAAATGAAAGCTATTGGCTACTGGCTATTGAACTTCCTTTTTCTAGTCCCGTCGTACGTGTTGTATGTCACTGTGTTCTTGACAGTTGGAATTTGGTGTGACCATGTGTAGGCAAGACAGCTTGAGAGGAATTCCGTCGAGAAAACCATCAGACCTTTTTCAGACCATAATTCCGATCGTGTGTACGCGGCATTAGCCGTGCACTCCACAAATCTGGTCTTTATGGAAGAAAGCCATTGTTGAAAGAAAGCCATAAGAATTCCCGTTTGCAGTTTTGAGGAAACAAAGTGGGGGAGATAGCAAACATGTGGAAGAAGGTGCTCTGGTCAGATGAGACCAAAATTGCATTTTTTGGCTTAACCACTTCAGGACCGCCGTATTGCCATTGTACGTCAGCACAATGGCACAGGCAGGCAGAATCACGTACATCTACGTGATTGCCTTCCAGCGGGTGGGGGGTCCCATCGGACCCCCTCCCGCTGGTTACGGCGGTCCGATTCGGTCCAGGAGCGCTCCGTGATGAGGGGATGGCCGTTCGTTTTCGGCCACCCCCTCTGGATCGCTCCTGGCCAATGAGAAGCTTCCTCCCCTGTGTATTGTTTACACAGGAAGGAGGAAGTGATGTCATTCTCCTCGGGGCGGTCTTTTTGACCGGACTACGAGGAGAAGAGTAAAAGTAAGTCTGCACGAACACTACACTGACATGTAGGTACACACAGGCACACAAACCCCCCCCGATCCCCCCCCCGATCGCCCCCCGATCCCCCCCCCGCCCCCCCTCCCCCCCCAGTCACAGTGTCACTGATTGCATTGATCATTTCTTTACTGATCAATGCATTCAGTGTCAGTTGTGACAGTAAAAACTGTCAGGACAGTTAGTGTTAGGTCCAGGGTAGCCCCCTATCACCCCCCAATAAAGATTTAACCCCCTGATTGCCCCTAGAGTTAACCCTTTCACCCCCTTTTGCCAGTGTCACTAAGCGATCATTTTTCTGATCGCTGCATGTGTCGCTAGTGTCGCTAGGTAGCTAGTTATTTTTTTAGGTTCACCGCCAGGTTTTTATATCGCTAGGTACCCCGATATACTACCCAATAATGTTTTTAACCCCCTGATTGCCGCTAGTTAACCCTTTCACCCCCTTTTGCCAGTGTCACTAAGCGATCGTTTTTCTGATCGCTGCATTAGTGTCGCTACAGTCGCTAGGTAGCTAGTTATTTTTTTAGGTTCACCGCCAGGTTTTTATAGCGCTAGGTACCCCGATATACTACCCAATAATGTTTTTAACCCCCTGATTGCCGCTAGTTAACCCTTTCACCCCCTTTTGCCAGTGTCACTAAGCGATCATTTTTCTGATCGCTGCATGTGTCGCTAGGTAGCTAGTTATTTTTTTAGGTTCACCGCCAGGTTTTTATATCGCTAGGTACCCCGATATACTACCCAATAATGTTTTTAACCCCCTGATTGCCGCTAGTTAACCCTTTCACCCCCTTTTGCCAGTGTCACTAAGCGATCGTTTTTCTGATCGCTGCATTAGTGTCGCTACAGTCGCTAGGTAGCTAGTTATTTTTTAGGTTCACCGCCAGGTTTTTATAGCGCTAGGTACCCCGATATACTACCCAATAATGGTTTTAACCCCCTGATTTCCGCTAGTTAACCCTTTCACCCCCTTTTGCCAGTGTCACTAAGCGATAATTTTTCTGAACGCTGCATCAGTGTCGCTAGTGTCGCTAGGTAGCTAGTTAACTAGGCTCCCAAAAAGTCCCCCACATGTGGTATCCCCGTACTCGGGAGAAGCAGCAGAATTTATTTTGGGGTGTAATTTGACTTCTGCCCATAGCATGTGTGAGCAATATATCATTTAGTGACAACTTTGTGCAAAAAAAAAAAGTTTGTAATATTCCCGCAACTTTTGGCAAAATATAAAATATTCCATGGACTCAACATGCCTCTCAGTAAATAGCTTGGGGTGTCTACTTTCCAAAATGGGGTCATTTGGGGGGGTTTTGTGCTATTTTGGCATTTTATGGCCTTCGAAACTGTGATAGGTAGTGAGGAGTTAAATCAAAAATTTGCACCCTTAGAAATCCTGAAGGTGGTGATTGGTTTTCGGGGTGCCGTGCGCGACTAGACTCCCAAAAAGTCCCACACATGTGGTATCCCCGTACTCGGGAGAAGCAGCAGAATGTATTTTGGGGTGTCATTTCACATATAACCATGGCATGTGTGAGCAATATATCATTTAGTGACAACTTTTTGTAAAAAAAATTTTTTATTTTTTTTTTTGTCATTATTCAATCCCTTAGGACAAAAAAAATAAATATTCAATGGGCTCAACATACCCATCAGCAATTTCCTTGGGGTGTCTACTTTCCAAAATGGGGTCATTTGGGGGGGGTTTGTACTGCCCTGCCATTTTAGCACCTCAAGAAATGAGATCGGCAGTCATAAATTAAAAGCTGTGTAAATTCCAGAAAATGTACTCTAGTTTGTAGACGCTATAACTTTTGCGCAAACCAAAAAATATACGCTTATTGACATTTTTTTTACTAAAGACATGTGGCTGAATAAATTTTGCCCTCAATGTATGACTAAAATTTAGTTTATTCGATTTTTCTTATAACAAAAAGAAGAAAATATCTTTTTTTTTCAAAATTTTCGCTCTTTTTTCATTTATATCGCAAAAAAAAAAAATCGCAGAGGCAATCAAATACCATCAAAAGAAAGCTCTATTTGTGGGAAGAAAAGGACGCAAATTTCGTTTGGGTGCAATATTGCATGACCGCGCAATTACCAGTTAAAGCAGCGCAGTGCGAAATTGCAAAAAGACCTCTGGTCCTTAAGGTGTTTATTGGTCCGGAACTGAAGTGGTTAAAGGCAAAACGCTGTGTGTGGCGGAAAACTAATACTGCTCATCACCCTGAACACATCATCACCACCATGTAACATGGTGGTGGCAGCATCATGTTGTGGGGATGCTTTTCTTCTACAGGGGGGAAGCTGCACTTGAGACTGGGGTGGAGGTTCACTTTCCAGCAGGATAATAACCCTAAACATACAGCCAAACCTACAATGTAATGGTTTAGATCAAAGCATATTCATGTGTTAGAATGGCCCATTCAAAGTACAGACCTAAATACAATACAATCTATCACATAAAATCCAAATTATATACATTGATGTTTTTGATTGTAACATAGAGGTCAGCAGGAGTAACCATTGAGCCCAGCGGTGGATGCAGGAGACTGACACTCCCAGAAATATCAGTTTTCCCAGAATGATTCTTTATCAACAGAGCACAGCCATGTTGGTAGGGCAAGTGATATATCTACAATAGTGTCTTTACAGGTACAGCTTTTAAACCTTTTTTCCCTCTTAATTGGCATAGTCACTTTAACCACTTGATCTCCGGAAGAATTACTCCCCTTCCTGACCAGGACATTTTATGTGAAACGACACTGCAATATTTTATATGACAATTGCGCGGTCAAGCAACACTTTACCCAAATAAAATGTATGTCCTTTTTTTTTTACCACAAATAGAACTAGTGGTATTTGATCACCTCTACATTTTAATTTAAACGACCGACAATTTTGAAAAAAAAAACTATATCTTTTACTTACTTCTCTAAAACACATCCAATAAATTTTTTTTAAAAAAAATCAAATCTCTTCCTCAATTTAGGCCAATATGTATTCTGCTCCATATTTTTGGTAAAAAAAAATCTGAATAAGCGTATATTGATTGGTTTGCGCAAATGTTATAGCGTCTACAAACTATGGGATTTTTTTTCCTCTAGTAATGGCGGTGATCAGCGAGCATCTATGAAGAAATGTTTTGTATTTCATCACTTTTCACATTTTTTGTGATATCACTCACTACCCTACTGTCTGAGTGTAAAGACATGGCCATTTTTGGCTTATTTACCTCAGTCATTAAATCTTTGACATTATTATCTACCTCAGTTAACATTATTATGAATTTAATACTATCAATACTCCCCTCCTTATATATTTAATTACTAGAGTATATGATGGATTATCTTAACATTGTCTGACCGTTCAATAGCTAAATCGAATAAACTATAAATTTATATGGGTTTGTCCATGAGCTAATGCTCTGGTAATTGCTGCAGATGATGGCCCCATCTCCCCTATGGTGCTTCGGTGGGGGACATTTGTTTACGTTTGACTCCTTGTAAGCCACATTGAGTGGGCCATCGTCCTCTTCTCGGTGTCTCGCTGTGGCGTGGAGGCGCACAGAATGGTCTAACAGCTGTGTGGGGGATTTTTTGATTGAGGGGTATCTGCAAATGCAGTGGTAATTATGTGCTACGTGTTACTAAACATTTTGCATATATTATATCTTGTTTTTAAACAAATTTGATATATTACTATAAATCTTCTTTCTCTTAGCAAACTCATCCTCTGAAGAAACCCCAAACATTATGGGTCGAAACGCGTCAGTAACTTCTATGCAATAGTCATTATTATATGCTGTGCATAACTCCCATGTTTGCTACTTCCTGTATTTGGTATGGGTATATTCCCATTCGAGCTCATATTTTAACACTCATGTTACACCTTTCAATAAAGAAATTGTGATTCTCTACCCAACGTTCATCTTTATAATTTTCTACATCTAGCTGCCTAAAAAACCCCTGGGGGAATCTTCCCATTTTCTCTGTTTTGTATTTGTATACTAGAATGGTGATTGTACTCTTTAGCTGCAAAGATATCTCCTGTCCAAGCACAAGGCTTGTTCACCACGTATGCAATTTTCCACAACGCAAAAAAATCACACATAAAAGCATGTACAATTCACATAATTGTAACACAAGTAAAAGCAGTGATATATAAAATGCATCTGAACATGTATAAATGCACATAAGTTTCATAAGTTTTTATGCACATCTGAACAAGAATTGACATATCCCAGTCTGGCGCATACCTGTACTTTACATAACTCCTCTTGCTGTAAAAATAAGTTTATTATAATGACCGAAGGCAAATTTTTTTATATGCTCTGGAACATTTAGCAGTCCACGGTGACATCCAACATGAAAGCCTTGAGTATTGTTTTTGATCAAATCGGTAGTAGGATCGTCCAAGACATACTGTAATATCAGTGACCACAGCTTTATTTTAAAATAAACCACAGTTGCTGTATAGCAAAGAGTTAATCTCTCAGTTCATTAGCTGTTCACATAATGTTTCCTCGTTAAAATTGGGAACCAGAAATTAGCCTGTAAAACAGAATAAATGTATATATATATATATATATATATATATTTATCAGTAAACATCTTGATAAAAGAGAATGCTTTAAAACTTTTTTACAGTACTGAAATTTTACAACAAGGGAGGGCCTACTGTGCACTGTGACCTGTCCATGTGACTTCATTAGTGAAAACTGAAATAAAACCATGGACTTCAAAACGTATAGCAATGACTGCCATGCATTACTTTTTTATGGTAAAATTTATTGTAAATTTGTCAGGAGAGACCTCCTACCAAAAATGCAAGATTTATGGGTGTTGTGTTGACCCAATGGCTTCAATACTTTCTACAGGCCCAAAGCCCCCAAAATGCATTGAATATTTTATATTAGATTACTCCAACCTGGAGTAATAAAAAATATTTTTGGACACAACAATCAGTGTGGTGGTTCTTCTTCATTTTCCACTAATGCCACGTACACACGACCGGACATTTTGATGGACTAGGTCCGACAGAATGAATCTGTCGGATATTACAATCGTGTATGGGCTCCAGCTGACTTTTTTTTCCAAAAGTCCGACAGACCCAGAAATAATACATGTTTCAAATGCTTCCGATGGACTCGAGTCCGGTCAAAAAATCCATTCGTCTGTATGCTAGTCTGACGGACAAAAAACGACGCTAGGGCAGTCTCTGGCTATGAACTTCCTTATTCTAGTCCAGTCGTACGTCATCACGTTCAAATCAGTCGGACTTTGGTGTGATTGTGTGTGGCCAAGTCCATTAGTTTGGATCCCTTGGAACTCTGCCGAAAGTCCACTGAGAAGCCAGTCGGACCTAGTCCATCGAAAAGTCTGGTCGTGTGCATGCGGCATAATACTTTCTATACTGAGTTGACCTGAAACTAGTATGCAGTCAAAATAATCATTCTAGTAAAAAAAAAAATATATGCATACTTGTTCCAATCTCTGACTATTTTATATTATTTAATCAAGATTTGTTCTGTCATTTAAAAAGTACTCAGATCCCTGAACACTGTATTAGTTGTATCTTACCTGTGCCAGAATGTTCTTGAGAGTTTGATTTAATTTGCTGACCAGTGCTTCCTGTGACCTTTCTTCCAGTATCTTCTGATGAAGGTAATGAACTCTCTCAAACTCTTTGGATGGGTAGAAGGAAGCCATCACCAATAATTTCATTTGTATCAGGAAAGTGGAGAATAAACCAAAGAAGACTAGTACTGCGATTAATATGGTCAATGGGATCCACGACGCAGTAAGGGAGAGCTCTGGTTTCGGGGCACACTGAGGTTCAAACAGTGTGATATTCATGGCGTGGTGGTGTGTGTCAGCCCTTCTTAAATTGAACACATCTTTGAAATCCATACGAGTGTGCTTTTAAGACAGGAACAAAAAGGGACAATTTAAGTATAAATAATATTTTGCACACTTTACATCATTGTTAGGACTTGTGTTGACGGGTTTTGGGCTAGTCTTGATGGGCAAATACAGTTTGCTTTCAGGTGCATTCCACTTGCATTTGAGATCAGTTTGAGATGCCTCTGAAATCATTGAAAGGCACATTTGACCCTCTTATAAGCTTCATCAGGGCCGTTTTTAAGGCAGGGCAAACGGGGCAGCTGCCCTGGGCCCTGTCATTGTTGTGGGGCCCAAAGCAGCTGCCTCATACTTGCCAACTATCCCAATTTAAATTCCCTTGCCCCTTGACATGTTAGTCCCGTACTGTGTCCTGATATCTCAGTGTGAAGTGCTGCTACTAATGCTGCCCAGCTCTGCCCTATTGTTTTGTACAAATGACTCACCTGCAGACTCTGTGTTTACATGTAAATAACCGTCAATCACATGTAAATAGCGGCATTCATATGTAAATATCTGCACCCTGCGGCATAGATATGTAAATAAAGGCGGCATTCATATGTATATCATTCCCCTCTACAGTGAGGAGATGATGTGCTGTGATCTCTAGCAACCAATAAGTGAGCAGTATTACTATACAGTAATCTCTAGCAACCAATCAACAAGCAGAAATCATGCTGTAACCTCTAGCAACTAATCAGTGAGCCGTAATGTGTGCTGTAACCTCTAGGAACCACTCACAACTGCTGCCTGATCTGATACAGGAAACCTATTTCTAAGTCTAGCTGCTATTTATTGTATGTCTTAGAGCAGGTGGAGAGCAAAATTGTATTTTGGGGGGGGCCCAAGAAAACGTTTTGCCCAGGATCCAATCAATATTAAAGATGGCCCTGAGCTTCATCAATCTCCTTTAAGTTTCTTTTGCAATCATCTTTGACTTATATAAGTACAAAAGCAATTCTGACATGAACAAAAGTCAGTTCTGACACGAACAAAAGCCCATCAACACAGGCCATTAAGTCAACCCTTTCCTTCACCCATGCAGGACAAAAGTAAAAGGGTAATTTAGCTCCTACCCTTACCATCAACATTATCTCACCATTCCTTTCTTTCACAATGCTCCATTCAGCTGGTGAGACGCAAGAGACATACAGGGCATTTAGAAGAATGAGTAAGCATATGGATAAGCATTTCACTCCCCCTCTTCCAGGGTATATTGCTATATGCCTTGAGAATGGCCCAGAGTTTGGGCAGTCCATATCCCTGTGGGAGCTCAGTTTGTAATCTACAAAGGGCTTTCTTTCCCTAGTCCCAAGACCAAAGAAACATCACTGTTTGAGAAAGATGTGGCTAATATAGCTTGCATGATATATTCTATTTACAGTATACATCTATGCTTTTTTGTAATGGTATAATTCGTATGTAGTATAATATAGAAGTATTTTTACATAGTCAAATACAGCATAGGTCAATCAAATAAGGCTGTAAAAGTACATACATTTGTAAATCAGACAAATCAACCAATTGTTTTTTGTTTGTTTGCTTAAACTTGTGCAAACTAATCTACTGTATCCAGTGTGCAGGTCCTCATAATTGGATTTAGTGACTCTATTGGACCTCAGATACAGTGGGGAAAATAGTTATTTGATCCCCTGCAGATTTTGAAAGTTTGTTCACTTTCAAAGAAATGAAGGGTCTATAATTTTTATCATAGGTGCATTTTAAATGATAGAGACAGAATATCAACTAGCAATACAAAAAAAAGCACATGATACAAATGTTATAAATTAAGTTGCAGTTCAATGAGTAAAATAAATATTTGATCCCCAAGCAAAAAATGACTCTGTGCTTTGTGCAGAAACCCTTGTTGGCAAGCACAGAAGTAAGATGTTTCCTGTAGTTAGTTACCAGATTTGTACACATCTCAGGAGGGATTTTGGTCCACTCTTCTTTGCAGATCTTCTCTAAATTCTCAAGGTTTCTTGGCTGTCACTTGACAACTTGAAGTTTCAGCTCCCTCCATAAACTTTCTAGAGGTTTAAGGTCTGGAGACTGGCTAGGTCCCTCAATGATCTCTTAATGTGCGTCTTCTTGAGCCACTCCTTTGCTGCCTTGGCAGTATTTTTGTTGGGTCATTGTCATGCTGGAAGACTCATCCATGACCCATCTTCAGTGTTCTGGCTGAGAGAAGAAGGTTCTCATCCAAGATATTACAATTCATGACCCGTCTATTGGCTCCTCAATGCGGCAATGACTGCCTCTACCTTTAGCAGAGAAACAGCCCCAAAGCATAATGTTTCCCCCTCCATGCTTAACTGTAGGGATGGTGTTCTTAGGGTCATAGTCAGCATTTTCTTCCTTCAAACACAACGAGTCGAGTTAATGCCAAAGAGCTCAATTTTGGTCTCATCTGACTACATCACTTTTTCCCAATCTTTCTCTGAATCATTTAGATGTTCATTGTCAAACTTCAGATGGGCCTGTACATGTGCCTTCTTGAGGAGGGGGACCTTACGCATGCTGCGGGATTTCAATCCATGGTGGTGTATTGTTTTACCAGTGGTTTGTTTGGTGACCGTGATCCCAACTGCCTTGAGATCGTTCACAAGCCCCTCTCGTGTAGGTCCGGTCTGGTTCCTCACTTTTCTCATCCTTATTGCATGAGGTGAAATCTTGAGTGGAGCTCCAGATCATGGCCAATTGATAGTTATTTAGTATTTCCTCCATTTACGAAAAAATCGTTCCAATAGTCTTATTTACACCAAGCTTCCTGCTGATGGTCTTGTAGCCCATTACAGCCTTGTGCAGGTCTACAATCATGTCTCTGACGTCCTTTGACAGCTCCGTAGTCTTGCTCATGATGGTGGGTTTGAATGGAAGAAAGAGATTCTGTGGACAGGTGATTTTTACACACATAACGAATTGTCTTTTTGGAGCACCTTCTTAAATTGACAGGACTAATCGGTGTACCACATGAGCACATACTGTAGCCAGTCTGTGGGAGCCAGAATTATTGTTGGTTGGTAGAGGACCAAATACTTATTTTTCGGACTGAACTGCAACTTAATTTATAACACTTATAGCATGTGTTTTTTTCTGGATTTTTTGTTGATATCCTGTCTGTATCATTTAAAATACACCTATGATAAAAATCCAAGATGGCTATTATGAATGTGACCCAACACAAAATCGTAAACATATATTTTTTTAAATCTTTTGTAAAGATGCATTAATACTTAGTGGACACATGTGGCCGAAGAAACATTTGACTTGTGTCTCTTTACTGGACTTTTATAACTTTTATTTTCCCCCAAAAAATTGATAAAACTGAACAATATAAACGATATATAAAATATAAAAAAGTTATAAAACATAAAAACAAAAATCCAAATTACTTCTAATATGATACTTATGGTGTGAATACTTACAGAAAAGGTCATAGTTATTGGAACTACAGCCATGTCCAAACTTTTTAGGTGTTTCCTTACAGTAAGAATTAGCCAGTAAAGCATAAAATCTAAAAATGAAATTAAAATCCAAATCAAAATATTTGTCATTATGGGAAGGAAATACAGAGCCACATTCAGCTTTTGCTTATCTGAGGTTCTTAAGCTGGGAATTTGAATGTACTTGTTCTGCTCCTTCCTGCTGAGAGGCAGAACACGCAAGGTGTTTTGTTGTTCTTCATCATACTGCACAAATGCTTTTGTAATATACAAGTTATTGGCTTTGTTTAGAATCAGGAATTTTTTAAAAAAGATCCAGGTTCCAACCAGGATGATGGAAATTCCTCCAATGAGAAAAACTATGCGGCCGGCAAATGTCATAATATCGAACACTGAAGAAACACTTGAAGAAACAGTTTGCATCTGTGCTTTTGTTTCAATAAGCATAGCATTAAGTTCGTCATCCGAAATTCTTATTTTACATTGAAATTCATCAGACAGGGAGACGACATCTGTAAATGGGTTAAAAAATAGTTGTTTTGCATAGACATATAGCGTAGAAAGCAAATTGGAGTAATAATCGAAAGGTACAACTTTTAGAGAAACGCGCTTGGCTTCCAGGTTGCAGATAATGCTGTCTGCCACAATTTTTAGGTTTCCCAAGATATTTCTTACATTGTTAAAGACAACTATGCTGGTTCCAGTGGCGATGAGTACATTTCTCCCTTCTCTCATGCCGCATGCCAAGAGGAACAAGATGCTCATACAACGCACTGACTTAGAAACGCAGGCAAGAACAAATATTAAAATACCAAAGGAAAAAATTATGCTTAAGTTAACCAATCCAACTCCAATCTTTGATAGCACCAAAACCAAAATCAGGAAAGCACTCACTGTTATTCCAAGAAGGAGGCAAAGTAAGCCAAAAAATATTCTGTTCCTCCATCCACATTCTTTGCCTGAGACAAAAATTTTGGCACAGCTTAAAAACATTGTAACGATTTTGGCAAACATGATCAATCTGAAGGAAAAAAACAAAGGATAGTAAAAAAAAAAGGGTCCTTGAAGGTTTTACAAAATAGAGAAATTCTTCTGAAGAAGAAATCAAGAATTGATGTAGAATTGTTGGTAAAGCCAAAGTATTATTTTACGTCTTGTGCTAAAATAAAAAATATTAAAAAATATATATATAAAAACAGGAAGGGCATGTGGACACAACTGGCCACTACGAAGACATGACTCATTGTGAAATTCCCATCTACAGTATATGTGGTGTATAAGGAAGTTACTTGACCTTTACAGCTGAACTGAATATAAATATATACTTGTTTCTGCTCAAAAAGAATTGTAGGTTGTTTTGTATGCACAACGAATTCATGATCATATGTCAAAATCAAAGGATAAATTATGGGTAAAGTAAACGACACTCAAAAATATCCAAAATATTTTATTTAAATCATACTAATATTAAATGAAATCATCCCTTCATGACACAGCCTATTAAAAATTTGACAATTGTTCTCTTCTTCCAGGAGATACCATTCAAACAAATTGCCCTAGTAGCAACATATCCACTTTATTAAAAAAAAATAAAAAATATATTTTATATATATATATATATATATATATATATATATATATATATACACAGTTTAATCCTGCATATAAGATATCAAAACAAGTGTTCATTCTCCAGAAATTAAAAACTGGTACAATGTAGTTTCTATACTAAATACACTATAATATTAAATTTTGTGAAAAACAGTGTAGCGCTTATTTGTTTTTACCACATTACAATGTGACCAATGTAATCAGTGCATACATTAGACTGTGCAAACAAATAAATACATTTAAACACTCTTTGCTGTATATGATAATTAAAGCTAGAATGTCCAAACAAATATATGAAAAAATATATCAAAAATAGGAAAACAACGTGAAAACAAGTGAAAAGTTCTCCAAATTTTCCAATTTTCTGTGTATGATACGATAAAGTGAAAACAGTCCTACACCTTCTCCAAGGAATGATCGCACAATCACCGCGTGAACCCTCCACCACATAAAATGGGGGCTTACCAGATTTAATGGATCCTACTCAAAATTATATTAATATTAATTAATACTAAATACACTATAATATTACCTTCAGCTACGTATGGCTACATCATTTTGTATAGGACATAAATGGGCTTATTCATGCAGTAACCATAGGTTTTTACTGTCAAATCATGATCACAAGACAGATTCTCTGACTTCTGCTATCCTGATAAAAAGAAAGAGAAAGATTGGGCCAGTACATCACTAGCTTGTCACATGTGGATATACTGAGGATGGTGCCAGAGGTGTATGCTCTGGGTTCAGGACAAAAAAGGGGTTATGTTCTAGACTGAGGAGTCAGTGGCTATCAAAAGCACAGAAAGTCCTCTAGCGGGAATGTTAATACTGCATACAGGGAAAAACGAATGGAGCAGTGAGTGAGGAAAGGTCCTAAGCCAACAATAGTAGGAGAACCCCTTGCAAGCCATACCTTTATTTACTTTTCTGGGTTTCATATTTTCTCAAAGCTGTTATGCACCCCCTCAAAAACCATTACAGACACTCTTTATTATTGTGTTTCCCCTCTGCATGATAACTGTTGGTGCCTGTGACAGATTTACGTACTTGTAGGAAACAGATGCATTAAACTTATGGCATGAAGGTATGATGGGAGGGCAACTGTGAGGCCAGAATGCCCATACCACAGACACTTCGTCCTCAATGCATGTTCAGCCCCCAGGCTGCACAACATCAATGGTTGCTAGGACACTGTCGGATACACAGCATCCTCAGTTGCTAGGATTCTGTTGGTGGTTTAGCTGACAGTGGCCTAGCAACTATTGACACTGTGTGGCTGACAGCATCCTAGCAACCAATGATGCTGTGTAGCTGGCAGCATCCTAGAAACCAGTGACAGTGTATAGCTGGCAGCAAAACAGTAACTAATGGCACTGTGTAGCTGACAACATTAGAGGATGGCACATGAAAAGATGTATAGACACTGCAGCCACACTGATGTCTGCTCTGTTCCTTGAAATCTTCCGTCCTCTGTCCCCAGATACTCATACAGCTGTGATCTTCTGGTGCTGTGGGGTTAATATAAGTGGGCCCACCTGTCATAGGCAATTGTCAAAAGTGTCAACTATGCCTACCCTTTCCACCCCAGTTTGACACTTTATGGTCTTGGCCACCGTGCTGCAGCTCAGTTTCAGGGTCTTGGCAATCTTCTTATAGCCTAGGCCATCTTTAAGTAGAGCAACGATTATTTTTTTCAGATCCTCAGAGAGTTCTTTGCCATGAGGTGCCATGTTGAACTTCCAGTGACCAGTATGAGTGAGTGAGAGCGATAACACCAGATTTAACACACCTGCTCCGCATTCACACCTGAGACCTTGTAACACTAACGAGGCATATGACATCGGGGAGGGAAAATGGCTAACTCAGTCCAATTTGGACATTTTCACTTAGGAGTGTACTCACTTTTGTTCCCAGTAGTTTAGACATTAATGGCTATGTGTTGAGTTATTTTGAGGGAACAGCAAATTTACACTGTTATACAAGCTGTACACTCACTACTTTACATTGTAGCAAAGTGTAATTTCTTCAGTGTTGTCACATGAAAAGGTATAATAAAATATTTACAAAAATGTGAGGGGTGTACTCACTTTTGTGAGATACTGTATTTTTAGATGCAACATCATATCATAATTACCCCAAACTGTCTTCCTATAAACCACTTGTATTTCCCTGTAGAACTATGGGAGGGGAAGGGGCAGTATTCTAAGCTAATCAGACTCTGCTGTGTTGACAAGAATCCCACTGGCACGGGGTTATGACCTCATCAGTCTGCTGCTGCTCCTGCACTGTCCAGTCACAGGAGGGGACCAAGCTGTAAGAAAGAAAAGCAAAGTCACTGACTAGGATGGGCAGATGTACATATTCTTTGGGTAAAACTTCTTCCACATATGCATTTCATCATTGTAAGTGTTTGTCTGGAGTTCAGCTTTAAAAAAAATGGGAAATACCTTTGCAACCTTTTTAAAAAATCCCCATAACCAGCTAGCAGAGGTAGAGGTTCCTGGTACATATTTTAGTCAGTATTCATACTGAAAGTCAATCTGAAAGTAATGCTGATACCTTTATATACAAATATAAATACATATTAGTTTACATTAAATATAAATTTACATGTAAATAATAATACATATAATTTCATATACTGGTTGGCACGGAAGAGCCTCTAGCAAGTATCAGGTAGTGCAGTTGCTAAGCAACTGCTCATAAAAAGTCAGTTGAAAGATAAGCCAAATCAACGGTGCGTTGCTTTCTATGGAATGCATAAAGCGGAAGTCAAGGCACCGCAATAAAGACAAAATTTACAAGAGAAACCCATGATGCATTAAGTTGTGAAAGTACCATAAATTCTTCTTAAAAAATCAGGTCCCATGACCTGGTGGTCCTCATTCCTATTTCAGAAGATATAGTTTAGGGTCGGCGTCTCTGTGCAGGTTCAAGTCAATGTGATATAGTCACATGACACTGGAACACTCTGAGAAACCCTCAGTAGATGTGGGAGAGTTGTGCCCATTTTATTGTAGAGCTACCACTGCAAAACTACTCTGGGCTTTGGGGTGTGGGGGAGCATGTGACCATCTTGCATGTGAAAGTGCTTGAGTCTAGCAACCAATTAACATACAATATTCCCATCACACACAGTCCTGGGAAAGGCCGTAGTGTAAGCAGGTGCTGCAGCAGATACCATATAGATCAGTGGTCATCAACCCTGTCCTCAGGCTCAGGGCCCACTAACAGCCCAGATTTGCAAGATAACTGAAATACAACACAGGTGATATCATTTGCCGCTCAGTGATTGCAGAATTATAGTTTTCATCTCCCCAAGGTAATACTTAAAACCTGGCCTGTTAGTGGGCCCTGAGGACAAGGTTGATGACCACTGATATAGATCAAAGTATATAGATGATGATCACATGCCTGATGGAGCAATCCTGTGCAGCCCTGAATCGTTGCACCTTACCACCATGATGTGACCGTTTCAAAAAAATGTTTGACCATTGATTTTGGCAATCCACAATGTGCTGATGATATGTACTTTTACCAACCAATTAAAGTGGATTTAAACCCTTACATATACCCAGTGAAGTGACTGGCCACAGATGATACACAGAGATTAAACAAATCCTCCTACATAAGTTTTACATCTATAGCCATTTAAAGTCGTGCATTTTTACAGCTTGTTTGAGTTTTCAGAAAGTAGAGGTCGGAGACCTGAAACTATACTCTGCAGAGATCAGTGAGAGCTAATTGGAGGGAAGGTACGCCCCTCCCCCTTCACACTGGAACAGAGCTGAAACTGTCAATCACAGGCTGCATGCTGGTGCTCCCTCCCTTGTCACCCTTTTATGTCTTGGTGTCATGAAAATGTGTCAGATAGCAGAGGAACAAGGCAACAGAAAGAAATGGCACCCAAGCTGGGTATACATGCGGAATTTTTTTTTATTTTTATTGAACCAGCGGGTTGGATGAATAAATACTCACAGATACCCACATCAACACAAGTGATGTTAATACAGGGTTCTTTCCTCATGTGTCTTTGTATTCTCACAGAGGGCACTCCCCACGCCAGAATACACAGTTTTGTGCTGCAGCCATTGACTGCAAGCACTGATTGAATGCTGGTCATCCAGCAGGATCGGCTTCTGTTGAATAGACAGCACTACAGATGTACCAAAGCTCGTCCAATTTAATTTATGGTCCTTTCAGACAGTAATACTCTGTTTTATTCAGCAGGGGATCCATCAGCAAATCCTACTCTGAATCGGAGCTAAATGGGATGGATTCTCCATCTATGACATCCATGCCCATTTAATTTTTATCCAGATTTTGACTGAGGTCTGTGGTAGACCTGTGTTGGATCTATAGAATGTTAGATGTAAACAAACTATAGACTACTTTGATCCGTCATGTTTAGGTCCAGAGGTACTAGAGGAGAAAACCCTCCTCTGGTGATGAATTGGTGGAGCTAGTGCCCATATAAATGCCAGCTGTGGGTGTAGACAGGAATGGGGACAAGACACAGCAGAGCTTCTAAAATGTAGTCCTACACAGAGCTTATCCAAAGGGCCCTTTGCAGGGCTGAATTCCCTGGGCAAGGTGGTCTTTTGCGGGTCCTTTAGCGGAATGCACAAAACCTTGGGAGCCTAGACAGAGTCTTCATATATGAGTAATGATGGAAGCCTGGGAATGAGATTGTCATTTAGGACCGTGCCCTGGGCAAACTATAGAAAGGACATTGGGAAGAGACTGGTATACTCTTGTCCTCCTGACCCTGAGCTATGGGTTGGGTCCTCTGACTTGGTGATGGAAGCCAAGGGCTGTGAACATTATATATATATATATATATATATATATATATATATATATATATATATATATATATATATATTAGAGTAGTATCTCTAGAGACAAAGTCCTCTTTGAATCAAACAAATACTAAAACAGCGTTAAAAAAATCTAAATAAAAAAGCTAATGGTGATGAAACCATAGGGCAATGGCAAACACCACAGCCAACAGTCTTTGTGTAGCAGACGGATATGTGGACAGTTCCGATTATTAACAGTCACTTTTCTCTTAGCGTCCACCTTCCACCAGAGTAAGAATGCAATTATCCACCTCGTGAAGCACACACCCCTATGAGGTTCAAACTCACCAGACGCCGCTATAAAGAAAGCCTTGAATAAATATGTATCAATCGCTCTGTACTGAAACACCACTTATCCAGAAGGTCCACTGGTATAGGTACTCATTAACAATGCAATCAACAAGCATAAAGAAGTGTATAGAGGGCGCTATCACCATCTCCAGCCATCCGTGGAAGCGTGCTGTTCCTTGCAGACACCACTTTGCACTTCCGGGTAGAGGGCAGATCTTGGTGGAGCACACAGCGTCACTTACGGTATCCATGCTGGTCACGCCCTGGCCAGTTTCGTCATCTGACTTCAACAGAGGGCATGACCCCCCAGTATAGAGCGATTGATGCATATTTATTCAAGGCTTTCTTTATAGCGGCCTCTGAACCCCATAGGGGTGTGAGCCTTACGAGGTGGATAATTGCATTCTTACTCTGGTGGAAGGTGCACGCTAAGAGAAAAGTGACCGTTAATAATTTGAACTGTCCACATATCCATCTGCTACACAAAGATTATTGGCCATGGTGTTTGCCATTGCCCTATGGTTTCATCACACTTAGCTTTTTTATTTTTATTTTTTTAGCGCTGTTTTAGTATTTGTTTGATTCAAGGAGGACTTTGTAGAGATACTACTCTAATATTGCATTTGATGTTTGTTTAAACAGCTGCTTAATTTTGTTTTATGTTTGAATGTTTTCACTTTTTAAAGTCTTATTCGTTTTTGGCATTTGTCTGCTGCTGGCACTGTAGGATTGAGGTGGTGCTGAGTAGTGATGGACGAACTTCCGACGGGACGTTTCGCGAACGCGAACGCAGCCGATAGTTCGCGAACCATAACGTTTGCGGCGGGCCCCATTGACTTCAATGGGAGGCGAACTTTACAAACCTACAGGTCAAATTTGCAGCCACAAAATAATTACTAGCTGTGCACACATAGTCCCACCACATGGCCAATGACATAACACATGTATGAGGTGAATCTGGGATCGACAACTACAAGCATTCTTTTTTTATATGTGAAATTGTGACAATTCAGGACTGTGGAGCGCATGAAGGCAATGGAGGAGAGGGAAGGTCAGGGTAGGCAAACAGAGGGTGCAGGAGATGATCAACCGCACCGTGATAGAGAGCACTGACATCAGCAGCGTGACATACAGCAATTACACCTGCACCGTGATAGAGTCATCTGACACCAGCACCGTGATAGAGAGCACTGACATTAGCAGCATGACATACAGCAATGACACCTGCACCGTGATAGAGTGATCTGACACCAGCACCGTGATAGAGAGCACTGACATTAGCAGCGTGACATACAGCAATGACACCTGCACCGTGATAGAGTGATCTGAAACCAGCACCGTGATAGAGAGCACTGACATTAGCAGCGTGACATACAGCAATGACACCTGCACCGTGATAGAGTGATCTGACACCAGCACCGTGATAGAGAGCACTGACATCAGCAGCGTGACATACAGCAATGGCACCTGCACCGTGATAGAGTGATCTGAAACCAGCACCGTGATAGAGAGCACTGACATCAGCAGCGTGACATACAGCAATGACACCTGCACCGTGATAGAGTGATCTGACACCAGCACCGTGATAGAGAGCACTGACATCAGCAGCGTGACATACAGCAATGACACCTGCACCGTGATAGAGTGATCTGACACCAGCACCGTGATAGAGAGCACTGACATTAGCAGCATGACCTACAGCAATGACACCTGCACCGTGATAGAGTGATCTGACACCAGCACCGTGATAGAGAGCACTGACATCAGCAGCGTGACATACAGCAATGACACCTGCACCGTGATAGAGGGATCTGACACCAGCACCGTGATAGAGAGCACTGACATTAGCAGCGTGACAAACAGCAATGACAACTGCACCGTGATAGAGTGATCTGACACCAGCACCATGATAGAGAGCACTGACATCAGCAGCGTGACATAAAGCACTGACAGCAGCACCGTGATATACAGCACTGACACCAGCACTGAGATATACAGCACTGACACCTGCACCGTAAGCAGCCCCAGGAGGAAGTCAGCATAGCACATGGATGGTGGGAGCCCCTCATAATGAGCATAGCACAGGGATGGTGGGAGCCCCTCATAATATGCATAGCAGAGGTACAGCCCCAGGAGTAAGTCAGCATAGCACAGGGATGGTGGGCGCCCCTCATAATAAGCAGCCCCAGGAGGAAGTCAGCACAGCACAGGGATGGTGGGAGCTCCTCATAATAAGCAGCCCCAGGAGGAAGTCATAATAAGCAGCCCCAGGAAGAAGTCAGCACAGCACAGGGATGGTGGGAGCCCCTCATAATGAGCATAGCACAGGGATGGTGGGAGCCCCTCATAATATGCACAGCAGAGGTACAGCCCCAGGAGGAAGTCAGCACAGCACAGGGATGGTGGGAGCCCCTCATAATAAGCAGCCCCAGGAGGAAGTCAGCACAGCACAGGGATGGTGGGAGCTCCTCATAATAAGCAGCCCCAGAAGAAATATGACACCGCTCAACCTCTTCAAACAGGAGGGTACGGGCATATAGTACGATGTGCTTTTTTTGTACAAGGAAGTGAGCCAAATGAAGAAAGAAGGTCTGTGTGCTCGATTAAAAAAATCGTTTATAGACATATACATGGTCTACTGGTCACATGTGTTGAATTCCTCTGAGATCCATGCCTCATTCATTTTTAGAAATGTGAGGTAGTTACCACTGTCGTGAGCTAGGCGAGTACGCTTATCGGTCACGATCCCCCCTGCTGCGCTGAACGTCCTTTCGGACAGGACACTGGATGAGGGGCAAGCCAACAGTTCGATTGCAAATTGGGCAAGCTCTGGCCAGAGGTCAAGCCTGCCCACCCAGTAGTCCAGGGGTTCATCACTCCTCAGAGCGTCCACATCGGCCGTTAACCCGATGCAGTCGGACACCTGACGGTCAAGGCGTTCCCTGATGCTGGATCCGGATGACACCTGTCGATGGGTCGGCTGAAAGAATGACCTCATATCAGAAGTCACCAACACATCTTCAAACCGGCCTCTTCTTGCAGGTGCTGTTGGATTGGTACCCGCAACTCCTTCTCTGGGAGTGGGAATTGCTCCTCTGCCAGCGCACGCAAAAGCAGAATGCAGCATTTCTCGAAGCAAGGCCTGGACGTGCTCCATTCTGACAGCCCTCTGTGACGGCGGTAACATTTCCGCCATTTTGTGTTTGTACCGGGGGTCTAAGTATGTTGCCACCCAGTACTGGTCCTTGACCCTTATGCTTTTTATACGGGGGTCCCTATTAAAACACTGGAGCATGAAGGCCCCCATTTGCACTAAACTGGAAGCGGTGCGGTGGCCTGGCTCCTGCTCATCATCCAGGATAATGTCGTCCTCTTCATTCTCCTCTCCCCATCCACGCACAACAACAGGGATCCCAGAAAGGTTTAAAGCATGCTCTTCTTGCTCCTACTCATCCGCCCCGGCACCATCCTCCTCTGACTCCTCTTCAGACTCCTGTTGTTCACTTGTCTCAGATAGAGTAGCCCCCCCTGGGAATTCATCCAGCATTGCGACTTCCTTATCTTCCCGCTCCTGCTCCTCCACAGCTTGATCAATGACACGACGCAATGCACGCTCCATAAAGAAGGCATAAGGTACCATGTCACTGATGGCGCCATGGCTGCAACTGACCAGTTTGGTGATCTCCTCAAATGGCCGCAGAAGTCTGCATGCGTCATGCATGAGCAGCCACTGGCGCGGTGAAAAAAAACCCAGCTCCCCAGAACCTGTTCTGCCGTAGAGTTCATACAGGTAGACGTTAACTGCACATTTCTGCTGGAGCAGCCTATCAGGCATATAGAAGGTTGAGTTCCATCGCGTCGGGCAATCGCAAATAAGACGTCTGACCGGCAGATTGTGTCGCCGCTGAATGTCAACAAGGTGAGCCATGGCCGTGTAAGATCTTCTGAAATGGGGCGAGATTTTCCTTGCCTGCCGAAAGATGTCCTGGACCCCAGGGTATTTGACAACGAATCGCTGCACGACCAAGTTTAAGACGTGTGCCATGCATGGCACGTGCGTAATTTTGCCCTGTTTCAATGCGCTAAGCAGATTGGCACCGTTGTCACACACCACTTTACCAACTGTAAAAATTGAGCGGTGTTAGCCACTGATCTGCCTGTGAACGCAAAGCTGAAAGGAGTGCCGGGCCAGTGTGGCTCTTGGCTTCCAGGCACAACAGACGCAGCATGGCATGGCAACGTCTCACCTGGCATGTCGAATAGGTTCTGGGGAGCTTGGGCGGCGCAGCGGAAGAGACGCTAGCAGTGGAAAAGGAGGAGTCAGCCGAGGAGGAGAGGGAGGAGGATGGAGTAGGAGGAGGAGGAGAAGAAGAGCCATGCCTGCATGCAATCCGTGGCGGTAAAACCAAATCTACACGGGTGCCACGGGTTACATGCTTGACGGCCGTCAGAAGATTCATCCAGTGGGCAGTAAAAGTGATATACCTTCCCTGCCCATGTTTGCTAGACCACGTGTCTGTGGTCAGATGTATCTTGGCACCGACACTGTGTGCCAGAGATACATGGCACACAGTGTGTGCCATGCACAGGATCGGGTCTATTTATAAGTTAGGGGGAATGTCCAAGTGTCCATGTGCTGTAATGTCTCAATTGGCTGTCCTGTACCACATGATGGATGTGTCATCATAGGTCAAAGTTCTTTTACACAGTAAACACGGAAGTCCGCCGGGCAAACAGCGGCAATAGTCCGCCGATCGGGCGGACCGCGAACAGCCGAAATTCGCCGCAAACCGACCGCCGGGCGAACCGTTCGGCCATCCCTAGTGCTGAGCAGGTGACCCATAGGCCGTGTTTGCACCTTTTATATATATATATATATATATATATATATATATATATATATATATATATATATATATATGTGGTCCCAAGTCTGTGGTGCTCCCAAGGAGAGGAATGGAGGAGGGGAAGGTGGCATAACTTAAAGATGTGTACTTGTGCTCTACACTGAATGTTAACCTTGCTCATGGTGTTCCGTGATGAAGATTTCAATAGTATGTCAAATAGACATGTGCATTTGTTTTCGTCCAAATGCCTTTTCGTCCGAATTTAAGGTATTTTCGTTATTGTTTTAACAAACGAAAGTGCAGAATCCGAAAAACGAAAGATGCGACAGAAATAAATGCTTTATTTTCATTTTCATGGTGACAACAGTGACATGACACTAACAATAACAATCTGTATCTAGCTAACCTGTGGTCAAATGTGTCTAACCTTAACTCTATTTGTCCAGGATTATTCTACATAGAGAGAAAAGATTTGACAAAGAGAGAAAAGATTTGACAGAGAGAGAAAAGATCGCTGCTGGAATTGGGTGGGGCGAGGTAAAATAAAAATAATGATGATGATGAATGTTATTGGCTGATTGTAACCAAAGAGGAGGAGCAGTAAAATAGCTAGAACTAAGTACACACGTACAGCCAACTTACTTACGATTGCTAGCAGAGAGAGACACACACACTGAATCATTTCAGAAGACGTCAATCTTAGCTGGTCCGTTTGTCAGAGAACCTAAATTATTTAGCAATTAAGCATAAGCACAGCAGCAGAACAATAGTGAAGCAAGCTACAGTTCAACTTAACTTTTTCATAATAATCTGATCCTATTGTGTTAGTGTTGTGAACTTGATAGTGATACTAGTGTTGCTAGTTTTGTGGCCTCAGAGGCTGCCCGTATTGTGGGGGGGGGGGGGGGGGGGATTTATTATTATAGATTCTATATTATAGATTGAGATTCTATATAGATTCCATATACCCTATCTTGTTACCTGTCTGATCAGTGATCACTATCACCAGTTCATTTTCTGTTTGAACTATATACATTCAACATGAATCACAAAGATTCGACAAAGCAGCAAAAAACATACAAACGTAGAATCTTTGGTTTACGCTGTCTGTCGAAAGTTCTAAAGCCTCGTACACACGAGAGGACTTATGTCCGACAGACTTCCGAAGGAGTTCCGTCGGAGTTCTGCTGGAATTCCGACGGAGTTCTGACAGACTTTTCGGCTGAGCGGACTTGGCCACACACAATCACACTAAACTCCGACGGATTCGAACGTGATGACGTACGACTGGATTCGAATAAGGAAGTTCATAGCCAGTAGCCAATAGCTGCCCTAGCGTCGGTTTTAGTCCGTCGGAATAGCATACACACGAGCAAATTTTTCGAAGGGACCGGGTCCGGCGGAGTCCCTTCGGAAAAATGTGAAGCATGTTCCATATTCTAAAGTCCTTCGGACTTTGGCGAGTCAAAAGTCCGTTGCAGCCCACACACGATCGAATAGTCTGACGGACTCAGTCCGTCGGACTTTGGATGTTGAAAAGTCCGCTCGTGTGTACGGGGCTTAAGAAGATTCGACGGAGCAGCTAGACTATACAGAGTCATACAGTTTTGCTGCTCCGTTGAATCTTCTTTGAACATTCGACAGACACCATAAGCCTTCAATGACAGATTCGATCTTAATTCATTTGGATTTTCAGACTAATTTTTTATGAAAAACAAATTAAATAAAAACGAATTTCGGGAGTAACTAAATAAACGTATTTTTCGGATGAAAACGAAATTCTGAAACAAAATATTTCAGTGTCTAATGTCAAATGTGAAATGTCACAGGAACTTTTGCGAAGATGTGAGGTAGCAGTAACGTGCTGAAAATATATATTTTGAATATTAAGGCCTCTGGCCAGTGATTTCGTTAATGGTCCTCTGACAAGGAGATATGTGTCCAATATGGCAGCTACAAAGGCAAGCACCAACATCTGCTCAATCATGAGTTCCCCTACAAACTGACAGGCAGACCTGATCAGAAAGCCTGTGAAAGGGTCCTAATGCTTATCTACTAAAGGGATCCAGTCTCTGCAGCTTTCCTCATTAGACATTCATTCAGGTGGTTATAATAAACACAGTCTAGTAGAAAGCAAAGCCAAGCCACTCCAGTTGAGAGTAATCCCAAGCCTCAACCTCACAGTGCGAGTCCAGTCCACAATCTGGATAGGAGCCACTGGAACTGGAAAAGGTTTGACCACACTCACAGGTTTGAAGCAAAAGTGAAGACATTATTGAAGATAAAAATCAGACAACATTGTAGACATCATGACATCAACGCAGACCTGGCAGAGATTAATGCGTTTCACGAATTGGAATTTGTTTAGTCATAAGCTGACAAACACTGTTAAATATAATCCATATATAGCATATACTCACCTGAAATCATCCAGGGATTGATTATACCAATTAACCCTTGTATCTGAGGTTACTTCAACAAAACAGACAAAAACCACAAATACCACAAATAACTACAACCTTTACAATAAAACCAGTACACATATAATACAATAGAGGAAAGAAACTTTAACCAAAGAAAAAATTGTATAAACATTTTCTCTCCCTGTTGCGGACAGCTGTCCCAACAGATAAGAGAAAAAACACTTTATAGAACACTACTAATGAAACATTCAAATATTTAAAAAAATGAATATTAACCACTTTAATACCAGGCACTTAAACACCTTCCTGCCCAGACCAATTTTGAGCTTTCAGCGCTGTCGCACTTTGAATGACAATTGCGTGGTCATGCTACACTGTACCCAAATGAAATTTTTATCATTTTTTTCCCACAAATAGAGCTTTCTTTTGGTGGTATTTGATCACCTCTGCGGTTTTTATTTTTTGCTAAACAAATAAAAAAATAAGGAAAATTTTGAAAAAAAAAATGTTATTTTTTTGTTTCAGTTTCAAAACTTTTCAAATAAGTAAGTTTTCTCCTTCACTGATGGGCACTGATGGGGTTACACTGATGGGCAATGATAAGGCGGCACTGATGGGCACCGATGAGGTGGCACCAATGAAGTGGCACTGATGAGGTGGCATTGATGGACACCGATATGTGGCACTGATAGGCGGCACTGATGGGTGGTACTGATGGGCGACACGGATGGGCACTGATAGGTGGCACAAATTGGCACTGATAGCTGGCACGGATTGGCATGGATGGGCATGGATAGGTGGCACAGGTGGGCATGGGTTAGTCGGCACAGGTGGGCATGGGTAGGCAGCACTGGTGGGCATGGGTAGGCGGCACAGGTGGGCATGGATGGGCACTGATAGGTGGCATGGATGGGCACTGATAGGCGGCACAGATGGGAACTGATAGGCGGCATTTTATTATAATATATTGTACTAATGGATGCCAATCAGTGCCAATCAATAATGCATGCCAATCAATGATGCCCATTGTGGGCACTGATTGGCATCCATTATGGGCACTGATTGGCATCCATTGTGGCACTGACTGGAATCCCTGGTGGTCTAGGGTGGCATACCTTGTCCTGGGCATCCCTGGTGATCTGGTGGCGTCCCTGGTGGTCCAGTGTGGGCATCCTCGGGGGGGCTGTGCTGATAATCGATCAGCACAGACCCCCCCTGTCAGAGGAGCAGCCGATCGGCTCTCCTCTACTCGCGTCTGACAGACGCAAGTGAGGAAAAGCCGATCACCGGCTTTTCATATTTACACTGATCAGCCGTGATTGGACACGGCTGATCACGTGGTAAAGAGTCTCCGTCGGAGACTCTTTACTGAGATCGTAGTTGCCGGGTGTCAGACTCACACCCCGCAACAACGATCGCCGCGATGCGCGCCCCCGGGGGCGCGCAGCGGCTCATAATCCTGATCACGTCATATGACGTCCGGTCAGGATTATGCAACCACTTTGCCACCGTCTATTTGTTATAGGGCGGGCGGCAAGTGGTTAATTTACTATATAGTGGTAATCAAAAATTTTTATAACAATCACACCTATGTTACACTGCATATGTACATAATGGTTGTATCTGTCAATACATGTCACTATTGATAAAAAAAATATATTTAAATTCACAAAATAGTGATGTACACAACCCTGATGACTAGTATATAAGTATATAGACTGCAACAGGATACCAAAAAACAAACAAAAAAAACACAACTTATTATATGAAAAGGCATTGCCCAGAGGGGGGACTAATTTTAGAACAAAAAAGTCAGACTTCATAATAATATGTGACATCCCACTCATGGTTTAAACCCGGTATCCTACTCTGTAATTTGAAGATCCAAAACACCTCTCTTTTGCAGAAAAGGCAAAATACATCACCTCCTCTTTGGAGGATTTTTATCTGGGCTTACATAATCTAATGTCTGCTAAATGCTCAGGAAACCTTTCTCTGAGTCTGCGAGTGGTTCTCCCCACATACTGCATGGCATACACCACATAAAAGGTGTTACAATTGAAAAATTTGTCAATACTGTACTGCCTGCCATCAACCGAAGAGCAGAAAGTGTCATCCTGCAACATGTGGGGACAACAAAGACACTCACGGGAACCACATTTAAAGTTACCCTTGCAGTGAAGCCAAGTAAGGTATTTTGCAGGAATGTCTTTGGACCCAAAAAAACTGGGTGATAAGTAATTACTCAAGGTTTTTGCTTTTCTGGCCACTATGTTATCTCCCCCATCCAAAAGCTGAGCACATGTCTGGTTATTATAAAGTATGGATAAATATTTGTTGACAATGTGTTTAACTTGATTCAGTTCTAAACTATAACATAAAACCAAAGAAGGACGCTTATCCACCCAATTCCTCTTATTTGTACATGATTTGTTTGGATAAGATAATAAATCTTTCCTTTCTCTGTTCAAGACCATAGAATATGCTCTGTCTAATGACCATCTAGGGTATCCCTTGGCCAGAAAGAAATTGTACAGCTTTGAGGATTGTTCCTCAAAAGTCGCTTACTCACTGCAGATGCAGCGCAATCTGAGAAATTGCCCTACTGGATGACCATTGGTGGGGATGACTGAAACTGGCATGAAGGAGACTATTTCCAGCTAAAGGCTTTCTATATAGACTACAGGAGACTATCCAATTTATATAGCTCAACAAAACATCCAGAAAGCAAATAGACTCCCTATCACTGCAACCAGTAAAGTGGGGATTGTGCTGATTCTCATTCAAGAATACCAGAAAACAGTCAAGTACAATCCCTCTACAGCAAATAAAGATCAAATCGTCTATATACCTATAGTACAGGACAATCTGATCCCTAAAGGGGTTCCTATCTCCAAAGATGTGGGACCTCCCACACCAACCCATATAGAGGTTGGCTAGTGAGGGCAAAAATTTTGCCCCCATCGAGGCCCCACTCCTCTGGAGATAGAAAACCCCATTGAATAAAAATTAATTGTGTCTAAGCAAATAATCAAGCACTTCCAAAATGAATTAACATAAATCTGACAAAATCTCAGTACTTAACTTCAACCAGTAGGAAACAGCTTCCAGAGATAGATGATGTGGTATAGATAAATAAAGGCTCGCAACATCACAGCTGAGCTGATTAAATTCATCCTCCCATGTAAAATGATCCATGATGTCTAACAAGTGGTTTGTATCCCGAAGATAACTGGGCAGTGTATGGACAATAGGTCGGAGCTGTCCATCCACCCACTCACCCAAGTGTTCATTCAGGGAACCAATACCTGATACAATGGGTATGATCTGGACTGGGTCAGTACCCTTTTGAACCTCGGGAGGTGATAGAAGGTGAGCAGTATGGGAAAATCTGGGACCAACTTTTCTGTTTCTTTGGGAGTAAAGGCCCCTAAGCTGGCTCCCTTTTGTATTAACAGAGTAAGAGTATTTTTATAATTTTTGGTGGGATCACTTTTCAAAATGGAATAAGTATTAATGTAATTTAATTGTCTTGAAGCTTCCTCCCTATACATCTCCCTGTCCATAACCACTACTGCTCCACCTATGTCCGCATTACGAACCATGATAGATGATGGATCATCCATCAAGCTTCTTAAAGCGGATCTCTCTTTAATACTAACATTGTCTTTGTTGATCTGCGTGCTGGAAGAAATCTGTGAAACAAGTGCAAACAGGTAACGTTCAACTAGTTTTTGAAATTTGTCCATATTGGGACTTCTAGACTGTATAGAGTAAAAAAAGAAGATGACACATGAAGGGGGAGTCGGGACACCATAAAGAAAAACAGACCTACCCATTCAGAAATCAGTCTGGAAAGGGCATGGGGGAAAAAAAACATTTCTGTAGAACAGAAAAAGGTAGAAATTTGCATCAAAGTTTTTTTTTTTTTTTTTTAATCCCTATTTTCTCAACCAAAGTTAAGTTACCCTTAAAATGCTTGGTGCCTTCTAGTTTCAGGTCCATATATATATATATATATATATATATATATATATATATATATATATATATATATATATATATATATATATATATACTCTGTGTGTGTGTTTACAGAGAGATAGAGAAAGAGAGATATAAAAAAAGAGAGGGGAGTTGTTATATATTTTTAAATATGATTGTGGATACAACGATCTCAATTATGTTAAATACATTCATAAATAAACATACAGTAATCCAGATATTGTAGAAATTGTTGGAAGTAGCCATTAAATCATTTTCCTTCTTTCCCTCTCAGTGCTCCACTTATTCTCCTGTCTTCACTTCTCTCTCTATGTAAGTTGCTGTGTTTCCATGGCAAAGCAGATCTGACGTTCAGAACTATGTCACGCCAGTTGTCAAGTGGTTTCACAAAGAAGTCTGCAATAATGGAATATCTATAGAATGCCAGTTAAACATTGTATTTGGCTATAAATGAAATAATAAAAGGAAAGCTTATTTTGGCAGCTTTCATTTTTTATCACTTAAAGGCAACGACAAAAAACAAAACAAAAAAAAAAGATAAATGCATGAAGTGGTACTGATTTACCGGAAGAACATTTGTGATCTGTATACCCTTATGATATATCCTTCCATCCATCCATAGATCCATCCTTACATTAATAGATCCATCCATAGATCCACCAATCCATCTTTTTATAGATAACGCCCCTCAAAAGTCTGGTAATCACAGTCTTATATTATCTTATGTTTGTCGTCTTAACATTTTTTCAATTTTTTTTTAACTCGGCACATATTTTACAATCCAATTAAACCACCTGATGACTGCCCACAGTACATTTACGTCATTACTTTGACGCTAAATACCGTTGCTATGGCAGCAACTAGCTGCCATAACCCCAGTATCCTCTTGTTCTGTGGGCGATTGTCTACAAAAGAAAAGTGGGCTCAGCAGTGCATTCACCGCAAGATCACTTTTAGAGGCGGTGGGACAGGTGCCCCCCTCCTGTTGCTTTACAGTAGTTTCCCTGCTTACTGGAGGGATCAGTAAAGGTGGAAACAATCTGATCTACTGGAGTGATGAGCAGGAAGTACGAGCGAGGACAAGATGCCCCCCCCCCCTGACTCTATGCCCTTGGAGGACCAGAGCAACATCTAACATCACTTTCACCTCACAGGGTTAAAGGGCTGATTTTTTTTTCTTTTGAAGGGAAAATTACTTTTTTTTTTTACTTTTAAAGGTAAATGAGAGATCTGAGATCTTTTTGGCCCCAGATCTCTCAATAAAGAGGACCTGTCACGCTCTATTCCTATCACAAGGGATGTTTACATTCCTTGTAATAGGAATAAAAGTGATAAAAAAAAAATTCTATCAAAAATAATTTAAAATCAAGTCTATGATATAAATCCAAACAAATCTTAACACTTCCTGGGTGCGATAAAGGAAAGCATACTTCATTGCTTACCAGAATTGACTGACCCTCTAATTATGAGTGGTCAAAATGCGCCCAGTGTTAACTTAAAGTTGTTCTAAAGGCTCAAGGTTTTTTACCTTAATGCATTCTATACATGAAGATAAAAAACATTCTGTGTACAGCAGCCCCCCAGCCCCCCTCTCATATTTATCTGAGCCTCATTTCGAGCGATGTTCACGAGAGCCTCGTTTCTCTGGGGACTCTCCCTCTTGATTGGCTAACACAGCAGCAGAAGCCATTGGCCCCCGCTGCTGTCAATCGCAGCCAGTGAGCCAATGAGAAGAGAGGGGGCGGGGCCGAGTCTCTGTTTCTGAATGGACATGCGGTGAAGCAGCTCAGGAGTGAGCCTGCTTGGGTGCCCCACAGCAAGCTATATGCTGCAGGAGCACTTGGCAAGAGGGAAGGGTCAGAAGCACTGCACAGAGCAGGTAAGTATAACATGTTTGTTATCTATGTAGTGCACTTGTCCCTTGGGAGCTGCTGGGTGTATTCATACCTTTCTGTTAACTGCGTCCATTCTTCCACCCCTGCATGAATATCACAACACAGCAGACAGTCTATTAAACTCTTGAACAGAAATTTTTATTTTCTTGGTTGCAGTATCTTACAAGATTGCCCTGGGAAATATGAGCTGCCTCTCTCTTTCTGGTTCCTGAGAGTAATTAAAGTCCTTCCCTATGATGAACTGACCAATGCCCCTTTGAAAAGCATTGTGGTAAATGGATGCTGGAAGCCCCAGGCCTCCCCTGCCTATCTTGACTCCTGCGATCCTCCCGCGTCAGTACAGGAAAGTTTTGGATGAATAAGTACCGCTGGGTTGCACTTCCACTGCACTCTCCCACCGACAGTCCAGGATTGCCACAGAAAGTTGATCCCAGTCTAATGTGTCCTGTTTGCAGCTACTTCCCACTCTGCATGGTCGGATGCATCCCAGGCTGCGATACCCGATCCACTTCTCCCGGAGTTACATGGTGGTGTAGTGTTGTTGAACCATCCAGCACTCAGGTCTCTGAACCCTCAGGCCTTCCGGTCTAGTTCCTTCTATCCAGTGCTGGGGTCTTTGCACCCCCTGGCCTTTCAAGCCTGCTCCTTGTGGGTTACATTCTTACTGCTGCTCTGGATCCAACTCCTCCCATCTCCTCCCGGGAACATGTGACCCCCAGTTTATATCTGAGGCCTGCCCCTGCCAATACAAGTTAATGATTCATCCAGGGCTCTCCATACAAACTGCCTGCACCCCCTCTCCAGCCCGCCTTCCTTCTAGAACATTTCAATAGAAGGTAAGGGAGATCTTTCAGGGCAGAATGCAGGTGACTAAACCCTCCTCTCTCTACTCTGTCACTCCTCCCATCCAAACCGAACAACCGGGCCTAAAGAAATGTAAGGCCCTGGCAAATTTACCTAACACTTACTTAACTAGCCCCCATCTAAAAAAAGAAACCTTACCTTTAATTTCATTTCAAGCATCTTCATGGACCTCCAAAAGAAAAATTCAGCATTGAGGGCTCCCATGCAAATCCAGGACCCAGAAAACTGATATCTATAACAAAAAAACTCACATATTGTAATTGTAGCGCACCCCCTTAAGGGCCGCAGATGAACTGGGATTCCTACCCTATATAGCCAGGCACACCGAATTTTCACAGGCACTCCAGAGATGGAGAACAGTCCGCAGCTTTGTGTCAGGGCTGGCTTAGCCCTTCCTTTTCTATCCATTTACAAACTGATTTTTTTCCAAGCCTGGGTGACTCATCCTTGCAGCTTCTTTGGTGCCTATCTGTCAGGGCTGGCTTAGCCCTTCCTTCTCTGGGCTGGCCGCTCAGCTGTCGGCTAATTGCCAGCTCTCTTCTCTTTCCACAGTTACCAGTTGTTCCCGATGATGCTCGTCTGACCTGCCTATTTAAAGCCTTCCTGCTCACTTTTTCATTTGCCTTCACGTGGTCACATCACTAGGAACCATCTCCTGCTGTTTGTTTCAAGACTGGCTTGTTGACATCCCTCCTGGCTTCTATCCTGCTTGCAGTTGCTCTCCTTGGATCCCTGACGTCTGGACTGGCTGATTACCCGATCTGGTTTATGAACTTTGGATACGGGACTCTGGCTATGCTTGACTATGCTTTTTCCTATTTACCTTTTTATTTTTATTAATAAACAAGTGTGATTTGATTGTACTTCTGTCTCTGTCTGTTTCAAGGTTTCTGACACTTTGTTCTTGTGGTTTATTGAGGGTTAATAACTTGGATGGAGGTGGGAAATTATGGGATGCCCACTTGACTTCAGCAAAACTTCAGTAACATCTTCAGGGACACTCTTGCTATATATAGTCCTCCAGCACACACTTGATTGCAGACCCCAGCTGAATCACTGCTTGGATATCTGACAAAGCTCTCAGCCGGTCGATGTTTAAGCGATGGGCAATTACAGGCAGGAACCTGAGGTCCCTTGTTGTGTAGCAAAAATACAGTGAAACAGCGTGCACATTTCCTCCTGTGGCTGATGATCCAAGCACTATCTCTTCAGGAACTGTCAATCCACCTGGCTGCCGCTGCCCTTCACTTGTCATCCAGGCTAACTTCTCCACCACAGTCCTCCAGACTGACACTCACCAGCACACCCAGCTGACTCTCAGGAGATCTCCCATGGAAGGATGAAGGATGAAGACTTAAGCTCACCACTGTCTTCAGGGAGAACTGGCTACATGTGGCAGTCTCCCCCCTTGTAGGTCCCCAGTAGTGCTGACCTGCTACCGCAGTCTTTTCACTTGCTGCTGTGCCTCCAGGAAGGGCTTCCTCCATGTGTTGTGGCAGGATCCTTCCAGCATCCAAACTCCGGCCAAAGGTAACCACTCCAGACTAGGGGGTACCCCAGAGGATCACTGACAGCTCCACAGCACTATATCTCCATCTTCCGCCTGACTGCCCCTACTGGAGTGGTCGATGCCTATTTATGAGTTAAGCCTTGCCCCCTACCAGCCCTTTACTGGGGATTGGCTCAGGCCCTCATAAATATTCCAAAAAGCTCCTCCTCACCTCCACTCACCAGCTCCACAAGTTTCTACAACCTTCTAGACCAGGGATAGTGTCATAAACCATGAATCAGACTGAGACAGAATTACAATTAAATCATACTTGTTTATTAATAAAAATAAAAAGGTAAATAGAAAAAGCGTAGTCAAGCATAACCAGAGTCCAGTAACTAGATCGGGTAATTAGCCAGGCCAAAAGTCAGGGATCCAAGTAGAGCAACAGCAAGCAGGATAAGGAGCCAGAAGGGATGTCAGCAAGCCAGTCTTAAAACAAACCGCAGGAGATGGTTTCTAGTGATGTGACCAAGGCGAAGGCAGAGCTGAAGTGAGCTGGAAGGTTTTAAGTAGGCAGGTCAGACGAGCATCATTAGGAACAGCTGGTAACTTTGGAGAGAGAAGAGAGCTGGCAATTAGCCGACAGCTGAGCGGCCAGCCCAGAGAAGGAAGAACTAAGCCAGCCCTGACAGATAGGCACCAAAGAAGCTGCAAGGATGAGTCACCCAGGCTTGGAAAAAAATCAGTTTGTAAATGGATAGAAAACTAGCTAAGACGCAACTTTGGATGGGTTCAACTTGGATCGACTTTGGCTTTGACCAGTGATAATGGACAACTGTTGCACACAAGTTGCATTTTATGGATCTTCTGAGGAATGATATTGAAGTCTATGGCCCTCAAGTTGCATCAAAGTCAGACCAAAGTATTGCATGAACTACTTTGAAGTTGCTCCAACTTTAAGTCACACATATATGAATGGTTATCATGGGGAAAACATGGGGAAAGTCTTGCCATGCAACTTTTATGTCCAAAGCTGCATGACAAGTCGCACAAGTGTGAATATAGCCTAAAAGACCGTATTCAGAGAGTAGTAGTTAATGACCCTTACTCTGAATGGTTTAAGGTTATCAGTGGCGTACCATTTGGTTCAGTGTTGGGACCCTTACTTTTTAATCTGTAGGAGGAGTTCTGTCCTCCTCTCTGCTGCCAACTGCTGAGAGAAGGTGGGGTGGATATGAGGGGGGCTGGTGCTGCAGGAGGGATGTGAGGGCCACATGAAATGGGATTAAAAGTACCATTTCAGTCTTTGCAGATGACACCAAGGTCTGCAGTGGAATAACATCCTTACAGGATGTCTCCAATTTACAAGCCGACCTCAATGCAATGTCTAATTGGGCGACTATGTGGCAAATGAGGTTTAATGTTAATCAATGTACACGTATGCACTTGGGGGGTAACAATTTGCATCTATCATACATACTAGGAGGAGAACCGTTGGAGTCAGTGATGGAGAAGGATCTGGGTGTTCTGGTAGATCATTGACTTAATGATAGCATGCAATCGGAAGCTGCAGTCTCTAAAGCTTGTTATAGCTGATACAGGGAATATCCAATTACCTTCTGGGAATCAGAAAGGATTTTTTCCCCCCACTGGAGCGCATTGGATCATGCTTTCTATTTTTGCTTTCCTTCAGATCAACTGTGGGTATAGGATTGTCTATATGGAGGTTTTCTGTTGTTTTTTTTTTTTTTTTGGTTGAACTAGATGGACTTGTGTCTTTTTTCAACCTGACTGTGTAACTAATGACACCATTAAATAATAGGATCAATGCACATCGTATGCAGGTAAATAACACAAGGTGCAGGTAGGGAGATTTATAATTGGTTTTTAATATTATTATTCAGGATTTATATAGCGCCAACTGTGCTTTACAATATATAAGGAGACAACATAGTAACAATACAATTCAATACACAAGTCTAGGGAGGGCCCTGCTCCTGGGAGCTTACAATAATAGGGAGGGGCTGGTGGAATAAAAGTTAGTAACTGAGGAATGGGCTGATGGGAAAAATAAAATATTTAGGTATTAGCTGAAGACAGGATAGGCCTCCTTGAAGAGATGAGTTTTCAGGGATCGCCTAAAAATGGACAGAGTAGGAGATAACCTGGCAGATTGGGGTAGAGAGTGCCAGAGGATGGGAGAGGCTCTGGAGAAGTCCTGGAGACAAGCATGGGAGGAGGAAGCTAGAGAGCAGGAGATCTTGGGAGGAGAGGGGAGGACGGGTTGGGTGATATTTGTAGACATGATTGGTGATATAGCATGGGCATTGTTGTAAATGGCTTTGTATGTTATTGCTAGCATTTAAAATTTTATCTGTTGGGCAATGGGAAGCCAGTGGAGGAATTGGCAGAGAGGGGTGGCGGACACTGAATGGTTGGTAAGGTGGATGGTTCTGGCAGCGGCATTCATTATGGACTGATGAGGGGATAGCTTGTGGAGAGGTAGGCTAATGAGGGAGTTACATTAGTCAAGGTGAGAGATAACAGTGGAGTGAATAAGTTGTTTAGTGGTTTTAATGGTTAAAAAGGGACTCTGCATTGAGAATCGAGCGATCGAACATTGCTGATGGCTCGGTTCTCACAGCTCTCCGAGCAGAGAGCTGCTGCCTGTCAATCAGCAGCTCTCCGCTCTGCTCCTCCTTGCTCACAGGAGCGCTGAGCTGTGGAGGGGCGGGGAGCGTTCATCTCAGATTCTCAGGGGCTCGCTGAGAGGCTGAGACGGCCATCAGTCCAGGCACCTGTGGATCCTGACTTCATTGTGATGACAGGATGCTGGACTTCTCCTTTAATGCAACTGTGTTAACAAAACGCTTCCTGTGTGTTTATGTGTGCTACATCAAGGCAGTTCATTCATTTTGAATGTGATGGTAGTTCCCCTTAACTTAGGAAGAATCATACAAAGACAGTTTGTAACATAGTGCCCCACAATGCATGTCATCACACCGCTGCATATGAAGATGCACCCTGATTGCTGTAACTGCTTATTAACCACCTCGCGCTCGCCCTATAGCTGAATGACGGCCGTAGAGCAGGCGCTTTCATCCGGGTGGCCTTCCCTGGACGTTCCTAATGTTTACTTCCGCAATGCACGCCGCCGTGGGCGCGCATCGGAGAAGTTCTGTGTTTGCCGTGTCCCCCGGGGACAGGCAAACACAGATCGCTGTAAACGGCCAATCACAGCGGCCGTTTACAGCGCAATCGGCGTGTCTAATGGGAGATGATCTCATATGTAAACATATGAGATCATCTCTCAGCGCCGCTCTCCCTCCTCACACAGACAGTGTGAGAGGGGAGAGATGAACGGCTGCAGCGGCAGCCGTTCTGCTTTGATTTGATTTGATTTAAAAAAAAAAAAGTAAAAAAGAAGTGCCATCCTCCCCCAGTGCCATCCTGCCCCAGTGCCATCTGCCCCAGTGCCATCCGCCCCAGTGCCATCCTGCCCCAGTGCCATCCGTCCCAGTGCCATTCACCCCAGTGCCATCCACCCCAGTGCCATCCACCCCAGTGCTACCTGCCCCCAGTGCCACCTGCCCCCAGTGCCACCTGCCCCCAGTGCCATTTGTCCCCAGTGCCATCTGTCATCAGTGCCACGTAAAGTGCCATCTGTCATCAGTGCCATCTGTCATCAGTGCCACATAGTGCATCTGTCATCAGTGCCACGTATTAGTGCCATCTGTCATCAGTGCCACGTATCAGTGCCATTTGTCATCAGTACCACCTGTCAGTGTCACGTGCCAACTGTTGTCAGTGTCACGTGTCATCAATGCCACTTATCAGTGCCATCTGTCATCAGTGTCACGCGTCATCGGTGCCACGTATTAGTGCCATCTGTCATCAGTGCCACGTATTAGTGCCACGTGTCTTCAGTGCCACGTATTAGTGCCACGTGTCATCAGTCATTAGTGCCACGTGTCTTCAGTGCCACGTATTAGTGCCACGTGTCATCAGTGCCATCTGTCATTAGTGCCGCGTGTCTTCAGTGCCACGTATTAGTGCCACGTGTCATCAGTGCCACGTATAAGTGCCACGTGTCATCAGTGCCACATATTAGTGCCATCTGTCATCAGTGCCACATATTAGTGTCATCTGTCATCAGTGCCACGTGTCATCAGTGCCACGTATAAGTGTCATCATTGCCACGTATCAGTGCCATCTGTCATCAGTGTCACGTGTCATTGTCCTGGTGTTTCAAAAGTGTAATAAGTAGTCAACAAGTTAGATGCGTAATTTATGTTCCTAGAACACATGATGGCGCTCCCTGCATGTTGGGCCTCTCTATGTGGCCAGGCTGTGAAAAAGTCCCACACATGTGGTATTGTAATATTCAGGAGGAGTAGCAGAATTTTTTTGGGGGTGTCATTTGTGGTATACACATGCCATGTGAGAGAAATAACCTATTACAATGACAATTTTGTGGAGAAAAATAAAAAAAATGAAAAATCTTAATTTTGCAAAGAATTGTGGGAAGAAAATGACAACATCAAAAAGCTCACTATGCCTCTTACTAAATACCTTGGAATGTCTACTTTCCAAAAAGGGGTAATTTGGGGGGAATTTGTACTTTCCTGACTTGTTCGGGTCACAAGAAGCGAGATAGGCCACCAGTACATCAGATGTGATCAATTTTGTGCGATTTGCACCACAGCTTGTAGACTCTCTAACTTTCACAAAGACCAAATAATATCCACTAATTTGGGTTATTTTTTACCAAAGATATGTAGCAGTATAAATTGTGGCCAAAATTTATGAAGAAAAATTAATAATTTGCATAATTCTGTCACAGAAACAAAGAAATATGCGTTTTTTTTCAAAATTTTCGGTCTTTTTTCATTTATAGCGCAAAAAATAAAAACCCCAGAGGTGATCAAATACCACCAAAAGAAAGCTCTATTTGTGGGAAAAAAAGGACAAAAAATTCATTTGGGTACTGTGTAGCATGACTGAGTAATTGTCATTCAAAGTGTGAGAGCACCGAAAGCTGAAAATTGGTCTGGGCAGGAATGGTGTTTAAGTGCCCAGTAAGCAAGTGGTTAAAATATGAGCGCTTTTTAAAATCTAAACAAAGTTAAATTGTAGCTACTCATACAGGTCAGGAGAAGCTATTTACAATGTAACATTTTTTTCTACATAGGAACAGTGGCATAGCTAGCACATCTGGCACCCAGAGGCGGATCCAGAGTCTAGTCTCGTGAGGGGCACTACCAGAAAATAATTTTTTTTTTGCGGGCAATTTATTGGAGCATTGGCTGGTGTTAGCGCTTTCATCATCACTGCACTATGGTTGTTATGGTGCCAGGATAATTTAATTATTTCTATTATTATATTGTAATATAAAATGAAATGGTTCAACTCAACATAATGCAGAATCAGTGGGAACCCAGAGTGTGTCACTTTCCAGGTCAACCTGCCTTCAGATGCGGATTGTCACTTGCCACGTCCCTGCCACAAGTTGCGGATTGTCACTTGCCACGAGTTGTTGATTGTCATTTGCCACATCACCTGCCACCAGATGCTGATTGTCACTTGCCACACGTTGCGGATTGTCACTTGCCACGTCACCTGCCACACGTTGCTGAATGTCACTTTCCTGTTACAAGGTGCAGATTGTCACTTTCCTGCTAAAGTGAAGATTGTCACTTGCCAGAGTGAAGACAGGCAGCAAAGAGATGATGTCATCTCTCTGCTCCCTCGTCCACCAGCTCACTGACTGGCCAGCACCTCCGCTCACCTGCCGGCCTACCCTCACTGCTCGTTCACCCACTGGCCCGCCCGCTCACTCACCTGCCGACCCCCGCACGCTCACCCACTGATTGGCCCGTTCACTGGCCGGCCCATCACTAATTTAACAGGGGGGGGGTGCAATCGCCCAGTTTCCCCCCCTGTATCTGCCTCTGCTGGCAGCCGGGGGCTGGTCATATGAGTGCAATCTTTCCCCAGCCTGGACCAATGCTGTGACATCAACTGAGAGTGGGCTTAAGCCCGCTGTCATCTGAAAATGGGTCACAGGGGTGCAAAACAATCTGCACTGCTGTTATCAACAGGAGAAGTACAACCAAACAGGCTTTGGCTGTACTTTTCCTTTAATAAATCTATCACACGACCAGTCTCTCTGCTCCTGTGTGGCATTACTTGTGGCCATGAGGTCTGCTATCCAGCCCTAATGGCCTTCCTGGCCTGGGGCCTGTGTCACATGGATCTGCTCCTCGGGGCCAGCTGGCCCGAGGCTTCACACCTGAGAGTGTAGGCCCAGGAATGTCTTGGGGCCTGCTGATCCAGGGTGGTCCTGTGCTGTCTCGCCTGCAGGGAGAAGACAAGAAAACTGGAGGATCCAGGGGAGGACTTCTCAGGTGGAGGACCGAGCGCAAGGCTGGTGTCTCTGGAGGAGCCTGGAAACTCAGTTGAAGGATGCAACCCGTATCAATATCCTTACAGTATCATCGGGTCAGCTGAAAGAATCTGGTACTGTATGGTAGTTCTTCCTAAAACTCTCAAAATCTCTAAGTTCAATTGACAAGTCTGTGGCAGCGACTTTGTTGAGCATCTCATCGGCTGCTAGGTCAAGTGAGAGGGGCCTATCCGGAGACTGCTGGATCCAGTCCCGCAATTACTAGGTGTCTGAACTCCCCTTTATCCTCTAACCCTCTATTGAAGGGCTGTGTCTTTTGTCTTTCTTTTGTGTTATCCCAAAATAAATCTGCAAAAAGGACTAAGTGTCGGATTTATCATCATTTGGGCTACTTTCCAACAGGACCCCCTAAGATGAAGAGGCGAGCAGGTGAGGTAATGGTATGCCCGAATAAAACCAGCAGCTCCTTCGGGGGATAGTGCTACGCATAAATTATAATCTGTTGTGTTTATGGTTACAGGTTTATGCACTTTTAGCACTTTTTTGCACTTGCACTCTTATCATATCCATAGAGAGTGCGGAATCTCTAGCTAAAAAGTTTACACATGATACATAAGTTATAATCTGTTTTGCTTATGGTTATAGTGTTATGCATTTTAGCCCTTTTTTGCACTTGCTCTTTTATCATATCCATAGAGAACACGGTTCCAATTAATTTATTCAATACATTTTTCCCACCTTTACCACATCAACCCCGCTTTTCAAGTCCAGGGCCTTCTCTGCACCCCCTAGTCTAGGACCTCCTGTGTACTCCTCTCCTAGTCCAGAACCTTCTCTGCACGCCCCTCCTAGTCCAGGGCCTCCTCTGCACTCCCCTTCTCCTAATCCAGGGTCTTTGCCACACCAACTCTTTTCTAGCTCAGGGCCTTCTCTGCACCCCCCCCCCCCCCCCCGCCACTCCTGCACCTCCTCTGCACCCTCCCAGTCCAGGGGCTCCTCAGCACCCCGCTCCCAGTCCAGAGCCTCCTTGCACTCCGCCCCTAGTCCAAGGCCTCCTCTGCACTCCCCTGCTAGTACTGCACTGCACCCCTAGTCCAGGGCCTCCTGTGTAGTCCCCACATAATCCAGGGCCTCCTCTGTACTCCCCTCCTAGTCCAGGGCCTTGTCTGCACTTCCCTTCTAGTCCAGGGCCTTATCTGCATTCCACCTCTCCTAATCCATGGTCTATGCCATACCAACCCTTTTCTAGTCCAGGGCCTTCTCTGCACCCCCCACTCCAGCACCTCCTCTGCACCCCCCCCCCCCCCCAGCCCAGGGCCTCCTCTGCAACCGCCCAGCCCAGGGCCTTCTGTGCAACCCCCCAGCCCATGGCTTCCTCTGTAACCCCTCAGTCCAGGGCCTCTTCTGCAACCCACCCAGTCCATGGCCTCTTCTGCACCCCCCCAATCCAGGGCCTCTTCTGCACCCCCCCCAGTCTAGGGCCTATTCTGCTCCCCTCAGCCCAGCACCTCCTCTGCATTCCCCAAGTCCAGGGTCTCATTTGCGACCCCCCCAGGTCAGGGCCTCCTCAGCCTTCAGTCCAGGGCCTCCTTTGCACTCCCCACCCCCAGGCCTCCTCTGCACCTCAGTACAGGGCCTTCTTTGAAGCCTCCCCTTCTCTGGGATGCCTCACGCTGAAAAGACATAGGCTGTTTGGGCAGTGTGTTGGACTAGGAGGGAGACCTAACAGCACTCCACTGGGGGTGCCGCTTGTACCGAGTGCCTTTGCTCCAGAGTGTCACTGGGGAGCAGAGTAATTCAGCACTAGTGCACCTGTGCGGTCTTCCTTCTATTTGATTCTCTGGTATTTGGCAAACTATGCAGCAGGCGCTGCCTATCCATTACACTTGACTGGGTTGCAGTGACAACCTAAGAGCAGCAGTTTGCAGCGTGGGGGGGGCTGGCTCACCTGGTGGTGCCCCCCTAGATGCGGCATCCCCCCAGTTTCCGCCCTTCATATAAAGACAAGAAGACCCCTGGAGCTGTCTAATAAACGACTTTAAAAACCTGTGGCTCTGAAGGCCCCCTTATTAAATGGGGCTCCCGGATTCCGATAAGCCCCCCGCCCGCAGACCCCGACAATCAACAGCCAGGGTTGTTGGGAAGAGGCAATTTTCCTCATCAACATGGGGACAAGGTGCTTTGGGGTGGGGGGGCACAGGATGGCCCGCTTTCCCAAAGCATCCACCCCCCCATGTTGAGGGCATGTGGCCTGGTACGATTCAGGAAGGGGGGGCTCACTTGTCCCCACACCCTTTCCTGACTGGCCAGTCTGTGTGCTCGGATAAGGGTCTGCTATGGATTTTGGGGGGCCCCCATGCTGTTTTTTCGGCTTAGGGGGGTGTCCCTTAAAATCTATACCAGGTGACGGGGCTCGCAAGGTGTCAATCTCGCCATTGAAAAGCTGCGAGATTGACTTCCCTTTCTAGTAACGTCGTAACCTGGAGTTACGTTTAAAATGAACGGACGGACAAGTCCATTCATTTTGAAAGTCCGTTGGGAAGTCCATCTGACCTAGTCTGCAGGAAAGTCCATTTGTGTGTACGCAAGTGTAGCACTACCCCTGAAGGAGCTGCTGGTTAGATTTGGGCTTACCGTTACCTTCTGTATCCTCGTTTCATGTCTAGGGGTGTCCTGTGGTAAATGGCCCAGTAACTCGAGAGACTGACAACAGATCCACTTGAATGGATTTTATTTGCAAAACGTAGACAATGAAACAGTCTCTTAAATTGGGATCAGAGGGTTGGAAAGGAAGTTCAGGTACTCTTATGCCGCGTACACACGTAGCCGACTATCCGGCGGACTTAGTCCAACGGACTTCCCGCCGGACTTTCCGAACAAACTACTTGCCCACACACTTTTTCAGCGGACTAATACGGCGTACTAAGTCCGCCGTACTTTTGAAATGAACGGACTCGCCCACACACGCGGAGGAAAGTCCGCTCATTTTGAGCACGTCTCCAGGTAGGCGGGGCCCACGAAGGAGACGTCGCTAGCCCCGCCACCTGGTATGGACTTAAAGGGGAACCCCAACGCCGAAAAAAATCGGCGTGGGGGTCCCCCCAGGTTCACATCAGACCCTTGTCCGAGCACGCTACCCGACCGGCCAGGAAGGGGGGGGGCGAGCGCCCCCCCTCCTGAACTGTACCAGGCCGCCTGCCCTCAACATGGGGGGGTGCCTTGGGGAAGGGGGGGCCACGCGGCCCCCCCACCCCAAAGCACCTTGTCCCCATGTTGATGAGGACAAGGGCCTCTTCCCGACAACCCTGGGCGTTGGTTGTCGGGGTCTGCGGGTGGGGGGCTTATCGGAATCCGGGAGCCCCCTTTAATAAGGGGGCCCCCGGATACCGGTCCCCCACCCTATGTGAATGAGTATGGTGATGTCCCTATATAAGTCGCCGTGTGCCCGGTCCCCGTCATTGTGAGCAGAGGGAGCGACGAGGCAACATCTGAAGAGAAGAACAGAAGAAAAGAAGGCGGCGACGACAGCGGTGACAGAAGACCGGGCCACTGCCTGTAAAAGAGCTATAAGAAGGCGTGGTGGCTCGCCAGAAGAACCGAAGAGGGGGACAAGACCCCCAAAGTCGGAAGAAGAGGGCGGCGGCGAGGAAGAAAGCCGGGCTCCTCCGCTAGTAAAAGAGCTAGAAGAAGATAGCGGAGGAGTCCGGCGAGAAGACCCCCGAAGACAGAAGACCCCCGGAGCTGTGCAATAAACTATTTTAACCCTTGTGTGTTGTGTTTTTTTGTACTATTTTACAGGTGAATGGGTAGGGGTACATTGTACCCCATACTCATTCACATAGGGTGGGGGGCCGGTATCCGGGGGCCCCCTTATCAAAGGGGGTCCGGTATCCGGGGGCCCCCTTATTAAAGGGGGCTCCCGGATTCCGATAAGCCCCCCGCCTGCAGACCCTGACAACCAACGGCCAGGGTTGTCGGGAAGAGGCCCTTGTCCTCATCAACATGGGGACAAGGTGCTTTGGGGTGGGGTGGCCGCGCGCCCCAAGGCACCCCCCATGTTGAGGGCATGCGGCCTGGTATGGCTCAGGAGGGGGGGGGGGGCGCTCGCTCGTCCCCCCCTTTCCTGGCCGGCCGGGTAGCGTGCTCAGACAAGGGTCTGATGTGGACCTGAGGGGGACCCCCACGCTGATTTTTTTCGGCGTTGGGGTTCCCCTTTAAGTCCATACCAGCTGGCGGGGCCAGCAACGCATCCTTCGCGGGTCCCGCCTACCTGGAGACGTGCTCAAAATGAGCGGACTTTTCTCCGGGCGGGAAAAGTCAGTTCATTTCAAAAGTACGGCGGACTCGCATACGCACGGCTGGATTGTCCGCCGAAATGCAAGTCCGGCGGGAAGATTGGAGTGCAAAACTACTTTCTAAGTCCGCCGTACTTTCGGGTAAAAAAAGTACGCTGGAGGCTACACACGGTGGGATTGTCCGGCGAACTTGAGTTTGCCGGACTTTTCCACCCGATTGTTTGATCGTGTGTACGCGGCATGAGTATCAAAGTCAAAATGTTGAAGAACTTGCTTACTTTGACTGCATCCAGAGAATAGCCATTCGCAACTGGATGTTCACTCAAGTTGGACAGTCCTTCTCTCACAAGGCCTAGCAGCCAACAAGGTGCTTACTCAGGAACAAGTCTCTGCCACAGACATTGTTGTAGAACACGTAGGGAAACTAAACTTGAAGAACACTCGTGGGATACCTGGATCTTTCAGTCAGCTTGGCGATATCCACAGGACCAGATTCTCTTAGGTACTCCAGCCCTTCCAGGCTCTTACTAAGAAACCAACCCGTACGTGGTCTTCTTCTGAAGAGTCCTCCCCTGGAATGCTTGAAGTCACTGGGTATCTCCCAAACCGGAGACGGCACCCAACCACCTCAGAATCCTCCTTTAGTTTTCTTGCTTCGGGCTAGCTAGCCCTGAGACATCAAGATCGGGTGGATCCGCACCCCAGGCCATAGCCTTCCTGGGGGCTGGTCAAGGACCAGGGCCATGAAGTCAGTACATCATTCTGGACCGGAACCCCGAACCACGTGACGTCCGCATCTTAAATACCCTCTCCCAGAAAGCACAGCAAGAGCGACACTCCCACTAAGCGGGCTCTGAGAGAGAGTAACTTAAGCACCTAACCAGACCATAGTTCCATGCCTGCCAGAAGAGACAGTGCCCCCTGTGGACATGGCTGAACATCTCACAGTCCAGTCAGACTGATGCTGAAGTTCAAATTTAGACAATTGTACCCAAACCAAACTGCAGTTCAGTTAATAACTTAACTTTGAAAAATGCATAGCGCGTGCTCTTCAGAAGCCGCCGCTACACAAGTCAGCTCATTTGGAAAGTCCGTCTGACCGCCCGGAAAGCACTTTCACTTAGCAGTAAAAATGTCACTGTTTCAAATCCCAACCACGACACTACCTGTATGGAGTTTGCATGTTCTCCCTGTGCCTGCTCGGGTTTCCTCCGGGTACTCCAGTTTCCACCCACACTTCAAAGACATGTTGGTAGGTTAATTGGCTTCTGTCCAAAAAAAATGGCCCTAGTATATGAATGTGAGTTGGGGACCTTGGATTGTGGGCTCCTTGAGGGTAGGGACCGATGATACCCAGGTTGAACTGAATGGATTGGTGTCTTTATTCAACCTTACTAACTATGTAAGGCCTCCTCCCCAACTCCTGTTTGTGAAATGGAGCATTTGGGCAGGAGGGGGGGAGCAGGTACTCGATTTTGATGCAACTTCCGTTCCAGTCACCTTAGCTGAGCGGAAGTTCTCCTTCCCCCTCCCAAAGTCCTCTGGGACACATGACAGGTCCTAGAAGACTTCCCGACTTGTCACAGAGTGCAGCATCGAATGCACGCAAGCTGTCACAGCCAGGTGTCCATAGTAGAGATGGCGGCAGAGAGGGTGAAAACTGCTGGGGTGAGCGCAGTGCTGGATCCTCGGACAGGTGAGTGTTTGTTTATTAAAAGTCAACAGCTGCAGTTTTTGCAGTTGCAGACTTTTAATAAACACAAAAATGACTGGAACTCTGCTTTAACCGCTTCCTGGCCATCCATCGCAGATATACTGTGGTGGGGCGACCCGGCTGCGCAACATCAAGTACCTGTACATGATTTTGTGCAGGGGATCTGGGGCACACGCCGCCGGAGCCCCACTCTCGCTGCGATTAGAGACAGTGGGAGCCAATCGGTTACAAAGCATTCCCTAAGAGCGCACTTAACGCTTTGATCGCCCCTGATGTTAACCCCTTCCCTGCCAGTGTCATTTATACAGTGACAGTGCATTTTTTTAGCACTGATTTTTGTATTGGGGTCACTGGTCCCCAAAAAGTGTCACTTAGTGTCAGATTTGTCTGCCGCAATGTCGTAGTCCTGCTAAATATCACTGATCGCCGCCATTAATAGTAAAAGCGATACAAAAAATGAAAAGTCCATAAACCTATCCCATAGCTTGTAGAAGCTATAACTTTTGCGCAAACCAATCAATATATGCTTATTGGGATTTTCTTTACCAAATATATGTAGCAGAATACATATTGGCCTAAATTGATGAAGAAATTCGTTTTTTTTTTACATTTTTTTATTGGGTGTGTTTTATAGCAGAAAGTAAAAAATATATATATTTTTTTAAATATATAGAAGAATACATATCGGCCTAAACTGAGGAAAATTTTTTTTTTCTTTTAATATATTTTCGGGGGATATTTATTATAGCAAAAAGTAAAAAATATCGCTTTTTATTTTCAAAAACCGCAGAGGTGATCAAATACCACCAAAAGAAAGCTCTATTTGTGGGAGAAAACGCATTTTTCATTTTTCAATTTTATTTGGGTACAGCACAGCACTACCACGCAATTGTCCGTTAAAGTGACAGTGCTGTATTGCAAAAAATGGCCTGGTCAGGAAGGGGGTAAAACCTTCCCGGGGGGCTGAAGTGGGTAAAGTGCCTACTGCTTCAACATGCTTTTTTGATGTGTTTTTAATACTTTAGTGATGCTTTTTTAAACCTTTAATTAAGCTTGGCAAACGCCCTGTGTGTGTTAATTTTCTATTTGTTTTAAAGGGGCTCTGTAGAACTCCAGCTCATTAGTACCTGCTTTTAGTAGCTTCCCAACTTATTAGCACCCCTGTTCAGCAGATCCCCAGCTAATCCGAAACCCATGTTCAGCAGATCCCCAGCTTTGCTGATCTCCCACTCAGTAGTAACCTTCAGTTCTGTTGTTCCCTGCTGTTTAGTAACTCCCAGCTCTTCTAATCCCCTACTCAATAGTTTCCCTCAGCTCTACTGAACCTCTGCTTTTCTGATACTCTTTTCTCTCTGGTCCCGGCTCACCTCCTGCTATATTGGTCGAATGCTGCGCACAATGTATGACATTTGCAAATTTTTCCTTCTCTGGCTCCCCAGCTCTGCTGATCCTCCACCGCTCAGTCCGCACTCATCAGTCCTGTTCACCTTCCACTATAGTGTTCCCATGGTGCAAACCACATGTGCCGTCTGCTAGTTGCTACGTTCCAGTCCGGACCCCGCTCACCTTCCTACTGCTCCTCGCTGCACACCAGATGTGACGTCTGCACCAGACACTCCTAGAATATGTGCAGAATGACCCAGAAGTGACTGCTGATGATATCTTTTCAGTTCGCTTGTTGGTTACCCAGTGCATCCTGGAGTATCTCATACCTGCAATACCTCATAAACAAAGCAAAGCTAACGCTGAATAAAAGCACTAATAGATTTAAAGCAGAGCATCCTCAAAAGGGAAAGCTCTGTTTGTTTGCATTAACTCCCCTTCCGCTGCCACATTTGGCATCTTTCGGGGGGGGGGGGTGGGCAGGGGGGTGGATACCTGTCAAAACCAGGTGTCTGCTCCCACTTCCAGGTAAGAGCATCACAATCCTTGTGTGGCGATCTACAAATCTTCCAGCCCCCCCTCCTTCAGCTTCCTCTGCTACCTTCTGGGAGACACACAGGTCCCAGAAGATGGCGGGACCATGCAGAAAGCACAGCGCAACTCGCGCATGCGCAGTAGGAAACAGGCTGTGAAGCCGCAAGGCTTCACTTCCTGCTTCCCTCAGTGAAGATGCCAGAGCCTGCACCTGGAGTCGATGGATGGATGGGTGCTGGCACCGTGGGCTCCCTGGACAGGTAAGTGTCCTTATATTAACAGTCAGCAGCTACAGTATTTGTAACTGCTGACCGCTTCTATCCAAAGCGAAAAAATATTTGTACTAAACGGGAGGTTAAAGATTAGGGTCATTTTAAGAATTTCTGGTTTCATATGATTTTTTTTCAATATCCAAGACAGAAGAGTTCTATGTGACTGTGGATGTGGTCAGTTTACGTGAGGTTTAAAATCATGAAGGAAAGAAGAAGAGGAAGTAGGCATAACCACTGAGTTTGCTCATGAGTGAATAGGAAGAACATAGCAATCTTTATGTTGTTAGTAATCTCTATATACTCTATATACTCTAGCTACACCAAGACAAAATGGAAGGTTAGGATTCTCTTAAAAAAGGAGATCCTGGTTCTATGGACAAGGAATGTTCTTGCCCGGAGAAAGATCCGACTTGCTGTGGTAGTTACCGCCCCAAATGTTTGCTTAATATTGATATTTATGCTAAAGCACTGGCGAATAGGTTGTAACCTTCAAATTCTATATGAATATTTCCAGACCAGACAGGATTCATTCCTGGTTGTGGAGCTAGAGACAATTCACTCCGAACTCTCTCTCATGACTCGTATGTACAAGGTCCGTGTTGAGAGCTGAAAGAATTGGTAGGATAGATCCTGAGGAGCTGATTGGTACAGCAGGAGGCTCAGTTTTGATGGGAGAGCATTGCCCAGTAGATAACCCACCAATCTCCTGCCACCCAAGCCAAGTACTTCCTGTGTTAGTGCCTGTAGGCTGCAAACACCAGGAGCACCACCAAGACCAAGGATTGCAGAAATTCCTGCACTCTCTCCTTCCAGTCACAATGCTTTTCAGAGGTTGTTTGTCAAGCAGTGGGGTGCTCACCTCCTTACCACCTGATTTAACCCTACAATGCTGCACTGCCATGTTGCAATTGTGTGCATTGCAAGCTATTGCGGTGCAGCCCTATTGAACTCAGTGGGTGAAATTGACAATCTGAAGTGGGTTCTAGTAGCAAAATATGAGACCGGCAAATAGATTTTTCTTAATTTTTATGTGGCATCACATTTTTGTATAAGTTTTACCCATCTCATTTTTCTGGTGGCCATCTTCATTTTCAAACCTTCGGGTTGAAAATGAGGCTTGGCCCAGATAAAGCGGCCATCTTTAGGCCCAAAACAAGGCTTGACCCTGTTGTGATGGCCAATTTGGGATTCGGAAGGAGGCTTGATACAATGGCGGCCAACTTGTTGGAAAATAATCTTCGGCCCTGCGGTTCAATTGTTATCTACATTCATCTGAGGCACCAGGAAAATATATAATTACCCCAGATATTATTTTGGCCCTCTCTGATGAAACACGTCAGTGCAGAGCTGCATATGTGATGTCATCACAAACCAGAAGCTCCCACTGCTGCCAATAGTCAATCAGGAGTGCGAGTCCCTGGAGAGGCAAGGCTTTTGTGAACATCTCTGGATCGAGAGGGGGCTCGGGTAAGTGTTAGGGAGGCTGCTGCACACAGAATTTTTTTTTACCTTTATGAATAGGATGGGTGAAGGTAACAAACCTTGTGCCTTTACAACCACTTTAACCACGTCAGCCACAGAAGATTTTCCCCCTTAATGACCATGCCATTTTTTGCGATATAGCACTGCTTCACTTTAACTGACAAATGCGCGGTCATGCAACGCTGTAACCAAATAAAATTGACATACTTTTTTCCCATAAATAGGGCTTTCTTTTCCCCATCGGATAGTGTCCGCCCCATACTGCGCAAGCGCAGCACTTGCGCAGTACAGAGGACAAGGAGATGCCGAAAGTCTCCGAAGATGAATGGCGCCTGCGCACTTAATAGTACCTTGTGCCTTGAGTCCAGGCTCAAGCTCCACCATGCAAGTAGACATATGGTATATGATGTAAAACAGCACTTAGTAACAGGGCCCCTCGCGGGCTCGCTTTGCTCGCCACGCTTCAGGCCTCACTTCTCTCAGCAAATTTTTATTCTAACTCTATGTCCATTTGGATTGTGGGGCTTGAACCTGGACACAGTGCGCAGGCGCCATTCATCTTCGGAGACTTTCGGCGTCACCTTGTCCTCCGTACTGCGTGCAGGTTGAACACTATCTGACGAGGGACAGTATTCGACAAGACACCGGTACCTGGACCAGGAGGAGCCTGGAGGTGGGTGGAGCTGAGCCATTGGCTTGGCAACCCTGCACTCGTTGCTAGCACCTGGGCCATCTGGCGTCTAGCAACGAGTGACGTCTTTAAGTCAGTCTCAGACTCAGAGCCGACGTGACGGTGACAGAAGCTGCCTTGAGGAGCCTAGGGTTGTTGCTGCAGTCTCAGACTGCAGTAGTGAGTAGTGACACTGTGTGGCAGAGGCAGAGCGTCAGCAATCTTCCTTCTAGGCAGCCGCCCCTGAGTGTGTTGGCCACTCCCACCTGCAGCACCTCCTCCCTCCATCTTGTCCACACTCCACACAGGCAATGTGGCAAGTGACAATCCGCATCTGGTGGCAGGTGATGTGGCAAGTGACAGTCCGCAACTTGTGGCAGGTGACGTGGCAAGTGACAATCCACATCTGGTGGCAGATGATGTGGCAAGTGACAGTCAGCAACTTGTGGCAGGTGACGTGGCAAGGGACAATCCGCATCTGGTGGTAGGTGACGTGGCAAGTGACACGTTGACAGTCCACAACGTGTGGCAGGTGGCGTGGCAAGTGACAATCTGCATCTGGTGGCAGGTGACACACTCGGGGCTCTCATTGATTCTGCATTATGGCAAGTTGAACCATTTCATTTTATAACAATGTAACAGAAATAATGCGCTTCAATCATCCTGACACCATATTAACCATGGTAAATTTTTTAACATGGAACTAACATGTTCACATCCATGCATTTGTGTGCCTTCGCATTTTTGGAAAGGGTCGGGGACTTTTTTCATGCAAAATGCAGCGTTTTGCATGTAATAGAAGTCAAGTACTGCGTTTTTACCGCGATTTGCGTTTTTTCATTTTTTTTACACTGTATATAGCTGGTTGCTAATCAACCACACTGTAAAAAAAAAACGCAAACCGCGTCAAAAACGCGGTAAAAACGCATGTCCAAAAACCCGGCAAGCACCACAAAAAGCAATGCAGAAACGCTCAAAAGCAACATGCATAGATGTGAATCGAGCCTTAGACTGGGTTCTTCTTCTCAAGTGACAGCGCTGGTGATTGTCTGAGCACTGTCACATTGTGGTTCGGAGAGAATCCACAACCCAGTTTTAGGCTGGATTCACACCTATGCATTTTTAGTGCTTTTTACATTTTGCAGATTTGCACTACAGTCCATTTAACATGGTTTCCTATGGATCATGTTCTGTAGTGCAAATCTGTAAAATGCAAAACACACTAAAAATGCATAGGTGTGAATTCAGTCTTATCTCTGACTAAAGTTACTCAGGGCCTTGGTTCCTTGTTCCCAGCGGCTGAATGAGCCAATGAAGAACACCTGTGAACTAGAACTTTTAGAAGGAAAAGTCACAATGGCTTCCTACACTTCACTAAGGCCTGGTTCACACCTATGCATTTTTTTGTGCATTTTCAGTTTTGCAGAAACACACTACAGTCCATTTAAAGTGTAAGTAAACCCATCGATTTAAACAGTTAAAAAAAAAAAGGCAGGCAGATACTCATCATTCAATACCATCAGGGAGGAGTGTGAGTGGTTCCAAATGTATTCTGCAGCAGGACAACATACAGTCAATGCCATTAGGAACTATATTCAGTGTAAAGAAGAACAAGGAGTACTGGAAGTGATGGTTTGGCCCCCACAGAGCCCTGGTCTCAACATTATCAAGTCTGCCTGGGATTACGTGAAGAGACAGAGGGATCTGAGGCAGCCTACATCCACAGAAGATCCATGCTTAGTTCTCCAAATTCTTTGGAACAACCTACCTGCCGAGTTTCTTTTAAAAACGGTGAGCAAGTGTACCTAGACAAATAGTTTTGAAGGCAAAGGGTAGTCACACCAAATATTGATTGCATTTGGATTCCTTTTCTATTAATTTACTTTCTGTTTTGTTAATTGAGGGAAAAAAAAAACTATTAACCCTTATAGTTCTGAAAGCATTCTTAATTTACAGCATTTTTTCATACCCGCCTAAGACTTTTGCACAGTAGTGTACGTAATGCATGAATCACCTTTGATTGACAGTAGCTCTGATATATATAATTTATGGGAAAAGTCAGCTTGGGGGGCATATAATGTATAGTACATAAACCCTGGGCAAGAGGTTTGCTCTGTGATATTGCAAAGGTCCGTAATAAAATCTGGATGCAAGGGCTTTTAAAGGCTTTCATTTAAAAAGCCTTGAAGTGAGGGAAATGCATCTCTGTGCAAGACATGAGTAGTCTGCAAATATCAGAAAATAAAGCAACCTCTAAGCATATATACAACTGAATACAGTCCAGTGGATGAAATGCCAACAGATTTATCCATTTGTTTATTTGTACTCATGTAGTCCTGCTACTATTTCAGATCTCACCAGCAGGTGGCTCTGGTGTAACTGTAGCACCCCATCCCAGCAAAATCCTACAGCTGCTGGAGAGGGGCTCCTTGATGTAGCTGCATGGAAAATCAATTCTAGCAAATGGAAAGCCCCTTTAAAGTTCTCTGTGTTTATATTTCTCTGTTCACGGTCTAAATGAACTTTTCAGTTTCAATCAGCTAAATACATTCCAGTTGCAATAGTACAAAGGGTGTGCAAAGTCTTAGGGCTCTTCAATGCGTCTGTAATTTACAGTGTATGGGGGTACAGAATATAAGACGGCTGTAGTTGTGGCACCTGGGACCAACAGCTACAGTGTATTTTTGCTCATAGGAATGCATTAGAGAAATGCTATATGCATGTAACTGCGGGCACCGGCTTTTACTTGCCCGCACATATTCGTGTATTTTTGAAATTGTAAAATGTTTTTGTTTCTAAAAAATACACCCATATTTGTGTCAGCGGTTACACACATATAGGCACCTTTGTCATCAGTTACCTCCAGAAAGCAGCCACAGCCTCAGCAGAAAAGCCTGTCTCTTGCCAGCATGCTAGAGAAGGATCCTTGCTCTCTACGTGAAAGAAGCCGCTGCTCCATAGAGATCAATCACACACCCTACTGAGCCAGACCTCTAGTTCTGCTAGCGGTGCTCATGGTGCCTGCTGATTAGATGCGCAGCTAGGGGCTGTGCAGCAGGGAGGATGTGTGGAACCTCTGCAGTGAGACTGCTGCTTCCACACAGAGAGCAAGGGTCCCAACACTGTGCATGCTGGCAGGGGACAGGTTTTTCTATGATGGCTAGGGTTTCTCGTTAAAGAAAACAAACCACTTGACCACTGGCCTTTTTCTAACACGTTCTCTGTATTTTTTGCTAGAAAAGTACTTAGAACACCCAAACATTATATATATAGATATATATATCTTCGTATATATCTATATATATAGATATCTATCTATCTATCTATCTATCTATCTATATATATATATATATATATATATATATATATATATATATATATATATATATATATATATATATATATATATATCTATATATATATATATATATAGATATATATATATATATATATATATAGATATATAGATATATAGATAGATAGATATCTACAGTAACTCACAAAAGTGAGTACACCCCTCACATTTTTGTAAATATTTTATTTTATCTTTTCATGTGACAACACTGAAGAAAGGACACTTTTCTACAATGTAAAGTAGTGAGTGTACAGCTTGTATAACAGTGTAAATTTGCTGTCCCTTCAAAATAACTCAACACACAGCCATTCATGTCTAAATCACTGGCAATAAAAGTGAGTACACCCCTAAGTGAAAATGTCCAAATTGGGTCTAGCGTGCCAATATTTTGTGTGGCCACCATTATTTTCCAGCACTGCCTTAACCCTCTTGGGCATGGAGTTCACCAGAGCTTCACAGGTTGCCACTGGAGTCCTCTTCCACTCCTCCACAATGACATCACAGAGCTGGTGGATGTTAGAGAACTTGTGCTCCTCCACCTTCCATTTGAGGATGCCCCACAGATGATCAACAAGGTTTAGGTCTGGAGACATGCTTGGCCAGTCCATCACCTTTACCCTCTGCTTCTTTAGCAAGGCAGTGGTCGTCTTGGAGGTGTGTTTGGGGTTGTTATGTTGGAATACTGCCCTGTGGCCCAATCTCTGAAGGGAGGGGATCATGCTCTGCTTCAGTATGTCACAGTACATGTTGGCATTCATGGTTCCCACAATGAACTGTAGCTCCCCAGTGCCGGCAGCACTCATGCAGCCCCAGATCATGACACTCCCACCACCATGCTTGACTGTAGGCAAGACACACTTCTCACTTCTTGTACTCCCACACTCACACTTGTACTCCTCATCTGGTTGCCGCCACACACGCTTGACACCATCTGAGCCTGAAAAGTTTATCTTGGTCTCATCAGACCACAGGCAATGGTTCCAATATTCCATGTCCTTAGTTTGCTTGTCTCAGCAAACTGTTTGCAGGCTTTCTTGTGCATCATCTTTAGAAGAGGCTTCCTTCTGGGACGACGACCATGCAGACCAATTTGAAGCAGTGTGCGGCGTATGGTCTGAGCGCTCACAGTCTGACCCCCCCCCCCACCCCTTCAACCTCTGCAGCAATGCTGGCAACATTCATATGTCTATTTCCCAAAGACAACCTCTGGATATGACGCTAAGCATGTGCATTCAACTTCTTTGGTCTACCATGGCAAGGCCTGTTCTGAGTGGAACCTGTCCTGTTAAACCGCTGCATGGTCTTGGCTACCTTGCTGCAGCTCAGTTTCAGGGTTTTGGCAAACTTCTTATAGCCTAGAACATATTTATGTAGAGCGACAATTCTTTTTTTCAGATCCTCAGAGAGTTATTTGCCATGAGGTGCCATGTTTAACTTCCAGTGAACAGTATGAGGCTGGGTTCACACTGGTACTTTGCCCTGAAACTTCGGTCGTACATTAGTCCTACTTCAGTCCTACTTCCATCCAACTTGAATGAACAAGATAAGATTTTGCTCCAACTTTGAGATAATACGACTTCTCTTTTGACCAGTCAAAACAATCCCAGTGTGACATAAATTGCTTTTACTGCTGCTGTAATCACCATGTCGGATGTCACAATTGGATGGTTAGGACAAGGATCCTACTTTGATCCGACTTCAATGATATTCAATGGGCTTAATTAGGATCAAAGTCGGACCAAAGTAGTGCAGGAAGCATTTTCAAAGTCGGACTCTCATAGGGAATCATTGATTTGTACACGTCATGCGACATGAGCTCCCAATGTCGGAGCGTTTGTCGTACCAGTGTGAACCCAGCCTGAGAGAGCAATAACACCAAATTTAACACACCTGCTCCCCCCTCACACCTGAGACCTTGTAACACTAACGAGTCACATGACACCAGGGAGGGAAAATGGCTAATTGGGCCAATTTTGGACATTTTCACATAGGGCTGTACTCACTTTTGTTGCCAGCAGTTTAGACATTAATGGCTGTGTGTTGAGTTATTTTGTGGGGACAGCAAATTTACACTGTTATACAAGCTGTACACTCACTACTTTACATTGTAGCAAAGTGTAATTTCTTCAGTGTTGTCACATGAAAAGATATAATAAAATATTTACACAAATGTGAGGGGTGTACTCACTTTTGTAAGATACTGTATATATACAGTTGTGCTCATAAGTTTACACACCCTGGCAGAATTTATGATTTCTTGGCCATTTTTCAGAGAATATGAATGATAACACAAAACCTTTTCTTTACCTCATGGTTAGTGTTTGGCTGAAGCCATTTATTACTCTGTTTAAATCATAATGACAACAGAAACTACCCAAATTACCCTGACCAAAAATGTATATACCCTGGTGATTTTGGCCTGATAACATGCACACAAGTTGATACAAAGGGGTTTGAATGGCTATTAAAGGTAACCATCCTCACCTGTGATCTGTTTGCTTGTAATTAGTGTGTGTATAAAAGGCCAATGAGTTTCTGGACTCCTGACAGACCCTTGCATCTTTCATCTAGTGCTGCACTGACGTTTCTGGATTCTGAGTCATGGGGAAAGCAAAAGAATTGTCAAAGGATCAGCAAGAAAAGGTAGTTGAACTGTATAAAACAGGAAAGGGATATAAAAAGATATCCAAGGAATTGAGAATGCCAATCAGCAGTGTTCAAACTCTAATCAAGAAGTGGAAAATGAGGGGGTCTGGTAGACCACGGTCAGATAGACCAACTAGAATTTCAGCCACAACTGCCAGGAAAATTGTTCAGGATGAAAAGAAATACCCACAACTAACTTCAGGTGGAATACAGGACTCTCTTAAAACATGTGGTGTGGCTGTTTCAAGATGAACAATAAGGAGGCACTTGAAGAAAGATGGGCTGCATGGTCTAGTCACCAGAAGAAAGTCATTACTAAGCAAATACCACAAAGTATCTCGCTTACAATATGTCAAACAGCACAGAGACAAGCCTCAAACCTTCAACCTTCTGGCACAAAGTCATTTGGAATGATGAGACCAAAGTTGAGCTTTTTGGCCACAACCAAATAAATGCTACATTTGGAGTCAACAAGGCCTACGATGAAAGGTACACCATTCCTACTGTGAAACACGGAGGTGGATAGCTGATGTTTTGGGTTGTGGGAGATACAAAGGCACAGGAAATTTGGTCAAAATGGATGGCAAGATGAATGCAGTATGTTATCAAAAAATACTTGAGGAATATTTGCAGTCATCAGCCAGGAAGCTGCGCATGGGACGTACTTGGACATTCCAACATGACAATGATCCAAAACACAAGGCCAAGTCGACCTGTCACTGGCTACAGCAGAATAAAGTGAAGGTTCTGGAGTGCCCATCTCAGTCTCCTGACCTCAATATCATTGAGCCACTCTGGGGAGATCTCAAACCTGCAGTTCATACAAAACAGCCCAAGAATTTGCTAGGAACTGGAGGCTTTTTGCCAAGAGGAATGGGCAGCTTTACCATCTGAGAAGATAAAGAGCCTCATCCACAAATACCACAAAAGACTTCAAGCTGTCATTGATGTTAAAGGGGCTATATACGGTATTAAGAACTGGGGTATATAAACTTTTGATCAGGGTCATTCGGGTCATTTCTGCTGTCAATATGATTTAAAAAGAGTAAACACAGCTGACTGATAATAAATGGCTTTAGCCAAACACTAACCATGAGTGAAAGAAAAGTTTGTGTTATCATTCATATTCTCTGAAAAATGGCCAAGAAATCATAAATTCTGCTAGGGTATGTAAACTTATGAGCACAACTGTATATATATATATTTTTTAGCAGAGGCCTTAGAAAGATGGGTTTTGAAATTGTTTATGGCACAAGTTATTTGTGCAGCGTTTTTTTTTTTTGAATGCCAATTTTTTGGGAATAAATACACTTTAATACATTTTTATGCATACAAACAAATAACCACGTTTTTGGTAAAATATACAGTAAATGTAAATATAAATGATGTTATGCAGAGTAAATAGATACCTAACATGTCACGCTTGTGGAATGATGACAAACTACGTCGCCATAGGTGACGCTTTAAAAGCCTTTACAGGTTACCATTTTATAGTTACAGAGGAGGTCTGGGGCTAGAACTATTGCTCTCACTCTGATGTTCATGGCAATACCTCACATGTGTGGTGTGATCACTGTTTACGCATGCGTGCAAAAACAACGCGTGCATTCACCTTGGTTCATGAGCACGGAGGGGACATTAATTGTAACAGCAATAGGCAGTGACAGGTACTCTTTATAGAGAGATCTGGGGTCTTTTAGATCCGAGAACTCTCCTCTGCCTCAAAAAGCATCTGATCACACCAAGATGCTTAGTCCATTTGAAAAATAGCGGTTTACATCCGGAAAACCAGAAATTACATTGCTTCCTGTACCACAGAGATCATGGGGGGCCTACTAGTCCTTTATGATCTTTGTGGTAAGCCAGGGGAATTGCTGGTTTTCATTTCGGGCTCTCCGCTGGGATTGGAGCTGCCGCAGAGGCACCAGCGGGCAAGCGCGGGGTTCAGTGTTTCGGCCCCTACCGCCGTCTATAAAAAGCAATCCAGCGACTAAGCAGCCACTAGGATGGCTTTTACATACAAGGCATCATCCCAGTACAACCACTTAAAGCCAATTGATGTACATGTACATGATTTGGCGTTAGGTAGATAATATTTAACACATTTTTTGTTTTGTTGCACTTGGAGTGTATTTACCTAAGAGTTCCATTTGGCTTTAAAACAAAACCTTGATGAAAGAAATATAGAGGCTGCCATTGCAGAGCTTGGTTTGAAAATGTTAGTTGACATGCTGATCCTGTTAGCTCCGTACTTTCTGAGTCATTGACCCAAAACAAGTGTAAAGCATACTTGTGTCTGAAACATACTGAAGCCAGGAGGCTAGCATGCCAGACAACCAAATGGCATGAAGGTCAGCAAATGGCATATTTTTCTCATGCTGCTTTCCCATAATTTTACATGCCTCGCTCACAATCAATCCACAGCTATCACATTAGGATAAAAAAAATAAAAAAACAATGACTATAGAAAAAAATACATCATATTCCAAATGTGTAAAGAAAATGTTTTATTGAAAGTCTTAAATACCACCACCGTAATTAATATGCTTTACATTAGTTGGTGCTCATTGCAGGGCTAATCTGCCATATTACCCAACTGTAAATTTCTCTTGCTTTTTTTTTATTTATTTTTTTCTTTAAACGTACTATGTACAAGACTGCAGATGTCCCAGGTATAGCGCGAGTAACATGACTATACCATGAGCTCAGCTGCAGACATCATGTGAAATAAAAAAAAAAAAAATACATCAATTTTTTCATCTTTAAAATAAATACTGCATAATGATATTTATGTACAAATCGTATATACGGTCTTGTTCTCCCTATAAAAATTAGAAAGAAAAAATGCATCTTGGGATTTTTTTTTTTTTTTTCAGAAAATAACATATTACACTGCATTTTCAATACATCAATTTACTTTCATTTATGACATGATGATACTGTAGATGGTATTTTGTATACATATATATATGTATATATATATATATATTTTATATACTTTTTTGTTTTGCTGGTTCACAACCATCTAAAATTACTTTGATAAACAGCTTTATAGGTAACAAAAAAGGATAATCTATCTACCTCATGGAAAGACAATAACATAAATTAAAAGGCAATTACATTTTTTTTTTTTTGCCCAAAGGTACATTTTTTACCCAATTTGATTTAGAGGGGATTAAAGTATAGTGATAATATTTTCATGACCTGCTATTTATAAAATAAAATGCTCCATAATGTCTATAGATGTGCTGAATGATGTGTATATCCATCTAAACACATGTATAAATATGCCTGTTAACATTTGTGTACATGAGCAAAAACTTACATGTAAGTATACTTTTATATATAACAATTAACAGCCCATGCACATAAATTGCATGTTTATATTTTAATTTATTGTTCATTTTTGGAAGAAAGACTAACTTGGGAGTAACCCAGCTGTTGTGGAACTACAAAATCTAGCCTGCTTCTGGAACATTCAGAAAATTGTAACTTCACACCAACTAGAGAGTCAAGAGTTATAAAGATACACATAGAGACATTAGATACAGAGTCAATGGCCCTTTCACTTTCAACAGGTTTAGGTAAAGTGTAGGGTACATAAGGCTTAAAAAAAAAAAAAAAGCTTTGGGACATGATCAACTAAGAAAAAGAGTACTGTCTGTGTTGGCAATTTTGGAGAGTTCTTCGTCACTCATGTACAGATAATCAAATGCTCACAGGATATGGCTGCACATTTTTTTTTAGGAGTATATAAGATGAATTTAGGAAGCCTCCAACTAAATAATGTCTATGGGTATTGTAAAGTGAACCTGTGGCCAGGCTTTGGGCATTCAAATATTTACATATTCTGAACAAGCAATAAATGAGCTTTAAAACAGGCCCTTACTGACCTCTGTAGTTGCAGGCATTGTGGAGATATTCATCCTCATAGGTCAGAGTGGGGGTATTAAAATGGGCTAATTTCTCTGGCAGCAGAAACTTGGCAGCTTACCAGCCTACTAATGTAAGCAAACAGAAAGGGCTCTAAGCTGCTCAGAAAGGGATTGCAACCTGACTTCAGAGTCTCTGTTCTTAAACCTCATGGACACAGGATGTTTTTGCCATTTCTCCTAGACGCCTTTCCTCCTGGCAGAGGTGCTTTGGAGCATCAAGTGCTTGAGAGTTAAAGTGGATGTAAACCCTCACATATACCCATTGAAGTGAACAGCCTCAGATGATACAGAGATGAAACTTCATACATAAGTTTTACATGTATATGTGCTGTCTTCATCTTTTTATACTCTTTAGAAGGTGCAGATTGTGTTAAAAATGTTTCTTCTTCTTCCAGCAGTGGGTGTGGAGTCTGGGTATACACTGTGTGTGAGCTGATTAGAGGAAAGGGACACCCCCCTCCACATAGGCAGAGAAATTAAGGAACATGCAGAGCTGTATTATGAATAGGCCAGCTCACTGCTAATGTCCCACCAAGCTCCCTCCCAGACACAAATTTTGGGCTGCTGTTATCTTGTGTGTCGGAGAACTTGTCAGAAGTGACACTGCTGAAAACAAAGGAATGGAGCAGCAGAAAGATACGGCACTTAGAGCTTTGGAGAGAGATGAGTAAACACTACAGATATATGTGCTTAGGTCAAATTTCATGAATGGGGTTTACAAACACTTTAAGTAATTTCATTGGCCAGAATAAAATATTGTTCAGTCACGGAAATGAAGTAACGCTAAAGCACTAAATGCTCCTAACATTAACACATGTTTAAATGCGGTAACATGTGTCAAGTGTTTTTTCTGCCAAAACACTGCTGCTCCTGGAAACACTGGCAGTTGATTTCTTCTCTGCCTCTAAACGCCCCTATCTCTAAAAATCTATGTGCGCATGGACACATAGGCTAATATGCTGGGGGGTTTAGAGGCATAAAAAAAGTTAGACGCCCCTAAGAGCAGCGTCAAACATAACCAGTGTACATGAGGCCTGAAGCTTGAGGATGAATTGCTCCATAGTACTTTTGACTACAGAGGGCTTGCTTTAATATTTGATTTTTACTTGCTAAGAATATGTAAATACTTTAAGGTCCATAGCCTGGCTGCAGGTTCACTTTAAGACTGATTTGGAAGCTAAAGAAAGTAAAAAAATAAAGGCAATGTCACAATTCATCTATCTGAACCAGTACACTATGATAAATAATATTGGAGCCTTTGAATTTCAAGATGCAAATCGGCAACACACCCAAACAGATATTTTTGGTTTTACCTTGGGAAATTGGAGGGGGGGGGGGGGAGGGGGTGAACATTAAGGTCCCACAGAGCTCAACGGTTGTGTTCCTAAAAAGTTACAGGACCACAAATATGGCAGCTAGAGCCCGGTGTTAGAACTACTTCACCATAACATAACAGTTCATTGAAAGAAGCATGCCATCGGCCAGAAAAGAAATCAGCAAGTGTGGTCAGCCATGACACTGAGTGAACTGCTGTTCATAACAAAGCAACTTTGAAAAGTTTGACCTTTGTAGCATCGAAAATAAAAGATCAAGTAAAAACGTTGCTTGTATGATACACAACTCTGACAAAGTGCAAAAAGGGCATACCTTAATTGAAAAATAGTGGATATTCTTTTGTTCAAAGAGAGGACTTTCCACTGAACTCTCGAGTTCAACAATGCTGGGCACTGAGAATGTACGAAGATGGACAATGGCCACTTGGTTAAATCATTTTTATTCCCTTTAAGACTCAATTTGATGGTGAAAAAAATTATTACCATGCACTGTACAAGATATTGCAAAAAAGTTCAAATATCTTTTATATCAAATACATGCTGAATTACCTTAGGTATTCTCAAGCCATGTTGCAAAATTCTTTTCAACATGCTTGATTTTCAAGAAAGGTTGCTATGCAATGGACATCAAGAGGATGACCTCCACTGTATCTGGCAGGTCAAACAAGGAATTTTGTCAAACATTTCAAGAATGCAGGAAAAAAATCTGCAAAAAGTTTCCAAACATGGGGACAGAGAAGCAATCAAGGCACACAGGGTAAGGTGGTGTGCCATCAACCAACCTGAAAGAATGGCATCAGAAAAGAGGTTTGGGAAGATCGTGGGACACAATGCAAAAAACAGGGACCTAGGAAAGAAGAAATGGTGGACATGTACATGTTCAACTCTACAAGGTTTGTACCTTTTAACATTTAAATAAATCATATATGTTACATTTTTTGTCACATAAAGAGAATTTTAAATATTTGCTAGAAAGAAATTTTATTTTAACATATGCCTGCAAAAACACAGACCATGATTGGTTTTTTAGAATGATAAACGTGGTTTGTCTTTGTTTCACGCCGTTGCATTCGCTCCCCCCCCCCCTTTTTTTTTTTAAACCATGCACTAGTGAATTTTTTTTTCTTAAAAAGAATATAAATTGTTGAAAATGGCTGTATCTTTTTGTTATTTTGTTTCATATTTTTTGCAAGTTGCAGGCCAAAGAAAATTATTTTAGTGTTCACTTAGATCCATGTTCATGCAAAACAAAAAACATTTTTTTTTGTCTCTGAAGTACTGGATAATCACAGAAAAATTCTTCCCTGGTGAAATTCGTCAAATAGTGGACTCCATTAATGCTAATGCTAAGCCAACTTTGCTTCAATCTATGGGCATGTGTGGCCTTCTATAATCATTCTTAATAACACTGGCGTTCCATCGGATTTCATTCTTCTTGCAGTACCCCATACTTTATCGATCTCCTTACTCAGGGCTCCTTCGTAGGCGTTTCCAATCTTTGGGGGCAAATATAAAAAAGAAAATGTTGCAACAACGTGATATGTCACTGAAGATGACTTTCGTCGCGTGAAATATTTCTTTTGTTAGTTTCAATAATCCATGGCTTCAGACTCAACTAGAACTGAGCTTCACTGGTCTTCAATGCGGTCAGCTAGCTCCCCTCCATCACCTGAGAGCCTTCTATAGCGCACAATGTGTGCGACTTCCGCTGAGAGCGCAGGATCGCCCAGTATCCCTAGCAACAGGCTCAGAAGACACAAAATTAAGCATGCAGTGTTTACCAGGGTGCGCGACCTGTCGTATTTCGTAATCTTGTGATTTTGTCGTTGTTTATTTTTGAAACGCTGGTTGCAGAGACAACAGTTTTTTTTTTTTTACAGGTGCTATGACCTAGAATAAGAAGGTCCTGTGGAACTTTCAAGAGAAGACTGAGAAGCTCTCCTGGTTAAAGGAGCCAATGTTGGGTCTACTAGAGAGGAAGGGGGAAATAGTTTAAACCATCCAATCACCATATTGGAAAGGTCCAGTTCATCTAAAAGTATCTGTGCCACACCCATAAAAGATTTGTGATCCATACGCCCATAGTCACCCCACACAATTATCTGTAGATATATAAAAAAAAAGAGGAAATTAATTGAACAATCTGATTAAAACTTAAAAAAATGTACCTATTCTAGATATCTACATAAGCGCTATCCAACACAGGGGTGTATTTATAAAGGTTTTCACACAAGATTCACAATGCTTTCTCTCTTTCTTCTAACTGGTTTCAATTGGAAGAATATGAAAATCTTTGGAAAACGTTGTTTGAAAGGCTTTCCAAATAGACCACAAAGACCTATGATGGTGACTAAACTGGAGAGAAGAAAATCAGATTGAAATTGACACTGCCCATAGCTACCACTTTTTTTGAAAAAAATACACTTTTTTGAATTAAAATATAAGACAACAGTAAAGTTAGCCCCATTTTTTTTATATTGTGAAAGATAATGTTACGCCGAGTAAATTGATACCCAACATGTCATGCTTGAAAATTGCGCCCGCTAGTGGAATGGCGACAGACTTTTACCCTTAAAAACCTCCATAGGCGATGTTTAAAAAATTCTACAGGTTGCATGTTTTGAGTTACAGAGGTCTAGGGCTAGAATTATTTCTCTCGCTCTACTGATCGCGGCGATACCTCACGTGTGGTTTGAACACCGTTTTGATATGTGGGCGCTACTAATGTATGTGTATTTTTTTTCTTATTTGTTTTACCTTTTATTTTTACACTGTTTTTTAAAAATAAATAAAAATTCTGTCACTTTTATTCCTTTTTCTATTTAATAGAAAAAGAGCATGACATTGCCTCTTAAATATGAGATCTGTGGTCAAAAAGACCTCAGATCTCATATTTACATTAAAATGCAATAAAAAAAATGATTTAAAAAAAAAAAGTCCCTTTAAGAGCTATAGGCGGAAGTGACGTTTTGACGTCGCTTCTGCCCTGCAATATCATGGAGACGGGTGGGGACCATCTTCCCCTCACTCGTTTCCATGCCCAGCCATGGAGAGGACCGGGTCGCCTCCGCCGCTGCCGACGGCTCTGGTAAGCGGTGGAGGGCACTGGAGTGCATTGGGAGGTGGGCCCTCTCCCTCCGCAGATAAAAGTGATCTTGTGGCGAATCCGCCGCAGAGACCACTTTTATCTTGTAGCGGACCGCCGACTGAACACAAGGTGCAAAGTGTAGTTGCATTTTGCGAGTGCAGTTGCTCCAAAACTTAATAAATGAGCAGAAGTCCATCATCCATCATCCTGTCACGTCCATCATCCAATAACATGCAAGCAAAAATGCTGTTTTTTTTCTTCTTCTTGGAAGTGGTTGGGTATTCTTTGCAAAGTGAAACTTTACTTTATATGCTAAAAGTTTCCCCAGGGTTTTTTTTTAGCAGCAGAGAATTTGTATAAAAATGGTTGATGTAAAAAAATAATTTATTTAACAGACAATATTAATTTCAAATGAACAATGATGAATCATCCATATAGGTGGTGCGACACAAAAACAAACATGGAACATCACTCATAACAAAAAACACTCTATGTACAAGCATGGTTTGCCAATTGTATTTGTAACATATGAATCCACATGAAAAACCACGATGCATTTCGACCTTTGCAATTTCCGGTCTCTTCAGGGGGATTTATATTCAGTGGGTGGATGAAGACATGAGGATGTATCACACAAACCAGCAATGCAAAATTGTAGTTGTTTAATGATCCCATCGCTGCCGCACATCCCCCCCCCCCCCGCGTCCTCTGGGTGGGTGCATAGCCCATCGAGCTTGCAGGGGGCCACGCTCTGGGACCCAGAGAGGAGGATGGGGGGTAAAACACCAAGCACTCCATCAGTCTTGTATTAGTATATGACAGCTATACCAGGGAACATCGGGGGTTTTCATATGGATACATATGTTACAAATACAATTGGCAAACCATGCTTGTACATAGAGTGTTTTTTGCTATGAGTGATGTTCCATGTTTGTTTTTGTGTCACACCACCTATATGGATGATTCATCATTGTTCATTTGAAATTAATATTGTCTGTTAAATGCATGATTTTTTTACATCAACCATTTTTATACAAATTCTCTGCTGCTAAAAAAAACCTGGGGAACGTTCTGTTTTTTAAACTTTTGGGTTATACAGCTTTGGGGGCTCCCTTATTGTGTTTTCCTTTCTATATATACTTTATATTCTAAGCTCTGGAGCAACTGCAAGTCAACTGCAGAACACTGTACAGGTTCATGGCCAAGATATATCTACTGGGGTAATCCTGAAGATCCCCTAGTGAGTATGGCCACCACAGAAGCTTAGACTGTCTGAAATAGGCTTTGTCTCCCTGGGTCCTGCACTGGCACTCTTCAGTACTTGTTTTGGAGTTTGGGGCTACAGTGCAGTTTTCTGACCTCTGCTGCGGTAAGTCACAATGGTTTTGCGATTTATGAAGGCTGTCTTGTGTTAACTGCATTTATTGTGTCTTCAGCTATCTCCTCATCAGGGGTTAATGCTCCAGAGCTCTGTGTGGTGACACCTTCTGCATTGCAGGCACTTGGCAGGAACAGGCACAGTGCCCTTTTTGAATGTGTCTGTTTATGTGCCACGTCGCTTACTGCTGTGTCGCATAATTGCAGTCACACTGCCTCTCCTTCCTTCACTGCAATGGCACTCATTTGCAAAGGTCTTTCATGGACTCTCCTTGATGCTGCCCTAGTCACAGATGGCTATGTAGCCTTCCCTCCTCCTGTAGATGGTTTGTGTGTATCCTATGGAAACTTTCACACTTTTTTATACTATAAGTATGTTAGATCATAGGTACAAAGGTAGCATTCCTATAGACCAAGAATCTAACTACGGCTATCCAGCTGTTGTGGAACTACACATCCCATGAGGCATTATAAAACTCTGGCATTCACAGACATGACTAGGCATGAAGGGAATTGTAGTTCCTGAACAACTGGAGGGCCATAGTTTGAAGACCCCTGCTATAGACCCTCCCAACTCCCTATCCACTTACAGCTCTAGTGTGGTATACAGTGTCCCTCTCCATGGACCTGAAGCAGACTGCTTGGACAGTTGTCCCATGCCACACGCTCTTTGGTGTCTACCTTAGCTTCCCCGAGAATGTCTACTATGTCCGATTTCTTGCACAACATTTTTGCCAAGATAGCCAACTCAGAACGCAGCGGACATGAGTCTACAGCTTGGCCTTCTTCTTCCGAGTCTCTGATATGCCTGCAGCTGCAGCTGTGTATCTACACTTAGCTGAGGGTGATGCAGAGTTCTCTCCTTTTGGATGAGTGTGTGCCTTATGAGGCTCAATGTGTGCACATTACTCCTAGGCTTAAAGAATCCATGTAGGTCTTTACTAAAGCAGTGCGTGCACGTTTAGAACTGGAACAACCTGCATCTGATTTCTCTTAAGTTACTGGTTTGGGCTCCATTAAATGTCCCCAACCTGTAAAAATCTTCCCAGCACACTTGCTACTCCAACCATGTATAGTGACTGCTTAATTCCTAACTGTTTTGCACAGCCAAGCGGTTTACTGAGCAATACGTTATGGAAGAGGCATTTATTCAGTAGTGGGCCATTCTGAAGCTAAGGGGCTGGACTGCTCTGTAGAGAGTCTAGGACAGTGATGGCGAACCTTGGCACCCCAGATGTTTTGGAACTACATTTCCCATGATGCTCTGGCACTCTGCAGTGTACTGGAGCATCATGGGAAATGTAGTTCCAAAACATCTGGGGTGCCAAGGTTCGCCATCACTGGTCTAGGATTTCATTACAATGCTTAGTGTATGCATTGGGTAAGGATTTGGGCTTATGCTGACTAGCTTTTGTTGCCTCAAATCTGCTTCTCTCCCCATACAAATCTATGGAAATCCAAAGGTAGCTTAATGTAGGTCAGAAAACTGTCAAATTTAGGTCACATACACTTGTCAATGAACAGTGAATGATCTCAGATGTATCTAAAATTGGTATCAGAAGCAAGCTGCATTTACCCATCAAATCCAAAAGCTGTAGCTGCTCCCCTCTGCCTTCTCTCCCTGTGACAAAGGAGAAGTTCCTTGTACCAGCTTTCACTTTTTGAAAAGAGCACATCTGTGTGGGGCTTCGGCCACACGGCCGCATCATTCATTCACAGAGTTCTGTGAGTGAATGAATGAACTACAAGTAGTGCTGTTGAGCGCTGTGGTAGTTCATTGAGTCTTCCTGTCAGCGTGAAACTGTCCGTAGGAGGTATGATGTACGATGTACAGGCAGACAGCTCACACTGACAGTCTGCAGGAGACTTACATGGCATCAGCCATCTACTGATAGTTGGTGCAATGCTTTCCAGACTCTTAAAAAATAGTAAACGCATATTTTTTTACCTCCAAAAAAATTAGAATAATAATAAAAAAAAAAAATTAAGTGAACCTATCCTTTAAAGATAGAAAAAACAGTGCAAATCAAAGTCAATCTGTTTGGCCAGTCTGTATATGGTGCAGATAAATCATGAATTTAAAATGTATCACTTCCCATGTAACTTTGTGCTTCACGTTGAAATGCAAATTGTGTCCCCCCAGGAAGGTACATTGGGGACATTTATAAATCCTGCAACAAGGCAAAGCAATGCTAAACAGGAGCAGTGAGAAGTATAGAGAGACAACTTGATTCATAAATTCCTCCTTTGGCTCTTTAAATTCTGCACTTACCACTGAATAAAACTCGATCCTGACCATTTCCTAATTCTGCAACTGCTTAGAGGGAAAATTTGTTTTATTATCAGCAATAGGTCTGTCTTTGAGCTTTGCAGACTGTCGCACTTGACTGTCCAGGAATACGGATGCGCAGGTTTGTAAACCTGTCGCAGAGACTTTGCTAAAGGCTTCTGGTGCCCTCTGTGGTCTAGTGGTTATGTATACATGTAAACTATGATGTGCCCTTTTGGTCAGGAGAACTTCATGGTCTACCAACACATTATATTTTATTTCATTCTTTTTTTTTTTTACCTGTAAGACCTTTCCTTGGGGCGATTCTTCAAAAGATAACAGTTGCTGGTATAAAGGCTCCAGTGTTTTTCTTGCTACTTTTGTTTTCTTTTTGGCTATGCAAACTCCATTTTCTAATAGATACACCTTTACATACGGTGCTGCAAGAGGGGAAACAAACATATTGTTAGCATTAGGCAATGGCAAACAGCTTAACATCCTCCATAAATAAGCTTCAAATTCTAGAGGTATGCCTATAAATTCAGTTGTCTATATTTTTGGATCAACTGTGTGTTTTGTGGTTTTCACAAAAGGTCAATCTGCTTATTACCAAAAAAACTAAACAAAATGCAAAGTGGTTCTCACTCAGCCCGGGTTCACACTATAGCACACTGCGGATCGCACAGAAGCACTGTGTGCGTCCCTGTTCCCCGTTTCAGGGACAAATCAAGGCCGATTCTATGCCTAAATTCGGCCCTGAAACTGAGCCCAAGACACACAGTGTTTTTGTGCAGTGCACTCTGCAGCTGCCCCGGAGATATGTGAACCAGCTCCATAGGGAGCCAGTCACATTCTCCTGCTATGCGAATTAGATGCGGGGAAACGCACATCTAATTCGCATAGGTGTGAACCCAGGCTCAGACTTAGCACTTCACAAATAATTGGGTGGTGCTAATACCAACAATTTACAGAACTAAGGTAATGTTTTTGGACACATTTTCTTTTTATTTAATCCAATATACAATATAAAATGCAAGACATGCAATACACTCTCCACAAAAACATTATTGTACTCGCATATTTACATGGTAAAAGGAAGGTGAGACAAGGGTCTACTTATGTTTTACATCCATGTGTGCTTTGTCAAGACTCAACTTCCTTTACTATTTGCACAGTAATATTTTTATAGAGAGTATAACCTGCTAATGCATTGCAATTCCACTTTGCACTGAAAATGCACTTGGAAGTGCAGTAGCTGTAGATCCGAGGGGGACATGGAAGGAAAATAAAAAACTGAATTTTATCTTGCACACGATTGGATGATAAAATGAACAGAGCTTCCACTTATTTCAGATCTACCCCTTAGATTTAGAGTGACTGCACTTCCAAGTGCACTTGCAGTGCAAAGTGGATTTGCCTTTCATAAATAACCCCCATAGTTTGAATAGCCAAGCCTTGGTAAAGGTTTTCTTTTATGTGCTCATAGACAGAAGCAGGACTCCCTGCAAGTTGCACTGTCAGCTGTGCAATTTTTGATGAGAGAACAGCAGAAAAATTATGTAGAATGGTAACTCCATTGCCGATTTACCTCAGGAGCAACAATACAATGGCAGTTGAATGAATTCAATTTATTAATATTTCACTCCTTCAGAGAGGTAATCTTGGGTTGTCTAATGATGCTATAGTCAGGAAATTGTTGCGTCATATAGATAAAATGGACAGATTGGTAGATGTTTATTCCAGGTCTATGGCCAACTTTAGATAGTGATTATGTAAAGAATCTCATAACTCAGCTTCAGGTTCTCTAGTCCTCAAGTACCCCCAACAGGCCATGTTTTTAGGAAATTCTCTTAGATAAAATAGCTGTCCAAAATACTAAGCCATTGACTCTGATTTAAAGCATCTGTGCAAGATAAAGTAAAACCTGCAAACATGGCATGTTGGGGGTACTAGAGTACAGGGTTGAGAACCATTGCTCTAGAACACAGCCAGGAAGTGGCCCAGTGCCAGGCAGCAGTTCTCTTTCTGCCAGTCCTTGACAGTATATTATTTTATGTATTCCAGCACTGACAGCAACCCCCACCTTCCCCTCCACACTGAGCCATGGCTTGGCAGCCACAGCTGTCACTTTCTGAAGCGCTGTCCTGTTTGTTTGTGTGGTGCCAACCTTACAGATTGTTACATGGAACAGTGGCAGCCCTACAAAGTAAGCACAGAGTTTGTAAGCAAGCAGTGTGGCCCTGCAGAGACTGTGACATCTCTAGCTATCAAGCCATGGCTCAGCAGGGTGGTTGGCAGTCAAGACAGGAGAGACAAGTTGCCCATGGAGTAGGAGGGGGTACTGCGCACTCCAAGCCTCACATCTAATGCTTCATGGAGCCCCAAATCCAACAGTATGAGGGATACAATGACCACTATATAAGGGGGCACACTGACCACCAATGACAAGGAACACACTGATGTAAGGGTACCGATGTACCAATGTAAGTTTACCAATGTACGTGTGCTCAGTGAACACAATGTAAGGAGATTCAATGACCACAATGTAAGGGGACACGTTAACCACAATGTAAGAGGGACACACTGATCACCTGTGTATGGGGACACACAGACTGCCAGTGTAAATGAGCACACTGATCATCCAAGTGAGGGGGCACATTGACTGCCCATCTAAGGGGACACACCGACCGCCTGTGTAAGGGTACACACTAATCGCTGATCATCAGTGTAAGGGGATTCACTGACCGCCAGTATATGGGGGCACACTGACTGCCAACCACCAGTGTAAGGGGGCACACTGACTGCTGACCACTAGTTTAGGGAGCACACTGACCACCAGTCACCAACTAAGGGGATGCACTGAGCACTATACACCAGTGTAAGGGGACCCACTGAATGAAGGCAGCCCAATGACCACCAACATAATGTTGGGGCATAGAAGCTTTTTTAAAGCATTTGGCCATACAAATGTTTAAAACCACTCCTCTTGAAGGTCAGAAGAAAGGTCCAATTAGTTTAAAGTCAATCTGTGACCAGGCTATGGACATTCATTTATTGATATATTCTAAACAAACAAGAAATTAACTCGGCAGACAGGCTGACCTCAGTAGCTGCAGAAACTGTGAAGCAATTAATCCTCAAAGTTCACAGAAGATCCACTAAAGAGTTTTAAAGTGGTGTTCCAGCCCAAACACTGTAGCTGCTGACTTTTAATAAGGGCACTTACCTGTCCAGCGAGCCCGCGATGTCGGCCCCCTGAGGCCGATCCGTCCATCGGATCAGGTGCTGGAGCCACCATCCTAACTAAGGGAAACAGGCAGTGGAGCCTTGCGGCTTCACTGCCCGTTTCCTACTGCGCATGCGCGAGTCACGTGGCGCTTTGCGAATGGCTGTGTTGTTTTCTGGGACACACACATGTCCCAGAATACAACGGGCAGCTCACCAAAGAGGAGGAAGTGACAGAACAGCGCAGTGGAATAGAAAGAGGCAGATTAGGAAGCAACAGGGGTTTCTGGTAAGTAAAGAAAATTTTTTTTTTTTTATATTTTTTGTAGAATTTTAATGTCATTTTTTATTTTAGGGTGGACCTCCACTTTAAGTCAGCAGGTTAGCTTACCCTGCTCTCCCTTCCCAAAGCTTTTACTACTGAGCTGAGCTGCCAAGAAAAACTGAAAGTGCTTCTACTATGTAATTTGAAGATGAACTATCTCACAGTGCCCACAGCTACAGATGTCAGAGGGGGCTTGTTATAATGTGCATTTATGTCGAGTACAGTATAGATTTGGACTCTTTTTCAAACTAGCAGTAGTGTTTACCACCCTTCTGAAAAGTGATCTGCGGTGTTTGGCTTACAGTTGTGGCACAGCCCCATAAACTTACTAGAAGAATTTGCTAGGTGATGCCACCTGTCCAACCTCTGCATGTAGCAGTAAATTGCTGCACTGCAATGCAAAGCATAGCGGCACCTTTCCGCTTGTAGGTGAGTAGTCGAAGGGGAAGGTGTCAAAAACAAGAATCAACCACCTGTTTTTACTGCCCCTTGACCGCCCATGTGAAATGCCTTACTGCTTCTTATACATTTCTAAATATTTGAATGTTCATAGCCTGGCCAAAGATACACTTTAAGGAAGGCAATACCACTGGGGTTAATGTCATCCTAAATATCCTTGCAGAAATGAAAAAACGATGAATCCAGGCTTAAAATATCCAATAGTTTGATGGATTCTTTTAATGATGTGATATTGCTGGTACTTCTTAAAACAAAACTCACAATGCATTGCAGGAAACTGTTCAGCTACTGATAAAATGTAATATTCATTGACGATGCTGTGCTGTTTAAAGCAAGACATTACATGAGGCTGTTGATCTGATGGCCCCGACTTGAATGGAGCGTATTTAAAAAGGGCAACACTCCCTACCATTTATTTATTTGTGCCAACACCATTGCTGGTGCTTTACATGAAATGAAACAGTAATATCATATTTATTCCTTGTTATTAAAATACACTATACATAAGGTAATGAAACGAGAGGCAGCCCCGCTTCATCACTAAAATGTTGTCATGCCAGGTACATGCCTACATGACCTTTCCACAAATCAAGGCTACATAGCCACACTGGTTATCAATACCACTAAATGTTTGGCACAAACAAGCACATAAACTTCTTTTTCCATTTACTTCCATGGGCAAATGTATGCACAATTTTGTACCTGTTTCAGCTAGTATAAGCAGAACGTTTGGTAAGTATATGAAGTTTATAATGACATCTCACCTGGCAGTGTCTTGGACCCTGGTTTTACTACAAGCCCACGCGCTCGTATAATTTCCACCTCCAACTGTCCCTTCTTATCCATCATTCCAATCTGAATGTCCCCTATAGGAAAGTAATAGAAACACTAAATAACTAACATAGTTTATGGATCTTTGATTGCAAGTCACAGTTAAATTAAAGTGTGTTTCCAGCCAAAAATGTTTGAATCATTTTAGAAGGAGAGGGAAAGGCTTAGAACATCTGTCATGCTTTGCTCTCGCTCCAAGGCCTTAGTCATACGGACGCATAGACTATACCTCCGTGCAGAGGGTCACGTTTATGCTCCCAGGTAGTGACAGGTGTTCCGTTCAGTCGCAGTGTTTACATCCATGCTGCGAGTGCACACCAGATTATCTGCGTTCAGAGCTGTGCGTTCATCCCTCTACAAATCAAATCACTGGCATGTGCGGGAAGATCTGTAGAGCAGATGTGTCTTTCCGGCTGGCTGCATAGAATACCTGTCATTCCCTGTGTGCACAAACATGACCCTCTGTACAGATATAGAAGTCCATACACCCGCTGAATAAAGCCTAATACATTAAAGTGTTGTTATTGCTGCCTTTGTCCACTTTGGAGAGTTTGGAACTCCCTTCCAGTCTAGGCTCCTTCCTCTAGGGCTAGGCAAAAGGAACCCGTCTGGAGGTCAAAAAATTGTCTGGAGTTCCACTTTAAAACAGCAGTAGCACAAAAAGTATAGTAATATAACAGTACAATAAAAGTAAAGAGCTGCACTTCAATTCCAGTTATTAAAATCTCAAATAAGCTTTAAAATTTTTATATAATTTCAAAAGACAATTTCCAGATTTTTCTGTTACAATCATTTGTATTGGTTATTATAGGAGAATAGCAGTCATACCCATGCAGGGCATAAACCATCTGATAGAAATAACAGTTATTTCAGGTAAAGATGAACACATATTTGCCTTAGTAAAGACCTAGGACCAGGGGCGTTCCTAGGTCTACAAAAGCTCTGGGGCTAGAACCCATAGCAGCGTAGTAAAGAAAGTCATACGCTTGGGCGGGCATAGAGATATATATATATATACATTAATATACGTGTGTGTGTATGTATATATATATATATATATATATATATATATAAAACCAGAGAGCTCCCCCTTACATCAGGGTTCCCAGAGAGCCCCCTTTACATTAGGTTCCCCAGAGAGCCCCCCCCCCTTAAAATCATGTTCCCGAGAGAGCCTCCCCCTTGCATACGGGTCCCCCAGAGAGTCTCCCCCATGCAACAGGGTCCCCACAGATACCCCCCCCACTTACATCAGGGTCCCCAAAGAGCCTCCCCTCCCCTTGGGGACCCCTGCAGAGACTCTGGGCTATGGGCCCCAGATTCAGGGCTATAGCCCCAAAAGCCACCTCCCAGCGACGCTACTGCCTAGGACCTATGCGATAGTACTGCTGGTGGGCCCCTTGGGCTTGGTATCACACCTTTGCTTTTGGTGCAGCTCGTGTCTTCGTGGAAAAAGGTTCCTGCACCTTCTTCAAACAGGGAAACACAAGGCACTTTTGTACCATGCGATTTACCGCAAACTGCATGTTAAGATGCGTGGGGTGCCATCAAGAATGAATGGCAGCCCTGCATGCCTGTAGGGCTGTGGGTGCAGGAACAGGAGTGATTTCCAAAACCTCAAACACCTAGTATTAAGGGCCTGTAGTTGTGATTAAATGGCCTAAATCAATGGTTGAAAACATAGGTACAGGAAAGGAGAGATGGGGGGGGGGGGGGGGGGGGGCAGAGAAGGGGGTGGAAAGAGGAAAAATATGGGAGAAACTGGGAGTGGATGGTAAAAGGCAAAAGCCTGGGGGGGAATTGGGGCAAGTTGCTGGAGGATGGAAATAGAGCTTGGGGAACAGGAACAACACAGAGGGATGAGTGGGCGGGGAAGGGAACATATCCTCCAAGGTAAATGACTAAAATAACTCAGGCTAGAATAGTTCAAGAATGGAAAAGCATATGTAAGAGACAGTTTGCATATTCTGAGGAATTTAGGTGGAAGTCATTGGGAATACTATACAGTTTCTTATTAACCAGTATTGTATTCATATGTTCCTTAACCACTAGCCGCCCACCCGCCGTTTGACGGCGGCAGAATGGCTCCCCAGCACAAATTGTCATAGCTGTACGGAGGTCGCTTTAAGGGGTATAGGGGGAGCGCGTGCCCGCTGCGTCACTGAGGAGCCGATGCGCGTGCCCTGGTCCTCAGTACATACACTTACTTCACTTGTCCTCATCTATCTTGCCAAACGTATCCAAAAGTAATGTCTAACTTCCTGGACAGACTAGAGGTCATGACACAGGAAGGAGTTGACCAGCGGACCTCATTAGCATCATGAGCCCCCTGCATCATCCACCCTCCTACCTACCCACCCATTCCCAGCTGTATGGTTTTTTTAATGAAATGCAATCAAAACCCTTCTCACTAATTGCACAATATACAATCAGATTGCATAGTGAATGGACATCTTTATGCAAGGACATAGGAGGGAGTGGACAGAAACACTCAGCTGTCAAACACCATTCACATCTCCGCATAGCGAGAACTCACATTCCTACATGCATTTTTTTCAGATAGTGAACATTTGGGGCCATGCACTCACTCTTGCACACCTGTCAAATTTTGACATGCAGCTGTGTCCATGCAGCTGCTGTGTCTGTATCCTCTTCCATAGGCTGCCTGCACGCAGCTGGTGGGGGCGGATGCAGACGCCAAAAAATGCCTCTTTCACAAAGCACGGGTGCCAGTGCTTGTCTGAATGAGGTCTTAAAGAACTAAAGATACAGTAATCTTTTAATCAATTACCAACATTTATAGAATAATGTTTTCATATTAACCGCTTAAGGACCGCCTCACGCCGATACACGACAGCAGAATGGCACGGCTGGGCACAATCACGTACCTGTACGTGGCTCTTTAAGTGCCCAGCCGTGGGTCCTGAGCTCCGTGACCGTGGCCGCGGGACCAGCGGACCCGATCGCCGCTGGTGACCCTCGATCGGGTCACAGAGCTGCAGAACGAGGAGAGCTCTGTGTAAACAAACCTCTTCCCATGCTTCCTAGTGTGGCGATCACCAATCGTCTGTTCCCTTTTATAGAGAAAGACAATTAGAGATGTCACATGCCAGGCCACGCCCCCCTACAATAAAAAAAAAACACATAACGTCCCACATAACCCCTACACTGCCCCCTAGTGGTTAACTCCTTCACTGCCAGTGTCATTTACACAGGAATCACTGCATTTATGCATTTATATAGCAGTGATTGCTGTATAAATGACAATGGTCCCAAAAATGTGTCAAAAATGTCCGATGTGTCCGCCATAATGTCGCAGTCACAATAAAAATCGCTGATCGCTGCCATTACTAGTAAAAAAAAAATATTAATAAAAATGCTATCAAACTATCCCCTATTTTGTAAACGCTAGAACTTTTGCGCAAACCAATCAATATTCGCCAATTGAGATTTTTTTTAACCAAAAATATGTAGAAGAATACGCATCGGCCTAAACTGAAGAAAAAAAATGTTTTTTTATAGATTTTTTGGGGATATTTATTATAGCAAAAAGTAAAATACTGCATTTTTTTCCAAATGTCGCTCTATTTTTGTCTATAGCGCAAAAAATAAAAACCGCAGAGGTGATCAAATACCACCAAAAGAAAGCTCTATTTGTGGGAAAAAAAGGACGCCAATTTTGTTTGGGGGCCATTTTGCACGACCACGCAATTGTCAGTTAAAGCGACGCAGTGCCAAATCGCAAAAAGGGGCCTGGTCCTTTGGCTGCAAATTGGTCCGGGGATTAAGTGGTTAAGCACACATTTTTACTGTTATTTCAGAGAGAAAAAAAAAACAGACATTTTTGCATACAAAACATTTTGCACAGCATAATCCCAACATTGTATGCCAAGGACAACAATGACATACCCATTGAAGGAGTTGCTAAGGTCTGTCGTCCAACCAGCTGTGCAGGACCTAATCCATCCAAGAAATCACTGAATTGGCTGTCAGAACCCAACCGGACCCCAGGAAATATTAAGCTTTGGGAAAGATATAAAATAGATATTAGATATCATATAAAAATTTAATTATTAATAATAAAATATGAAAATAGCACATTTTCATTTTGTAAAAGGTAAAAATACATTAGTGATTCATAAATGATATACAAAACATCAGTACAGGTATAAGAAGTCCAATACAGAAATGTCTCTTAAAAACAAAGATTGTACAATTGTCTGTTCTTTTTCACTGCGTTTTTATAGTAAATCTTTAAAATGGAGCTCCTGGTGTTGTCATACAGGCATAACCCACTTTTAAGAACACAATGGGGTTTATTTACTAAAGCTGGAACGTGCAAAATCAGGCTCACTTCTGCATAGAAACCAATGAGCTTCCAGGTTTTATTATCAAAGCTTAATTGAACAAGCTGGGGTTAGAAGCTCATTGGTTTCTATGCAGAAGTGAGCCTGATTTTGCACGTTCCAGCTTTAGTAAATAAAACCCATTGTGTATTTAAAAGTGGGGTATGCCTGTATTCACATCCTGTGTCAATGGGCTTTTCATTGTTTTGCATATCCATACAAGCCTATAGGAATGCAAAGCTTGCGTCAAGCAGGCCAGAAGCAGGTCAACTGCAGGTAAAATGCACCTGTCAATGAGTTCTAAATGATTTCAGAAACATCTAAAACTGATGTTAAACTGATGCCATTGACGTACAACTTAATGTATTAAATGAAATACTAAAACTGTAGATAGAGTAGTGATTTCTAGTGATTATTGTTTGCAATGAACCTCCAATGCATAGATAAAATGCATTGTTGAAGCCTTTTTTTTCCTTTACCAGGGATGGACCAAAAAAAAAAGTACAGCAGATATCTAACATTCTTGCATCTTTCCTGATGTAGTCAATGAAAGAAAATCTATTCTTGCTACTGCTAAACTACCTGCTTTATACTGAAATCATTGGTTCCTGATAAGAATCATAGTCTGTTACGCCCTATACTTGAAAACAAAGCATTTTCTATGCCCCTGCAGGGCAAAATAAATGTCCCTCGCCTTAACAGCATGTACCCACCTTTCCTCACTCCTGTGCTCATCTGAGCTGCCAGGACTGATAATGAGAGCTCTGTGATTACTTTATCGCCCCCTTGTGATAGCACAAGGCCAATCAAGAGGCACGTTGTTCTATCACATGGGAGAGGTGATGATGGTTCATCATATTCTCCCAAGCTGCGGGGGACTGAACTTCTCTGCCCACCAATTCACAACTGGACAGTGCTAAAACTGAAAATACAATTTCCACAAAGAAGTATCATCATTGGATGCATATCCACGATTGCCAACACTTGTTCTAAATGTATTATTTATACATTGACTTACTTTCCCTCAGAGCTGTAACTGTTCATACTCCCATCGTTAGACTCTCGACTTGCTTGTCTTGTCATCCAATTTCTCATCTCCACTGCTAATCCAGTTTCTGTACTTCGTTGGATCGTGCTTTTTAACTTTTTACCTCCAACTTCTGAAAAATAGAAAATACACACGTGGTTAGACTTCAAAATTCCAACAAATATGTGGATTCATCTGCACTGTGTTACATCTCCCCCCATCTGCCATTGCAGCATATTTCCTGACACAGACACGGGGTTGAGCCTAGATCAATGTTGGGCAGAGACTGGCATAAAGGTAACCACAGACACAATAACATAAGTTAGCTACGAGTAAGCGCTGTTTGTAGCGTGAAACGCGTCAACAATTTTGTTCTATTTTTTCTTTTGTTCTCTTTTGCTGTGATGTGTTGTTCTATGGAGTTTTGCACTTGCATTTGAAGAAATAAAGGCACTTTATCTTTTACTCAATCCAGAGTGCGGCCATCCAGAGTTTTGTTCTGTTTCTACACATTTGACTTATGCAATCAGCCTGCACCTGGAACCCCTATCTACTTGGAGAGCTAGCAGCCTGTCAGTGGTTTGACCTGGAGCGGTGAAATTTCTGTTTGTTTTAACCACAGACACGACTCGGGGGTTGGACTGGCTAATGATGGTTATATCAACATATGGTTATATAGGGACATGAGACACTCCAGGCAATCGTCCTTAAAGTGATTGTAAAGCCTCATATTTTTTTTCTCTAAAAATAACAAACATGTTATACTTACCTGCTCTTTGCAGTGGTTTTGCACAGAGCAGCCTGGAACCTCCTCGTGGGTCCCTCTTCTGTGCTCCTGGCCCCTCTTTCCTGTCGAGTGCCCCACAGCAAGCAGCTTGCTATGGGGGCGCCTGAGCCGAGTCACAGCTCCCTGTGTCCATTCCAATACAGAGCCCAGGTTCAACCCTGCCCCCTCTCTCTCCTTATTGGCTAACTGACTGTGATTGACTGCAGTAGGCGCTAATGGCGCCACTGCTGTGTCTCAGCCAATTAGGAGCAGAGTCCTGGACAGCCGAGCCACTTGTGGACATCGCTGGGGAGAGATGGGGCACAGGTAAGTATTAGGGGGTTCTGGGGCGCCTGCTATACACAGAAGGTTTTTTGTCCTTATTCGTAGAATGCATTAAGATTAAAAAAAAACCTTCTGACTCTATAACCACTTTAAGGTTACATTGTGTATTCAAAGTGTGCCTAGAGATTTCTCTTTAAGGGTGTACTCACACTGGGCACAACTGAACTAATTAGTGCCTGAGTGTGATTGTCCCCACTCCCCAGCTGATCTGCACACACTACGTGCTATAAGCAAATGTACCCGGGCACACTTACATCAATTACAACACATCTGCCAACCAGACCACAGTGATCCCTGCTTCTGTGCTCCGTGATCTATGGAGAGTTCTGTGCTCAGGCATGGTTTGCACTCACACTGAAGCAAACTTTACCAAACCACAAGTGAACTGTGCCCAAGACCACATCTTCCAAGAAAAAAACAGATAAGTACCCTTTTCCTAATCGCTATACAGCTGTCACATGACGAAACATAAGCAGGAGGAGCTTCTAGTCCTCTGCTGCTGGTCACATGTTCAAAAAAAAACTCAAAAAAGAGCCTTTGGAATACAGAATAATTAATATCAATAAACTGTTTTAAATTGTCCTAAAAATATAGTCTATAGTCACCTGGGCTGCTTGCTGTGGGGCACTCAACAGTAAAGAAGGGGCCAGGAGCACAGAAGATGGACCCAAGAAGAGGAGGATCTGGGCTACTCTGTGCAAAACCACTGCACAGAGCAAGTAAGTATAACATGTTTGTTATTTTTATAGAAAAAAAAATGAGGCTTTACGATCACTTTAAGGACGATTGCCTGGAGTGTCTCCTGTCCCTATAAAACCATATGTCGAGCCAGTGTTGGTGCACCCTTATTTTGTAGGCTAATGACTGGAACCTATTTGGTTACTATGGAAAAAAAATAATGTTGTTTCCTCCAATTCATATACTCAGTAAGTTTATTACAGCATTAAAGTGGTTGTAAAGTCTCTTTTTTTTCTATAAAAATAACAAACATGTTATACTTACCTGCTCTGTTGCAATGGTGGGGGACTGAGGGGGGGCTGCTGCACACAGAATGTTTTTTCATCCTAATGCATACAATGCATTAAGATAAAAAACCTGACTTTACAACCCCTTTAATTCAGAACAACCATATGCAAAACACAAGCAGCTGTCATCTTCTTTCTATGTATAACATCTCGCTTTCACACCCTGGTTCACACTTATGCAATGCGGGAAATGCAGGGAATCATTTGCATTTCCCATACCGCATTGCAATCAGCGTCAATATTATCTTAACGACACCCCAAAACAGATCACAAAACACAGTGCGATTGTGAACACCCATGCAATGCAATGCAATTCAGGTGCAGGGAAAAAAAGGTTCCTGCACCGTCTTGGTGCAGATGCAATCCAATTTGCATCATACATAATGCATGGCTGAAATCGCACTACACAGACATCGCAAGTGCAATTCCTGTGCGAATCACATGCAGTGTCCACATCGCACAAGTGTGAGCCTAGGCTAAAAAGACAACAAAGCAAATTTCAGAAAGCTAAAGAAGAACGTAAGGAAGATTAAATAACGGTAAATGAAATGCTAAAGCATGTCATTTTAGATGACCTTCTGCCTTATTTCTCTTGAAAGTAAACATCTGAGATTTGTTGTTAATGTATGGAAAATGGTTAATAATAACTGCTGATTCCAGGGATCTAGGGAGCTTTTTTTGCCAGCAATGTTGGTATCACCACACAGCCCCAATGCCTGCCCCCACTAGACAGGTCTTTCCACCATAGCTCCTTCAGAAAACCATCGGTTTCCTAAGAGAAGCTTCAACATGTGAGCAGAGGTTCCTCTAATCGGCATTGTCAATCAGTGAGCTAGGCTTGATTTACACATATGCGGCTCTGGGAACGCATGCTAATCGCATGTGTTGCCTGACCCGTAGGCAAAGCGCAGAAGCTCAAAGGTGCCATTGATTGTTAATGACACCCCGGAGCATCGATAAATGCATTGCCATGTGGTTTCATGCAGCACTGTTTTGAAAAATGGATCAGGGACTTTTTCCCTACAGGTACAGCAGCCCAGTTAAATGAATAGGCTGTTGTGCCCGTGCAAAGGCAAAGGCTAGTGTGAACCTAGCATTAAGCTGGACATACAGAGCTCAAATTTCTTGGTGTTTGAGGTCACAATAATAGCATTCTCTGGCTTTAAAGTGGTTGTAAACCCTTACAAACCACTGTGACCTACAGGTAAGCCTAGATTAAGGCTTACCTGTAGGTCCAAGAAATATCTCCTCAACCTATACGGTTTAGGAGATATTTACCTGAAGACAGCCACCTCTGTCTACGGCGCATGCGCCGTAGACAGCGGCCCGCAGGCGCACTGGGTAAGCCGCAGATCGCGGCGATATGACGCGAGTGTTGGCTCCCGTGCGAATGCGCGGCAGTGACGTCATCGCTGCTCCGAGCTCCGAATCACAGCGCCGGAGCAGCGAGACCCACCAAGAAGATGGACGCTCGGAACTACAGGGGACAGCGGTGACTTCGCTGGCTCCTGTGTCAGGTAAGTGACACATAATGGACTACTATGCGATGCATAGTAGTCCATTATGCTTTACCTTTGCAGGGACTGAAAGAGGAAGTAAACTCATCAGGGGTTTTAACTGACTTGGATTAAGTGTGCAGATCATGAAAGCCAGAGTAAAGGCAGAGTTCCTGATCTGCATATTTATTCTGGTTCAGTGATTCAAAAAGCACTGAAGGCAATGACCTACAGCAAGGGTCTCCAAACTTTCTTAACAAAGGGCCAGTTTACTGTCCTTCAGACTTTAAGGAGGCTGGACTGTGGCCATTGAAAGGGGAAATTGTCCTGGTATCAGTGGGAGCAAACAGTGTATCTTTGGCATTAGGGGAAGGAATATTGCACCATCACTGGTGTCAGTGAGATAAAGCATCTCTTCTCCAGAGAGTTCAGTGCTTGCAACCTTTATTCATAACTAATACCCTCCAGTCCCTTTATTAGGTTTTGTTGCCCTTCTCTGTACTCACTCCATTTCCAGTACATCCTTCCTGGGGACTGGTGCCCAGAACTGGGACAGCATACTCCAGGTGAGGCTGGACCAGAGTCTTGTGGAGCAGGAGAATTACCGCTTTATCTCTTGAGTTGATCCCTTTTTAATGTATGCCATTATTCTGTTTGCTTTGTTAGCAGCAGCTTGGCATTGCATGCCAAGCTAAGCCTATCATCTACCATCTTAGATTCCCCCAGAGGTTCTTCCCCCAGTGAGTAGACTGCATTCATATTTTTGCCGTCCAAATGCATTATTTTACATTTTTTCACATTAAACCTCATTTGCCATGTAGTTGCCCACCCCATTAATTTGTTCAGATCCTCTTGCAAGGTTTCCACATCCTGTGGAGAAGTTATTGCCTGCAAATACAGCGATTGTACTGTTTATCCCATCCTCCAGATCATTTATGAACAAATTAAATAGGATTTGTTCCCAGCACAGAACCCTGGGGGACCCCACTCAGGCCACTCTGAGTACTCCCCTGCTGATTACTGCTAATGGGAGGAAGGTGGGGGCTGGGCAGGCATAACTTTTATAGGAAAATATTGAGATTTGTTTCTTTTTAAAAAAAAATCATCATACACTTAACTTAAAGAGGGGGGTAGCTGCTGACTTAATATATAGATACTTACCTGTCCAGGGATCCCGCAATGTCAGCACCCCCACCCCTCTTCGGATCGACTGTCGGGTACAGCCGTCGGAATTCCTGGTAAGAGAACCTTATGATCCCCTCCAGTAGCTTGCATACTATTGATGTTAGGCTAAATGGTCTGTAATTCCCAGGGATGCATTTTGGCCCTTTTTTAAATATTGGTGCTACATTGGTTTTTCTCCAATCAGCTGGTACCAATCCCGTTTACTAATGTTAAGTTTTCCAAATCTATCTCTAATTCTGTCCTCTGTTAGCCATGAGGGTGTTTCCTGTGATGTGTCATGAGGATAAACACTGCAGTTTTGGTTACTGAAGCCCCTCCGATTCCTTTGTGAAAACTGAGGAGAAGAATAAAGTCCATGTCCTGCAAGACATTTAGGAACTGGCGAGCCTGAGATGAATGCGCGGTCCCTTCCGCCTAGTCTATGTCTGGATAATTAAATTCCCCCATTATGATGATACTTCCCATACTTGCTGCTAATCCAAATTGTGATAGGAGGTCCGTCTCCCCTCATCTCTCAGGTAAGAGGGCCCATCGCATACTCCCAGTATTATTGTCAGGTCACCTGAGACCAGGTGACAGATGCACTCCGTAGGAGTTGGAAGTGCACTGCTAGGTAGTGGACCTTAGGACTAACTGCTGCGGATTGTACCTAGGGAGATTCAAGACACAGGTCTACAGGATCACTAACAGATCCCAATGGGAGCTAGAGCATAGATTACCCAGGGCGCGGAGTCTAAGAGCCAGCAGGTGTTCACCAGAGCCTCCAGTGATGAAGATGGACTTCGCTGCAGTCTGGCTCCAGGTCGTGGCCCCAAGGGTCTCACAGCTCACGCTCACAGTAGACTACAGGAGAAGGAAGCAGCAGGCTGGGATGACAAGGATAGTAAGGGGATAAGGCAGAGGTCAGGGCAACTAGCAGGTAGGAACAACAGAGTACACGCCAAAGGTTCAGGGTCACAGGCAGACAGGGATGGTCAGGGACATGCCAAAAGGTCAAGGTCAGAAGCAGACAGGAATCGTTGAGAACACACCAAGGTCAGTAACAGAGACAAACTTAGAGCACACGGCAAGCAGGAAACAGGAAGCCAAACACACAGTGAATACACAATGGTTGATCAGCACCGCTGGCTTGCAGTGCACAGGTTAATATAGGGTTCCCTGATAGGGCCTGGGGTGGAGCCATGCTTAGAGGAGAGGTTAAAAAAACCACCAGGTGGAAGTGGCTGGCCTCTTAGAACACATGAGGGGAGGTAAGCAAAGAGAGGAAGATCACTGCATAACCATGACAATTATTTTCCCCTTTGTTTCATCCCTTTGGAGCTCTACCCATAAGGATTCCACCTCCTCCCTAGCTCCCTTGGTGATGTCATCTCTCACATTCACTTGTACATTAGTCTTGATATGCAGGCATACCCCTCCCCCTTTTTTACCCTCTCTATCCCTGCGATAAAGGTTATACCTTGGAATGGTTGCCAGCCAATCATGAGAACTGTTGAACCAAGCCTTTGAAATTCCCACAAAATCAAAATTCTCCTCATACAACAGTATCTCTAGTTCTCCCATCTTGTCCGCCAGGCTCCTGCCATTGGTGAACACGCCACATAGTTTAGACTGGTCGCATACTGTCCTCTTATTGGGTGTTCCGAGATTGCAAATAGGACTTGTTACTATACTTATCTTGGGTTTGTGTGCTTTAGTCAACCAACCACTAATGCCCCAATACTACCCTCTGGAGAATGTTCCGCGCTGACTATCTACAGCATAAGGTTAGGGTTAAGGGTTAGGGTTCAAGTTAAATGTTACGGTTAAGGTTCAATGTTAGCATTAAATGCCAGGGTTACCATTCTAACCCTAAAATTTAACACTAAACCTAAACCTTAACCATAACATTTAATGCTAACCCTAACCCTTAACCCTAAAATGTAACACTAACCCTAATCCAAAACTGTCATACTTTCCTATTGGCCAAAAAAAAGAACACAAAATGCATAAAAACTTGTGTTAAAAACACAAAACACGCTGGAAAAATGAATCAATCACAACACACATAGGTGTGAACCTAGGTCGCCACTTGCAGCCTGCAGGTAAAATCAAGCACATGCATTCTAGTACATACAAGGGAACACAAGGCTGAATAACAAGCTGAACATCGTAATAAAGACTAAATTCCAACCACATGGTCCTCTTCCCAAGCCTTGCCAACATGTGCTACATCAGTGTTTCTCAACTCCAGTCCTCAAGGCACCCCAACAGGTCATGTTTTCAGGATTTCCCTCAGATGGAACGGCTGTGGTAATTACTAAGGCAGTGAAACTGATCAAATCACCTGTGCAAAATAATGGAAAACCTGAAAACATGACCTGTTGGGGCGCCTTGAGGATTGGAGTTGAGAAACACTGTGCTAGATAACGATGACCACCACTGGTAGTATGCATCCCAAACACTAACACACTCAGCTAGTAAATGGCAATACAGATAAAAATATGTTGCCATATTCTCACGGTGAACGTAAAACAATGCATTTGTGTGCTTTGTACAAATGATAAAAGAACAGAACATAATCTGACTATAACACTGTGTCACTATGATGTGCTTCTATGTGAGATATTATGCAGAAAACAACATAAATCTCAGAAAATGGTATAATCACCCAATAACAAAGGATAATATATGAGAAAAACTGAGAATTGGAAAACAGCTCTGTTTATTTCAATGAAGATAATGGCTTGAAAACCAGAATGAGCCTGTCTCTGAGAACTGAATGTCTATAATAGCAGAGCACTCTCAGTAGTAAGAAAATGGCCTGTCACCTTTCAGTAGGAATCATTATTCTCATTCATGTGTGTATTTTATTAAGTTCCATATACAAAGCAAAGTAGAAGGAAAAACGTGGCACCATATTGTTTACGTGGAACCGCTCAATAACAGGCTCAGATCAGGTTTAGCCCTATACTGTATTAAGGACCCCACGCTAGCCGGGCAACTCAAATATAAAGATGATAAAAGAAGCCACTGCTGTTATCTCCCTCTGGTCATATGGCAATAGGCCAAGAAACCAGCCATGTAATGTGGTCTACTGAAGGGGTAAGACCATTGTCAGCCATTAAGCTAGAATTGTCCGGTCATTTGCTCTGCTTGTATTCTAACCCTCCTTTTTACTAAGATCACATGATTTATTTGACAGCATTTAAATATGAGACCATAAGCAAAGGGAGATTGAAGCCGTGGTTTCTGCAGGATGCATTTTTTTTTTCTAGTACTTAATTATCACCTATTCATTTAGTGTAGGCTCAAGGTGGAAAAGGGTCTTTCATTTGAAGCTGCAGTAAATCTGGTCAATTAAAGCGGAGTTCCACTCAAAAGAGGAACTTTCGCTTATCCGTCTTCTCTGGTGCCACATTTGACACCTTTCAGGGGGGATTGGGTAACGGGTACCTGTTTTTGAAAAGTTTGCCCCCCCTCTTCTCCTTCCTCCGCACAAATAAGAAAGCACAAGTGCGCTTCGAGAATGCGCAGTAGGGAACTGGCTGTGAAGCCAAAAGGCTTCACTGCTGTGTTTACTTACCAGGAATGGTGGGGGCAGCACCTGACAGCCGATCCGCTGGGGTGCCGATATCTCCGGCTCCCTGGACAGGTAAGTATCCATATATTAAAAATCAGCAGCTACAGTATTTGTAGCTGCTGACTTTTAATTTTTCATGAGGGGGGGCTGGACATCCACTGTAAAGTGGTTGTAAACCATCATTTGTAATTTTTACCTACAGGTAAGCCTATAAGGCAGCTTACCTGTAGGTAAAATTAATATCTTCTAAACCTGTATGGTTTAGGAGCTATTCACTTTGCATGCAGCTGCTGATGACAGTGACGCATGTGCTCTGAACGCCTAGATAAAGGTCCAGCTGCTGGACCTTGTCGGGAAGAAGACTCCCACGCACATGCGCCTGAGTGATGTCATCACGTCTCCAGGCACTCACAGCAATGGGCCAGCGAACCCGGAAGAAACACCGAGGGTAAAATTTCAACTCCCTCGGTGTGGACCAGGCTCTGATACGGGGGCTTTGATCTAAGGTAAGTATTTCATAATGAGCTAGTATGCAGTACATACTAGCTCATTATGCCTTTGCCTTACAGGGTTTTTTTTTTTTTTTTTAGATGTGTGGGTATACAACCGCTTTAAGGTAAGCGTATGATGATTTAAAAAAAAAAAAGAAACATCTCAATTTTTTCCTATAAAAGTTATGCCTGCCCAGCCTCCACCTTCCTCCCAAGCCTTTTTATTAGTAGTTTTATATAATGGTTAGCCTCATGACCAACTGGAGTGGTTCAGGAGATCAGAGGAAGCACGGCCAAGGCCAATGTTTAAAGGATAAGTCAAGATCAGGGCCAGGACAAGGGGTGGGCAGGAGGGGAAGCTGCCCTGGGTGCAATGGTTTACTATAGGGATGGGGGCATCTTCATTGTTACAATGCTGTGCAGTATGGCATCTTTGCCCAAGGTGCTGGATGGCCTTGTCCCAGCACTGGTCAAGATTTTTAGGTAGGGTCTACTGATCATTTCAACTGATGGCGGTCACTGAAGATAAACTCTGTATATCATTATACTATAGGTATTGTTCTAGAAACTTTTGACATCGTGATATTGTACTGTAGCTTTCTATGGTACACATTCAAGTCTCTATGTACTACATGGAAACAATCGTGCATTTGCCAGATGAACTCCAGAAAAACTGCTGCAGGTAGAGCTTACTGCGAGGAAATAATGCACATGTTATGTATTCATTTCCCAGCACAGAAGCTTCCACAGATACAAGCACTAGACAATATTTCTTTGAACCGATAGACATCTAAGATAACTGACTAAAGGAAGTCAATATACCCCAGGCTATACTTTGATCATTGTGTGTCTGCTATTACAAAACTCCAATTGTCTTGTGCGGTCAATGTCCTGCGTCACGCCGAGCCACACATACACCTTATTATAAGGAGATGAGCTAAATATGTGGCCACAAATCCTTCATCAATGACAGTCACAGTGTAACAAATAAACCAGGTCAATGGTACGATTGTGTATTTCCTATAGTTATATAGCACCAACATATAATAAAGCACACTACAGAGTACAAGGAACCATTCACATCACTTCCAGCCAACATTACAGCCCAGTGCCATATACACTATATACATACTATTTACAACGTTTCCCACCAGTATGCGTAAGGACACTGAATGACCCAGAAAAAAAAAAAAGAAAATAATTCAAGTCAAGATCACTTTTTTCACATTTCATACTGTGAAAGTGTATAGAGCGTGACATATCCAGTGCCAGGTACAGGGAGAATTGACTTCACTTTGACAGAGGACAGTGGGGGTTATTTACGAAAGGCAAATCCACTTTGCACTGCAAGTGCACTTAGAAGTGCAGTCCCTGTAAATCTGAGGGGTAGATCTGAAATGAGGGGAAGCTCTGCTGATTTTATTATCCAATCGTGTGCAAGCTGAAATGCTGTTTTTTATTTTCCTTGCATGTCCCCCTCGGATATACAGAGACTTTACTTCCATGTGCACTTTCAGTGCAATTTCAAGTGCGCTTTGCACTTGTAGTGCAAAGTGGATTTGCCTTTTGTAAATAACCCCCAGTGAGTACATGATGGCACTGCATAGGGGAGAATGCAACTGAATGAGATGGTGGTGACTGAAAAGTGACAATGATGGAGGCAAAAATTACTGCATAATGACACTGCAAAGAGTGACAATGACTACATTTTGGAATGCATGGGGTAACAGTGACTTCACAATGACACTGCATGGGGTAACAGTGATTGTGCAATGACACTTAGTGGGGTGAAAGTGACTACACAATGATACTTATGGTGGTAACAGTGATTGCACGATGACACTGCATGGGGTGGTGACCACAAAATTATACTGCATTGGGTGACAGTGACTGCATAGGGTGGTGACCACACAATGATACCGCATTGGGTGACAGTGACTTCATAATGATAATATAATGGGTATCAGTTTCTGTGGCAATGTACATTAACCGCTCTTTAAAGGCTTCTATTGCCGGATTACACCAGTTTTTATAAAAAATGTGTAACCACCTCGAGAGATCATCACCAGAGGAGTTACGTAATTCCAAGGTAGCAGTAATTCCCATGTCATTTTGTTGGCTCCTTAAGAGGAAGCAATGAAGGATAAGGACTCTTTATTGAATATTGCCATTAGACAATCGGTCTATATTGCGTCCGATATAATTGCTGTGTTTTGGGGGCTTGTCATGCTATGTCTATGGCATTTCCTGTAATCATGTTCTTACAAGTAATCTAGACAGTTTATAGAGCCAAGACACTGTAATCATCAGTCACTATTATCTTAATAAATCCTGCCCAACAACACAGGGAAAAAAAAAACTACAAGCTTTAATAGCTATCAAACTGAAAACAGTAGCTATATTGTAAGTATGGGTGGATATTTTCCATACTTTTGTATTTACTCCCCTTCCCCTGCCATCTTACATTGAGACTGATTATTAATGTGTACAACTTATTAATTATAGATATATATATATATATATATATATATATATATATATATATATATCTATAATATACCTATATATAGATATATATGAAGCATCTGCTCCTGATGAGTGGAGGTCATCCACGAAACACGTTGAGCTATGTTGGTGACACTATCATGTTTACAGTCATGATCATTCCATCAATTTTATTCTGTTTTATTGCAAAATGTTGTAACAATCATGCACATTTATATATGTATTGTGTGATACATGGGTTGTGTCTGACATTATTATTATGGATTATTATGCTATAGTATTATGTTTTGGTTGTACACATCGTATATGGAATACATTTTTATTCTATTATACTCTTTATGTGCATTGTATTGAAATTTAGTAATTACAGTTATATAATAAACTGGTCAGACACAATTTGCATCACAGTGCATGCTTCATACAAAGTCCCAAAACTCTCTCTTCAGTGAATGTGTGGCAAGTTATCCTTGCTACCTTTGACTTACATATGGAAGTCAGTGGTCTTTTAACCGCTTGCCGATTGCCGTCTGTATATATACGTCGGCAGAATGGCATGGCTGGGAAAAGTAACGTACCCGTACGTTACTTTGAATTTCCCGCAGTGCATGCCTGCCGCAAGCTCCGTGACCGCGGGGATACCTGCGATCGTGTCACGGAGCTGAAGAACGTGTTTACACCAGCATCTTCCCGTTCTGCCTAATGACAGGATACTAATTGTCTCCTCCTTGTCATCGGAAGCAGCGATCAGTGTCGTGTCACTGCTAGCCCATCCCCCAGACAGTTAGAAACACACCCCAAGACACACTTAACCCCTCCCCGCCCCCTAGTGGTTAACTCCTTTACTGCCAGTGAAATTTTTACAGGAATCAATGCAATTTTATAGCACTGATCGCTGTATTAATGCCAATGGTCCCAAAAATGTGTAAAAATTGTCCGATGTGTCCGCAATAATGTCGTAGTTACGATAAAAATCGCTGATCGCTGCCATTACTATTTAAAAAAAAAAACGTATTAATAAAAATGCCATAAATCTATCCCTTATTTTGTAGACACTATAACTTTTGAGAAAACCAATCAATAAATGCTTATTGTGATTTATTTATTTTTTACCAAAAATATGTCGAAGAATACGTATCGGCCTAAACTGACGAAAAAAACATGTTTTTATATATATATATATTTTGGGGATATTATTGCAAAAAGTAAAAGATAATAATTTTTTCAAAATTGTCGCTTTTTTTTGTTTATAGCGCAAAAAATAAAAATCGCAGAGGTGATCAAATACCACCAAAAGAAAGCTTTGTTTGTGGGAAAAAAAGAACGTCAATTTTGTTTGGGTACAAAATCACACGACCGCGCAATTGTCAGTTAAATCTACGCAGTGCAGAATCGCAAAATGAGCTCTGGTCAGGAAGGAGGTAAATCCTTCCGGGGCTGAAGTGGTCAACTGGCCATGGCTTCTGGTGCCAAAGAAGAAGCCTAATGATATTAGGGCATTCACGCAGTCTGTGCCACGCCGCTGATGTCTGTCCATCAGTCCATGGGCATTTTGCGTTAAAGCCTGCATCCATCATTCTGATATTTGGGTATCATATGCCTATCTCCCCATTACCAAGTATGATCTCTATGCTGAAAGTACTTTAAAAAGAGCTGCAGATTTTTTCTGCACTATAACAATAAACACATAATATACACTCACCGACCACTTCATTAGGTACACTACACAGGTGGTCAATTGCTTGGTAATGCAAATTGCCAATCAGCCAAATTTCATGGCAGCAACTCAATGCATTTAGACGTGGTGAAGACGACTTTCTGAAATTCAAACCGAGCATCAGAACGGGGAAGAAAGAGGATTTAAGTGACTTTGAACGTGGCATGGTTGTTGGTGCCATAAAGGCTGGTCTGAGTATTTCAAAAACTGCTGATCTACTGGGATTTTCATGCACAGCCATCTCTAGGGTTTACAGAGAATGGTCAGAAAAAAAGAAAATATCCAGTGAGCGGTAGTTGTGTGGATGAAAATGCCTTGTTGATGTCACAGGACAGAGGAGAATGGGCACACTGGTTTGAGATGTTAGAAAGGCAACACTAACTCAAACAACCACTCGTTACAACCAAGGTATGTAGAATACCATCTCTGAACACATAACACATCGCACCTTGAAGAAGATGGGCTATAGCAGCAGAAGACCAAACCATATGCCACTCCTGTCAGCTAAGAACAGGGAACTGAGGCTACAATTCACACAGGCTCACCAAAATTGGACAATAGGAGATCGGAAAAACGTTGCCTGGTCTGATGAATCTGGAATTCAGCTGCGACATTCAGATGGTAGGGTCAGAATTAGGTGTAAACAACATGAAAGCATGGATCCATCCTACCTTGTATCACCGGTTCAGGCTGGTGGTGTAATGGTGTGTGGGATATTTTCTTGGGACACTTTGGGCTCATTAGTACCAACTAAGCATTGTTTAAATGTCACAGCCTTCCTGAGTAGCTGACCATGTCCATCCCTTTATGACTACAGTGTACCCATCTTCTGATGGCACCTTCCACCAGGATAATGCACCATGTCACAAAGCTCCAATCATCTCACCACTGGTTTCCTGAACATGACAATAAGGTCACTGTACTCCAATGTCCTCCACACTCACCAGATCTCATCCAATAGAGCACCTTTGGGATGCGGTGAAACAGGAGATTTGTATCATGGATGTGCAGCCGACAAATCTGCAGCAACTGTGTGATGATGTCATGTCACTATGGACTAAAATCTCTGAGGAATGTTTCCAACATCTTGTTGAATCTATGCCATGAAGAATTAAGGCAGTTGTGAAGCCAAAAGGGGTTCCTACCCAGTACTAGCAAGGTGTACCTAATACAGTGACCGATGAGTGTATGTACAATAAGAAAGAAAAATACATTTAAATGAATTTGCTGAAAACAATACCTAACCATCTACAGCTAGGATCTATTCTACATTGCTATCCGATCTGATCAGACCCCGTGCCTCGTGTACAGCTATATTTGATATTGTAGATAATGACCTCATTCAGCATGATGGTGACAGTGCACAATACAGCAAGGACAAGGAGAACAGCGAGAAGCAGCTCAGGATTTATGAACCACTCTGTATATCTTCTAATAAACCATTCAGTCCGGGGAAGAGCCAGATCTGCTGTAACTTGGGCATTCTGTACCATTAGCACAATGCAGTCTGTGCCAATTCCAAACATCCTGAAAGCGCAGAGCTATCAGGCACCACTCTAAAGTTTAATGATGATAACAAAAAGCTGAATTAAATCAAATCTAACAATCAATGTAAACTTTATATGGCTTTATCTACGTGGCTTTCTGATACAGTGGTGGCTGCATCAGTTTAACCACTTAAGCCCCGGACCATTTTGCAGGCCAAAGACCAGAGCACTTTTTGCAATTCGGCACTGCGTTGCTTTAACTGACAATTGCGCGGTCATACAACGCGGATTCCAAACAAAATTGATGTTATTTGATCACCTCTGCGGTTTTTATTTTTTTGTGCTATAAACAAAAAAATAGCGACAATTTTGAAAAAAACATAGCATTATTTTTTACATTTTGCTATAATAAATATCCCCCAAAAATATATAAAAAAACATTTATTTCCCTAAGTTTAGGCCGATACGTATTCTTCTACATATTTTTGGTAAACAAAAATTGCAATAAGTGATTATTGAATGGTTTGCGCAAAAGTTATAACGTTTACAAAATATGGGATAGTTTTATGACATTTTTATTAATATATATTTTTTTTACTAGTAATGGCGGCGATCTGCCATTTTTATCGTGACTGCGACATTATGGTGGACACATCGGACATTTTTGACACATTTTTGGGACCATTGTCATTTATACAGCAATCAGTGTTATACAAATGCACCGATTCCTGTGTAAATGACACTGGCAGTGAAGGGGTTAACCAGGAGGTGGCAGTGTAGGGGTTAAGTGAGCCCTGGGGAGTGTTTCTAACTGTGGGGGGGGGGGCGTGGCTGTGTTGTACACATTACTGATCTCTGCTCTCCTCTCTTTTCTCCTGGTTATCTAGCCAGTAACACACCTCCTGTAGAGTGCTATACAGTTCCCTGATGCCTCTACACTGAGAACTGTGAGATTAAAGACAGCTGATCACTCAGTTCTCAGATCCGCTCTGAGCAGAGAGTGGTGACTGCCAGAACTAAGTGCACTCCTGTGACACATTGAAGTATGGCCAAAAAGAGCTTTGGCCATGCTTCTCCTTTAAAGTGGTTGTAAACCCTTTACAACCACTTTATCCTACAGGCAAGCCTATAATTAAGAACCAGCAGGGTTTAGGAGCTATCCCCTGTATTTGCATGAGCCAACATCATCGGCACATGTGAACTTAAGCAAACTGAAGCAATGGCGCTTATGTGCTGTTGCTTCAGTTATACTGTGCCATTACCGGCTGCTCCCACGTGCATGCGCTGGAGCGAGGTCATTGCGGCTCCGGCCAATCACATCGCCAGAGCCGCCATACCCGGAAGTAACCTCCCGGGAGAGATGTCGCCCACCGGAGCGGTGAAGGAGGACCGCTGCGGGGGCTTCGATCTCAGGTGAGTAATTCATAATGAGCTAGTGTGCTATGCACACTAGCTCATTATGCCTTTGTCTTGCAGGTTTTTTTTTTTTTGGGGGATTTTTTTTTTAAGCGTTTACAACCACTTTAACTGCTATATCTACAGGAGAGCTTGTTTTTTTAAAAATCAACAGACTTACTGGCCACATCACCAAGTGAAAATAAAAATGCAGCCACCACATCTAAGAATTATTAGGCTGCAATATAATAAATGTTTGCTTTAGGGTTTAATACTGTGGAAACTGTGAATATAAAAAGCAGGCAGAGGAAATAGGACTAGTCACAATTACTGCCTGTGGTGTTCCTGCAGCTGATATTTTCCCCATTACTAACTTACCATTCCTTCTTCTACACTATGTCTCTATGTAGCTTTTTCTTCTTAATGTCAAAGCCTCCAGCAAGTAAAACAGTGAGTAGTACAGTAGTGACATCACCAAATCCCACTCAGACCTCCGAAGACGTCAGGGGCATCAGTGCCTTGGATCTCACACTAAACATACAGCTATGAGGCTACAGACCAGGGGTGCCTAGGCACGCTCACATATCTGGAAGTGTTCTGCTATTTCCAGGAGGAATTTAAGACAAAAGGTAACTATAGGATACTGCTTAGGTACAGTTATCAATTCTAAATGTTCCTTATACCATAGTAAATAAAGCAAATTTGAATTCAGGTCCACCTAAATGTGGAACTAAACCCTCCTATCATTTTCAGCCAAGAAAGCTGTCATCTTGGCCTCAGTTTTATCTGAAACTACCATGAATGCTGCACATGTGATCAGTTATGACACCAGCCATTCAAAGGTTTGACAATTTGGTTGAGAGCACAACCAATGTGACACTTACATTCTTGTGTCGGGCATGTAACTGCTTTTTGAAACTGTTATATCGATGAGTTTAGTTTAAAGTGCTCTCTGAGGATATTGGAATTCCAGTTGGTCAAGACTTAGAAATCAGGGAGAGTTATGCCCTGTAGACACTAGCGGATTTTCCGTTGGAAAAAAATAGGATGTTTTTTTCGACGGAATTCCGCTCAAGCTTGTCTTGCATACACACGGTCACACTAAAGTTCTCTGAACTTTCGACAGTCAAGAACGCCGCGACGTACAACACTACGACAAGCCGAGAAAATTAAGTTCAATGCTTCCAAGCATACGTCGAATTGTTTCCGAGCATGCGTAGGAATTTTGCACGTCAGAATTTCTACAGACGATTGGAATTTCCGATCAGAACCTTTTCAGGCCGAAAAATAGAGAACCTGCTCTCAATCTTTTGCTGGCTGGAATTCTGCCCGCAAAAGTCCGATGGAGCATACACACGATCGGAACTTCTGACCAAAAGTTCACATCTGACTTTTGCTGGCAGAATTTTGGAGCGTGTGTATGGAGCTTTAGGCTCAGCTCACACTGCTGCGACTTGGGATCCGACTTGTGAGACCCAAGTCACATGACATGTGAAATGCTATGTTAGTCAGTGAGAGTTGTCTTAATTAGTGCTTCTGAAGTCACTCCGACTTTAGAAAAGGTTGCTGTATTACTTCAATGCGACTTGTCCGACTTGATCCCACAGACTTTAATGGAAGTCTCCTCCAAGTTGGATCCTCATCTATATTGACGTCATTTGGATCTGACAGTACATGTAGATTACCCAAGCATTCCCGAAAGTCGCTTCTAAATTCGCACCAAAGTAGCACTCAAGTTACCAGCAAGTTGCCAGGAAGGTTGCAGGGTAGATCGCAGTAGTGTGAACCGAGCCTTAGGCCATAGAACAAAACAAGTTTAGAGTTATACCTTATGGATAAGCCTGGGTGGAATAAAAACTGCTGCATTTAAACTTTTATTTTCCAATTTATTGAATTGTATATTTGGGGAAGCACAAAGCCTGAAGATAACAGCAATAATTCATAGTCATTATTAAAAATCTATTTTTGAGGGATAGGTGAAACTTGACTGTCTGCAGGATGCCAATGTACAGAACTGATTTTATACTAATGACATAAGATGCTCGATGAACAGTACTCATTTTAATACCTTAAAGTAGTACCTTCCCCCTGTCCTCCTTATTTAATTAACGGGAGTGATTTTAGATAACTACTGCCAAATAAATACGGTACATAAAAAATGATTTTGGTTGCCTCATTTCTCACAGTGTCTCCGTATGCTAATACCCTATGGGTAATATATTTACTTATTAAATGTCCAAGCCAGCTCACGATCTATATGCTCTCATTTGAGATAGATCCGGAGTGCACGATCTGTGTGCTCTTCTATGTTGTCAAAGTTGAAACTACACATTAACCAGCACAGACATAATATTAACTTAAATTCTAAAGCTAATCCATTTAAAAGGCACGTACTAGAAAATTTGAGTGGTTGAAATGCATAACGCATGTAGCGGAATAATACGTGTTTTCTGGAGATTGACTTTTATGTGCACTTTGTGTTTTAAGAAGGAAAGTTTGGGGCAATTTATAAAGAGTTAATAAGGAATACATTGGTTCCCCCTCCTGGCCAACGGCGTGAGCATTAGTTCCGATGTTTGAATAGGTTTAATGTTCTGGTTCAAAGGACAGGACAGGTGATGTGTGATTTAATGAAGCCTTTAGCTTGTTCACAATGGATTTGATAAAGATCGTTGTTTTTTGTACCTTCCACTGTTTTTTTTTTTTTTTTTTTTATTAAAATCAGAATGTTTAAGTACAAAACAGAGCCAGTTGGGCATACCTTGGCTCATAGCACATATACAAAAAAAATATAAAGGGAAAAACAACTAAAAACAAGGTACTCTAGGTGATAACATCACCACTTACCTTCCACTGTTCAAATAGAATATAATAAAGGATTTTGTTTTATATTCCAGCTGTGCTGATTAATTTGTAGTTTCATGCATATTTACCTAGTATTGGGTATTTAGGTGAGATAAATTAGTAGACGCAGAAGCTATCAATATCAAACAACCAAGATGATTTTGTTGGGCTAAAAAACAAACAAATGTTTCCAATAAAACCACGGCAATACAAATTTATATAAAAGAGCAAAGATGTTTTAATGACACACAGCTGCTAGTTTTAAGTGGAACTAAAGTGTTGGACTACATTCATTTTGGAAAGTTGTGATGAAACCCAACAGAATTTCTTACAAACCTCACAGCCAGGGGCCATAAACACAGATCATAAAGCTACAAGGGGTTCCCAGCCCACACCAATCCTAAATATGAATATAGGCACGCTTCATTGCAATGTCTAGAATTAAAAATTAAAATGCTTATGATCAGCAAAATACAAATTTTTCTCACAAATGTGGTGGAAATGTTCTCTATAACGCAGTACTGGCCACAAACCAGAACACTGCGACATATACTTTGGGCAGAATTGCACCTCTTCAATTTTCTTATTTTGCAACATGACTTAGCAGTTTAGGGCTTTTTTATGAAACAGACAATTTTTTCTTAGACTTTTTCAGAAAATTGTGCTTTTTCTATCATATATTTAAACAAAAAGTAATAAGTGTGTAAGTGCAATACACAAAAAAAAGAGAGAAAATAGCCAGGTTCTAAAAAATTGGCCAAAAAATGGTAATTCAAATGATAGAAAAATTGTTTATCTTATGATGGTTTTCTCTAGGAAATTGGGATTATACCAGGAGGGTAGTAAAAATGATTGTAAAAACATTTTCAGCATAAAGGGAAAAAAAAAATCTTTAGAAATGATCGAAATCTAAACAAATTATTTTGTTTTATTATCGGTCTCTGAATATGGCAAAAATTAGCAGTGAATGTGCACCAAAAATATGTTACCCAGGGCCCTTTGCTTGTAATTAGGACTGTCACAAGTATAGAGCGATTTCCTACTATAAACACAGCAAAAAGTATTCACACAGCATAAATGTAAACTAATAATAATAATGAGAATAATTCTATAACCAAAACTAAAGCCAACAGAGATGACATAGCATATGTTCTGTGTTCACCACAAATGGCCCTCTACACCAAATATTTCAGTTGAGGTAGATACTGCAGGGATGTACAAACTTTTTATTTTTTTCTATTTTCTATCTCTGGAATCTAATGATGAGGCTTATTTACTAGAGAAGACTTCTTCACTACCATAGTCTACGCTCATTTTAAATATCCAACCAGCTGGATAATTTAAATATATATATATATATATATATATATATATATATATATATATATATATATATATATTATAAAAATATAAAATTAATGACCACCTGAACCTGTCTCAATATAGAAATACCTGAACCTGTCTCAAAGTAGAAATTGCCCCTCAATTAGGAGATTGTAAAATGACCACAGTAGTCATAATATGTATCTCACACAGCATAAATGTATAATATATATATATATATATACACATACATACACACACACACACACACACACACACACACACACACACACACACACACACATATATATATATATATATATATATATATATTTATTTATTTAATATAAAAAAATTATATATATATATATATATAATTATATATATATATATATATATATATATAATTATATATATATATAATTATATATATATATATATATATATATATATATATATATATATATATATATATATATATATAAATATATAAAATGAATGACCCCCCTGAACCTGTCTCAATATTTGAAAGGAACATATGATAGGGTGGAAATTGTCCCTCAATTAGGAGATTGTAAAATGACCACAGTAGTCATAATATGTATCTTTCTACTCTATGTGATATTAAAGCGCATACAGAAGTCAGATGTATATTTTGTCTAGGTCTGACCATGTGGTTGATCGGATGGAATTATTAACACTAGTGTATGGATACATTAGGTCGGTGATGATGTTCTCTCTTATTATTCATGTAATCGATAACATAATACGCCACAAAAGTCCCTATTTATACAAAAGTATATATCCTTTAGTCCCTATCTTTGGTAAAACCGGATATGCGATCACTACGTAGTTTTCAGTATAGCAACAGTGTTTCTAAAAATGTACTATGCTATACATCCAATGAAGGGGATTATCATCATCACAAATGAATCAGCAACATGATCTGGAGTCTACATTGTGTGAATCGGACAAAACAAGTGTATTATAATAAATATAATTATAATATCAATGAATTTATAGATGCCGCTAATTATTCTTGTGCCAGTTCTGTGAATTTAACGATACAAAGAAAAGAAAACAGGCAGACTTAGTACAGAGAAGAAATGATGGTTTCATGAAGGAACCTCATTTGTAAAATTAAACCTGAGCATTTAGCATGAATGCTACCAAAATGTAGATCCCAGACATGTCATTACTACATTTATCACATTGATATTGTCCTGCTCTGTGCTGCATCCCATCTGTAAAGCAGAGTTCCATTTTTTGGGATGCAATAGGTAAACTTAGTTTTAAGTTGCCATATGACAGCTGATGATGTAATGACATTTCTATGTAATATGTAGTACATTTGGTGCTGATGAAGAATATATTTGCAGCTCCATATCTCCAAATTCATGCTGGTTAGCAGAGGTAACAAAATAATGTAATATTTTATACGGAATTAGGAACAATGAAGGTCTCATCCAATTCAATCCAACCCACAAATCTGTTACCCACTATGTAGGTCCATACAGAAAAATATTTTTATTTTACTTTTATCTTATTTTTTATTGATCATTTTACATCATCCAAGTCACCCAAATCTAAAACTTTGCTACTCACTGGAGGAGATTTACTAAAACTAGTGCACTCAGCAATCTGGTGAAGCTGTGCATGGTAGCCAATCAGCTTCTAACTTCAGCTTCTTTTATTAAGCTTTGACAATAAAACGTAGATCCTGATTGGTTTCTATGCAGAGCTGCACCAGATTTTGCACCATATAGTTTCAGTAAATAACCCCCCACTGTGTAGAAGCATACAGAAAACTATTTTTATTTTATTGTACTTTATTTTATTCTGTAGATGATTCTAAATTGATGTATGAAGCTCTTACAACTAGTACAGAACAATTCTCCTGACTGCTTGCCTTACCGGTGTTATACAATGACGGCTAATAGAGAGGCTCAGCAGGGTAATTATAATTAGAATAGGAACAAAATGTGTTGCCCAACACATTTTATTCATATTCTTGTTTGTGATAATATCTCACTAAAGTGGTGCAGCTGTACAGATGATTATTTATTGTCACAAGCGCAGTTTATTTTTTGTTTTTAATTATAATTAGAGGCTCCTATATGCTGCATTTAGCCTGTGCCTTACATTGTTACCGCTGTCACTGTCATTTCCAGGGACATATTACAGCAGAAGCAGGACACTTATCCTTTGTTTTTGAAATGCAAGAGGTAAATGCTATCACAGCATTAAATGATTTAAACTACATTTACATTAATTTAAATTACAAAGAATTTTTGCTGCCAATTCAAATATTAGATATTGATTAATTAACCAGCTGAGAGATGAATGGCGAACATTTCATGCGACATTTATAAAGGAAAAACAGGGACATTATTATAGAGATAGCATGTACTGAAAATCAGGGACATCAGGGGACAAAAATGTCAAAGGACAAATAACCAAAGCCTGTGTCTGCCCATGGAAATGAGAGGCAGGTGACAAATTTGTTTTACGCATTTTTTCCATCAGTTGCCGATGGGCAGCCAATCACATCATAGATGGCAGCCAATCCTCAACTTCAGGGACAGATCTAGATTTGGAAGATGTGTCCCTGGAAATGTCCCTATTTAACGTTCTACACAACCTGAATTATTTTATGCATGCTATATTGCTTTCCACCCTTTTATTTATTTCTAGGTTTTCTATAAAATATCTAACAAATCTTCACAAAGACAGTTTTTTTTGGGGGAAACCAATTTTGAGCACACACCAGAAAGGGAAATGCAAAAAAAAAAAAGGAAAAGAAAATGTCCGGTCTCCCTGAAACGGATCACCTGCTCACCTTCATCCTCCTCCAGCGAATTCATACACGGGAAGTATCCGGCTAGTGCTTCGAAGGAGGCAGACAGGCTGCTGCGGCTCTGGGATCGCTGCATTCGGAGCCCCGCTGCCCTCTCCCGCTGCTGCCTCTGCTCCCTGCCCATCTTGGACGAACCCCTGTACGAGATCCGAGGCAGCTTGGCGGATGACGGAGGGGCTCAGCAGGTAGGAAGTCTGGGAGCTGCAGATCCCCTGCTCTCCGTCCAACGGCCTGCTGCCAATCCTTCGCGCTCCTTTTAGCATCCGCTGCGTCTTGGGCATTCACTTTGCCAGCAATCCACCGGTGCCTGCTCTGGGTGCAGCTGGTACACTGTGATCTCTAGCTGGTAGCTTTGGTGAGTGCTGTACTTCTAGGAGGGTCAGATGAGGATCACAAGGGATGCTGAGGATCAGATAGGATGGCAGTGTCTCTACAGATGTGCTGTGCTTGGCATTGCACACTGTGCGGCTGCTTCTCCTCTACAAACACATGCTTTACCTCCAGCTAGTGTCTGGCTCAGTGCGCTCAGCTCCTGCCTCTTCTCCTCCTCTCTGGTACCAATCAGCGATCAGTGCCGGAGCTATGAGCCAGCCATGCACTACACTCATCTCCCCCCTCCCGTTTCTCCCTTTAACTGACTTCCTGTTGGTCGCTGGCTCCGGCAACAAGTCTCCGTGTGCCTGGAAATGAGATGCTGAGTCCTTTCCAGTTACCAGGAGCCCTGCTGCTGCCACTGACACAGCAGAGAGACAAGAGGTGTATGGAGGGATGATGCTGCACAAACAATCCAGTTGTGAACATTGCTAAGGTTTGCTGCAGCCGCGCTAAAGACAAAATGTCAGGCAAAGTGTGATGGCCCCCTGCCTAGAAGAGCCCATGGTGACAATAAACTCAAAGACACTGTAAATAATAATAATAATAATAATAATAAATAGTTGGCTAGCCCAAAATGCACAACCAGGCAAAACATTACAAAACCATTAAAGATCATTTAAACTTGCAAAAAAAACAGTATTGTAACAACATTAACCCTTTCGCCGCCAGAGCCGGTTTTGCATGTTTTTTTTTTGCACACATTTAAAAAAATATTTTAGGCCTGATAATTGCATAAACCCCCAAAACTTTATATATTTTCTGAAAGCAGACACCCTAGAACAGGGATATGCAATTAGCGGACCTCCAGCTGTTGCAAAACTACAAGTCCCATCATGCCTCTGTCTCTGGGTGTCATGCTTGTCGCTGTTAGAGTCTTGCTATGCCTCATGGGACTTGTAGTTATGTAACAGCTGGAGGTTCACTAATTGCCTATCCCTGCCCTAGAGAATAAAATAGTGGTGGTTCCAAATAATATTGACACAAAGGTCTAGGAAACACACACTGTCAGTAGAAATGACACTTAAGTTAATTTAGGGGCACACAAATGCAATAAATTACCCAATTTTTTGGTAAAATCTAAAAAAAGTGAGGTTACACCAAGCAAATAGATACCCAACATGTCAAAACTTAAATTTACATGCACCCGTAAAATCTAAAACAAACTTCAATACACTGCAGCAGTTACTGGAGGGGCGTGCAAGTAATCTGGCACCTAAAGAAGCATAAGACTGCTTGTATTCGACAGCCAGAAGATGGCTCGTCAGGCTGCAGATGCTGGGATTGTGTGTAACCTCCACCCCCCCCCACTTTCAGGTCCATATGACGCATTGACCTGGCAGTGAAAGGGTTAAAGGTGAACTTTGGGCACAAAAAATTTACTTTTAATATCTTCCTCATTCCACTTGTGAGCAAATGTCATTGCAAACCCAGATGTTACCTTGTAAAAGCAGCAGTGACACATAGCTCCCAACTGTCCCTGATTTCGAGGGACTGTCCCTGATTTGGAACAATGTCCCTCTGTCCCTCTTCCCCCCTCATTTGTCCCTCATTTTGGTCTGATCTATATAGTTGTATAAAAAATGCACTTTTAATCTTTCAAAAAGTGTTTCCCAGTGTTAAACCTTTCCTCCAATTTCTAAATTGCTGCAATTGTACATTTTAGAAGCCAATATAAAGGAATAGTAGTGGTAAGAAAAAACCCTTGTGAATTTAATTAACTTTTTTTTTGGTTAATTCTCCATTAAAGTGGTTGTAAACCCATGGGTGAAAAAAAAAAAAGCAACCTGCAAGGCAAAGGCATAATGAGCTAGTATGCATAGCATACTAGCTCATTATGAATAACATACCTGAGAACGAAGCCCCCGAAGCGGTCCTCCGTCTTCATGTCCACCGCTGCCATGGATCCCGGAGTGACTTCCGGGTCTCGCAGCTCCGGCACTGTGATTTGCCAGAGCAGTGATGACGTCACTCCTGCACATGCGCACAGGAGCCGACACTCACGGCATATCGCCGCGATCTGCGACCTGCCCAGTACGCCGCTGTCTACGGCGCATGCGTCGTAGACAGCGGTGGCTGTCTTTTTGTAAATATCTCCTAAACCGTGTAGGTTTAGGAGATATTTCTTGGACCTACAGGTAAGCCTTAATCTAGGCTTATCTGTAGGTCAAAGTGGTTTGTAAGGGTTTATACCCACTTTAAGGGGGTGTGGCAGGGGGCATGTCCTATGCCTACATACTTTTGTTAGTAGGTGTCCCTCATTCCCATCTCAAAATGTTGGGAGGTATGGTGACATTATCACCAACATAGTCTATGCAGCGGGAAGAGCTGTGGGAGGGACTCAGTAGGGTCCACCCACTACAGGCTGCCAGCAGAAAACTACAGGAGGGGGCGGAGACAAGACCAGTCACTCTGCACAGGGAGAGAGAGCAGAAGTGAGCAGTCTTTATTACAGGAAGATTCCTGCACAGAGGTAATATCCCACACTGGATTACTGCACAGATCTGGAAGAAATACACAAATCACTCCAAGAATCAAGGGAGAATACACACACCTCTTGTATTTAGACAGTATTTGCTTATCCTGAAGTTCAGTTTTAGGGACCCAATCACAAGCCTTGCTCAGCTCAGTCCCAATCTAAAGACAAGGACATTTTTCTTGTTTTCTATTAAGCTGCATTGAGGTGGTGTGCTCTGAAATAACGACTGTATGTAGTACTTATTTCCAGTAGCAACACTGCTATAGTGAATAGAACGGAATAAAGTGTCACTTGTGAATTTTCAATAACGTTTGAAAAAAGAAAAGAAAAAAAGAGTAAACAGTGCGTTGTGCTGGGACTGATGCATCAGCACTGTTCCCCAATGTGTAGACAGGTGCAGTCTATTTTCTCCACAGCAGCTGGTGCTCGACCACAGCCTCATCGCAGAGGGGGAGGAATTCATAAGGATCCTAGTTCCTCTATGGCTTCCTAGGTGACATGGCAGCTTTCTGATTGGATGTTGGTGTCCCATGTGACTATGGCAGCCATCTTTGGTCAGGTAGAGATTATTTAACCACTTGCCGCCCGCCCATTGTCAAATGACGGCGGCAAAGTGGCTTCAAAATCCTGACTGGACGTCATAGACCGTCCTCAGGATTTTGAGCCGCTGCGCCCAGGGGGGCGCACATCGTGGCGATCGTTGTTACGGGGTGTCAGTCTGACACCCCGCAACTACGATCTCGGTAAAGAGTCTCTGGCGGAGACTCTTTACCACGTGATCAGCCGTGTCCAATCACGGCTGATCACAGTGTAAATAGGAAGATCCGGTGATTGGCTTTTGCTCACTCGCGTCTGTCAGATGTGAGTAGAGGAGAGCCGATCGGCTGCTGATCAGCACAGCCCCCCCGAGGATGCCCACACTGGACCACCAAGGATGCCACCAGACAACCAGGGATGCCACCAGACCACCAGGGATGCCCAGCACCAGGTATGCCACCCTAGACCACCAGGGATGCCAGTCAGTGCCCACAATGGATGCTAATCAGTGCCCACAATGGATGCCAATCAGTGCCGCCTATCAGTGCCCATCAGTGAAGGAGAAAACCTACTTATTTATAGTTTTGAAACTGAAACAAAACAAAAATATTTTTTTTCAAAATTTTCGGTCTTTTTTTATTTGTTTAGCAAAAAATAAAAACCGCAGAGGTGATCAAATACCACCAAAAGAAAGCTCTATTTGTGGGAAAAAAATGATAAGAATTTAATTTGGGTACAGTGTAGCATGACCGCGCAATTGTCATTCAAATTGCGACAGCGCAGAAAGCTCAAAATTGGTCTGGGCAGGAAGGTATTTAAGTGCCCTGTATTGAAGTGGTTAAGACCCTCTGTGCACATTTCATTTGTGGCTAGAGTAGGGACAGGTCACCCATCTGTTAGGGACAGTGCTTAGCTTCAGTGAGAGGTTCCTGAGGGGAAGGGAAAGTACAGGGACATGCCATTCTTCCTGGAAACCTGCCCACTTGGGTACAGACTGGCCAGGACACATTCTACTCCTCGAGACAGATGCTGTTTTCACACCTGTGACCTTCTGCTGCTGACTCCTTGCTGTTATATCTGTAAGTGCTCCTGGTTACATAGTTAGTAAGGTTGAATAAAGATACCCGTCTACAATTGTCCCTATCCCTGTACATCGCACACTCACATCGGTCCCTACCCTCAAGGAGCCCACAATCCAAGGTCCCCATTCATATACTAGGGCCAATTTTGGACAGAAGCCAATTAACCTACCTGCATGTCTTTGGAGTGTGGGAGGAAACCAGAGCACCCAGAGGAAACCCATGCAGGCACAGGGAGAACATGCAAACTCCAGGCAGGTATTGTCGTGGTTGGGATTCAAACCAGTGACCCTTTTGTACTGCTAGGCGAGAGTGCCAACTACTACACCACTGTGCCACCCGGTTGGGATTGGGATTGTTGTGTTTTGCTGAACTTTAATTACAATAAATTCCTGTTTCTCTTCTTCTGGATTCTGAGTGTTTTCTGCTGCGGCACAACACTGCACCTACCCACAAGTGAACAGGCGTTTAGCGGGGCTTGCTGGTGTGAACAATCTCTAAAGCTAAAACTTAATCAAGTTGGTTTCTGGTTCTTTCAGTCATGGAGGCTCACCATCACAGTATACATGGATGGGACAGACCATTAAATACTGGCAGGGTTGTTTACAATGATCAGCTTTTACTTGTAAAACTTGTGACCCAAGAGAAAAAAGAAAACTATTTTCTGTAACCGATTATAAAGTAGTAGCTGGAGTTCGGCTTCAATTTGTTAGTGTATTTAAATCTGATAGTACATCTAGCACTACCCTGACCCCAGACCGACTATGTTGCTGTCCAAATGTTCCCCCTTGTGCTCCTTCATCCAGAGTGGGATCACTAATATGGGAGGTGGGATACTGGACAGATCACCAGGTGAAAACAGAGGGGAAAGTGACGTCACTTCTGGTTTCAGATGCACCCATTCCTGGCCAGTAGGGATGAGCTTCGTGTTCGAGTCGAACGTACGTTCGACTCGAACATTGGCCGTTCGGCGAATTCCGAACGTTTTGGCCGTTCGCGTCAAAATTCGAGTGACGCGCGCGCGGACCACAATGCACTGCGTTGGCGCAGTGCATTGCTGCCCGATGATTGGCCAAGCATGCACTGTGACCCCGCATGCTTGGCCAATCGCAGCGCCGGCAGCGAGGAGAGCCATGATTGGCCACAGGCATCCTGCCTGTGGCCAATCATAGCTCAGGCTGTGTAGTGCACGCCCCACACTATATAAGGCCGCCTTTAAGGCGGCCTCCTGTAGTGTGTTACTTTGCATCTGAAGCAGTGGGTGTTCTGTGTACCTTCAACACAGTACACACCAATCGTTTTTGGCTGATTTCCTATCTTGCTGCTGTGTAGTGGTTTTTGTCTGTGCCCTGACTGCAGCATACACCACTATATTCACCTCACCTATATAGCTAGTGATCTAGCTTTAACCACTTAACAACTGCCCATTGCCGATTAACGGCTTCAGGGCGGTTGTTTAACTCAGAGAGGCCGTTAATTAACGGCCTCCCAGAATTCTGCTCTCGCGTGCCCCGAGGTGTGCGCACTCGAGAGCATCCGTGACCGCCGGGTCCATAGGACCCGGCGCATCACGGTAAACGGCCGCTCATAGCGGCCGTTTACCACGTGATTGCTCCGTCAAATGACGGAGTGATCACTTGGAAACAAACCGGCGTCATGTTATGACGCCTGTTCCTCCCTCCCCTTTCTGTACCGATCGGTACAGCGGAGGGGAAAGAGATCGGTGTCAGCAGCGATGTGGGCTGCATCTGCAGTGCCCACATCGCTGCTCACCGAATTTAACCCCTCAATTCCCTGCCAATACTCTGCAATACCAGTGCATACTCTGCAGTACCCTGCCATTACTCTGCAGTACCCCGCCATTACTCTGCAGTACCCCGCCATTACTCTGCAGTGCAGTACCCCGCCATTACTCTGCAGTACCCCGCCATTACTCTGCAGTGCAGTACCCCGCCATTACTCTGCAGTGCAGTACCCTGCCATTACTCTGCAGTGCAGTACCCTGCCATTACTCTGTAGTACCCCGCCATTACTCTGCAGTGCAGTACCCCGCCATTACTCTGCAGTGCAGTACCCCACCATTACTCTGCAGTGCAGTACCCTGCCATTACTCTGCAGTGCAGTACCCCGCCATTACTCTGCAGTGCAGTACCCTGCCATTACTCTGCAGTGCAGTACCCCGCCATTACTCTGCAGTACCCCGCCATTACTCTGCAGTGCAGTACACTGCCATTACTCTGCAGTGCAGTACCCTGCCATTACTCTGCAGTGCAGTACCCCGCCATTACTCTGCAGTACCCCGCCATTACTCTGCAGTGCAGTACCCTGCCATTACTCTGCAGTGCAGTACCCTGCCATTACTCTGCAGTGCAGTACCCTGCCATTACTCTGCAGTGCAGTACCCCGCCATTACTCTGCAGTACCCCGCCATTACTCTGCAGTGCAGTACCCCGCCATTACTCTGCAGTGCAGTACCCTGCCATTACTCTGCAGTGCAGTACCCCGCCATTACTCTGCAGTACCCTGCCATTACTCTGCAGTGCAGTACCCTGCCATTACTCTGCAGTGCAGTACCCCGCCATTACTCTGCAGTGCAGTACCCTGCCATTACTCTGCAGTGCAGTACCCTGCTATTACTCTGTAGTACCCCGCCAATACCCCGCCAATACTCTGTAATACCCTGCCATAAATTGCCATACCCAGCCATACTCAGAGATACCCAGCCATACTCGGTGATACCCTGAAATACCCAGCCATAGACGCCCCCCACCCCTCACCGCCCTCCGGTGCTTCTACCAACTCGCCAGTACGATCAAAGCCAGAATCTTTTTTTTATTTTTTATTTCAGGCTTCCCAGCCTAGAGGTGAGATGTGGTGTCATATTGACCCCCCAGATTTCACTGTAAAGAGGACCTGTCACCCCATATTCCTATTACAAGGGATGTTTACATTTCTTGTAATAGGAATAAAAGTGATCAAAAATATATTTTTGGGAAAAAAAATGTCAAACTAAAATAAATAAAGTAAAATGAACAATAAAAAAATAAAATAAAAATTAAAGCGCCCATGTCCCCATGTGCTCGCATGTGCCACACATGTGAGGTATCGCCGAGAATGTTAGAGCGAGAGCAATAATTCTAGTCCTAGACCTCCTCTGCAACTCAAAACATGTAACCAGTAAAAAAATATTTAAAGCGTCGCCTATGGGGATTTTTTAAGTAGCGACGTTTGGCGCCATTCAACGGGCATGTGCAATTTTGAAGAGTGACATGTTTGATATCTATTTACTCAGCATAACTTCATCTTTCACTTTATGCAAACATTGGGCTAACAAGTGGTTAATAATAGAGCTTGCAGTCAGTAGTGTTAGGAGAGTGCGTGCTGTCTGCGTGCTCTGTACCCAGTACATACCGCTATAATATAGGGCAGGCCCCTACTTTCAAACATCCAACTTACAAACATCTCCTACTTGCAAACGCAAGGAGACAGCAGCAAGTGAGATGAAAAAAGATGGACGACAAAACAAATTATACAGGGGTGATAACCCTTCCCTATGTTTTCCAAAAAGCTTAAAGATAGTTTTTTTGACTGGAGCTACACTTTAAAAATGTACCGGTTGAAAATGACAAACAGATTCAACTTAACACAACAAACCTACACAGTCCCTGTCTTGTTTGCACCGCCTGTATACTGCTGTTCTGAGTATATAGGGCCTGGGGGCCACACGCATTTCCTTTTTTTAATATGGGTACGGGGTTCCCCTTAATATGCGTACAAGACCCAAATAGGCTGGTAATGGGCAGGGAGGGCTACCCATGCCATGTTTCTCAATGATTTTCAACCATATTGCAGGAACCAGATATAACATTAAAACCGCAAGCAGTTTTAAATGGTGTTATTTCCGTTTAATGTCATTTTGTGCAGGGACTGTTCTAAACACGGGAAACACGTGGCACTTCACAGGCATACTACAGACACCCCGCAGGCACCATATTTAAAGGAATATTTCACTTTTTTTTTTCACTTTAATCGTCATTAAAATCAGTGCTCCCGCCAAAACGGTAGTTTTTAAAACTTTTTTTTGCAGTGACCCATGTCCCCTGAGGCAGGAGTCAGGTCGCCAAACCCTTTTTAGGACACTATCTTGCATATTAGCCGTTAAAATGAGCACTTTCCAATTCGAACGTTCGAGTCCCATAGACTTCAATGGGGTTCTAACGTTCGTACCGAACGCGGGGGTCGTTCGCAAGTTCTGGTGCGAACCGAACCGGGGGGGTGTTCGGCTCATCCCTACTGGCCAGTAACGCCAGGAGACACATCTAACCAAGCCAATCTGTGTTTGGTTAGATTGTGTGAAGGGCAGGGGAGACATTGGGGTCTAATAGACCCCTAATGTCAACATAAAGAGTACCTGTCACTTGCCTAATGCTATCACATAGGGGTTTATTAACCTCTTTGTGATAGCAATCAAGTAAACATAAATCTAAAAATAAAAGAAAAAAGTTAAAAATAAAATAATAATAAAATATATAAAAAAATAAAAATTCCCCAAACCCCCCTGTAGTTTTCGCAAACGCAAGCTCGGGGCGTGAATGCGCATGTAAACCACAGCTGCACCATACATGTGACATATTGCCGCAAACATCAGAGAATAATTTTAGCACAGGAGCTCCTAGTTAAAGTGGTTGTAAAGGTACATCTAAAAAAAACAAAAAAAAAAACCATGTCTATACTTATGGGAACCTCTTTTTTTCGCGTCCCGTCGGCGCTCCTGGCTCCTCCTCTCTGGCTAGTGCCCCCATGAGAAGCCGCTTCCTATGGGGGCAGTCGTGCATGCCTCTGCTGCGTCCATTGACACAGACAGCCCCGCCCCTCGCTTCCTTGTCACTGGCTTTGATTGACAGACCTGGGAGCCAATGGCTTCCGGTGCCCCAGCAAAGCCAGCGAGTGTGGGCAGAAAAGATCTGCAAACCTGCACGACGCTGGAGCAAAAGGGGTCTCAGGTAAGTAAAGGGGGGCTGGGGGGGGGGGGGGTGATGCTGACACCTAAAAATGTTTTACCTTAATGCAAGGAATGCATTAAGGTAAAAAAAACGTTTAGACTTTACAACCCCTTTAACTCTAAATTTATGAGCTATAAAGGCTTTTAAAGAGTCACCTATGGGGATTTATGGGCACCATCATTTTTGGGCGATATCGCGGGAGCATGCAATTTTAAAAGGTTTGTGAACCCATTTGTAAAAGTGTATGCCAATCCCTCTATTAGAGGCTGGCATAGCACACTGTGTTAAGCATTTTTAAAAACGAGTACTGTAAATACTGATTTCCAGCTGTCTTGTGGCCGGTCACATGACTCGCGGACACTTTGCAGCTCTGATGGATGGCTTCTGTGGGAGGAGCCGTGATCTCACGCCGACATCAGCAGGGGAGATCACATTGCCGCTTGGCCACGAGTCACGTAACCGGCCTGAAGTCATCTGAAAATGGGTATTTACAGCGCTCGTTTTTCAACATGCTTAATACAGTGTGGTATGTGGTGAGGGGCTGGCAGTGGCTGAGCGGAGACAGAGAAGGGGGTAACAGGCAGGAAAGAGGGGGGTGAGGGGGGATAGAGGAGAGCAGAGCAGGGCAGCCTATCATAGAGGGAGGCAGGGCTGGTGCAAGGATTTTTGATGCCCTAGGCGAAACTTCATTTTGCTGCCCCCCTTGGCCCCACCCCCTTTGCCCTGCCCATGTTTACCCCACCTTTTTAATGAAGCACCCATCAAATGCAGCCTCACCAGCGCTCATTAAATGCAGCCTACCAGGGCCCATCAATGCAGTCTATCGGTGCCCATCAATTAATGTTTGCTTGCTTCCATTCATTTGAGAGTCGGGACACAGACACAGTCTTCCGCCTCCACCTGCTGATGCTGAGACTTAGTTGCTTGCTGCAGAGAGACGAGAGCAGGAACACCAGTGGCTGGGTGCCCCAGGCAGCAGTGCGCCCTAGGCGGCTGCCTAGTTTTCCTAGCGGTAGCTCCAGCCCTGGAGGGAGGCACTTTGAGCATGGTGACCAGGGCGGAGCAGCCCTGGTTATTGTGGTCTGTTTAGAGAGGCCATACAGGAAGTGGCATATTAAGGTTTTTTTTTTTTTACACTTTAGAGGAGGGCAGATTACACAACACAAGCACTGTGCTGTTTAATCAGCTTCAAGGGACCAGAATATGATTATTTTTTTGGGGTTAACAAACACTTTTAGATAATAGGTATCTATTTACTCTATGCAAACTCATCTTTTATAATAGGTACTATATGGTGTGGTTTTGCACTAAAATTAATTTTATTATCTTTGTTCCTGAAAATTTGTGTTTAACTGCTTGCCGACCACCTCACGCCGATATACATCGGCAGAAGGGCTCGTACAGGTAGAATGACGTACCTCTACTTTAAGAGGCGACCAGCGGCAAGCTCCATGAGTCGGGTCGCGGGTCCCGTGGACTCGATCACCGCAGGAATACCCGCGATCGCCTCACGGGGAGGAAGAACGGGGAGATGCTAATGTAAACAAGCATCTCCCCTTTCTGCCTAGTGACAGTGTCACTGATCTCTGCTCCCAGTGATCGGAGCAGAGATCAGTGACGTGTCACACACAGCCACGCCCCCCCACAGTTAGAAACACGTCCCTAGGACACACTTAACCCCTACGCTGCCACCTAGCGTTTAACCCCTTCACTGCCAGTGTAATTTACACAGGAATCATTGCATTTATATAGCACCGATTGCTGTATAAATGACAATGGTCCCAAAAATGTGTCAAAAATGTCTGATGTGTCCGCCATAATTTCACAGTCACGATAAAAATCGATGATAGCTGTCATTTAAAAAAATAATTATTTATTAATAAAAATGCCATAAAACTATCCACTATTTTCGCTATAACTTTTGCGCAAACCAATCAATAATCCCTTATTATGATTTTTTTTACTAAAAATATGTAGAGGAATACGTATCGGCCTAAACTGAGGAAAAAAATGTTTATTTTTTATTTTTGGAGGATATTTATTATAACAAAAAGTAAAATATAATGGGGGTTGTTTACTAAAGGAAAATCCACTTTGCACTGCAAGTGCACTTGGAAGTAAAGTCGCTGTAGATCCGAGGGGGATATGCAAGGAAAATAAAAAACAGCATTTTAGCTTGCACATGATTGGATGATAAAATCAGCAGAGCTTCCCCTCATTTCAGATCTACCCCTTAGATTTAAAACGAATGCACTTCCAAGTGCACTTGCAGTGCAAAGTGGACTTGCCTTTCGTAAATAACCCCCCAATGCGTTTTTTTTTTTCAGTGTCTCTGGTTATTACTTTATAGTGTTGGCAACCATGTCTTCTCCAACCCACTCATGTGTCAAACATACATCCAACATAGAACACTCTCTGCTAAGCTTCTACAAGCACACGGCATATAGGAAGTGCCTAAAGATTGAGGTCTAGATAATAATTCCCCAGATGGTATGTACAGATTGCACACATTCTGTACTATGTGATTTGTGTGATATTCATCTCATGTTCACTACAATCTCTGTATATAAGAAGGAATTCATCCAGAACCCAACATTCACACCTGCCCCTATGCTAATGATGGCCATACACGCATCAAATTATTATCTGATCAATGTGTGATTCAATCAAAACAATCAAATCTGCAAGCAACTGAATAGCCATAACTCACCTTCTGATTGATTTGGACATAATTATAGATCAGATTCCATCAAATTCAGTTAATTGGCCAAATCAGAAAATAATTAATCATTTTGCTTCATGAATACAATCATATTTGGATTGATTAGCTTAATGAGATTGAATGGTGGAAACAGATATGATTGATAATTTACGATCATATCTTACCCATCAACTGAAATCCACTTTCCTACATGAGGTATATTGATTGAATGGGTTATCAATTATCAATCAATTCATCTTTTCAGAAAATAAATAGTCATCTTTTTTCTTTATTAACCACTTGCCCTCCGGAAGGTCCCCTCCCCCCTCCCCTTTGATGACCAGGACATTTTTTGCGATACAGCACTGCGTTATTTTACCTGTGGTCGTGCGATGCTGTACAAAAATTCAGTTTATGTCCTCCACGGGTTTTTATTTCTTGCATTATAAACAAAAAAGTCGGACAATTTTGAAAGAACTCAAAACAATATCTTTTACTTTCTGCTCTAAAACACACCCAATAAAAAAAATGTCAAAATCTAATTTCTTCATAAATGTAGGCCAATATTTATTCTACTACATATTTTTGGTAAAAAAAAAAAAAAATCTCAATAATCGTATATTTATTGGTTTGTGCAAAAGTTATAGCATCTACAAACTATGGTATATATACTGGAATTTTTACTTTAAAAAAAAAAAAAAATGTATATATACTAGTATTGGCGGTGAAAAGGTGACTTATATCGGGACTGCGATATTGCAGCATTTAGTCTGACACTAAAACGTTGTGGGAACCAGTGACACTAAGCCCTTGTACACACCGTTGGAGATTCCGTCGGAATGTGTCCTATCGGACCGTTTTGTCGGATAATCCGACTGTGTGTGGTATGCATCGGACTGTTTCCGTCGGAATATCCGTCGGACCAAATTTTCCAACTTGCTGGAAATATTTTCCGACAAACTGCTCCGATCGGACATACTCCGATCATGTGTAGAGAATTCCGATTGGACAAAGTTCCACGCATGCTCAGATCAAATTCCTACATCAAAGCTATTGGCTACTAGCCTGAATGTAGTCCCATCATAACGAAATTACGTCATCACGTTCTGAAAGATCGGATTTTCCGACAACTTTGTCCGACCGTGTGTATGCAACAGTTTCGGACAAGATCCGACGGATTTTGTTGTGGGAATCTCCGACCGTGTGTACAAGGGCTAATACAGTGATCAGTGCTAATAATATGCACTGTCACTGTACTAATGACACTGGCTGGGAAGGGGTTCAACATCTAGGGTGATCAAAGGGTTAACTGTGTGCCTAGCCAGTGTTTGTGTTTCTGTGTGTGCTGCTTTTCCTAAGGGAAATTATGGATTTTATTCCCTGCCTTGCAGGAACACACAATCCATCACTTCCACTGTCAGAATGAAACACTGCCTTGTTTATATATGCAGAGCTCCATTCTGTGTCTCTGTCCAACAATCAGCGGGTGTCGGCTTGTGCTGTGTCCAATCACAGTAGCGGCGCTGGCGGTGTTCCCCGTGCCCAGAAGTGCTGCATCACGTACTAGGTATGTGATCCAGCGTACAACTGTCACCCTGCCACAGTATATGACTAGTGGGTGGTCCGGAAGTGGTTAAAATATCACAAAACAATATTTCATCCAAATCTTTGCACTGCATTTTATGCATTGCATCTCAATGCGGTTTTACGCTGTTAACAGGGCACATAGAAAAATGTGTTTTCTATGTGCCCTTGTCTTAAAGCGGAACTAAAGTCACTAACATTACTTTCTCCCTAATGGTCCAAGTCCCTTGCCAATGCCAGAATCTTATCCCTGGGTGCCGGTCTTCAGGCATCTCCACTGGCTGGTGCCAAATGGCATAACTCCTGTTCATAGGCAGGAGTCAGTGTTCCCAGCACACAGGGACCATGTCAGTGATGTAGCCTGAGCTGTGCATGTGCAGGAGTCAGCAGTCCTAGCACACAGGGACCGCTCAGTTTACATGCCACAGAAGACTGCGATCCGGCAGGTAGGTGTATATTACTGCAGAACAGATGTTGCAAGTCTCTTCTGTAATAATGGCCTGCCTGTTTGCAGTGTTTTGTTAAATGTCTTCACTTGATGAATGGATATGGTGTCAAACAGACCTAAGGCCTCATTCACACGGGGTGTACTATACGTGTACTATACAGTTGTGCTCATAAGTTTACATACCCTGGCAGAATTTATGATTTCTTGGCCATTTTTCAGAGAATATGAATGATAACACAAAAACATTTCTTTCACTCGTGGTTAGTGTTTGGCTGAAGCCATTTATTATCAATCAACTGTGTTTACTCTTTTTAAATCATAATGACAACAGAAACTACCCAAATGACCCTGATCGAAAGTTTACATACCCCAGTTCTTAATTATGAATTATTAATAATTAATTATTAATAAATTATTGTCCCCTTTAACATCAATGACAGCTTGACGTTTTTTTGTGGTATTTGTGGATGAGGCTCTTTATCTTCTCAGATGGTAAAGCTGCCCATTCCTCTTGGCAAAAAGCCTCCAGTTCCTGTAAATTATTGGGCTGTCTTCCATGAACTGCACGTTTGAAATCTCCCCAGAGTGGCTCAATGATATTGAGATCAGGCCACTCCAGAACTTTCACTTTATTCTGCTGTAGCCAGTGACAGGTTGACTTGGCCTTGTGTTTTGGATCATTGTCATGTTGGAATGTCCAAGTACGTCCCACGTGCAGCTTCCTGGCTGATGAATGCAAATGTTCCTCTAGTATTTTTTAAAAAACATACTGCATTTATCTTGCCATCAATTTTGACCAAATTTCTTGTGCCTCAGCATCAGCAATCCACCTCCGTGTTTCACAGTAGGAATGGTGTACCTTTCATCATAGGCCTTGTTGACTCCTCTCCAAATCTAGCGTTTATGGTTGTGGCCAAAATACAAAATTTTGGTCTCCAAATGACTTCGTGCCAGAAGGTTTGAGGCTTGTCTCTGTGCTGTTTGGTATATTGTAAATGGCATACTTTGTGGCATTTGCTTAGTAATGGCTTTCTTCTGGCGACTCGACCATGCAGCTCATCTTTCTTCAAGTGCCTCCTTATTGTGCATCTTGAAGCCACACCACATGTTTCAGAGTCCTGTATTTCACCTGAAGTTATTTGTGGGTTTTTCTTTGCATCCCTAACAATTTTCCTGGCAGTTGTGGCTGAAATTTTAGTTGGTCTACCTGACCGTGGTTTGGTTTCAACAGAACCCCTCATTTTCCATTTCCTGATTATAGTTGGAACACTGCTGATTGGCATTCTCAATCGCTTGGATATCTTTTTATATCCCTTTCCTATTTATACAGTTCAACTACCTTTTCCCACAGATCCTTTGACAATTTTTTTGCTTTCTCCATGACTCAGAATCGTCAGTGCAGCACTGGATGAAAGATGCAAGGGTCTGTCAGGAGTCCAGAAATTCATTGACCTTTTATACACACATTAATTACAAGCAAACAGATCACAGGTGAGGATGGTTACCTTTAATAGCTATTCAAACCCCTTTGTGTCCACTTGTGTGCATGTTATCAGGTCAAAATCACCAGGGTATGTAAACATTTGATCAGGGTCATTTGGGTAGTTTCTGTTGTCATTATGATTTAAAAAGAGAAAACTCAGTTGATTGCTAACAAATGAGTTCAGCCAAACACTAGCCATGAGTAAAAGAAAAGTTTTTGTGTTATCATTTATATTACCTGAAAAATGGCCAAGAAATCATAAATTCTGCCAGGGTGTGTAAACTTATGATCACAACTGTAGTGTATACCCGTGCAGGGCCATGTTTATCCACACAGGGATACACAGGTGATCTGTGCATCAGCGTGCAGGCAGTCCTATGGATATCAATTGGGACACAGTGACTGCATGGGTAGACGCACGCACAGGCAGACATTTGTGCATTTGTGCATGGCCCCAAACATCCCGCCGAGTACATTCAGGGCCGAGGACCCGCACAATGTCAAATTGGGAGGCGAGTGTGTGTGCATCCCAACTGACATGACTGGGATTGCCTGCATGGAAAAAAACTGTGCATCCCCATGCAGATAAACACGCCATACGCTATAGTACATCCCGTGTGTATGAGGTCTAAGGATCACCACACTTGACTGTGCAATCTCCTTTAGATCTTCCAACTATGTAGTGCAAGGGTATAAATCGGATTTAACCTCCCTGGCGGTACGATTATTTCGGATTTTAGGTGCTGAAAGCGGTACAATTATTTTGGATGAAAATTTGGTGTTTTATATTGTAGTCCTGTAATTCTTAGCAATAACTCACTTAAATCTGTCCAAACCAGAGTCTAGTAGAAATCCCGGGTATGATAAAGTTTGAAAAATGAAATCATAAATTATAATATAATAAATAACTATAAATAATTATACCAAATAATAATATAACAATAATGAAAATTATTCAATAATGTATTCAAATCAAAAACACTGATTTATGCTCAGTTGCAGAATTGTCACTGTCATTACTTTTCAATATTTGATGACGGATCTCCCTACAAATCGCTATCGCTCAATTCTGTGAGTGATTCCAATTTATTATCGCTGTTTTCTAGCTGGTCTAAAATCATTTTTGATGTAAAGGGACAGTTTTGGTTGCTATGGACAATCTCCAGTTTCCAGGCATAAAGAACAGTTTTTATTATATAAAACTGCATGCAGGACACTGGGCAGAACACTAGGGACAACGGGGGTGTGAAATTATTACATACAGCAATGTAATCTGTAAGATTACATTATACTGTATGTATAGTGAGTGTTTCACTTTTTGGATTTGGCGCCGATCTCCGTCCCCGTGCGTCGCAATGCTCGCAGGGAACGGAGATCGGATCCGTGATGAATCGAGTGAAGGACGAGCCGCTCGTACAGCACGGGGACATCGCTGGATCCAAGGGAGAAGGTAAGTAAACCTCTCCCTGCATACAGCGATGCGGTCCCGAGTCTGGCTCGGGGTTACCGCTTTTGGTATAAAACTTCCACCCCGAGCCAGACTCGGGAACACCACCAGGGGGGGTTAAACTGATTAGCTAGGTACAAATATTATAAAGTTTAGGCAAATCTAAACTTGATTGCAGTGTGTATGGAGACCCCCTAAACAAAACTTTCTATTTACGTGACAAAAGGCAAGACATGCTGAGGGTCACACACTGTGCTGAACAAATATCCATTATCCTTGATTAGTGTTTCCTCTCCTGTCACAGATAAAAGACCATGAACGGGAACACATTAACACAGGCTGAGAAGAAGCGTGACTGGATCTGATCACACTGAGATATAGTAGTCCTCAGAGGGAAATGATCATGTATGTACACCACTAAGAAGTTTACTTTTAACTTTATCTGAAAGCAGTTTACAAAAAAAAATGCTTCCCAGAAGAAATTTTCAGGCAGTCGTTTTTTTTTAACTGTTTTGCTGCATATTAATGACCATAGTTGTGGATGCTGCCTTTGGTAGCTTACTGTATGTCAGACAGTACAGTCAGCATTTTTGCTGAATTACTGGTTTAACCACTTCAATACAGGGCATTTTTACCCCTTCCTGCCTGGGCTAATTTTCAGCTTTTACGCTGAATTGCGCGGTAATACAACACCGTACCCATATGAGGTTTTTGTCATTTAAATTATTTTAAATAGAGCTTTCTTTTGGTGGTATTTAATCACCACTGGGTTTTTCATTTTTTTGCTAAATAAATCAAAAAAGATCGAACATTTTGAAAAAAAAAAAGTGTTTTCTTTGTTTCTGTTATAACATTTTGGAAATAAACAATCTTCCTTCATAAATGTAGCCTAAAATGTATTCTGCTACATTTCTTTGGTGAAAATAACCCAAATCAGTATATATTATTTAGTCTGTAGGAAAGTTATAGAGTCCACAAACTATGGTATATGAAAATGTATCAATCCTCTCATTTCGTGAGGCCTGAAAAAGCTTGGACTGTACAAATATTGCCAAATTACCCATTTTTTTAGGAAGTAGACAGTCCAAGGTATTTAGTAAGAGGCATGGCGAGTTTTTTGAAGATGTGAGTTCTTGTCACAATTTAAAAAAATATATATATAAAAAAAAAAGTGTTTTTCTTTTCTTCACTTTATTTATTAATTTTTTTTACATGCTGTTATCAGTACAGTGTCATTATATAGCTGGTGTGGTGGTAATTAGGGACATTGACTGGTGACAGTATGTAAAAAAACAAAATATAGTTTTTTTCTTTTTTTTTACATACAGTGACCAGAGCAATACAGTGTTACTATAGTGATACTGTACTACTCTGGGGAGGGGATCAGGATTTTTTTAAAACACTATGATTGCTTATATCAGGGAATATCAGTGTTATAAACAACCATTTTTTTGTGTGAATGAAATCCATTCATTCAGTTTTATTAGCTGTAATTGGAAACAGCTAATCACATGGTACAGATGGACTGTGATTCCCCCTGTCTGTACCATGTGATCACTGTGACCAATCACATAGATCATCACAATAGTACACAATGTATGGCATGAATGGAAGCCATCCATAGGGTGCCCACGTGTCCTGGATTGCCCGGGATGGTCCCTTAATTCATATCTGTGTCCCGTGTCCCAGGCACCTTCATTCCAGGACAATACAGTGTCCCGGAATGAAATAAGGACACACAGCAGCCGTAATAAACATTGCCGAACTGGTTGCTAGGGCAGCCCCGCCTCGCGTCTAGCAACCAGTGACGTCGGCTAAGCTAGCCCTTACCCAGAGTTGCCCTGCGCAACGCTCCGAGTCCACCCACCTCCGGCCACAGCAGCAGGGAGAGAGAGAGCACAGCCGGAGAGCATCTTCTGTATCTCCTCCTCCTGAGGGCGGATTCCCTGCTGCTAGGGTTCCCTGCTGCTTCTTACTCTTCCCGGCCCACCCACCACCTGCAGCACAGAGCCTTGGAGCACTTTTTTTGGCTACTGTGATAGGTGACTGATAGGTCACGGTCACGCTGGTGGTGGGCGGGGACAGAAGCAGGTGACAGCCAGCTCAGTGCAGCTGCCCTAGAAGAGGGGAGATCTGCACACTGCTCCATCCAACATGCCTGCCTGGGCAAGCTTGTGACACTCACCAGGAAGAGTAATGAAAGCACTCGATAACCTCATTAAAGCTGCTGACTGTGAGCCCCCCCTGGACCATCCAAGTGAGTGAGCTGAGCACTGTCACCAACCAGACCCTGACCCCCCTCTCTGCCCCCTCTTCTCTCTCTCTCCTTGCCTCACCTCCCCGTCTCTCTCCCTGCCCCCCTCTCTCTGTCCCCCCTCTCTCTCCCTGCTCCCCCCTCACTCTCCCCGTCCCCCATCCCCCTCTCTCCTTGTCCCCTCTCTCCCTGTCCCCCCTGCCCCCTCTCTCCCTGTCCTCCCTGCCCTCTCTCTGGCAGCAGGTGACAAGTGACACGCTTCATCTGGTGGCAGGTGATGGTGGCAAGCAACGGTGTAAACTGACAAGCAGCATCTGGTGGCAGGAGACAGTGGCAAGTGGCACGCTGCATCTGGTGGCAGGCGATGGTCATAAACGGCACGTTGCATCTCATGGCAAATGACAAGCTCAGGGTTCCCTCTGCATTATGGTGAGTTGAACTATTTCATTTTATATTACAATGTAGTAATAGAAATAATGTGATTTGATCATCCTGGCACCATACTAAGCATGGTGTTGGAATGATTTCAATGCTAGCACCAGCCATTCACCCAACAAATCCCCCCCCCCACTTCTGAATTTGCCGTCAACCCTGAGACTACATTCGCCCCCCCGGTCCTTGGCAAAAATGTCCCTGAATGCCAGTTTGGAAATGTGGTCACCCTAGCCACCCATTGTGTACAATTGTCATGTGATCTGCTGTGATTGATCACAGTGATCACATGGTATTGGTACTGACCCGGTACTCTGATTTGTCATCCACTGTGCCGGTGGGCACAGTGGGTGACAGACTGGGGCACCCTCAAGGCGCAATCCTGGGAGGACGACATATGATGTCCACCGAGAACATAGAAGCTCCCACCTGGCCATCATGTTACTATAGGCCAAGCAGGAAGCAGTTAAAGTATAACTAAAGGCAAACATTTTTATTTGGATAGAGTGGAGAGGGATTAGAACACGTGTCAGTTTTTATTGCTGTCTATGCCCCCATTAGGGATATTCACCCTCTCTATTTGTCATGTTTACCTTTATCATGGAAAGTGAAAGTAAAAGAAAATCCCAATTTTCCCTTTAAAGAGGGGAAATCTTCAAAATGGGGACACTATGACCCACTGGGACGCCCTCACTTTGGAGGGAGTTCCCCTCACTTCCTGTTGTGGCTATGGGACAGGAAGTTAAGGGAAACCCCATTTGGTTACAGATAGCAAAAAAACTGACAAGGATTACTACCCTCCCTTACTCCTAAATGAAAAAAAGCTAAAGCAGCCTTTCTCAAAACATATTATAGAGGAATTCTTTGAAATAATCTTCATGTCTCTGGGAACCCCTGCAAAAAAATCGTTTTGTATGAAAATTGTGTCTCAACTCACTGAAAACAATGTTCTGTGTGGTTGATCTCGTAATGAACGCAGCAGCTGTAAAATGTGAGACTGAATAATTTGAGCCACTGACAGCTCCCTCCAGTGGCTAATGTACAGCTCTCTATACACAACAATAAACACTCAAAATATTCTCTTTACATCAGACAAATCCACTTAAACCACGACCCCAGACCCCAGCCGGACATCATGTCCTTTTGTGCTGTGAGCCCCCCCCCCCCGCTGTCTTTTGGGACCCGTGTGTGTCCCAGAAGACAAGCTGGCCATCCACAAAGCGCTGCGCGACTCATGCATGCGCAGTAGGAGACCGGCTGTGAAGCCGCAAGGCTCCACTGCCGGTTTCACTAAGTTAGAATGGTGGCGCCTGCAACCGATCCAATGGACGGATCGGCCTCGGCGGGGACGGGGGAGACATCGTGGACTTCCTAGACAGGTGTTTGTAGCTGCTGACTTTAAAAAAAAAAAATGTCTGTGGCTGGAACCCCCCTTTAAAGCTTAACTCTGGGAAAATGAATAGTCCTGTATTGACTATTGACTGACTGGACTGAGTCCTGTATTGATTATTGACTGCTCATTTATGTTTAGGGGTCCAGGTACAGCAATTTTACTACCTGATCCCCTGAGCTCCTTGACTGGTTCCTGCAGCCTATTCCCCCCTATGCTTTGGTGGTCTAAGGTCCTCTGATGTCATCACGACTAATTGAGGGCCCATAGCTTTGCATTGGGTGTGAGGGCACCAAGGGATAGTCCACTGCTGGAGCACAGAGGAGGGCTGTCTGCTGGAGGATGGAGAATCAGTAGAGTAAAAGTACTTTTATGCCGCGTACACACGAGCGGACTTTTCAACATCCAAAGTCCGACGGACTGATTCCGTCAGACTATTCGATCGTGTGTGGGCTGCAACAGACTTTTGATTCGCAAAAGTCTGACAGACTTTAGAAAATGGAACATGCTTCAAATTTTTCCGACGATACTCCGCCGTACCCGGTCCCTCCGAAAAATCTGCTCGTGTGTATGCTATTCCGACGGACTAAAACCGACGCTAGGGCAGCTATTGGCTACTGGCTATGAACTTCCTTATTCGAGTCCAGTCGTACGTCATCACGTTCGAATCCGTCGGAGTTTAGTGTGATTGTGTGTGGCCAAGTCCGCTCAGTCGAAAAGTCCGTCAGAACTCTGTCGGAACTCCGGCAGAACTCCTTCGGAAGTCTGTCGGACATAAGTCCTCTCGTGTGTGCGGGGCTTTACTGTTCCCTAGACAGAGAAAAGCAGTTAACCTTTGGTTAACTTTGAGTTGGGTTGTGTTTTTTTGTAAACCTTTGTTTACTGTACCTATGAATGGGATATAAACCAGTAGTGGTACTCTTTATTACTCTGGGTGATAAAGATAAAACTCCCAGCCCAGTGGTTGTAAAGGAAGCACATTTTTTTACCCTAATGCATTCCTTGCATTAAGGTAAAAATGTCCCAGCAGTTGTACCACCTCTTATCCTCTTATATTTACCTGGCTTGATACAGTGCTGTGCTCGTCTACAGCAGTGCCCTACGCTCAATCTCTCCTGGCAGCAGAGGGGCCCATTGGCTCATGCTGTTGTCAATCAGATCCTGTAAGAAGGAAGTGTGTGTGTGTGTGTGTGTGTGTGTGGGGGGGGGGGGGTGCAGAGCCACTCTGTGTGTGTCTATGGAAAACCATAGCCCGGCTCTGGACCAAGCCCACAGGTGAGCCACCATAGGAAGTAGCTTCCTATGGAGGCACACAGAGAAGAGGAGGAGTTGAGAGTGTCGGCAGGGGACCCTAGAAGAGAAGGCTCAGGGGCTGCTCTGTGCAATACTATTACACAGAGTGGGTATATATATATATATATATATATATATATATATATATATATATATATATATATATATATATATATAAATATATAAATATATATTGTTTACAACCCCTTTAAATTCCGGAGCTCCCTCTATTACCGGGAATCAGAAGAGTAATAATGTCCTCTGCAAGAGATTGTGCTCACTCAGGTGATGGGCACACTTCTACTGGAGAGGTCCTTGTTTTTGGCACTGTAGTAGGGCACAGCAGTGTGCTGATCAAATTCATTCTGGGGGGAAGCTATGCATGAAAGAGGATGAACACCAAAGGGCCGTGTTAAATCCAGGGAGCAATTGTCCTGATTTTTTATAGGCTGGGATTCGGTGCCATTCTGATAACAAGAATACGGTACTTGCAGCCATAGGGATTTCTCTGAGCAGGTTAAGACAGTTTTAATTACTATATTCGTTAAAGAAATGTGTGGGTAGTCACATAAAACCACTAATTAAATCTTGCCACCCGACCATGGTATGCTCCTGGGTACTAAGGTATATTAAATTAGTACTACACAAGTCACATATAAACTCTCAATGTCTTGATTAAAGTGGTTGTAAAGGCAGAAGTTTATTTTTCTTTGAAGTGATACTAAAGTCTTGTTTTGTTTTTTTTGTTAAAAATAACAAACATGTTATACTTACCTGCTCTGTGCAGTGGTTTTGCACAGAGCAGTCCAGATCCTCATCTTCTCGGATCCCTCCTCTGTGTTTATGGCCCCTCCCCCCTGTTGAGTGTCCCCACAGCAAGCAGCTGGCTATGGGGGCAGCCGAGCCACAGCTCCCTGTGTCCATTCAGACACGCAATTGCGGCCCCACCCTGTCCCCTTTCTCTACTCATTGGCTAACTGACTTTGATTGACAGCAACGGAATCCAATGGTGACAATGAGGAGGGGAGTCCGGGGCAGTCAAGACACTCCTGCAACATTGCTGGATCTAGATGGACCTCAGGTAAGTATTAGTGGGGCTAAGGGGGGCTGATGCATAGAGTGCATTAAGATAAAAAACCTTCTGCCTTTACAACCACTTGCATTAAGGCAAAAAACCTTCATTGTAAGGCTCTGTTCACACTAGTGCGATTTTTCCTGTGTCTGCCATCATACTCAGAAGGCGGCAGCGCACATCTTTTTACACCCACCCTAGTCTTGCATTCCATACAAATTTTTAACAGTAAACTGAGCTTATATAGTTAAAAACAGTACTAAGAAGTCTGTGACACAGTTTTGATGTTGAATTTTTAAAGCAGCGGAAATCATGCAGAGCTGACAGGTTCGCTAATCTGACAGAACACCGCTGCTTTTAAAATTCAACATGTAAAGAGTGTGACAGATTTGAAAATACAGTATTTCACTATATAAGCTCAGTTTAGTGCTAAAAATAAGTGGGAAATGCAAGACTTTGGTGGGTGTAAAAAGATGTCCGCTGCCGCCTTCTGACTGCAGGCTCAGTACGGCCGAGTGCGGGGTGTAGCAACATGGCCGTCGGTCGACGAATTTGACATGCAGTATCCTGACGTCAGCGATGAAGCACTGCGCATGCGGTTGTGCAGCTGATTCCACGTCACAGGAAGTGACGTGGTTTGAGATTCTGCCAGGTTCGACGTTTTTATTGAGAACACCGGCCTGGCTGCAGTACATGCAGCCGAATGTCAGCCGGTTTCTATTGCACCGACATTTGGCACGTGTGTACTAGGCTTTAGCAGTGCTGTGTGTCAGGCTTTGCTCCCGGCTAGCAGTGTTTATAAAGTGATGTTTTCAGCTGAAGCTTTCTGTCAGTTGATGAATGTGCTTCATTAGGCTCCTGTGCTGACATTCATAATGGGGTATTTTTAGAAAACAAATCAATAATGTGACATCTGGAACATTGCAATAAATGTCGTGATTCATATTAAGCTATAATTGAGAACATTTTGCATAACATTTTATTTTTCATATCAGTGTCTCTAAATTGAGAAATGGGGCTACATTCATTTAGAATATTCAAAAAGGATAGAAAGATGGATATTTGTCCCACCTTGAATGAGAGGGGGCACCACTAAGGATTAATTAATAAAAAAAAAAAAGACAATTAAATAAAGAGTTATTAATACCTTGCTTTTCAATTTATTTCTGAGATCACGTGACTGAGCTTCTTCTATACATCATAACAATGGCCAAGTCAGGGGCTGGACTAAGCCGCAGTGCATCAAATGTCCTGGTGAGGTCACTTTAGCTATTATGCACTCTTTTCAAACAAGTTTAAAAAAAAAAATGTAATGCATTAACAAAAAACAAAAAAAACAAAAAAACATTAAAATTATCCCAAATTTTTTGCATAATGTGAAAGATGAAGTTACGTTGAGTAAATAGATACCTAACATGTCATGCGTATAAATTGCACACGCTTGTGGAACGGCGCCAAATTCGGTACTTAAAAATCCCCATAGGCAACGCTTAAAACATTTTAACAGGTTACGTTTTGAGTCACAGAGGAGGTCTCATGCTAGAATTATTGCTCTTGCTCTGACATTCGCAGTGATACCTCACATGTGTGGTTTGAACGTTGTTTACACATGTGGGCGTGACTTACGTTTGCACTTGCTTCTGCGAGCGAGCACACAGGGACAGGGGCACTTTAAATGTATTTTTATTTTTTTCATTGTTAATTTTACTTTTATTCTTCTAGTTTGATGCTTTCTTTTTACATAAAAAAAAAAAAAAGTATCACCTTTATTCCTTTTACAAGGAATGCAAACGTCCCTTGTAAAAGGAATTGTGCGTGACAGGTCCTCTTTACAGTGAGATCTGGGGACAAAAAGTCCCCAGATCTCACCTCTAGGCTGGGAAGCCTTAAATTAATTAAAAAAAAAAAGATCCTGGCTTCCCAGCCGAGGCGGCGGCATTTTCAAATGTAGATGCCGGGCGCAATGTTATGGCCTCCAACCGATCATAGAGACTCCAGGGACCATCTGGGCCGCCGGATATCTCTATGGTCATCACTCGCGCTGGTCGGTTCCTTCTCTTGTTCATCGTTTGCAGGGGCAAGCCAGAAGAATCACCGTAGGGCGGCGGGAGGTGGAACGTCCCCTTTCGTCGCCTAGAAGAACGATCAATCGGCTTCACAGCCGCTATCATCATTCTTATGGTGAAGGGATTAGCCGGCTTTAAAAGAAGATATCCAAATGATGCCTGTAACTGCAGGCATCATTCAGATATCACCGCTCAGTTGATGATGTCATATGACGTTGGGCAGGCGGGAAGCAGTTAAACTAAGGCTCAGTTCACACTACTGCGTCCTGAAATTTGCATGACTTACGGTGTGAATTTTCGAGGCGACTTCCAGGCGGTTTGCTGGCGACTTGAGTTGACTTTTATGCGACTTTAGAAGGGATTTTCAGGGAATGCTTGGATAATCTTCCTGCCAAATCACATCAATATAGATGAGGATCCAACTTGGAGGCAAGTCAACTTCCATAAAAGTCTATGGGCACAAGTCGGATAGAAGTCACCTTGGAGTAGTACAGGGACCTTTTCTAAAGTTGCAGCGACTTCAGTACTGCTAACTAAGACAGCTATCATTGACTAACATGGGATTTCTCATGTCATGCGACTTGGGGTCTCACAAGTCAGATCCCAAGTTACGGCAGTATGAACCAAGCGATAACAATAATCAAGGAGGTTTCATTTTTTAAGGGTTTACAACCACTTTATCTAATATTATATGCAACACAAAGTTCATTATAAAGAGAAAGTAGTGTATACTTTCAGTGAGATCACATGTGGAACTGTTATTATTCAACTGATTTTAACATTTTTAAATGCTTACTGTGCAATATTTTCATGACTGTATTACATGCACAGATTTTTACATTCTCTTTATAGCAGATAGTGACTAATACTTCCCGATAAACAATTGCGAGGAAAAAGAGAACGATTTACTAAAGAATTGAGAATATTCCTGTAAAAAAATTGAAAAGCATCTGTAGGAATTTACAGTAAAACCCATAACTTTATTTCACCTCTTCGGACTCTTTTTTTTTAAATTCCTGGAATTATAGACCTTTGATTTAAAAAACATCTGGTTATAGCATTCCTGGAGTGTAGGGCTTGGTGTTAGAGATAGATGACGGTCACTGGACAGGCCATGGATGTGAGAAGAGTAAAATATCTGTAGTCTATAATCATTCATGCCCGGTACACACTGACCCAGTGGTGTACTAACATTGCTTAGTTGGTACAGGAAGCTCCTCGCTGAGCTATTGTATTCTGGAGTGTCATGGTCTGAGGCTGCATGAGTGCTGCCATCACTGGGGATCTACAGTTCATTGAGGGAACCATGAATGCAAACATGCACTGTGACATACTGAAGCAGAGCATGATCACCTCCCTTCAGGAACTGGGCCCCAGGGCAGTATTCCAACATGGTAATGACCACAAGCACACCTCCAAGACAACCACTGCCTTGTTAAAGAAGCTGAGGGTAAAGATGATGGACTGGCCAAGCATATCTCCAGACCTAAACCCTATTGAGCATGTGGGGGGCATCCTTAAATGGAAGGCCGAGGAGCGCAAGGTCTCTAACATCCACCAGCTCTGTGATGTCATCATGGAGGAGTGTAAGAGGACTCCAGTGGCAACCTGTGAAGCTCTGGTGAACTCCATGCCCAAGAGGGTTAAGACAGTGCTGGAAAATAATGATGGCCACACAAAATATTGACACTTTGGGCCCAATTTGGACATTTTCACTTAGGGGTGTACTCACTTTTGTTGCCAGCGGTTTAGATATTAACGGCTGTGTGTTGAGTTATTTTGAGGGGACAGTAAATGTATACTGTTTATACAAGCTGTACACTCACTACTTTACATTGTAGCAAAGTGTAATTTCTTCAGTGTTGTCACGTGAAAAGATATAACAAAATATTTACAAAAATGTGAAGGGTGTACTCACTTTTGTGAGATACTGTATGTGGCAATAGCACACTGAATCTCTTTCCTGACAATCAGGATTGGTAAAAAGGAGAAGTGTTACAATTGGCTGCCAAGGAGGAGGGAGGAGACGGAAGACGCCTAGCAGGGCGAGGGGAAGCTGCCCGTGATACCCGCGGAGGAGAGCAGGGGAAGTGGAAGCAGAAGTCGCCCGTGATGCCCGAGATGGGGTAAGTGCTCCAGACCTGACCGCCCAACCAGATCGAGGGGGGGGGGGGGCGCGTGGGTGCACTGTTTGCAACCGCCGCCCCTCAAAACAATTGCTAAAAGGTTGCCACTGTGTGTGCCCCCATGTGTGTGATATATAAAAAAATAAATAAATGCAGATTATACCTCATTTCAGAGCACCGCTCACGTGATTGGCCGGCTTTCTCCTCCTCCCGGCTGACATCAGAGGAGGTTTCTTGGCCCTGCCCTCTGCAGCTGTCAAGACAGGCAGAGGAGAGAGCCACGGAGTCACATGAGCGCTGATCGGCACTCTGAAATCAGAAATAGAAATAATCGGCATTGTATTTATAAATCACACACAGTGGCACTCAGGATTAGGAGACAGAGCAGATATTATAATCAGAGTGGCTTAACAACCACTTTACGGCAAAGGAAATACGTGAACAAATGCTTTTTTTGAGCAGGTCTGCCATACATGTATCGAAGTTCGGCTTCAAGAAAATGCTGGATTTAGCTGCATTTAAAGAAGAACTAAATGCTTAAAACACAACTGTACAATGGTCCTACACTGGCGCCATCTTCTTCTGGTCTGGCGTGCTGGTCTTTGGGCCTTTTCTTTGGCCGGCAGGAGAGGACATCACATGAGGCGCATGAGGCCATAATCCCAGCACTCAGGGACCAGTCAGACGTTGTAAGCTAAGCTTCATTGGCCTGCACAGGGTGGCGTCATTCTTGCGCATGTGCAGGAGGCCATCATCCCAGCACTCAGAGACCAGTTAGGCGTTGTAAGCTAAGCTTCATTGGCTGGCAAGGAATAACGCCATTCTTGCGCATGCGCAGGAGGCCATCATACCAGCACTCAGCTACGCTGTGCATGGGCAGCTCAGTTTTATTTTGTGTATTTATATACCGTATGTTCTAGAGTTGCAAAGTAAATGTTAACTTATCTTGGTGAATGACTTGAAACAAAGTGAAAAAAAAAAAAGTTGCACATGATTGGATGTCTGAAGGTAGCACAAACTCATTTATCACACCTAAGCTAAGTGAATTTATAAAATATATCAAAGCGATACTTTAGATATAAGTGTGGGGGAGGGGGAGGGGGGTAAATTTCTTTAAGCCCCACATACTGTTCATCTGTCCCTAACTGCATATAACCGCTTGATGTGGGAATACAAGTAAACAACACAGTGCCTGTCAGACAGTTATTGATTTGTACAGACTCCCTGGCCATGGCTGATCGCACACCCCTGTGATCACTGCCACACAATTTTGCTGACTTATGAAGTGTATGGCCCTAATAGGCTGTATGAATAACACCTTAGAGGATAGGTGCACTTTTATTGCGTGTGTCCTTACATTGCCCCTCCCACTGCATTTTTTTTTTTTTTTTTGTACTATAAAATAACTGAAATGGAGCTCCATAGAAAACTTTACTGTGCAAGACACCGTGGGGTTGATTTACTAAAGGTAAATAGTAGGGCTGGGAAAATGAAAGATTAATTAATCATACATTTTTTTGATCGGTACTTACCTCTCTGCCGGCTTCTGGGTCTTCAGGAAGTTCCGTTGGAGATCGGGTGATGTCACGGACATCAACGTCCCCGGACTCCTCCCCCCTTCCCCAAGTGTCTCTGTCTGCTAACAAAGGGAAGGGGGGAGGAGTAGGGTGACGTCGATGTCCGTGACGCCACCGGCCAGCTTGGACAGTGATTGTAAATATGGATGTGGTTAACTGGGATCATTCAGTGAGCTAAGTGTAGGCAAATTTGATAACCTCCGTTTTTAACATTGTTGTAAAAAACAAAACAAAATGTAAACACTCTGGTATGATTGCGTGACTGTAAAGTGATGCCTACTATAAAGTGACTGACAGTCAATATACTAGATAAGTTTTATAATTAAAGTTACACTAACTTTCTATGTTTTTCTCAATAAAAAAAAAAATGACTTACATCAGTGATACAGTTTGAATTTAAAACATATTTGTGTGAACTGTGAAGTTAAGTCATGGATTGTGGAAACGAACTAGTGTCAGGTGATTGTATATAGTGTATACCACATTTACCACTGACTAATGCAGAGTTGCAATGCAAGGAGATCAGCTAAAAGTAGTTGGATCTGTATGTGCGTTATAATTAATCAAAATTAATTAATTAAAAAAAAAACGGTTAATCGAACACGAAAATTTTAATCAGTAACAGCCCTAGTAAATAGACTGTACACTTTACAAAGTGCAGTTGCTCAAGAGCTTAGTAAAAGAGCAGAAGCTCTGCTGACTTCCATCATCCAATCATGTGCAAGCAAAAATGCTGTTTTTCTTTTGTTTTTTCCTTGCACGGGATTGGGTATTCTTTGCAAAGTGAAGCTTAACCTCATTTACTAAGCTCTGGGGCAGCTGCCCTTTGCAAAGTACACAGTCTTTTTGCCTTTAGTAAATCAACCCCTGTACATGAGGGTCACTGTACTAATCAGCAAAATATATGAACTATCCCACAAAAAACTAGGACTGTTAGCAACTAGCAAATGTAAAACCATTTGAAAAACTGGATTTTGATATTTTATTTCATATAACAGTCAAATCAGAGTCTATCCTTGTCACAAGGCCCGCTGATGTTAATCTGTGTTTAATAACTGATGTACCATTATATTATTCTTACAAGTCTTCCATATTGTACAGCGGAAGAGAACATAATGATAATAATTAGAACATGACATTTCCGTGAATAAGTAAAAAAACGTGAGGCTAAGTCACGCCATTTCTATCCTATTATCTCTTATTTCGCCCCACCTTGCTGATCTCTCTAGAATGGGAGGTGAGGGAGAGATGTGCATTTTGTGGAATTCTGCAAGGTAATTACAGACTGTGGAGAGATTTGTTCTCTGAACACAAGGCTCTGTAATTATCATTTTCAAATAAAAATGACTGAGATTACTTAATGGAGAAAAAAATAAAAAATAATAAACGATACAAGTGGTTAACCACTTGCTTACTGGGCACTTAAACCCCCCTCCTGCTCAGACCAATTTTCAGCTTTCAGCGCTGATGCGCTTTGAATGACAATTGCGCGGCCATACTACACTGTACCCAAATGACATTTTTATCCTTTTTTTCCCCACAAATAGAGCTTTCTTTTGGTGGTATTTAATCACAGCTGGGATTTTTATTTTTTGGTAAACAAACAAAAAAAGATGGAAAATAAAAAAAAATAAAAAAAATAATCATGTTTAATAGTTTGTTATAAATTTTTTCAAACAGGTAATTTTTATCCTTCATTGATATGCACTGATGAGGTGGCACTGGTGGGCACTAAGAGGCTGCACTGATGGGCACTGATAAGCCAGCACTGATGGCTATGGATAAGATGGCACTGATAGGTGACACTGATGGGCACTGATAGGTGGCACTGATGTGCAGCACTGTTGTTGAGGCACTTATTTTGGGCACTAATAGGTGGCACTGTGGGCACTGATAGTTGGCACTGTGGGCACTGATGGGTGGTGCTGATGGGCACTGGTAGGCAGCACTGTTGCCTATTGCTAGGTGGCACTGGTAGGGGGCACAGGTGGGCACTCAGGATCTGGCAGCAGCTCGCCGTGATCGGGACTGATGCATAAATGTAATACATGTAGGCTCATTTATTATTATTTTTTGCAGTGGGGGCCCATCCATTAGGGGGCGCCCAGGCTTCCCTCTTCTCTCCATGACCCCCCCATATGAATAATGGATAGATTCATGCATACCATGAATCTATCCATGGCCGTTGCGGCCACCCCCAATTCAGACATCTGGCCCCTTTCAGGATGCCAGGTGCCTGAATTACAGCGGCGGGGATGTTTTTTTTAAGCACCTGATTAGAGCCATAGGCTCTAATCTGCTTTAAAATAAGGTGGGCTCGGAGCGCAGAGCATTGCCCCATGAGCCCACCCAGGTGTTACAACAGCAAATTAATATTCGCTGTTGTAACACTGATCCTCAATCCGGCCAATCAGTTCCGTTCTTCGACTGGCTGAAAAGAGTCCCAATTGGCTGCCGAGGAGGAGGGAGGAAACAGAAGCCCCTGATGCCTGTGGAGAGCAAGGTTAGGGAGAGCTGCTGCCGCCAATGGGTGAGGGAAGCTGATAGTGAAGCACTGCATAGATGGGGTAAGAGCACCTGACCCGCCCGCCGGCCGAACAATGGGCGGGGGGAGGGGGCAGGGTGTGACTGTTTGCTGCCCCCTCCCCAAAAAAAATTACCACTGGCTGCCACTGCATTTTTACATTAGCCTTTAGGCCTCCAAGGACTATATACAGTAAGCCAAAGTTTCAATTTGTAAGCAGTAGCTGCATACATTCTTATGCTGTAACAATGCTGCCGCCTGTCACTGCAAATTACAGACTTTACAGCTACAACATAACTATGCAGGGAACAAAATAAAATAATGAAATTAAATGTCTGTCCTATTTACGAAAAAGAAGAACTTCAGTCCAACTTTTATTTTTAAAATAACACCAGGAGTGTTTTTTTTTATAATTAGGGACTTATTTTCTATTAAAATCCTGTGTTTTCATGTACAATTTACATTTAACCCTGCATACCCATACCCGCAGTGTGCCCGCGGCCATTCACAATAAGGGCAGCTGAAGCCATTGCTCGACTACTTCCTGGATATTCCTAAGTATGTGCAGCAATCACACAGCACAGTGAACCAATTTCCTCAGTATTAAACCCAAAAGCAAACATTTTTTATATTGCAGGTTACCATTTCTTAGATGTAATGGCTGCTATACTTTTCTTATTTTTTAGACTTACTTTCTTCTATTTTCATCTGGTGATCGATCCATCCAGTAAGCCTGTTGTTTTAAAAAGAACAAGCTCCCCAGCAGAATGTATCAGTTTACAAGGATCTGACAAACCACTTAACACTGGCAGGGGTGCTTACAATGATTAACGTTCATGTATTTAATTACCTTTATTCCAAAAGGAAATGTTTGCTGTAACTTTTTATAAAATGTTGGCTGTTGTTTGTCTTCAATTTGCTAGTGTATTTAAATCTCCTAGATCATCCAACACTCCCCTCCCCATAGACTGACAATGCTGCAGTGTAAATGTGCCCCCGGCGCTTATTCATCCAGAGTGAGGGCACTCTAATACAGGAGGTGTGTTACTGGCCAGATCACCAGGTAAGAACAGAGGGGGGAAAAGTCGAATGCTGCGTACACACGGCCAGACATTCCGACAACAAAATCCTGGATTTATTTCCAGCAGATGTTGGCTCAAACTTGTCTTGCATACACACGGTTGCACAAAGTTGTTGGAATTTCCGAATGTCAAGAAAGCGGTGAGGTACAAAGAGCCGAAAAAAAATGAAGTTCAATAGCCAGTGCGGCTCTTCTGCTTGATGCCGAGCATGCGTGGAACTTTGTGCGTCGGAATTGTGTACACGCGATCAGAATTGGCGACAACAGATTTTGTTGTCGGAAAATTTGAGAACCAGATCTCAAATTTTGTGTGACGGAAATTCCGATGGAAACTGTCCAATGGAGGCTACACACGGTCAGAATGTCCAACAACAAGCTCCAATCGCACATTTTCCGTCGGAAAGTCTGACCGTGTGTACGCGACATAAGAGAAAACGAATGCAGCCACCACATCTAATGATTGGTAAGCTGTCCTATATTATGTTTTTGGTTTTGGGTTTAATACCACTTTAAATGTGGGGATGTGCATCTAAAGTGTGCATGGAACCTACAGTTATAATTGTGGCTAACAAATATGTACTATTGTTACCTGTACTATTATACTTGGAAGGCTACTCCTAAAATTTAGCAACTCCTAAAATTGCACAATGACCTGTCATGACAATGGAGTACAGATGCATGCAGAGCTAGCCTATGACTCTCCAGTTTCAGTAGGACCACAAGATCCAGCATGCCCTTTCCTGCTGAGACAAGTAGTTTCATAACATAGGGAGCCACAAGCTGGCTTTGTGATATTATGGAGCCATTATAAACAAAGAAAAATTTTAATTTAAGCAGAATTTTGGATTGGATTTACTTACTGGGCATTGCGGCATATAAAGAGGAGGACGCAGGATAAATCTTGATGTGCATCATATAACAGTGATCTAAATAAAAGCTTTCCTAAAGACTGCATAAAGAATCTGTCGCTTTTGGTTTAGTAAAATTGAAGAGGAGTATTGCAGTATCATAATAAAACACCGGTTTGGCATAATTAGGGCTCCATATCAGTGGCATAGAAATTATCTTGGCAGCTACAAATTGACTGACTACAATAATTTTCAAAGTTACTGCAATGTCATACAAGTACTGGGAGAATCACAATAGCTAAAACAGAGTCTCTGCAAGGTTTTGCACCATAGAAAAAAACTTCAAGATGCCGATATGCCGTGCAGACCAAATCCTACCATGATCAACTAACCAAATTAAAGGGAAACTGTCATGAGAAAAATACAGGGGTTTGCAAGGCTGGCCTTTCTATCTAAAAATCTTTGCTGGCTACTTGTCTTGCTGATCAGGTGGCATTAATGCTTCCAGTGATCTAGAACAAGTATGCAGTTTAGTTGTTCTGGGTCAGTGACTAAAAAAATACTGAAACTGGAGAAGGTGAACAGGTACATGTATCTGTTGGAAGCCGGAACTGAGGTCAGAGTGTCCATACTGGACTCACCAAGACAGAAGCATAGCATGAGTCTTGTAGTGGGGTGGACTAAGACTAATGAAGAACTAAGACCTGGCATCAGGTCTACCTTCATTTTGATTGACAGCACTCGGCAGTGGGTGCATTCTATAGCGGGCGAACCTGGCGGTGAAGGCTATCTGCCTCAGCCCACCAAGCAGGCACTGTTTCCATGAAGACTAGTTCCCCATCAGGATCGTCTCCCATGTGATTTGTCATTTCCCAAATATGGGCATTTTCATATTTTGGTAATGACCAGGCCACCCCTTGGCAACCCTGGCCCCTTACATTTAGCTTTCGGCTGAGGATAAAGCCCTGTGCAGGAAGCTGTCACATGAATGTCTGGTTCCCAGCACAGGCATGCCCCACCTTGAGAACTCGCATCTCTCTGTACCTCAGCTCAGAGCCGGTCCTAGTTACTGCTAGTTTGTTAATCTGAGAATCCCTAAACTGGCCATTGAAGGACTGAATATCAGCCGGTTCAGCAGGGACCAGCCGTGATTAAATCCATCTATGAGCAGGTGGATTTTTAGCATATTATTCTTGCCAGCAACTATAGCCAATAGCATTAATCATTGTGTTCTCCCAGCAGGGATGGCTCCTCATCCCCAAGAAAATGGCATAATCTATGGTCTGCCTCAGCAAACAGGTTTCAAAGTGGCAGTAGTTAGAACTGTGTTTGTCGCATATGCTGGTACTGTTGTTGAATTTGGCGTAAATGCTTGCCCAAATTAGGCAAAGGTAGTTTTAAAGGGAAAATTGTGATACGTGGTTTACTGAATTCCCCAAAATTAGTTCTAGTAGCTTGTAGTGTAATACTACATGAATGAATAATACTACAATTACTCTACACTGCACACAATTACTCTATAATCCTAAGGCTCCATTCATACCTGAGCATAGCGACACACTAGCATTTTCGGTCATATTTTGAAGCTTTTTTGCTAATTTTTCAAGCTTTTTTAAAGCGGTTTAAAATCGTATTACAAGCGTTTTACAGCTTCAGTCATTTTTGGTTAGCCAATAGAAACCACTAGGGGGAGTAGATGGAGATGAAATTAGGGCTGGATAGCTGCTATTTGAGCAGACAATGCTCGTAAAACGCTTGTAAAACGCTGTCAGGAGTTTCTATTAAAGTCAATGGGGCCAAAAACACTTGTAATCTGCTAAAAAGAAGCTCATGTACTTCTTTTTGAGCGATAGCCGTTATGCTTCAGGCGACAGAAAGCTCATATGTGAACAGAGGCCAGTGAAATAAATGACATTTGGCTTGTTGAGCGTTTTACAGGTACTAGCTTTAAGCGAAAGTAAACCCATCCATACAAAAGTTACATTTATGGCACATGCCAGAAGTGTATCACTCCAATTGGTTGTGCTCTCAACCAAACTGTCAAATTATCCAATGACTGGTATCTTAACTGATCACATGTGCTGGATCATGGCAGCTGTAGATTAAACAGAGGACAAGATGGCAGCTTCCTTGGCTGAAAACTACAAGTGGGTTTACTTCCATTTTAAAGTGGTTGTAAAGGGATTTAAAAAAAATAAAAATAACAAACAAACATACATATACTTACCTCCACTGCAACTCGTTTTACACAGAGTAGCCCTGAACCTGGTCTTCTGGGGTCCCTCGGCGGCTGTCTCGGCTTCCCCCCGCAAGTACTTCTCACGTTCATGTGAGCTCCCTCGCATGGAGAGAAGTAATTGCGGGCGTGCGCCCGTGATACAGCCGGCGGCTATAGCCGCTCACTGCATCACTCAGCCCCGCCCCCCCGGCGCGGCGTGTCATTGGATGTGATTGAGAGCAGCGCGAGCCAATGGCTACGCTGCTTTCAATCCATCCACTCTAGCCAATCAGCGGCCAGGCTGAGCGGCGAAGAGGATGTCGGAGGCGAGCGCGGGACATTCAAGGGGTTGGGTGAGTAAAACGGGGGGGGGGGGCTGGGGGAGCCGGCACTGTTAGATGTTTGGGCGGCACAGTGGTGTAGTGGTTAGAACTCTCACCTAGCAGTAAGAAGGGTCGCTGGTTCAAATCCCAACCACGACACTACCTGCCTGGAGTTTGCATGTTCTCCCTGTGCCAGCGTGGGTTTCCTCCGGGTACTCCGGTTTTCTCCCACAATCCAAAGACATGCAGGTAGGTAAATTGGCTTCTGTTCAAAATTGGCCCTAGGATATGAATGGGGACCTTGGATTGTGGGCTCCTTGAGGGTAGGGACCAACACGAGTGTGCAATGTACAGGGATGGGGACAATTGTAGACACTCACTCAGGTTGAACTGGATGGACTGGTGTCTTTATTCAACCTAACAAACAAACTATGTTTTTTCACCTTAATGCATAGAATGCATTAAGGTGAAAAAACTTGTACCTTTACAACCCCTTTAAAGCAGAAAATTGCTCAGGTGTGAATGGGGCCTAATACATACTTTTTTTAAACTCAAAAGTGAAAGTGCCTGGGCTGCAGCGTAATTTCTGAGGGCTGGGCTGCAGATAAAACATTGCAGGTCTGTGACTAGCACTGATCCTAATAATTCCTCCTGTGCATCTCACATCAAATCTTTTCGACTGGAGACTTTACAGACTGTATGGGTCAGCATCAATGGCATTTTCTCCAACCCCCAATAGTATGGTACTGGAACTGTGTTACCTTCAGTTGGACCCCCTCCTACCCCAAAGCCCCATAGCAGACATGGATATAGATATGCCACTGAACAAGAAACAGCCAGGCAATTAGCTTTAGAAAGAGATCAGCATTGGCACCCCAGATATTATGATAATAATGTGTAGGCTTGCTTTAAATTTATCTTATTATGTCCACCAAAGGGAGACTGGGGTTTTCTGAAAATGTGCTCCCAGACATAGATAGTTCTTTGAAATATCAGTGGTTTCTACCACTGACCAATTGTGTCCTAAAACCTTTTCCTTATTAGCATTAAAGACCAACTCCGAGCAACTAAAACATTATCCCCATGTCTAGGGGAACAATAAAAGGAGATTTACTTTTGTGATCCTCTGCTCCTCGATGCAGCTAGACCGGTCCCAAATCTGCAACCCTATGGTCCACCAGTCTAGGGTCCTTCTCATCAAGACAAAAACAGGGTGTGAGGATACTGAGGGACAGTCCACCGCTGGATCGGGGAGTGGAAAATCAGGTAAATAAAACTGTTTATCATTTCCCCATAACCAGTGGTTTCCAAACTGTGGCCCTTTTCTTGCCTCTGTCTGGCTCTTGGGAAACTATTCCTCCTACTGACATCAATGATGAATGAGGCACTATTCCTCCCACTGACACCTTTATTGGGGCACTATTCCTCCTGCTAAGACCAAGGATGGGGCATTATTCCTCCCATTGATACCAACCATGGGGCACTATTCTTCCTGCTAAAGCCAACAATGGGGCACTATTGCTCTGGCTACAACCAACAATGGGGCATTATTCTTCTTGTTAAAACCAATGATGGGGCAGTGTTTACTCCCACTGATGTCAAGACATTTTCTACTCAGACTGGCCGCAGTCCGGCCCCTCTAAAGCCTGAAGGACAGTAAAATGGTCCTTTGCTTAAAAAGTTTGGAGACCCCTGCCCCAGACAAAACAATATAATAAACCTTGCAATGTGGTCGCATCCATACTACAAGGGATACTTTTATAATTGGGCTTTAAATTTAATTCTTTTTTGTAGCTAAATACACCCCCCGTGTTTTGTTAGCATAGCCAGTAACAGCCCAAGGGATCACAAAGGCTAGGACAAAATCTAGTTTTAGACATCTGCAGACCTTTCAGACTAATACAGTCTGTTGATATGTGTTAACACACATAACAAGAACATGCCTTGCATTAAGGCAGCTCATTTATCATAAACAGGCTGCCTATGCAATGCAACAAACCAAAAAACCAGATGTGGAGATCAGCAGAAGGACCTGCGGGGGACCCAAGAGATATACATGCCTGGATATGTAGTTTTCCCATTAGTCTTCGAGGGACCATTTTTACTGGAGCAGAATGGAGCAAAGCTCAGTAGCATGGGCAGCAGGAAAAGAAGTATATACTGTATATCTATATAATAACTAGATATACAGGTATATCCGGGCTGTGAATATTTAAAGTGTGGTGACAGGATTGCTTTAAACTAAAAATATATCTATGTGGGCATATACAAAGGATAAATTGTAGAATGTATTGAGTAAGTAATAGCCCTTGGAAATTGAATGTATTCAAAACATCTTAAAAATGGTAATTTACTTTTATAGTGTAATACACATGCCATGCTGGGATTCTAACATCGATAATTAAAAAAAACTATTAGATAAGCACCGGTACAACCACAACATACAGGAATATACAATGTAACACTGACATAAAATCACACATATAGCTTGGACTTGATGGACTTGTGTCTTTTTTTAGCCTTGCCTGTAATGTAACAGATTGTGCCCCCCTTTGACGGTAATGCAAGTGTTTTATGTATTACATGCTGAAGCAGAAGAGTTCCAAAGAAATTATTTTAAAATCTGGCAACTATACAGTCTCAAGGGTCCTGAAGAAACTTCTCTACATAATAAATGTAATAAAAAAAATCATCTTCTTTATAAATTGTGTTTCTATTTTACACATACAATACATAAGTGATCCACAAAAATTGAAGCACCTATGTAACAGTAGTAATAATAATAATAATAATAATAATAATCTGAACTAGTAGCTGATACAAGAATGAGAAAATCAAGCTAATAAATACTAACTTAATCGAAATCAACAATAACCAAGTGAAAAAAATTTAAGAAAATTAGAAAAACCTCACAGAACTGGCATTAAAATAATGATGTAAAATAACCCCGTTGTTTATGCATAAATCCCTACTGTTCCCCCAACATTTCACCATCAAATGCAACTGCCCCCCCCCCCCCCCCATCATTTCACCATCTGAAACTGCCTTTGCCTCCTGCTGAACAACATGATTAGTGTACCACTGTTATTGTTTTATGTACTTTATATTGTATGGAGCCTAAAAGCTATGGCTGACTTAAGTTATTAAAGAGGAATTCCAGGTATGGATATTTTATACAGAGTTACACTGTCCAGGTTGGACCAATGTAACTATGTATATACTGTACCTGGCTGATGCTCCTGGAAGCTGGAATTCACAGATGTAGACGCCACTACTCCAGAGGTATCCACTCGTTTCTGGGTCCCAAGCAGGGGTGTTGCTAGGTGGCAAAACGACCAGGGGCTTCAGCCCAAAGTCCAAGACCGGCAGGAGGGAGGGGGGGTGTGGCGGTAGTGGTGCAGGTTTTTTTGGCTGGGCGGTGGGATTATGTGGCGGGGGGGGGGGGGGGGGTAAGCTCACTTGTTGGTTGCTGCCTGGCTTACCAGTGCCCATCAATCAACGTTGACCACTAAACTCACCTACCTGACACACACACTGACCTGACACACACACTGACCTACCTGACACACACACTGGCCTACCTGACATACATACACTGACCTACCTGACATACACACACTGACCTACCTGACATACACACACTGACCTACCTACCTGACATACACTGACCTACCCAACATACACTAACCTACCTGACATACACACACTGACCTACCTACTTGACATACACTGACCTACCTGACATACACACACAATGACCTACCTGACATACACTGACCTGACACATACACTGACCTACCTACTTGACATACACACACTGGCCTACCTAACCAGGAGACAGACTTCATGTTGTGTCCTGCAGCAGCACCTCAGCCGTGGTGTGCGAGACAGCCAGAGGTGAGGAGAAGAGCCCATCAAGCGACAATCGATGTGGCGTGACAGCCGCATTGTAATTCCCACCTTCTGGAGCCTGCAGCGCCTATGATGGACATCACACATCCCGCCGTTGGACTCCAGAAGGCTGGACTGCTATGTGACTGGGCCACACTCGACAGCGCTCGGGATCAGATCGCTCGGGATCAGATCGGTCCTCACTCGGTGGTGCTCAGGGCTAATAATAGAACAGTGGAGACCCGGTGGCTTCTTGGGAACCCACGCGGGGCTTCAGCCACTGTCATCCTCCCCTGCCAATGCCACCGGCCCCCAAGCTATATGGCTGGATGCATGGGTGACAATCAGGGAATACTTTGTAATTTCTGAATGACGAATGACAATGACGTTGTGGTCTCCACCTTGTCAGATCAAAGAATGCTTTGCCAAGCATTCTCTGAATGGCACCTGTGCCGAGCAGCCAACCTCTTGTGTTCAGAATGCAACAAGCCCGCTGCTTCGGTGCGGGATTCAGAAGCTACTGGTGATCACTGGAGTAGCGTGTCACCTTCAGCGATTTCCAACTTCCAGGAGCATTAGCCATGTATGGCATATACATAAGTACAGGTAACTATGTAAACAAAGTCCACCTCTGGAATCATAAAGGTGAAAGCTTTTGGGATGCCTTAGATAACTTTTGCAGGCTTTTTTGAATAAGTGATTCAAGGACCCCCGGGAGGTTGTATTAAAGTGGTTGGAAAGCTATATATATATTTTTTTGTTTTAATTGTTGAAATATTAAACATGTTATATAGTATTTGACTGGGCACATACAGGATCAGGATTGGGCTCAGGTAGGTATTGGGAAGGTGAGGGGGCAATCCTGTAACCTAAACATTTTTTACCTTAATGCAAGGAATGTTTGGGCTTTAAAACCTGACTAACATGGTACATTATTCTACTATTGTTTACTAAGCATGCACATATAAATAGCTATGCATACTGAATATTTATTCCTGAACTCTGCATTTTGACTAAACTTCAGTTTTATTATATTGATTTATTCACATATACTGTAATGCATTCTTAAACGCTACATAACTGCAATATAGAATAACTCTACGAATTCTTAGAAATTTGCTACAAGTCATTGACCCATCCACAAACGTTCTATCTTTGCACCCTTGGTTGTGAAATGTCTAGGCCTTCCCAGAGTCCCTGGCTACGAGTTGGACTGCCCAAGACAATCTAACTAAAAATATAGGGAAATGAAGGCAAATCTGTCACACAACACTGAAACCATCTACAATTAATATCACAGCCTTCTGAAGCAGAAAATAAATGTCTAGTAACTGTCACACATGTGGATAAACTGCCAGTGAAGTGTGTAACTAAGAACATAATACATTAGAGAGCTAAGGGGCCCAGCAATCCAAAAGATCCAGTTTATAAGATTGCAGGTCATAGTTTAAATATAGTATTATTGTTATCGTGGGTCCAAATTAATAATTGCATCACTTTAACTTCAATTCTTTTGTATTTACCACCTGACATTACTATAATTAAGGAAACTAAAACCAAATGGGGTCTTATGTGTTTTACATACAGGCGCCACATGGGCTACTATTCTAGAGCTTGCAGAAAACAAAACAAAAAAAATAGGCTGCCTTTTCCCTGATCTAGGCTTATGCAAACAACGCAAAGTGCAATTTTTGTTGCAATCAATCAGAATCCACTTCCCAGCATGAGTGACAGTCTCTTGGATTTCGGATATTATCTACATGTCCTCCTGAAGAAGACAAGTGTTTGAAATGCGCTGAGATTTTTCATGTGGATTTCTGTCATCCTTAAATAAAAATTTTGTACAACTGTAATATGAGCCATAGCATTGGTAGAGTATATATTGGACATACAGTAAGATGGATTTCTCAATCACAACGCATGCTGTTTTTATTTACCTGTAGTGAACAAAGAAGATGTAATTTTCTGTGGCTTTTATATATGTCATAGTTTGTTTTGAATTTTTATTGTTATCACCTGCCCGGGTGGTTGGCTGGGCAGGTGTAGTCCTGCTCGACACCTCCGCCAGGTCTGCCTCTAAGACCATTTACTGATTGGCCTTATCTTACACCACAACGATGGACTCTAATGGCCCGTACACACGATCCAAATATATCGTACGAAAACGGTCGTCCGAGGAAGGATCTTACGATTTTCGGATCTTGTGTACACTACTTTCGACAGCCGATCACGACCGTTCATCCGATATTATTCGATCGGACATGCACGGAAATTTTCCTCGTAGGATTCCAGATCGTACGATTTTCGTTTAGTCAGTATAGTTGTCGTCCGAAAATACAATACAAATACATTACAACACATGACATCACTAACGATTTTTTTTTCTATCGTACGAGAATTTTCGTGACTTTATTTAGCTATTCAATTTCTACTTGCGATTATTAACCGAAAACGGACGTGAGATCGGTCGTACGATATTCGGATCGTGTGTACGGGGCATTAGCTGTTAACCACCATGGCATTGTTTTCTATAATTATTGGTCTTTTCTTTTTATGTATTTTTATTAACCTCCCTTTCAATGTCACCATTCTTATATACACTGACTATGATGGCAATTCCTTACTGTGTTTGATTATGATATTTTATATTGTTTTCCTTTTTTTTTTAAGTGAAAACTCAATTAAAATGATTAAAATAGAAAGAAGATGTCATTTTTTTTACTGTATGATTTTGTCATTATCACAGCCTGTTATATGGGTTCCCTTAAAGGTCCATGCTACAAGTGTATTTTTCTAGTTCATATAAGCTAAGGATTTGAGCACATTAGCATAGCATTCCTTTCTATTGTACGTAAGTTCAGCTTTAACTAGTGTATGTGTATGTATTATTTTTGAAGAGTACCGATATTATTTAGTGTCATTTTCAATGCGCATATAATCCTATGAAAATAATGTTGTTGCAATCAGTGGTCTGGTGACAGGGTCTCTTTAAGCTTGTCTACTTCCAATAAGCCCCATTCACTTTTTATCACATTCCGTGTAGTTTGCATATCCAGAAACGTTGAACGTCCACAGGTCTGGGTTTGGGGCCACGTATTATAAAGCTACAATTCTGGGACAGTGCCACTTTACCCGAGGGAAAATGTGCTTATCTGCACAAACAGCATCATCGCCCTTTACAAAATGGCGATGTAAAAACGATATTCTCATGGTAGGTCTTCTGTAGTTGACAGGTACCCTTGAAATGTTGGATTGACACAGTTCTCACTGTCTCCATGCAACACAGTGACAGATCTGCTTGTCTCACTGCCAGGAATTCATTTATTAATACAGAAATATGTGGGACATCTGGTTATAATTATATATTGGTCTAATTAAATGTAATTTCCATGCCAACTGACAGAGGATGCCAATTTTTAGGATATGTTTGAAATTTTCTTTTCAGATTACAATGTATTTAGCAGACACTTATCATGTATTACTTAAGATTCATATTCTTTGCTGTCAGAAAGGTACAAATCCTTACTTTATAATTATTTATAATTAGAGCCAAGGTCCACCCAGGGCCGGCCCTACCATGGGTCCTGTTGGGACCATGGGACCCAGGCGGTACGTTCAGAGGGGTGGCAAACTCCCGCCTGCCAGCCAGCCCGTTCCACCCCCTCCGCTGCTTATTTCACGGGGACCAATCAGGCCAGTAGATGCAGAGCACCGCTGTGTACTTCTACTTCCTGGTGACAGTGGAATGCATGATGAGGCGGACGTGATGTCATCAGCCGGAAATGATGGCTGCGTCGCCTCTCATGTCTTCCATCATTTCCAGCTCATGACATCATGTCCGTCCTTCCTACGTTTCACTGCCACCAGTAAGTAGAAGTACACACCGGTGCTCTGCATCTACTGGATGACCGGTTCCTGGTGGCAGTTCCCTTCTTGCTCCGGACATGACAGCCACTACAGTGGGCATTAGGGCTACTTGATGGGACCCCCTTAAACCCGGTGGCAGGCGACGTAGCAAGTGACAAGCTGCATTGGCTGACAAGTGTCGTGGCAAGTGACACACTACATCTGCTGACAAGCGACGTGGCAAGTGATACACATATAATGACAAGTGATGTGGCAAGTGACATGCTGCACCTGCTGGCAAGTGATGTGACAAGTGACACGCTGCATCTGGTGGCAGGCGACAGTAGCAAGTGACTTGCTCAGGGCTCCCACTGATTCTGCATTATGGTGAGTTCAACTATTTTATTTTATATTACAATGTAATAATAGAAATAATGAGCTTCAATCATCCTGACACCATAACAACCATGGTGCTGGGATGATTGAAGAGCCAGCAACCGGTGTTTGGAGTAAAGTGGGCCAGTCTTAATGTCCAGGGCCAAAGTTTTTCCTCAGTCCAGCCCTGGGCAGAGCACTCACTGCCCTACCCACACAGCGGACTGCCCCACTCATCCTCTCGGTGGCTCCCCCCCACTGCTGCAGGCAAATGCCATGTCAGGACAAGAGGCAGAAACTGCAAGAGAAAGTCAGCGGATGCCCAACAGTGTGAAGGGGGGGGGGGGGCTTTCTGCTGTGAGCAGAGACCCCATGTTGGAAAAGGCATCGCTGGAGCCACGACTGACACTGTAAGCACCAGCGCCAATGATCCCATCCCCACTGCCTCTGAACTCCCCCTCTTCACCACTGCCTCTGACTGAACCCCCCCACCACCATCATCACTGCTGCCTCTGACTAAACCCCTCCTACCACCACATCTCCCTTTGACTGAACCCCCCCCCCCCATCACCACTGCCTATGACTGAACCCCCCCCACCACAACCATCACTGCTGCCTCTGACTGAACTCCCCCCCTCCCTATCACCACATCTGTCTCTGAGTGAACGCCCACCACTACCTCATCTCCCTTTGACTGAACTCCCCATCACTGCTGCCTCTGACTGAAGCCCCCCTCCCCACCACATCTGCCTCCGATTGAACCCCCCTCCCCATCACCACTGCCTCTGACTGAACCCCCCCACCACCACATCTCCCTTTGACTGAACCCCCCCTTCACCACATCACTGCCGCCTCTGACTGAACCTCCCCATCAGCTCTGACTGAACCCCCCCCCCCCACCACATCACTGCTGCCTCTGACTGAACCCCCCCACCATCACATCTCCCTTTGACTGAACCCCCCCATCACCACTGCCTATGACTGAACCCACCCCCCACCACATCACTGCTGCCTCTGACTGAACCCCCCCACGACCTCTGACTGAACCATCCCCCCACATCACTGCTGCCTCTGACTGAACCCCCCACCACCGCTGCCTCTGACTGCACTCCCCCCCCACTCCCACCGCTGCCTCTGACTGAACCCCACTCTCATTGCTGCCTCTGACTGAACCCCCCTTACTACCACAGCTGCAATGAATGGAAACCCCCACCATCACTATTGCATGTAAATCTGACTTCCTGATACATTTCATTTTAACTTTAATGGTCATGATATAAAATAATGGATGTGGGGGCCTTTTGGTGGGCGTGTTTTTTTTTTTGGGGGGGGGGGGGCAGCATTGCATTCTTGGGCCCAGGCAGCGCAATGTCTAGGGCCAGCCCTGGGTCCACCCAAAGCTCTTATTTCAAAATTGGTGGAACAGAAGACACTATGTGTACTTAAATGGTTCCCCTTTTCTATCAACTCAATATTTTTTAGGGCAAATATGGTAGTCAAGCTCCTCCCACCATACATGTCCTCTCTAGGCCTTTAAAGTGGTTCCAAGGGCAGAAGTTTTCTTATCTTAATGCATTCTATGCATTAAGGCTAAAAACCTTACTCCTTAGCCCCCCCCCCCCTCTTATACTTACCTGAGCCCAGTCTCGGTTCAGCTATGTGCATGAGAGCGTTGGCTCTCCCAAGTCTCTCTTTCCTCACTGGCTCTAACACCAGCGGGAGCCATTGGCTCCTGCTGCTGTCAATTACAGCCAGCGAGCCAATGAGGAGAGAGCGGGGGGTGTGGCATAGCTGCAATCCATGTGTGAATGGACAATGTCCATTTACAGGAGCGCAGATCGGGAGTGAGCCTGCTCGAGTGCCCTCATAGCTAGAAGCTTTCTACTGGGGGCACTCAACAGTGGGCAGGAGCCAGGACCACTGGTGGGGGACCAAAAAGAAGAGGATTGGTGCTGCTCTGTGCAAAAACATTGCATGGAGCAGGTAAGATATTTGTTATTTAAAAAATAAAAGCCTTAAAAATCACTTTAAGTACAGGGATACAGAGAAATGGCAATAATGTCCTACAAATAGAGTATGCTGGAAGTTTTTTGCATAGAAGTGAATGCCCTTCTACACGTTCTGCCGGTGCCACTACATTACTCTACAAACAGCCATTTACTAAATGCATGTCTGGCTATAGGTTGCTCAAGCACCAAGCACAGCATAGTGGGAAGGGATAGGGCTATTCCATATTACAAAACAGATACAAAACCTTACAGTGTCTCATATTCAGTGCTTATTTATTCTTAACAATTTAATTCCTCACACCTCAAATTTTACCTGTTATAATTCTTCTGCAGTCTCTGTAAAGCAGAGCTTAGCGTGAGATAGGGAGAGGCAGCACAAACAGCCAATCAGTTTCTGTGCTGACAATAAGGCAGAGGCCATACATTGGTTGAATTTTGAAAGAATTTTCTTTCAAAAATCTTATCTAAAAATTTGTGTTCGTATTTCGCACCATAAGGCTGGATTCACACCTATGCATTTTTAGTGCTTTTTGCATTGTGCAGATTTGCACTACAGGATGTGTTCCATAGGAGACCATGTTAAATGGACCATAGTGCAAATCTGCAAAATGCAAAAAGCACAAAAAATGCATATGTGTGAATCCAGCCTTAGTGGGCTGCAGAAACAGCCGATTTGTGTGAGGCCATCGAATTTGAGTATTTAGACATGTTGGAAATTTTTTTAAAAAACAAATGATTTTCTAATCAATGATGGGAGAAACGTGCGAGAAATGTAAATCGAAAAAGAAATGCGCATGTGCAAAAAAAGAAAATTCCCAGAAACATAGAAGATTCCCAGCCACAAAAAATATTTTCTGTAGCAACACGAGGTGAAATTGAAGACTTGGTTGGTCGAATTTCGAAATCAATGGTGGCACCAACGGATCACAAAACGCACAAATTTTCTGATTTTCAAAAGAAAATTCTTTCAAAATTCGACCATGTATGGCCAGCCCAAGTATGCTGATAGGAGGAGAAAACAGAGTGACAAAGAGAGTAGCCCATCACTGTGCTGCTTCTTTTTTCACTGTCGAGTTGAAGGCTGGGATGGCTCCAGAACAACCTGAGCTCAGATGAAGTGGGTTGAATAATGCTGGCATACTGAGGACAACTAAAGCCCCATACACACTATCAGTTTTTCCTTCAGGTTTACCAAAGCCATGTAGTGCAAGGGCCTGCCTGATTGCATACAAATTGAAACTGCTAAGGTTTGACCTCATATTATATGGTTTTGGTAAATCTGAAGGAAAAACTCAGCAGAAAAACTGATAGTGTGTATGGGGCTTTAAAAGTACTGCATGCAGAAAGCTCCAGATTTGAAACAAAATCTTTGGTTTTGCTATTTTATCTATTAATGGACTATTCATTTTTTATCTTTCTAGCCATGTACAAGCTTCTGTTAGAACCATGTTTGGGAACCCTGGAAAAGTGTTTGAGCGTTGTGTGCTATCATTGTTTCATTATGTGTAATAGCAACCTTCAGGTCACCGGAACCTTAGCTCTTGCCAACCCAATATATGCAAGCGGGCTTCCGCCTCCCTTTAGAGCAAGAAGTGATTTAATTTGCCCACATGTGTCACAATACCCATGGTCACCAGGCCTCAGATCTCGGCAACCAAGGTTATGATGTAAATTCTATACCCACCCTAGTCACCAGACTTCAGATCTCATCAACAAACAGCATGGCACCTTCCTTCAGGGTGAAGACTGACATAATTTCCTTTCTGTGAGTGGAGCTCTTCAATGTAACTTTGGTAGGTTGTTAGATGGAGGTCTCTATATCAGGTCCCTGACATCTGAGGTGGCAAAAATGGAGGATTGCTACATACATATAAAAAAACAAAACACTGGATTACCAATGTATAATGGAAACCAGTGTATTACCTGACCTCCCTAATTGCACATAGAACTGGAGAGAGGGAGAGAAAAATAAACATGCATGCTTCGTTCCATGAAGACCATAGTCCTTTTTTTCTGTCTTTATATTTGCTGCCGGCACATTATTTGGTACTGTGGGAGTGCAAAGATGGGATGGGGGCCTATCCATAAGCTGTTTGCCCTGAGCCCATCGATGTTTTAAAAGGGTCCTGCTCTGACCCCATCCATAATCCAGCCACTTGTTTCACAATGAATGTGTATTGTGTCTCAGCACCACAGGGGGTTAATTGTCTCATTACTGTTTATAGGGCAATTAGATCAGCAAATCATACTTCTCCTTAATAAAGTAAGTTCTGGCATCTCTAGCCACAAAACTTTGAGAACAGTAAAATAGGCCAGGCTGGGCCATGAATAATTAAAAAACATAAAACTGCTAATGGACCGCTGCCATGCTCAAACATGAAGTATTAACAATGGCATGTTAGGACTGTCAGCGTCCTATAATTATAAACCAGGTGCAATATATCACCATGTATCTCTTGCCAGTAATTGAACAACGGTATTGTAAGATGCTCTGTTCTCAGCTGGAAGGCAAAGCATGCAAACTAGGTGCATTGTAGAAAATCAATTATTATTATAAGCTGCTCCGACATTCTTCTGTTTTTTTTTATTTTTTTGCTGTGCCCTGTTCTCTCTTTACTTCTTGCCATGCAAAAGGGCGTGATAGGAAATTTCCCCTTTTAGACAGTCCCAGTGCAGTTGTGCATGGTAGCCAATCAGCTTCTAAATTCAGCTTGTTCAATTAAAGCGGAGCTCCACCCTAAAGTGGAACTTCCACTCATTGGAACCCTTCCCCCCTCCGGTGCCACAATTGGCTCCTTTCAGGGGGAGGGGGGGTGCAGATACCTGTATAGTACAGATATTTGCACCTACTTCCAGCATAGATAGCCGCAGATTCTGCGGGTATTTACACCACTTCCTGCGGGTCCCCCGCTGTCTGCTGGGAAACACACGGATCCCAGAGACAGCGGGGACCATCCTTATTGCGCAGCACAACTCGCACATGAGCAGTAGGGAACGGGGAAGTGAAGCCGCAAGGCTTCACTTCCTGATTCCCATACTGAAGATGGCTCTGGCAGCAACCGAGAGACGATCGAGAGATCGGCTTCGGGTGCCGACATCGCGGGCGTGCTGGGTAGGTAAGTGTTCATATTTTAAAAGTCAGCAGCTGCAGTATTTGTAGCTGCTGACTTTTAAAAACAAAAAACGGCAGAACTCCCGCTTTAAGCTTTGACAAAAAATCCTGGAGCCTTTCGAGTCTGGTATGGATTTCGAGGGAAAACCCCATGCCAAAATGTAACATAAAAATGATACCAGATCCTTATCCAAGCATCCTGGCTCCTGCTGTTCTGTCAGCTTTGGTGTCTGACAGTTCTTATATAACTATGGGGTGTGGCCATGTGGTGATGTCACCCAAAGAACCTGCTCCTTTTTTACATCACCCCCTGGGCATGATCGGTCTGTGACACCACAAGGGGCAGAGGCTCCAGGTGACATCACTATGAGGCGCAGTTGACTTCAATGCCCCAGGCATGATGGGTCTGTGACGGGGTCTCTGGGTGATGTCACCGCATGGCCAAGCCCCATCATTATAAAAGAACTGTCAGATACCAGAGCTGACAGAATGGCGGAAGCCAGCATCGTTGGAGGAAGCGTTTTTTAAATTTTCATCGGGTTGACGGTGGCGACGGACATCGCGATTGACGTTGGAGCTACCACGGGGGACATTATTCATTTTTAATAAAGAACTTGTAAAAAACTGCCTCCTGTTTTTCTGACGCTCCACTTTTTTTTTCTTCGGGTGAATAGGTAGGGGTACTAGATACCCCTTACTCATTCACATGGGGGGGACCAGGATCTTCCCTAATACATCCAAAACTAAAATAAAAATGTGGGTTTTTTCACACTTTTATAGCTGAACTGTGATTCAACCCCCACAATACTCTAAGTGCCAAATGTCCAGCACAGAGACTTTCTGGCAATAGTACTAGCAGGTTTCCTCCATTCCATCAATTCTTTTAACTGAATGCAAAGCTTTCTGTGATTGGAGAAAAAAAAGCCTTGCATTCAGTGAAAAGAATACAATACTTTTAATATACTTTTTCTATATGGAGGAGATGTACAATGAACAACCTGCTACGATCAATGTAGAGCTGCCGGAACTACAAGTCTCAGCACTGCACGTTCTGCACTTACAGTACGGTGGGGGATGGATAACACTAACAATAATATTGGGGGCTGAATACAGGTAAGGCCCCTTTCACACGGGAAGGATCCGTAATGATCCGCTTGCTCAGCGGGGATCGCTCCGTTTATTCCCGCTGATCCGGCAGATGACAGGGCGGTCCCTGCACACTGTGCAGGGACCGCCCTGTCAACTCTCCGCTATCCTCTATGGGGGATCAGATGAAAACATGCCTTCTGTCCGTGTTCATCCGATCTGCTCTGCAGATGGATAGAAAAATAGGATTTTCCTCTGTCTGCAGAATCGGACCATAGCGGAGACGGACGATATCGGGTGTCTGCGGATGTTCATCCGCTGACACCCGCTATCCCATAGGGATGCATGTATGTCCGTATTTCATCCGCCAACGGATGGATGAAATACGGACATAAGGTCTGCATGTGTGAAAGGGGCCTAACAAAATGGAGAAGCAGCCCAAATGTGGGACAGGCAACAATTTATTTTTAAACAGCAAATAGCCCAAAATTGTTTGTTCCTGGCGGTCAGATTTAATTTACAAAAAATAGAACTTTTTACTTTTATAGTGGCTTCTCAAAAAAAATTAAATACATTAGAAGTTGGACACAAAGTTTAGTGTAGTATAACAATTGTGGTAGTTAAATGGTCATTTTTTCTTATAGAAATCTATATATATAAAACTCCTACAAATGAGAGACAGTTGGGTTCTATGTGTTAATCATTATGGTTGGTGACAAAAGTTACGAAGCCGGTACACAGGAGCTCACCATCCACCTGTAGTTTAGCACGCTATCTCTCACAGCACTCAATTTTGTTAGAGATGCTAAAAATATTGTCCATGTCCCTTGGGGCAGTCTGTATTTTGGTTGGATAGCTTTTATGTTTCTATTTTCATAAGAAATCCTGACTCACTTCTGCAGTAATGCCTGCGAAAGCAGCTATTTCTGATCCCTATCTAGCTGCCGAGATGATTATAGAAAGATGATGGCTACGTGTGTAAACAAACCATTCACATCAGATGTGCTACGTACCGTATTCACGTCTTCACAACTTCGCTTCCCACCACAGCTCAAAGCCAGATGAGTGGGAAGTTAAATCCAAAACAAAATCACTGAACTTCCCCTAACTAGATTACTCTGCAGAAAGCGCTCATTCCAGTAATGTTCTGCACCTCGTGTCCTATCCATTGCAGCAATGACACACCACACAAAGTCCAGGAGAAAACCATGCGCCTTTATGATTACATATTCTGCATTCCTTCACCACTACAAGGGATCTAGTAGAAGGATCTAAGAGGCCAAAAGAGGACCTGCACTGTCAGGTGTCTTCTAAAATGTGAGAACCTCTACTATTATGTTCTTATAATTAAGCAGTTTCATGCTAGCGAATTGCTCTACAGTAGACAGTAAACATGCATTGTTAAAGCTTCAGGGCCCTTTCACACAGGCGAACCGATCGGGTCCTTTTTTCAGGTGGACCTGATCGGACCCTCCAGTCTCATGTATGGAGTGGCGGGTGTGAACAGACATGTATTCGTTGACACCCGCTGACATCTGACCCTATCCGCTAAAAACAGACGGATGGGGATCTGTTCCCCATCCATCTGGCAGATCGGATGGCAGTCGGGTGTAAACAGACAGACGGTCTGTTTACATCTGATCACCTCCCATAGAGGAGAGTGGGCTGTGTTTGTGTCTGTCTGAGCAGGTGGACTCTTCATTTGTAAGGGGCTTCCTCCTTGTGTGGCACTGCATTGCCCTCTATATCCATAGCCACTAATTTCCAGCATCACCCGTCCACTTCCTCCTTGCACTCCTCCTGTACTAAGCAACGGGTGCCTTTGTGATGCAAAGTGCAATCATAATGGTTCTGGCTGCAGAGACTGGGACTAGGGCAGCACAGTGGTGTAGTGGTTAGCACTCTCACCTAGCAGTAAGAAGGGTTGCTGGTTCGTATCCCAACCTCAACACCACCTGCCTGGAGTTTGCATGTTCTCCCTGTGCCTGCGTGGGTTTCCTCCGGGTACTCCGGTTTCCTCCCACAATCTAAAAGACATGCAGGTAGGCTAATTGGCTTCTGTCCAAAATTGGCCCTAGTATATGAATGGGGACCTTGGATTGTGGGCTCCTTGAGGGTAATGTACAGGGATAGGAACAATTGTAGATACTCACTCAGGTTGAACTGGATGGACTGGTGTCTTTATTCAACCTAACTAACTATGAAACTATGAAATGACCCACCTAGTAATGCCCACTTCCTGAGAGTGGCACTGGTAATCTAGTAGCGCTAAGCCATATGGCAGCAGTATTTATAAAAGGTTTATTATATATGTAGGCAATTCTACTCCACTCAACATCAAGTGCTCAATGAGATAGTAGAAGAAAAAGGTCATATGACCACAGCTAGTGTTTTTAAAGGTAAAAAAAAGGACAGAAAAATAACAGAAAGGGGTATAGGCAAAAATTATAAAACCCTGCTTTGCTTCATTTTTTTAAACTTGGAACTGGACTTTTACAAAATGAAGAAGATAGCAGAGCACGAGAGGTGTGACAGCTCATCCGAGCGTTCAGCCTAATAGGGAATTGGGAACACTGATTAATAATGAAAGCTAAATTCTGGGCACAAAAACTTTCATTCAAATGTATTCTTCAATAGCCACAAATGATATAAATCAACCTTTTGTGCATCAAATGCTTTTAAAAAGCAGAATACCTTGTGGTGATAATATAATTTCTGTTCTGTACATAGCCTGAACAGAGAGCAGAACTGTGGGAAGGACCCAGAAGGCTCCAATCAGTACAGGCTGCCTGCAGGAAACTACAAGGAGAGGACACAAGACCAGTCACTGGGGGAGGACTGGGCTGATGACCCAACAACCCACGCTGGGCATTACATAGCTATCTGCTCCCTTTTCACAGCTTTGACCACAGCTTCTGGCAGAAGGAAGTCTTCCTAACACCAAGTTCCTTTGTGGTTCTTAGATATCACGTTACCAAATACCGAGATGAACAAAGGAAGCTGATGCTGGAAGATGTGAATCTGAACTTATCATAAAAAGGCCACTTTTGTTTTTTCTCCCTGGGCCAAAGGCTCAAAGTCCTCCCGTGGCCTCACTGACCAATAATGGGGCATAGGAGGTAGGGAATAGACATTGACATTCAGAAGAAGTTAAGGTTTGCACTCCAGCACCTACCTAAAAGGTATAAGTAGACACGTTTGTTTATTAAGAATATTTCCTTCCTTAAAGCCGAGTTCCACCCAAAAGTGGAACTTCCGCTCATCGAATCCCCCCCCCCCCCTCCTGTGCCACAAGTGGCACCTTTCAAGGGAGAGGGGGGTGCAGAAACCTGTATAATACAGGTATCTGCACCCACTTCTGGGAATAGACTCCCGCAGGAGTCACGCCCCTTCCCGCACTACCCCCCGCTGTCTCCTGGGAAACAACAGGTCCCAGGAGATAGCGGGGACCACTCACGACGCGCAGCCGACTCGTGCATGCACAGTAGGGAACCGGGAAGTGAAGCCGCAATGGTTCACTTCCTGATTCCCTCAATGAGAATGGCGTCGGCAGCAGCCGAGAACCGAACTGCTGGCTTTTAATAATTTTTTGTAGGTGGACTCCCTCTTTAATGGAACAGCAGATACGTAGCCCAGTATTAAGGACCTTCATGTGTGCACCTATCATTTACTTCACCAATAAAAGAACTGAGACTGCTGGATCGGTATGGAAGGCAAGCAATGAGTGTTTTAAGAAGGCAGCCGTATACAGGAAGAGAAAGGAGTGACAGGAAGATGAGATCATAACTGTGCTGCTTCTCTTTTCACTGTCCAATATCAGGCTTGGGCAGATCCAGGACAACTGACGACTTTCAGAGCAAGTGGATTGAATGATGCCAGACATCTGACTGAGGACTTCCAGCAGCACAAAAAAGCACAAGGAAGAAATGTCTGGATTTAAAGTGTTTGTTACCCCAACACTTCATATTCCTGATATGTGCCTGATGTACCATGTACTTGTATGAGGAAGTATCCTGTTCTCTTTGTATTGCTTCCTACATGTGAAATCCCTGGTGCTCCTGCTAGTCCACTTGCTTTCCTATTAAAAACTGACCAAACGAAGCAGGAGAGCACACTGTGGTCAGTTCTCTAGCTATGCTGTGCTCTCCTCCAATGATCAGACTTGTCCTGACACCCCCTCTCCTGCACAGCCATTCACTGGTAAGCTCAGTGTGCTGCTGCTTCTCCTTCCCCAGCTCTTATGCAGCTGAGAACAGAGGGAATGTGATCACTTATAAAAAATAAGGGTATTTATAATTTTTTTTATATCTATATGCAAATATTTTGCCTTTAATTTCCATTTTAAACTGTATGGAGTAGTATAAACTGTCTTATTTCTGTCTTTTAATGGGCTATTTGCCTTGTTATTTTTAGTTGGAGTTTTACTTGATGCTTCACTTTCACTTTTCAATGCAAGAAAGTATTATAAGCATAATAATAAATGCATACTAGGAAAGCTTGTGTGCTATAATTGCAGAGATTTTATTACTCCATCTACATTTTCCTGAAAAAGACAAGCAGCAAATCTCTCTAAGAAGAATTTATCATTTCTATAACTCCCGATGATGACTCTGACCGTCAAAAAAACCTAACACAGGGACAAAAAAAGGTCTATTAATAGGGATAAGACTGCCGTCTTATTTTTAGTAAAAAAAAATAAAAAAAGAAGAATCTGATTCACAGCTAGTGCAAAACCTAATTTTAACCAATTTCTTCAATTTGACATGTATGACATAGAAGACAGGATGATTCAAAAGTCATGCTTGGCACTGCCTGCGGTGGTTTACACATATAGAATGCCAATCTATTCTATGTCAGCCCGATGGGGGGAGGGACCATAAGATAATTGAGCGAGTTAAAATTAACAGTGAAAGCACAGGTACAGAATGAACTGTGAGGACGACCAACATAGAATGAGATAATTGATAAATGAAGACTGTCACAGTACTGTACAAACGTGTGCAAACCTTTATTTATAGACGTGTGTCACTTCCATACGACAGCGAGGAGTATCTGCTGTACTCTGAAGACAAGTGCCAATTATGAATGCATCAGAAAACATACAATAAATTATATATATATAAAAAATAAATAATATTTTAGTGGTGTGTGTAATCTATATCTACAATCATTGTAACAAATCTTATCTTGTGGGAATCATTCCAATGAGCCCCAGTAAAATAACTGGAGATTATTGAGGGTGCCAATTCAAAACCTCCCTGAGAATGGGAATGTCCACGGACCTTGCTTCTAGAAGCTGAACTCCAGGCAAACAGCTAAAGGGTTAGTTCCCCTTTCCTGAAAAAATGAAAAGGGGAAATAACACCCAACGCTCTCCCTAACCCCCCCCCCCCCCCAGTCCCCGCTCTATTTACATCTATGGGTGATGAGCTGTCAGTACCCATGCAGCCGGTGTAATGGTCCGGGAATTTGAAATCCCCCGCTCTTCTCTGCTTCTTTCTACTGCGCTACAACAGATCAGAGCGATTTTCTGTGCCAGTGCTGACCAATCAGAATCAGAAAGAAAATAAAGAAGAGCAGGGATGTATAATCCCTGTACTGCTCCCGGAGGTAGGTACAGCACTGACAGCTCAGCATTCCCGGAGGTAGGTACAGCACTACCAGCTCAGCATCCCCGGAGGTAGGTACAGCACTGACAGCTCAGCATTCCCGGAGGTAGGTACAGCACTGACAGCTCAGCATTCCCAAGAGTAGGTACAACAATGACAGCTCAGCATCCCCGGAGGTAGGTACAGCACTGACCGCTCAGAATCCCCGTAGGTAGGTACAGCACTGACAGTTCAGCATTCCCGGAGGTAGGTACAGCACTGACAGCTCAGCATCCCTGGAGGTAGGTACAGTGAGTATCTGAGGGAATGGGGAGGGTGTACAGTGCTCGTTCACCTGTTCATTTTTTTTCTGAAAAGGTTACCTAGTAGGTAAGGTTGAATAAAGACCAGTCCATCCAGTTCAACTTGTGTAGGTGTGTGTGTGTTTATGTCAAAAATAATTGCCTGTATCCCTGTATACTGTGTGTGCCAAGATACCCAGTCCAAGAGTTTTTTCCTCTTTTTTCTTCATTTGACATGTGTATTCTCATGCAGTTTTCCTGTGTTTTGGTGTGTCTTTGTTGCATTTTGCATGTTCCATACAGAAAAAAATGCAACACATTCTACTTTTGATGACTACACTGGAACGCACTTCAGCGGTGTGAACTAGGGCCATTAAAATACATTATTTTTGAAGCAGATTAAACACTTAAAGAGGTGCTCCCATTTAAAAAAAAAAAGAAAAGTCAGCAGCTACAAATACTGCAGCTGCTGACTTTTAATAATCGGACACTTACCTGTCCCAGGATCCAGTGATGCGGGGGATGGAAGCACCGATCATCTCCCCCTCCGATCGGCGGCGCCGGCATTGTAACTGTGGGCGCCCGGCTGTGGCTTCACAGCCGGGCACCAACTGCATATGCGCGAGCGGCTTTCTGTGCCGCGATTGGCCGTGCAATCGTCTGGGACCTGTCACGTGTCCCAGATGATTGACAAGAGGAAAGGGGCAGAGCTGAGCCCTTCCTGCGCCGAGGGGAAGTGATGTCAGGAGCCCAGGCACTGAAGGAGGCAGACTACAAGGGACCCCCTAGCAACAGCCATTTAGAGGGGAGTAAAAAAAAAAAACAATTTCCAAATTTTTTTTTTTATAGGCACATTCATGATTTTTTTTTTGGGGTGGAACACCACTTTAAGGACTGGAAGGATTTATCCCCTTAACGAGCAGGTAATTTTTTTCAATACGCCACTGCTTCGCTATAACCGACAATTGCGCAGTCGTGTGACGCTGTACCCAAACAAAATCTACGTCCTTTCTTTTCCCCACAAATAGAGCTTCCTTTTGGTGGTATTTGATCACCTCTGCGGTTTTTATTTTTTGCGCTATAAACAAAAAAAGAGCGCCCATTTTAAAAAATATATATATTTTTTACTTTTTGCTATAATTAATATCCCAAAACAAATAAAAAACAAACAAACAAATTTCTTCATCAGTTTAGGCCAATATATATTCTTCTACATATTTTTGGTAAAAAAAAAAAAAAATCGCAATACGCACATATTGATTGGTTTGCACAAAAGTTAGTGTTTACAAAATAGTGGATAGATTTATGGTATTTTTATTATAATTTTTTTTTTTACTAGTAGTTTCGGTGATCAGTGATTTTTAGTGTGACTGCGACATTGCGCAAACAGATCGGACACTTTTCTTGGGACCATTGACATTTATACAGCGAACAGAGCTAAAAATAGCCACGGATTACTGTATAAATGCCACTGGCAGGGAAGGGATTAACACTAGGGAGCGATCAAGGGGTTAAGTGTGTTCCCTCATGTGTGTTCTATCTGTGGGGCGGGGGGGGGGGTGGGACTGCCTGGAGGAGGAGACAGATCGCTGTTTGTAAACTTTAGGAGCAGCAGATCTGTCTCTCCTCCCCTGACAGAAAGGAGATCTGTCTGTTTACATTGATAGATCTCCATTCTGTCTCTGTCTGGAGTGATCACGGGAAGCTGGGGGGCATCGTGACTGCCAGCCACGCACATCGGCTCCATCGTTGCGCCGCGGGCATGCGCCCTCTAGAGGTCTTAAAGCAGTCGGTGTACGATGACGGTGATTCGCCCAAAGAGGCCAACCTGCCACAGTATAACTGTGGCGGCTAGTCCTTATGTGCCTAAAAATCCACTTGACTGTGTGGACTAGCCCTTTAGGAATACGGTAGTGTCATCTCTCCACCTCTGGCCTGTTGATTGGACAGTGCAGAATAAGCAGGATAATGACAAAGTAATTTCTTCATTCACTCTGCTTTCTCCACTCATTGGCATGTTACCTATCAGCACCATGGGCGTAGCATAAAGGGTTGCAGGGGTCACAATCTCAACCCCCCCCCCCGCAGCCTCCCTGTAATATTATCATATCCTCCACAAAATCCAGCTCTGATCTGCTCTAGGGCCCCACAGCCACACTTCAGTACTGGGCTTCCACTTTGCCTTCCACAGTCCACACCCCTCTGTTCTCATTTCCAGCTGTGTGCTGGCAACATGGAAAGGTAATCAAGCTCAGCAAGTTAAGAGGAGGAGAGTGCCGTCCTGTATCCACGATGGGACCGATGTCACTGGTGAGGTAAGACACTACTCAGTGTCTCCTAGTCACCAGCTGGGATTCTCTGTAACCCACCCGGGCATGTCCGCTTACCCCACTTCCCTGACAACTAGGGAAAAGTCACACATCTCCGGAAGGTGACCTTCCCCCCAACACCAACAGAGAAATCTTCAGAAATTGCTAAAACAAATCCCTTAACACCTCCTGAGGAGCCCCTGAGGGACTGCAGGCTCCAAATTTCGTTTCACGTGGCTTTGCCCTCCCAGATCTAAGTTGCGCCCCCAAAGTCCCCTGACCACCCCCTCCACCCTGGATGCTATGCCCGCTGCTGAGCTTCTTTCCCAGTACAGCACTCTATACTTTTGCTCCTTTGCAGGGCTGAAATCACATTCCTTTACAACACAGCCAGTCAGCCATGATCTGCACAGGATGTATCTGCCTACTACAACTACACTGCCATTCCGACCAGGGGATTTTCACAGGTAAGACCGGCAAAATAAAAGCCACATACACCCTGTGAAGGCTGATAGACTGTGTGTAAAGGAATGTGATTTCAGCCCTGTGTAGTGTGTGTGTGTGTGTGTGTGGGGGGGGGGGCTGTTTACAGTGCTGGAATGGAAAAGGAGCTCTGCCAAATGACCTGCCAGGGGTCCCTGACCTCTGATTCTCCAGCAGTGATCCCTGTCCTCTGATTCTCCTGGGGTGATCCCTGTCCTCTAATGTAAGGAGGAACTCTGGGAACTCTAAACTCTTAAGCCACTTTGCGGCCGGTGTATCTGCACACACGATGGAAGAGGTGGGTGGTAGTGGGGGTCCAAGTCAACTTTTGCACTGGGGCCCACAATCTTCAAGCTACGCCTCCGATCAGCACATTTGCATGCGGCACACTTGTTTGAAAGGTTAAGTTCAGATAATTACATTAGTTGAACTTAAGAAATACATTTAATGAATCCAAATTTGAATTAATTTGTACTTCTTACATTTGCTAGGAGTTCAGCTTTAAAAATGAAACACAAGGGGCATGGTTACCCATGTCTTATCCAATCAGCATTGTAGGGATATCTCATGTCTCAAAATTCATCTCATTTATTACAATTCTGAATTAAAGGCCAATTTCATTTCTTTGAGCAACTAATCAGGTGCATTCTTTCATTCTTCAACCGTAATTTTCCGCCTAAAAACCTAATTGGCTGCTATAAGGCAACACAGACAGTTCTTTGTTCAGCCACTTTTACAATGGAGACAGACTAGCACATATTACTGCAAAAATGCAAGTGCGTTGAGAAGGCCACATAATACATTTGGTCTCCTCCAATACTTCAATCAGCACCACCCACACAAAGTATGCCCGAGACTTAATTGTTAAGGATATGTTTGAAATCATCTGGATAAGAAAGTCTGGTGATGAAAACATTCTTCGAACATTCTGCAACTAAGCGCGCTCAGAGCCAATGTACCATCAGATTTTTGAAGTGATAATGACCATATGGCTTCGTGTAATGAAAAGACTGAGAAAAATGTTATGAAATCTTTTTAGGTCCCATTCACACCTTTCCAATTCGGTGGAAAGAAATACACAAAGGATGGATTTCAAGCTTCAAGGAGTTACTTATTTATATGTATTTTTCAAAAATATTTCTCGGCATTGTACAAAATGCTGGAAAAATGGCAATAATAATAATAAGGTCCCTTTCACACGGGGGGGGACTCCAGTTTGATCAGCGGAGGATTTAGCCATTCGTCCCCTATTGATTGGAGCAGAGCAGACTGATGGCAGGTCCAGTTCCTGCAGAGCGGATACAGACAGACCCCGCTTTGCTCTATGGCCAATTGGGAGTAAATGGAATTCACTGTCTATTTACCCTCCAATTTGCTCCTCCTGGATGGAGGAGAATAGATCCCCTTCCGTTTCTTTTTAGCGGAACCAGATCGGATCTTAGGCAGGCGGGTGTCAACGGACACAAGTCCACTGACACCCGCGGAGAGTCTGATCAGGTTCGCCTGAATAACTGACAGGATGACTTTATCGGGCATGGTCAGGTGAAAGGGGCCTAACAATGTACAATATACAAAAAGAAGAGCGCATGAAGTGACTTCTCACAGTAAATTACATCTGAGGAAAGTCTTGTTGAGACAGACTAGTTGTTGGCGGAGATTTTGCCAGAGATACCTATTTTATTCATCTGTCAAGAAGCAACTGTTTGCCATAGACTTCAGATAGAGATAGTCTAACCTCCCTTAGGGCAAGATATAGTCTAACTAGATATAATCTAACCTCCCTTGGGGCAAGATGTCTGAGTGCTGCAGATACTTACTGAATGTCATTGGAAGTGGAGAGGAATAGGTTGATGTTGGCTTTTCATGTCGGTCACCATTATATTTGCATTAACATTCAACTGCTTATATCTCTGGATCCGCTGGTCATTTTAGCATGTGGTTTTCTGTGTGGACACCTGCTAGCCAGGGCCTCCATTAGGTTGTACCAGGTATATGACTTAAGGAATTCTCTGGGACTAAAGTAAAGACTGTTGGGTCCTGAAAAAGGCTCAGATTAAGACCCTGAACTGTTGAATTGCTTAGACCCCTTTCACACTGGGGCGTTTTTCAGGCGTTTTTCATGCGCTTTAGCGTTAAAAAATACGCCTGAAAGAAGCCGCAACTGCAATCCCAATGTAAAAGCCCGAGTGCTTTCACACCAAGATCCCTTTCATACTGGGGCGTTTCTCAGGCGCTTCAGCGTTAAAAAATACGCCTGAAAGAAGCTGCAACTGCAATCCCAATGTAAACGCCCGAGTGCTTTCACACCAAGGCGCTGCGCTGGCAGGGCGTCAAAAAAAAGTCCTGCAAGCAGCTTCTTTGCAGCGCTTTTGGAGCGGTGAATAAAGCGCCCCTTCCCATTGAAATCAATGGGAAGCGCCTGTAAACCGCCTGAAAAACGCTATTGGCAGCAGCCTTTTGTGGGCGCTTTTAACCCTTTATTTGGCCACTAGCAGGGGTTAAAAGCGCCCCTATAACGCTCGAAAAATGCTGGTAAAGCGCTGCTAGTTTAAGCGGCGCTTTACGAGCGTTTTTCGGGCGCTGACATTGTGAAAGGGTTCTTAAAGCACTTGGGCTTTCACATTGGGACTGCAGATGAGGCTTCTTTTAAGCGCTTTACAGACGCTTTTTTTAACGCTAAAGCGCCTGAAAAACGCCCCAGTGTGAAAGGGGTCTTATAGTGTATTTTCACTTTTGTAGTCATATTTGAGAAAACTCCACTAGATGTATTTATGTGTTCCTATTCACACATCATACCTAACATGCAAATATTTTTCCACTAGCTCAGCATGGTAGGTACAAATAGCTGGCTGAGGACTGGCTGAGTCCATTTGTCCTTACCATACAATGGAAATGCCCAGCTTCAAAATCTTTAAAGCGGTAGAAAAGCCTACTTTGTTATTTTTACCTACACGTAATTATATAATAAAGCTGCACCGTATAGGAGATAGTCACCCTTGATGCAGCCACTGACTTCGCTGGCACATGTACTCTGAAGGTCCGACATAACGCGCCGTACCTTCAGAGTGGAACTGAGGGCCCTCGCCTGCATGTGCGGCAGTGATGTCATCGTGGCTCCAGCCACTCACAGCTCCAGAGGCCACAAACCTGGAACAAAAACCCGGGGGAGATGTCAGCCCTCTCAGCGGTGACAGTGTGGCGCTGGAAGGGCTTCATTCTAGGATAAGTATTTCATAATGTGCTAGTATGTGATGCACACTAGCACATTATGCCTTTGTCTCACAGGTGTTTTTTTTCAATTCTGTAACAGTTTACTACTGCTTTAACTTTCTGTTAAATCCGGGAATTCACAGAGAGTTTTTTCAACCAGCAGGATGAACGAAAAAAAAAACCTGACAGATTCCCACAGCCACACCAGGCGTGTGGATGATCTCCCCCGCCATGCTATTGTACTCTGACTCCTCCCTCCATTAGAATACACAGATCAGCACTGCAGCCATTGGCTGCATAAGCAGATCGCATGCTGGTTTTCCAGCAGTAAGGTTCATTATGGTTGCATTAAGGTGAAAAAACTTCTGTCATTGAGCAGCCCCCCCATTTTACTCACCTGAGCCCGTTCGTTCCCATGCCAGACACAAGTTCTCCCTCTCTGGCCAGCGTCTCGGCTCTTGATTGGATAGAATAATAACAGCGCAGACAATGGCTCCCGCTGCTGCCAATCAAATCGAATGACGCAGGCACTGGGGACGGGGCAGAGTCCGGCTTTCTGTGTCTATGGACACAAAAGCAGGACTCAGGAGTACACCTGCACAGGTACCCCCAAGGAGATCGCTTCTCCTAGGTGGTTTCCCGATGTGGGGAGGAGCCCTTTCTGTGCAGTTGGTTTTGTACAGAGCAGCCCAGATCCTCCTCTTCTCGGGTCCTCTTTGGCTCTCCTGGCCCCTCCTTCCCTTTCAGACACGGAGCTGTGGTTCAGCCCCGCCCCCTCTCTCTTCTCACTGGCTAACTGACTTTGACTGACAGCAGCGGGTGCCAATTGCACCGCTGCTGTGTCTCAGTCAATGAGCAGGGGAGTCCCGGAAGGCCAAGGCATTCATGGACATCGTGGGATAGAGATGGGGCTCAGGTAAGTATTAGAAGGGCTGCTGCATACAAAAGGCTTTTTATATTAATGCTTAGAATGCATTAAGATTAAAAACCTTTTGTCTTTACAACCCCTTTAAATGTGGAGGTTACACTACATAAGGTGGGAATACACCTAAAAGGGGGGAGCAGGAGTGTGGTGATTGGCTGTAGGGGCTATACTACACCGGATTTAAATGGACTTCACATATGATTTTTTACAATCGTTTTATTTGTTCACTTTATTATATATATATATATATATATATATACACACTTTGATTTCATGTATTTACTTTTTGTCACTTTATTTTTATGTGGATGGTGATATACTTTACATTTTCAGTTTAATCTTGTATTTACGATTATCAATTGCAAAGGGCAGGGATCTTCAAACTATGGCCCTCCAGCTGTTGCGAAACTACAAGTCCCATGAGGCATTGTAAAACTCTGACATGACTGGGCATGATGGGAATTGTAGTTCCTGAACAACTGGAGGGAACAGAGCACGGCGCCATTGGCTCCCACTGCTGTAAATCAAAATCAGTTAGCCAATGAGGAGAGAGAGGGGGCGGAGTCGAACCACAGCTCCGTGTCTGAATGGACACAGGGAGCTGCAGCTCGGCTTGGGTGCCCCATAGCAAGCTGCTTGCTGTGTGGGCCCTCAAAGAGAGGGAAGTGCCAGGATAGCCAAAGAGGGACCCGAGAAGAGGAGGAGCTGGGCTGCTCTGTGAAAAACCAACTGCACAAAGCAGGTAAGTATGACATGTTTGTTATTTTTATTGAAAAAAAAAGAAGACATTAGTATCAACTTAAAGCGGAGTTCCACCCAAAAATGGAACTTCCGCTTTAAGGGAGGTGACCCCCTGATATGCCACATTTGGCATGTCATTTTTTTGGGGAGGGGAGCGGATACCCTAATTTTAGAGGTGCTGGCACCACGGCAGCGGAAGGGAGATCACCTCTCCCCCTCCCTCTCGGCAATCATCTGGGATGTGTCACCGGCCAGTCACGGCACGCGGCTCGTGCATGCGCAGTGGGTGCCCAGCTGTGAAGCCACAGCCGGCAACCCACAGTTACAATGCTGTCGCCGCAGAGAGGAGAGAGGGACGAGCGGGGCTTCGTTCCCCTGCATCGCTGGACCCTGGGACAGGTAAGTGTCCGATTATTAACCACTTCCCGACCAGCGCACGACGATGTACGTCGACAGAATGGCACGGGCAGGCATATTGGCGTACATGTACGTCCAATCTTCAATGCCGCCCTGCCATCGGGAGCACGCCGCCGCCGGCGTGCTCCCACGCTGGTCGGGACCCCCGTGAGTCCGGTCGCGGGACCAGCGGACTCGATCGCCGCAGGCATACCCGCGATCGTCTCACGGGACGGCTGAATGGAGGAAATGCCGTGTAAACAGCATTTCTCCATTCTGCCTAGCAACTAGTGACACTGATCTCTGCTCCATGTGATTGGAGCAGAGATCAGTGTTCACTAAATGAAAGCCCAACCCCCCCACAGTTAGTAACACACCCCTAGGAACACTTAACCCCTACACTGCCAGTGTCATTTACACAGGAATCACTGCATTTATATAGCAGTGATTACTGTATAAATGACAATGGTCCCAAAAATGTGTCAAAAATGTCCGATGGGTCCCCCACAATGTCGCAGTCACAATAAAAATCGCTGATCGCCGCCATTACTAGTAAAAAAAAAAAATAATAAAAAATTATTAATAAAAATGCTATAAAACTATCCCTATTTTGTAAACACTATAACTTTTGCGCAAACCAATCAATAATCGCTTATTGTGATTTTTTTTACCAAAAATATGTAGAAGAATACGTATCGGCCTAAACTGAGGGAAAAAAACGTTTTTTTATATATTTTTGGGGGATATTTATTATAACAAAAAGTAAATAAAAATGTGTTTTTTTCAAAATTGTCGTTCTATTTTTGTTTATAGCGCAAAAAATAAAAACCGCAGGGGTGATCAAATACCACCAAAAGAAAGCTCTATTTGTGGGAAAAAAAGGACGTCAATTTTGTTTGGGAGCCACGTCGCACGACCGCGCAATTGTCAGTTAAAGCGACGCAGTGCCGAATCCCAAAAAGTGGTCTGGTCTTTGACCAGCAAAATGGTCCGGTCTGTAAGTGGTTAAACGTCAGCAGCTGCAGTATTTGGAACCGCTGACTTTAAATTTTTTTTTTTTTAAGTAGAACTCCGCTTTAAGTTTGGTCATACAGTGCTTTTTAGCCTCTCCAGGGCTAGGGTAAGTACAATCTAGATCTCCATGTTCCTCCTCCTTCATGATGTCTCACAACATGCTAGTATCATCAGAGAGCATATATGCAAAGAAAGAATGCCAATAGTGCTTATACCATAAAAACCATAAGCCTTTATCTGGTTATGATGGGAAATGTACAGTAAATGTAGTTAGCGGGCACATCCACCCTGATGCTCGGCTATTTGTAATTCTTGATTTTTACAAATGTCATTCTTAACATGCAGGCCAAGGTATGAAGATCAGGCAGGATACGCAGTGTAGCCATTAAAATGCATTAAATATTTATGGACTCAAGAATATGAAGAAAAATGACACAAATAAAAATACTTTTACTTAGATGAAAGCATTTTATCCTGGTAACAAGAATAAATGAGGCGATCCTGAGCAGTGGGCACAGCAGCACTTCTACAGCCAGTCTCTGCAGTATTACTCTCAATAAAACGATAATGTAATGAAGGTTGTCTGCATGAGATGTCGCCCAACCTTTTAAATGAACAATACAATATGCTTGTTTATTGTAACATGTGAGCTATCATGTGGTGAATTATGCCCTGTACACACGGTCGGACATTCCGACAACAAAATCCATCTGATTTTTTCAGACGGATTTTGTGCCAAACCTGTCTTGCATACACACAAAGTTATCGGAAAATCTGATCGTTCTTAATGAGGTGACGTACAACAGGTACGTTGGGACTATAAACGGTCAGTAGCCAATAGCTGTGGTCTCATAATTTATTCTGAGCAAGCTTGGCACTTTGTCTGTCGGAATTCTCTACACACGTTTGGAATGTAAACGATCGGTTTTTGTTGTCGGAAAATTTTAGATCCAGCTCTCAAACTTTGTGTGTCGGAAAAATTCAGACGGAAAAAGTCCGATGGACGCCACATGCGATCGGATTTTCCGTCAACACGATCCGATCGCACATTTTCCGTCGGAATTTCCGACCGTGTGTACAGGGCATAACTCTTTTAGCCCCCAGACAAACTCCAATCACTTCTGAATTTATGGGTCATACCTAAGAGCTCACACCATGTGATCTTCAAAAAAAGATTCTCACGTGACTCTGTGTGCCGCATAGGGCCGGCCCAATAATTTGAATGAGCTTCCCTATGTGTATTTGTTGCCTGAAAGGAAGCTTCTGCTTCTTTTCAGGCATCATGCGATTTTTAAAAGTGTGGTTTGACACAAATGATTGCATCACGTTTGGGGTGCCATTGAAGGATAACGGTACTCAAATGTGCACAACTCGCTTTGCAGGGATTGCCACGAACTCCTATCTTCCACCGGTATGATTAAAACATATGGACATCCTGGATCCTTCCCATCTTACTCAGTGATCAGGTACCCATAAAGATGTATAACAATGAAGGAAAAAGGAATGTATATAGCGTAACACTGCAAGGTTTATTCATAAAATCCAAAGATATTACACTTACATCAAAAAACGTCAAAACATGCAGAGAAACGCCGCCGCTTCTGATGACGCCCAGTGGGAGGGGCGAAATGTGTCAAGCTAAGGAGACCTGGTGACCATTGTTTGCAAGGCGGCGTTTCTCTGCACGTTTTAAAGTTTTGATGTAAGTGTAATATCTGGAAACTGCAGTCACTCTAAATCTAAGTGGTAGATCTGAAATGAGTGGAAGCTCTGGTGATTTTATAATTTTTCCTTGCATGTCCCCCTTGGATCTACAGTGACTTTACTTTCAAGTGCACTTGCAGTGCAAAGGGGAGTTCTCTTTAGTAAATAACCCCCCATATACATTCTTTTTTCCTTCATTGTTATACATCTTTATGGGTGCCTGATCACTGAGTAAGATGGGAAGGATCCAGGATGTCCATATGTTTTAATCACACCGGTGGAAGATAGGAGTTATCCCTATGTTTTGTCCATATAATCCAGCTATCACTGATGAGAGATGGAGATCTGGAGATACTAACAGGTGTATTTACTGCCTTGTTCTGGTGAGTGGGGACCCAGGAGGGAAGCACGAATAGTCACTTGAAAACCATCACCACAACTGTTTACATGTTCAGCATATCATATTGGATGGACTTTACAGGCATACCACGCGTTTAAGTACACAATGTTGTTTATTTACTAAAGCTGGAGAGCGCAAAACCAGGCTCACTTGTGCATAGAAACCAATGCGCTTCTAACTCCAGCTTGTTCAATTAAGATTTGGTAATAAAATCTGGAAGCTCATTGGTTTCTATGCAGAAGTGAGTCTGATTTTGCACTTTCCAGGTTTAGTAAATAAACCCCATTGTGTACTTAAAAGTGGGGTATGCCTGTATATGATTGCACTTTATATATCTTTGCTCTTTATATTGTCACTAAGCACCTTATATTGTGTCGTTAAAGTGGTTGTAAACCCTTACAACCAACTTTGACCTACAGGTAAGCCTATATTAAGGCTTACCTGTAGGTCCAAGAAATATCTCCTAAACCATGTATTTGCCGAAAGACAGGCACCGCTGTCTACTATATGCGATGTAGAGTAGTCCATTATGCTTTACCTTTGCAGGGAATGAAAGAGGAAGTAAACCCATCAGGGTTTACTTCCTCTTTAAGTTATATCATGATATAGTTTAAGTTATATCATGATATTGTATATGTTGATATAGGTTTACTGAATATTGCATTGGTTTGAGTTTAAGGAGCAGCGCTGAGATTAATTTAATTTTGCATTTATTTGGGTCTTTCAACTTTCACTTTAGCAGCAGCCCTATCATATTAGCACATATATTTCTTAAATTCTTATTTCCATAGCGCGGGTTCTTTCTTTCTTTTATACCGTAGTATTTGCTTCCGGACTGTAAAAGCTGAATTCATTAAATAATAACGTGCTTGTGCCTTCATAATCGGCTCTCAGACGCGGACCATCAATTTGGATTATGCAACAAACCCCAAAATCCCAAGACTGCTAATGTGATTAGGACCTGGAGCTGACTCTAAAGTAACCGGCAGACTTTTCAATCTTTCGTGGATATTATTCTTTTTATAGAAGAATACAGCTGAGAAGAACAAATGCCTTTTTGATTGAGTCATTGTACACTAATGCCCCGTACACACGATCGGATTTTCCGACGGGAAATGTTGGATGTGAGCTTGCTGGCGGTAAGTCCGACCGTGTGTATGCTCCATCTGACTTTTGTTGTCGGACTTTCCACCAACAAATGTTGGCTAGCATGCTCTCAAATTTTCCTCCAACAAATGTGTGCTGTCGGACTTTCCGATCGTGTGTACACAAATCTTTCGGACAAAAGTCCAAAGTACAAGCACGCATGCTCGGCAGAAGCATGCTCTTGTAAACTAGCGTTTGTAATGGAGAATTAACATTTGTGACGTGACAAATTATGAAATCTCTAAATGCAGCGCACAATTTTCATCTTTAACCTCCCTAGCGGTGATCCCGAGTCTGGCTCGGGCTGGGATTTCAGTACCATAAGTGGTAACCCCGAGCCAGACTCGGGATCGCATCGCTGGATACAGGGAGGACACAGGCAGAAGTTACTTACCTTGTCCCCTGGATCCAGCGATGTCCTCCGCGCTGTGTGAGCGAGCTGTCCTCTGCTCGATTCACACAATGCCCGAATGCAGTCGAGCTCCGTTCCCTGCGGCGTTACGGCGCACGGGAGCGGAGATCGGCGCCAAATTCAGAAAAGTAACAACACACACAGTACTGTAATCTTACAGATTACAGTACTGTATAAAACATATTACACACCCCCTTTGTCCCTAGTGGTCTGTGCAGTGCCCTGCGTGCACTTTTATATTATAAATACTGTTTTTTCTGCCTGGAATTTGGAGATTGTCCATAGCAACCAAAAAGTGTCCCTTTATGTCAAAAGTGATTTGAGACCAACTAGAAAACAGCGATAATAAATTATAATCACTTGCAGAATTGAGCGATATCGATTTGTGGGAAAATAATTGTACCGCTTTCAGCACCTAAAACTAGAACTAATCATAATGCCAGGGAGGTTAATGGGATAATAATGAAGCTGCCGGTGATACTGATGGAGTTATTGCAAACAAATTTTCAAAGGCTTTTTTTTTTCCAGTGACATCAAGAATAATATTTTTATGCTTTTTTTTTTTTTTTATTTGTTACCACAACACCATTATCCCCTAGTTTTAAGATCAAAGATACAACTATGTTGGTATTCCTTGTCAATTTTACATAGTATTTTTTAAAATGTAACTGCCTACTTCATTTGAAGTAAAACACATAGCCAAGTATTATTCTCCACAATTTTTTTTATTGTGCATTAAAAAAATAAAACTAATAAAATAATGCTATCTCACAATAGAACTTAACCAAAAAGTGCATTCTATGCATCTAAACATATAGAAAATATACCAAATCAAATCATTATTATTCAACCAAAAAAATTATGTCAAAGCAATAACTCCAAGGCCAATAATAAATAACACATTATCTCCTCCAATTCCGCAAAACATGTCTGGTTGACGAACGGCCATTCAGAAACTAACCGAAAAGCACGAATCGACACTCACCAAAGTTCTACTAACACATGATTAGCAGAAGGAGCCCAAAGTGTGGCACTAAAGAGCTGAAAAAACATTGTAAGTCTAGTAGGTCACTACGTTCATAATTGTTGGCCAACATTTGTGCCACCGTGTGTATGCAAGACAAGTTTGAGCCAACACCCTTCAAACAAAATTCCACGGTTTTGTTGTCGGAAAGTCCGATCGTATGTACGAGGAATTATGCCCCGTACACACGAGAGGACTTATGTCCGACAGACTTCCAAAGGAGTTCCGCCGGAGTTCCGACGGAGTTCTGACAGACTTTTCGGCCGAACGGACTTGGCCACACACGATCACACTAAACTCCGACGGATTCGAACGTGATGACGTACGACCCGACTCGAATAAGGAAGTTCATAGCCAGTAGCCAATAGCTGCCCTAGCGTCGGTTTTAGTCCGTCGGAGTAGCATACACACGAGCGGAGTTTTCGAAGGGGACCGGGTCCGGCGGAGTTCCTTCGGGAAAATTTGAAGCATGCTTCATTTCTAAAGTCCGTCAGACTTTGGCGAATCAAAAGTCCGTTGCAGCCCACACACGATCGGATAGTCTGACGGACTCGGTCCTTCGGACTTTGGATGTTGAAAAGTCCGCTCGTGTGTACGGGGCATTAGAGGTTCTGAATGTTAAACATAAAAAATGTATTATTTACAAAAGTTGGAAATAGTCCAGACTACACGAGGGTCTATAATGGACAAGAAAGCTGATGTGTAAATGCAGAAAGAAGCACACAGCCCAAGGAGAAACTGCGAGGAAAGAGCACTTAGGAATCATAACACAAGATTAGTGTGAACCTGAACATTTTTATACAGGCAGACTTATGAAAGCTTTTCTGCTTCATCTGTTTTTTATATATGTAAATATACTGCAAGTTCCTAGTCATAGATATCCATCCATTGTCTAAAGGGGTGCAACTACATTGCCTAAAAGTCTGGGCAGTCCTTGGGAAACCTTAAAGTGGAACTTCACTCTCCAAATCAACATTGATTATTATTAATGCTGCTACGGTAGTATTAGTAAATAGATAGGAAAGTACAATATTTACTTGTTTTAATTTTATTTTTATTTTTTTTACATTTCTTCAGGTACTTCCTGGATTCTTGCCTAGGCAAACAATGACATACATCTCAGGAGTCTTCAGGAGGGAAGGAGAAGAGGAGGGGTTTTCTTAGCCAAGCACACTCTCATGTATGCATGCTTTAGCTAAGGGCAGATGGATTCCAAGGAAGTAAATGCTTTCAAAGTGATTTCTCAACAGAATAAAGCAGGGAGACATGGATGGATGGGGGGAGTATTAAAAATGAATTAAATAGTGTTTATGGTTTGTGGTGCTCAGATATGGTGATGATCTGCTTTAAAAGTAGCTGGTAAATATGGAAAATGTGCAGCGCTAAACAAATAATAATCAATATCAAAAATAAAATTGACATATGAAAAAATTCAATAACCAGTGTGAAATTAAATATTGACATATAGTCCATGAGAAAATAATGTCCAAGGTATAAACAAAAAGGGGACACAGGCAAGTCCCAAATGTATTCCGAAAGAGTGAAGTTCAAAAAATAGGTGAATAATAATCACAAAAATCCAGAGTGAAAATCCAAGTGTGACAAAAGTAACAGAAAAGATCTGCCACCAGAAGCACCATTCGCTTACCGGAAAGGATAGACTCATACAGGTATACACCTGATGGGTCAAACAGGCTTTGCAAGAATTCAGGCTCACTATGTGGATACGGTCTTCAGACAAACACTCCAAAACGGTGGATACAGCAGATTAATAATTGGGCAAATTAGCCCAACCATGAAGAGAAAAGAGAGAAAGAACAGGACACACAGCGTAATTCCGTAAGGAATATTTATTATGTAAACATAAGAATTGCACTTACATTTCCAAATTAAAAACAAGCGCTTCAAATCAGACAGTAACCAGGGGATCAGCGTAACAACCCGGCGCGTTTCACCTAAATAGGCATCATCTGGGGTGATGAAAGTAGCTGCACAAGTCCAATATTAAAGTACAGTTCAAGAAGTATCAATCCCCTCATTTAATAAGCTCTGAAGCAACTCTACTTGCAAGTACATAGTCTACTTGCCTTTAGTAAATCAACCCAACAGTGTGGGGAGGAGAAGCTGAGTGCCCATTTGATGCCAGTAAACCTAGAGTTGAAGACTAGAAGAGAAGAGAGACTAGCATGCCCATTGTAGGCATTTCTAGTTGTAGATACGGGTCAGCATGGGCACCGGTCTTCAACTACGCAGCTCCAAACACAACAAACTGCAAAACCCATTTTTTCTGTTTCCAACATATCAACTTCAGAGATAACATGTTTACTTGCTGCCAAAGATATCCCACAGTTTCAAATGCGATGGTGACGAGATATTCAATTATTATTCAATATGGCCATACATTTATGGCTGATGGGTGTATATTTACAGTGGTGTGAAAAAGTGTTTGCCCCCTTCCTCATTTCCTGTTCCTTTGCATGTTTGTCACACTTAAGTGTTTCGGAACATCAAACCAATTTAAACAATAGTCAAGGACAACACAAGTAAACACAAAATGCAATTTGTAAATGAAGGTGTTTATTATTAAAGGTGAAAAAAAATCCAAACCATCATGGCCCTGTGTGAAAAAGTGATTGCCCCCCTTGTTAAAACATACTATAACTGTGGTTGTCCACACCTGAGTTCAATTTCTCTAGCCACACCCAGGCCTGATTATTGCCACACCTGTTCACAATCAAGGCATCACTTAAATAGGAGCTGCTTGACACAGTAAGTTCCACCAGAAGATCCTTAAGGCTGCATTCACACCTGAGCGTAGCGTGTTTGAACGTTTTTACCGGCGTTTTGTCGCGTGACAACGAGCGTTTTGTCACACTACAACGCGCGACAACGAGTGTTTTTTAACTTCGGCGTTTTTTTTTCAGCCAATAGGAAAAATAGTTTTCATCTGCTTATTTTTTCTTGAGCAGATACAGCGTCAAAACGCCCGTAGAAACGCTCGTTGTCGCGCTAAACGCTCGAATCGAGCGTTTCCATTAGTTTCTATGGGAATGAAAACGCCCAAATCAGCCCAATTCGCGCGACAAAAAAGGGTCCGGAACTTGTTTGAGCTTCAGGCGTAGGGCTTCAGGCGACATGGAGTGGAGATGTGAACCATCTCCATTGAGAATAATGGATTTTTTCCCCTCCAGCGTTTTGTAGCTTCAGGCGTAGGGCTACAAAACGTTCAGGTGTGAACGGGCTGTAAAAGCTACACATCATGCCAAGACCCAAAGAAATTCAGGAACAATTGAGAAAGAAAGTAATTGAGATCTATCAGTCTGGAAAGGGTTATAAAGCCATTTCCAAAGCTTTGGGAATCCAGCGAACCACAGTGAGAGCCATTATCCACAAATGACGAAGACATGGAACAGTGGTGAACCTTCCCAGGAGTGGCCGGCCGCCCAAAATTACCCCAAGAGCGCAGCGACGACTCATCCAAGAGGTCACAAAAGACCCCACAACAATGTCCAAGGAACTGCAGGCCTCACTTGCCTCAGTTAAGGTCAGCGTTCATGCCTCCACCATCAGGAAAAGACTGGGCAAAAATGGCCTGCATGGCAGAGTTCCAAGGAGAAAACCACTGCTGAGCAAAAAGAACATCAAAGCTCGTCTCAATTTCTCCACAACACATCTTGATGATCCCCAAGACTTTTGGGACAACATTCTGTGGACCGATGAGACAAAAGTGGAACTCTTTGGAAGGTGTGTGTCCAAGTATATCTGGCGTAGAAGGAAGACTGCATTTCATAAAAAGAACATTATACCAACAGTAAAATATGGTGGTGGTAGTGTGATGGTCTGGGGCTGTTTTGCTGCTTCAGGACCTGGAAGACTTGCCGTGATAAAAGGAACTATGAATTCTGCTGTCTACCAAGAGATCCTGAAGGAGAATGTCCGACCATCTGTTCGTGTACTCAAGCTGAAACGAACTTGGGTTCTGCAGCAGGACAATGATCCTAAACACACCAGCAAGTCCACCACCGAATGGCTGAAGAAAAACAAAATGAAGACTTTGGAGTGGCCTAGCCAAAGTCCTGACCTGAATCCTATTGAGATGTTGTGGTATGACCTTAAAGTGGAAGTAAACCCACTTTTTTAACTTTTACCTACAGGAAAGCCTATAATAAGGCTTACCTGTAGGTAAAAAAAATATCTCCTAAACCTGTACGGTTTAGGAGATATTCCCCTCGGTATGCGCCGCTGACTGCAGCGGCGCATGCGCACAAGGGGGTTCTCTCCGCGAAAATCCGGCAGCGCTCGTCCGGCCGGATTTAAATCTCCCGCGCGCATGCGCGGGAGTGACGATATCGCGGCTCCGGCCACTCACAGCGCCGGAGCCGCGATACCCGGAAGAGACGCCGAGGGAGCATGTCGGCTTCCTCGGCGTGGATCGGGCGAGATGTCGGGGCCTCGTTCTAAGGTAAGTATTTCATAATGAGCTAGTATGCGGTGCATACTAGCTCATTATGCCTTTTGCTTTGCAGGTTTTAAAAAAAAAAAAAAATGCGGGTTTACTACCGCTTTAAAAAGGCCGTTCATGCTCGAAAACCCTCTAATCTAACTGAATTAGGACAATTCTGCAAAGATGAGTGGGCCAAAATTCCTCCAGGACGCTGTAAAAGCCTCATTGCACGTTATCGCAAACGCTTGGTTGCAGTTGTTGCTGCTAAGGGTGGCCCAACCAGTTATTAGGTTTAGGGGGCAATCACTTTTTCACACAGGGCCATGATGGTTTGGATTTTTTTTCACCTTTAATAATAAACACCTTCATTTACAAATTGCATTTTGTGTTTACTTGTGTTGTCCTTGACTATTGTTTAAATTGGTTTGATGTTCCGAAACACTTAAGTGTGACAAACATGCAAAGGAACAGGAAATGAGGAAGGGGGTAAACACTTTTTCACACCACTGTATATATTTGCACACCCAGTTTCATAGTCTAACATACAGCTAAACCGTGTCCTGGTTTCATAGAATATTGGTTTGATTCTATCCAGGTCTTTGAAACTCCTGCAGCATAATTTAGGCTTACAGATCAATGGCATGCCTCACTTCAAAAGTCACCGCATTGCATAATCAGCTTATACACTTAAAATGCACGGCATAAACCCTGGTTTCCTCAGAAGGCACAGCTATATCCAGGTAGTTTAAATATAGAAAGATTGGCCATGACCGAATCAAGTCCCTTTATAAATGATAAAATGAATGTACAGTTGGGGTGAATATTCTGGGTTACAGAGGATCAGAATTTAAAGGAAACCTGTAGTGCAGGGATATGCAACTGGCGGACCTCCAGCTGTTGCAAAACTACAAGTCCCATCATGCCTCTGGGTGTCATGCTTGTGGCTGTCAGAGTCTTGCTATGCCTCATGGGACTTGTAGTTCTACAACAGCTGGAGGTCCTCTAATTGCATATCCCTGCTGTAGTGAGAGAGGAGGCTGCCATCGTCTGGCTATATCCAACCTCACTAACCTAGAACAAGTATAGTATGCAGATCAGAAAGTCAGAGAAGAAGACAGAACTCTTGGTTTGCATTTGTGCTCAGAAATGGTTGAAACCACTGGAACTGCATGAAAGCCAGGGAACTGCCATTTTCAGGATGACATCAGTGACAGTCTCTGTATCCTTTCACTGCAGGTTTTATGGAAAAGACTATAAATTCCAGCATGCACACACATACCATAACACATTCAGGGTCATGTATTAAAAGTGTCAGGTCATCCAAACCAGACATTCACTACACACCTAGGTACAACTCTTTATTCATTTGAGTGCCTATCTACACCTTAAAGTGGTTGTAAACCCAATTTGAGAAAAGAAAAACTAACACCTGCAACACAAACCAGGGCCGTCTTTAATATTGATTGGGCCCTGGGCAAAACTTTTCTTGGGCTCCCCCCCATGCAGTTTTGCTATCCACCTGCTCCGAAACATACAATAAATAGCAGCTAGACTCAAAATCAGTTTACTAAATCAGATCAGGCAGCTATTGTGATTAATTGCCAGAGGTTACAGTGTATCATTACCGCTCACTGCCTGGTTTCTGGCGGCACACATTACGGCTCACTGATTAGTTGCTAGAGGTTACAGTACATGATTTCTGCTTGTTGGTTGGTTAACAGTGATAACTGTGGATATGACCTCAGGGGGGCCTGGTATACCTATTAATGCCGCCGAATGCCCCTATTTACATATGAATGGTGCCGTTATTTACATATGAATGCCAGTAATTCACATGTAAACACAGGGTTTGCAGATGAGTCATCTTTACACAACAATAGGGCAGAGGTGGGCAGCATTAGTAGCAGCACTTCACACTGAGATATTGGGACACAGCACAGGACTAAAACCTCAAGGGATGAGTACATTTAAACCAGGATAGTTGGCAAGTATGAGGCAGCTGCTTTGGGCCCCACAACAATGACAGGGCCCAGGGCAGCTGCCCCTTTTGCCCTGCCTTAAAAACGGCCCTGACACAAAGGCTTGCATAACATACTAGCTCTTTATGTAATACTAACCTGAGATCGAAGCTCTCGCTGTGGTGCGTGTACACAGCACCTGCCGGAGACTTCACTCCCAGGGGCAACTTCTGGGTATTGCGGCTCCGGCGCTGTGATTGGCCGGAGCAGCAATGACATCACTCCCACGCATGCGCGCAGTAACGGAACATTCACTGAAGCAACAGCACATACTCGTCGTTGCTTCAGTTTGTGTCAGTGCGCATGTGCCGATGACGTCAGCACATGCAAATACAGGGGATATCTCCTAAACTGTGCAGGTTTAGGAGATATCCTGGGTAGCTACAGGTAACCCTTATTATAGGCTTACCTGTAGCACAAATTGGACTGTAAGGGTTTACAACCACTTTAAGGCTCCATTCACACTAGTGCGACTCTAAAGTTGTGCGATTTTGAGTGCAATTTTGATGTGTCTTTACACTCTATGAAACAAGATATACTTGTGCTCAGATCCCAATAGCTTGTACATGCATATACTCTACCAGGTGCTAAAGGGATGTAACCTCGTGTTAACATGTTGTACAAGCTATTGGAATCTGAGCACAGGTACACTATATTACCAAAACTATTGGGACACCTGCCTATTGGGACACTATTGGTTAGCACTCTGACCTAGCAGTAAAAAGGGTCGCTTTTTACTGCTAGGTGCCTGCCTACCTGGAGTTTGCATGTTCTCCCTGTGCCTGCATGGGTTTCCTCCAGGTACTCTGGTTTCCTCCCATACTCCAAAGACATGCAGGTAGGTTAATTGGCTTCTGTGCAAAATTGGCCCTAGCATATGAATGGGGACCTAGGATTGTGGACTCCTTGAGGGTAGGGACTGATGTGAGTGTGCAATGTACTGGGATAGGGACAATTGTAGCACTCTCTCAGGTTGAACTGGTGTCTTTCTTCAACCTTACTAACTATGAACCTTAACGGCATCCCAGTCTTAGTCCGTAGGGTTAAATATTGAGTTGGCCTACTCTTTGCAGCTATAACAGCTTCAACTCTTCTGGGAAGGCTGCCCACAAAGTTTAGGAGTGTGTCTAAATGAATGAATGTTTGACCATTCTTCCAGAAGTGCATTTGTGAGTTCAAGCATTGATGTTGAACGAGAAGGCCTGGTAGTCTCCGCTCTAATTCATCCCAAACGTGTTCTACGGGGTTAAGGTCAGGACTCTGTGCATGCCAGTCAAGTCAACAGGAAGGATATGAACTGGTATCCCTTTTCCAGAAGGAGCAGGAACAAGCTCTTACATGACCCAAATTATGTTCTACAAATACCCTATTACCCTATTTTCTTTTTTGTATCATACTGTCCCTGTTTCCACCCTGTAAGTTCTGTGTGATAGCTGCTTGCTTAAAGTAAACCTGTCATAAGCCTGGGCCATGGGAAGGTAAAGATCCCATGCAATGCAGGAGTTATGGGCCGATCTCTCTCTTAAACACAGATTTGAAACTTTTCACTAAAATTATTGTGACACGCATGCAAGAACATCTGCCCTCCCTGATACATTTGAATCAGGTGGGGTTTGTCCCAGGGAGGGAAGCATGGGACAATAAGTGGTGTCGCTAGGGGGTGACTTTTGGGGCTATAGCCCCAAATCTGGGGCCCATAGCCATGAGTCTCCAAGGGGTCTCCAAGGGGAGGGGAGGCTCTCTGGGGACCCTGATGTAAGTGGAGGGGCTCTCTGGGGACCCTGATGCAAGTGGGAGGCTCTCTGGGGACCCTGATTTTAAGGGACAGGCTCTTTGGGGACCCTGTTTAAAGGGGGGGCTCTCTGGGGACCCTAATGTAAGGGAGGCTCTCTGGGAACCCTGATGTAAATGTGGGGCTCTCTGGGGACCCTGATGCAAGGGGGAGGCTCTCTGGGGACCCTGATGCAAGTGGGAGGCTCTCTGGGGACCCTGATGCAAGGAGGAGGCTCTCTGGGGACCCTGATGCAAGGAGGAGGCTCTCTGGGGACCCTGATGTAAGGGTGGGCTCTCAGGGGACCCCGATGTAAGGGTGGGCTCTCTGGGGACCCTGATGTAAATGGGGGGCTCTCTGGGGATATATACACACACACATATATTACTGTGTATACATGTGTATGCCTGCCCAAGCGTATGACTTTCTTTACTTTGCTGCTATGGGTTCTAGCCCCAGATCTTTTGTAGTCCTAGCAACGGCCCTGCTATAAAGGCTTTGAATCAAATTCATTTAGCAAATATATCCAAGACCCTATGTGTATTTTTAGGAACAGGCACAAAAAAAGCCTTCGACAGAGTAAATTGGAAGTGTATATTTTCGGTACTACGACGTGGGGTTGGGAGACAATATGTTAAGATGGATTAGGAGTATATACACACTCCCATCCGCACAGGTTAAGGTAAACTAAATTGTATCCCACCTATTTATGGTTACCAATGGGACCAGGTAAGGATGTTCCTTGTCACCTATCCTTTTTGCCCTTTTGTTAGAACCTTTCCTAAGTAAGATTTGGGCAAATTCAGATATACAGGGAGTGAAAGTAGGGAGTGTCCAACATAAGATCTCAGAATATGCAGATGACATGCTTTGTTCACTAGTAAACCCAATGATATCCCTCCCCAATTTTTTTCAGGAAATAGAGGAATATGGTTTTCTATCACATTTTAAGATTAACTTTACCAAGTCAGAGGCAATGGGAATAGCCGTCCCTAATACTTTGATAAAAACATTAAAATCTAGCTATAAATTTAAATGGACAGATCAAGCATTGAAATACCTGGGGACTATGATTCCAGTAGACCTTACACGTACATTTGAGCTCTGAACTCTTCCACCACTTTTATGTAAAGTGCGGACACTTTTGGAGAAATGGCATAGGGGGTTCCATTCCTGAATGGGGAGGTGCAGCATTATAAAAATGAACATTTTACCAAAGCTCTTGTACCTACTCCAGGCTTTACCAATCAATATATCCGTACAGTATTTTACACAGATACCCCAAATTTATTTGGGCATATAAAAAACAGAGGACTAATAGATTTCTGCTGACTCTCCCCAAACAATATGGTGGACTGGCAGTACCAGACATATATAAGTATTATCAGGCAGTACATTTAGGAAGTTTGATTGATTGGTGCCAACATGGAGACATTAAATAATGGCAGAGCCTGGAGCAGGAACAGAGAAATGTATTGCTACATAGAGAACCCTGGTGTTAAGGAGAGCTCCCACCCTATATTAAAAGACAACCACTCATAGGACCCACACTGCGTCAATGCTCAGGGCTCTTTCCCAGGGGTAGACTTTCATCAATAAAATCCCCATTATTCCCAATCCTGGGAAACCCACAATTTGCCTGGGCTTATGCCAGGGAATTTTTGAAGCTCTGATAAAACAGGAGACAGCAACTACAAACACTGTAGCTGCCGACTTTTAATAAGGACACTTACCTGTCCAGCGAGCCCGCAATGTCACCCCCCCCCCCAGGCCGACCAGTCCATCGGATCGGGTGCCGGCGCCGCCATCCTAACTAAGGGAAACAGGCAGTGGAGCCTTGCAGCTTCACTGCCCGTTTCCTACTGCGCATGCGCAAGTCGCGCAGCGCTTTGTGAATGGCCCTGTTGTTTTCTGGGACACACACACGTCTCAGAAGGCAACAGGGCTGCTCGTCGAAGAGGAGGAACTGAAGAAACAGCACCGCGGAATAGGAAGAGGCAGATTAGGAAGACTGCCTAGCAACAGGGGTTTCTGGTAAGTAAAAAAAAAGTTTTTTTTTTCAATTTTAAGAATATTAATGGAATTTTTTATTTTAGAGTGGCCCTCTGTTTTAAATAATAAAAAAAAATAAAAAATAAGCCTGGGCCATTCAAACTAACAAAGCACAAAGGAATAGATCATGAGATATAGAAAGCTTAGGTTATATATAAATTGAAACTTTTCCTGTAAATGTCAACGCTGCCCTCCCCCCCCTCCCATCACCATCACCACCACCACCCTATTAATACTTTAATAATGAGTGGCATTGTTGGCCACTCACGATTAGAGAGGAAAGGAGATGAGTGCTCAGATTCAGTGCTGGATAGAGAGGTGAATGGGTGTTCACTGACCTCCCTCCCTTCTCAATGTTGATTCTCCTTGCAGTGTTCTTATGATCACAGCAAAGCCAAAATAGTGCTGGGAGCAGAAAAGGAGATCAGAAGGGAGAGGCACTTTGACAGCCTGCAAGAATGCCAATTGGCTGCTTTGAAAACCAAATATAATTTTGTGCTCATTTCTATTTTCACCAGTAATGCAGCAGCTCATCGTGTGTTAACCTCCCTGGCGGTATGATTCGTTCTGGTTTTAGTTGCTGAAAGCGGTACAATTATTTTGCATGGAAATTTGGCGTTTTATATTGTAGTCCTGTAATTCTTAGGAATAACGCTCTTAAATCTCTTTAAACCAGAGTCTAGCAGACATCCCGGGTATGATAAAGTTTATAATATAATAAAGAATAATAAAAATTATTCAATAATGTAATCAAATCCTAAAACACTGAAAAAGGGACACTTTCTGGTTGCTATGGACAATCTCCAAATTTCAGGCAGAAAAAACTATATTTATAATATAAAAGTGCATGCAGGGCACTGCACAGACCACTAGGGACAAAGGGGGTGTGTATTTTTTTATACAGTACTGTAATCTGTAAGATTACAGTGCTGTGTGTGTTTTGTGTACTTTTACTATTTTGAATTTGGCGCAGATCTCCGCTCCCGTGAGCCGCAACGTCGCAGGGAACGGAGCTCGGCGGCATTCGCAACTGTGTGAATCGAGCGGAGGACAGCTCAATCACACAGCGCGGAGGACATCGCTGGATCCAGGAGACAAGGTAAGTAACTTCTCCGTGTCCTCCCTGCATCGAGCGATGCGATCCTGAGTCTGGCTCGGGGTTATCGCTTATGATGGTAAAATCCCAACCCGAGCCAGACTCGGGATCACTGCCAGGGAGGTTAATAGGCAAATAAAGCAGATTCCTGTAGTTTACAACATTAGCATATACCGATAGTATAATGCCCCGTACACACGAGCAGATTTTCTGTCAGAAAAAACTTGGATGGTTTTTCCGAAGGAATTCCGCTCAAGCTTGTCTTGCATACACACGGTCACACAAAAGTTCTCTGAACTTTCGACTGTCAAGAACGCGGTGACGTACAACACTACGACGAGCCCAGAAAATGAAGTTCAATGCTTCCGAACATGCGTAAAATTGTCTCCGAGCATGCGTAGGAATTTTGCGCATCAGAATTTGTACAGATGATCGGAATTTTTTCTTTTTCAGACCGAAAAAAAGAGAACCTGCTCTCAGCCTTTTGCTGGCTGGAATTCTGCCAGCAAAAGTCAGATGCAGCATACACACGGTCGGAATTTCTGACCAAAAGCTCACAATCGACTTTTGCTGGGGGAATTTCTGATCATGTGTACGGGGCTTTAGTCAAAAGTTGCAGAAACAGCAACCCTTAACGAGGTTATAAATGAATGTAAACAGTTAGTCTAGCCAAATAGGGCGTGGATCAGCGTACCACAAAAGGCACAGGCAAAAAATAAGTATAGGTGGAAAGACCCCTAAAAAAGGAGGTACCAAGGCAATCCAATACCAGAAACTTCCTGCCCAGACCAATTTTCAGCTTTCACCACTGTTGCAGTTTGAATGACAATTGCCCCGTCATGCTACACTGTACCCAAACAAAATTTTTAGCAATTTGTTCCCACAAATAGAGCTTTCTTTTGGTGGTATTTGATCACCTCTGGGATTATTTTCTGCTAAGCAAATAAAAAAAAGACCGAAAGTTGGGCACTGAAAGGCGGCATGGTTGGGCACTGAAAGGCGGCACAGATGGGCACTGATAGGTGGCACTGATGTACATAAATGGATGGTACTGATGGATGCCAATCAGTGCCAAACAATAATGCCTGCCAATCAGTGATGCCCATTGTGTGCACTGATTGGCATCCATCGTGGGCACTGATTGAGATCCATTGTGGGCACTGAGTGGCATCCCTGTTGGCCCTGTGTGGCATACCTGGTGGTGACTAGTGGTGGCATCCCTGGTGGCTTCCCTGGTGGTCCAGTCTGGGCATCCTCGGGGGGTCTGCACTGATAAACAATCAGCACAGACCCCCCTGTCAGGAGAGCAGCCGATCAGCTCTCCTCTGACAGACGCGAGTGAGGAAATGCTGATCAATGGCTCTTCCTGTTTACATTGTGATCAGCCATGATTGGACATGACTGACCATGTGGTAAAGAGTCTCTGTCAGAGACTCTTTACCTACAGACTGACACACCTCAACAATGATTTTTGCAATGCACTCCCATATGACATCTGGTCAGGATATTGCAACTACTTTGCCGATGTCATATTGCTATATGGCGGGTGGCATGCGGTTAAAAATAAACAAATTGTGAAAAATACATAAAAAAATAATTAAGTCTCCACCCATTACAATATAAATTGACAATGTTGTAAATTTTATATGGGGATGGGTGGAGACTTAACTTTTTGAGATGTGATGTATTTTTCATGATTTGATTATTATTAATGATTTTCAATAAAGTATAATTTTAGTCATACTACTTGGATTGCATTGGTACCTCTTTTTTAAGGAGTCTTTCCCCTTATACTTATTTTTTGCATATATTGATATTCATTTTTACACTGAGCAGATTACAATCACAAAGGCTTGCTCACATGGGCATACTACAGTATACTTCCTTGTGAGGGCCATGTTTACCTTCATGGGGATGCACAAGTGTTCTGCGCATACCTATGCAGGCAGTCCCATTCGTGTGAATTGGGATGCAGCAGCTGCTCAGACTCAGCTGTGTCTGACAGCTGTGCGGGTGCATGGACCCAAATGCAGTTGTGACATGGGGAGCAGCAGCTGTGTCCCTGCAGCAACAAATATGAATGGGACTGCCTGCACAGGGATGCACGGAACACCTCTGCATCCCTGTGTGGGCAAACACAGCCCTCGCACATGTGTACGCTTTAGTACATCTGAGTAAATGAGGACTAATACGTAAAACAATAAAAAAATAGATTGCCTTTACAATCTTCCCAATTGCATGTTCTTTAGATATCTACAAGTCAAACATGCAACCCAAACTCAATTCCCATCACCCCCCCCCCCCCCTCAGCCCGCTTCAAATGTCATCATGGCAATAGTCAAAAACACAGATCCTCAAAAACGAATATCAGCTTTTTAGAACATACTCTCCACCCCAGTAGCAACTAAAATAGCTTATGGCCTTAAGCCTCGCTGGGAAAGGGCGGTGGGACCTATAGAGGACGGGGAATGGGAGGAAGCTCTGGAATTTTTAAAGCGGCTTCACCAAAACTTTTAGACAGACTGACCCAAATATACATAATCCATAAAGCGTACCTTACCCCCCCTCAGGGTAGCTAGATACGGAAACTCCCAGTCCACTTTGTGCCAAATGTGTGGAAGGGAGATGGCACATTCATTCACTTATTGTGGCCATGCCCCAAAGTACAGGGACTCTGGACACAGGTGGTGAGATTCCTTCATGACGACATGGGCTCTCCGGCCATGCTTGACCCAAAAATGTGCCTTCTAGGACTAATGCCAGATTCGACCGACAGGTACACAAAGACATTTCTACTCGAGACGCTATTCATAGCACGAAAGGCAATAGCTAAGAAATGGATGAGGACTTGTCCCCCGAGCATTGCAGACTGGAAAGCAGAAATAAACAACACCCCCCCATACAAAAAAATGATATACACCTATAGAGGATGTCCTGAGAAATATTATAAAATTTGGGACAGGTGGCCGCAGGAGTCTGACACTTGTTCATAACCTGATTCTTGCACTACGCATGGCAAAGTAAACGGCACGTAGATCTCCAAGCCCATGGGTAATAAGGCAAACCAAAAACACTGACACGAGGTACCTTTTCACTTAATTTATCTCATGCATAAAACATAATGTGGTATCAAAGATCTAAGATGGAAATTCAACTGTTATTTGAAGCTTTGTATGATATGTACCATACTTGGAAATGTACACTATAACATGTATGCACTGTAAACAAAATAAAACTGGTTGATATAAAAAAAAATAGATTGCCTTTAACTCATAAGAACATTTAAAAAAACAAAAACAAATTAATAAACAAATAAAAAACAAACAAAAAAAAGTCCATCTAGTTCAACTTAGGCCGCGTACACACGAGCGGACTGTATGGCCTACTTAGTCCGTCATACAATCCGACGGACAGTCCGTCATACTTTCGAATGAACGGACTTGACCACACACGGATGCACAAACAGTCCGTCGAAAGCTTGCGCGATGACGTGTACAGCACGTACGACGGGACTAGAAATAGGAAGTCCAATACACAGCAATGCACCCTTCCGCCGTGTAAATCCTTTCTGAGCATGCGCCATTCTTAGTCCGTCGAACTAGCCTACTGACGAGCGGATTGTCCGCTGAAACCAAAGTATGACGGACAGAATTACGGAAAATCCGAAATACTTAGTACGCCGGACTGCACGCTGAAAAAGTCCGCTGAAACCCACACACGAGCGGACTGTCCGCTGAAATGTGTTTCGACGGACTAAGTAGGCCATACAGTCCGCCCGTGTGTACGTGGCCTAATAAAAGGGAAAAAAATGATACAATCATATATATGCAATCCTATACCCACAGTTGATCCAGAGGAAGGAAAAAAACCAAGCAAAGCATGATCCAATTTGCTCCAGCAGGGGAAAAATAATAATTCCTGATCCCCCAAGAGGCAATTGGTTAGTCCCTGTATCAACAGTAACTATAAATGTTAGTATCCAGTTATATTATTTACATTTAGACCCCTTTCACACTGGGGCATTTTTCAGGCGTTTTTCAGGCACTTTAGCATTAAAAAAAGCGCCCGAAAGAAGCCGCAACTGCAATCCCAATGTAAAAGCCTGAGTGCTTTCACGCTGAGGTGTTGCGCTGGCAGGGCATCAAAAAAAGTCCTGCAAGCAGCTTCTTTGCAGAGCTTTTGGAGCTCTTATTATGAAGAAACCTTTCTATATTTGGAGATGAAATCTCTTTTCCTCCAAGCGTAAAGAGTGCCCCCTTGTCCTCTGTGATGACCTTAAAGTGAATAACTCAACACCAAGTTCACTATATGGACCCCTTATGTATTTATATCCCCCCTTAATCTCCTCTTCTCAAGAGAGAATAAATTCAGTTCCTCTAATCTTTCCTCATAGCTGAGCTCCTCCATGCTTCTTATCAGTTTGGTTGCCCTTCTCGGCACTTTCTCCAGTTCCTCAATTTACTTTTTGAGAACTGGTGCCCAAAACTGAACTGCATATTCCAGAAGAGGTCTTACTAATTATTTGTACAGGGACAAAATGATATCTCTCTCTCTGGAGTCCATACCTCTCCTAATACAAGACAGGACTTTACTCGCTTTGGAAACCGCAGCTTGGCATTGCATGCTATTATTGAGCTTATGATCTACCAAAACCCCCAGATTCTTCTCCACTATGGATTCCCCCAGTTGTGCTCCCCCTAGTATGTATGATGCATGCATATTCTTAGCCTCCAAGTGGAGAACTTTACATTTATCAACAATACACCTCATTTGCCACATAGTTGCCCAATTAAAGAGTGCACTTCTCAAAAAAAAAAAAAAATGACCTGAATCTTATTTCTATCATTGAGATAACTTGAACATCACCTCTGGCAACAAAAATGTTTCTTCTCTTGACTAATACCTCAATAGTCAAATTTGTCTTGACTTGGCTAAATATTACCTCCAATAAATACCATCCAATTAAGTTGATGTCCTCAAGAATATCACATTAACAAAGTTTAATCTGGCAGAGGTATGCACTCAAAACAATTGATATGCTCCCCTCTACTCCCAGCGCTCAAAGGGTGCAGTCAACTTACTCCCACCTGGGGATGGTTCTTAATACTTAGCTGCCATTATAAAATAAAACTTATCATGCATAAAAAAACAAAAGAATTGGTTAACCTGAGGATTCAAATATAACCACTAACAGCGCTGATACCACATCTCCATATACAACAAACAATTTGTCTACGTTAAGCATGTAGTACTTTTTTAAAAAAACAGCAAGTCTTTTATCAAAATTGGTGTCCAAACACCAAGTATTAAAGAACCAGCAAGACTTTTGTCAGGAATTAACCACTTTCAGACCGGACCATTTTGCTGGTAAATGACCAGAGGTCTTTTTACACTTTGGCACTGCGCTGCTTTAACTGGTAATTGCGCGGTCATGCAATGTTGTACCCAAACAAAATTTGCGTCCTTTTCTTCCCACAAATAGAGCTTTCTTTTGATGGTATTTGATTGCCTCTGCGATTTTTATTTTTTGCGATATAAACGTAAAAAGACCGCAAATTTTGAAAAAAAATGATATTTTCTACTTTTTGTTATTAGAAAAATCCAATAAACTCAATTTTAGTCATACATTTAGGCCAAAATGTATTCAGCCACATGTCTTTGGTAAAAAAAAAGTCAATAATTGTATATTTATTGGTTTGCGCAAAAGTTGTCACATCTACAAACTAAGGTACGTTTTCTGGAATTTACGCAGCTTTTAGTTTACGACTGCCTATCTCATTTCTTGAGGTGCTAAAATGGCAGGGCAGTACAAAACCCCCCCAAATGACCCCATTTTGGAAAGTAGACCCCCTAAGGAAATTGATAAGAGGCATGTTGAGCCCATTGAATATTTTATTTTTTTGCCTCAAGCGATTGAATAATGACAAAAAAAAAATTTTTTTTTTTTTTTTACACAAAGTTGTCACTAAATGATATATTGCTCACACATGCTATGGGCGTATGTGAAATGACACCCCAAAATAAATTCTGCTGCTTCTCCTGAGTACGGGGATACCACATATGTGGGACTTTTTGGGAGCCTAGCCGCGTACGGGGCCCCGAAAACCAAGCACCGCCTTCAGGCTTTCTAAGGGCGTAAATTTTTGAGTTCACTTCTCACTACCTATTACAGTTTTGAAGGCCATAAAATGCCAAGATGGCACAAAACCCCCACAAATGACCCCATTTTAGAAAGTAGACACCCCAAGCTATTTGCTGAGAGGCATGTTGAGTTCATGGAATATTTTATATTTTGCCACAAGTTGCGGGAAAATTACAAACTTTTTTTTTTTTTTTTTTTTTTCACAAAGTTGTCACTAAATGATATATTGCTCACACATGCCATGGGCATATGTGAAATGACACCCCAAAATAAATTCTGCTGCTTCTCCTGAGTACGGGGATACCACATATGTGGGACTTTTTGGGAGCCTAGCCGCGTACGGGGCCCCGAAAACCAAGCACCGCCTTCAGGCTTTCTAAGGGCGTAAATATTTGACTTCACTCCTCACTACCTATTACAGTTTTGAAGGCCATAAAATGCCAAGATGGCACAAAACCCCCACAAATGACCCCATTTTAGAAAGTAGACACCCCAAGCTATTTGCTGAGAGGCATGTTGAGTCCATGGAATATTTTATATTTTGCCACAAGTTGCGGGAAAATTACAAACTTTTTTTTTTTTTTTTTTTTTTTCACAAAGTTGTCACTAAATGATATATTGCTCACGCATGCCATGGGCATATGTGAAATGACACCCCAAAATAAATTCTGCTGCTTCTCCTGAGTACGGGGATACCACATATGTGGGACTTTTTGGGAGCCTAGCCGCGTACGGGGCCCCGAAAACCAAGCACCGCCTTCAGGCTTTCTAAGGGCGTTACAGTTTTGAAGGCCATAAAATGCCAAGATGGCACAAACCCCCCCCAAATGACCCCATTTTGGAAAGTAGACACCCCTAAATTTAGGGGTACACTAGTGAGACTAGGTAATAAATGGCGGGTGCCCTGAAACTATAAAAAAATAACTAACCAACCAGCGTCACCTGTAACAGTTATATGGTGATCACTGGTGAAAGGGTTAACTAGGGGGCAATCAGGGGGCTTTATGCGGTAGTATATGGGGGTCCCTGGCGCTATAAAAAGCTGCGGCGAACCTAAATACCTACTTGCCTAACTAGCGTCACCTGTGACACTAATACAGCGATCAGAAAAACGATCGCTTATTAGGCTGGGTTCACACTGGAGCGATGCGGGAACGCCACGAATGCGCGGCGGGTTCCCGCATCGCATGCCTCCCGGCGGCAGTTCACACTGCCCTATGCGAACTGCTGGGAGTGTCAGTGAAATGTTACTGACACCCCCAGATCAGTTCGCATATCGCAGTGCGATCTGCAAACTCGGATCGCATGGTGTGAACACCCATGCGATCCGATTCTGCTGCGGGCCAAAAAAAGGGTCCCGTGCGAATTTGCGGCGGGTGCGGCGGGTGTGGCGGGTGCGGCGAATGGCTGAACTCGAATCGCACAGAGATCGGATGTGATTTGCACTGCAGTGCGAATCACATCCGTTCTCAAACCGCTGCAATCTGAACCCAGCCTTAGTGACACTGGCGACGGGGGGTGATCACGGGGTTAAACCTTTATTGGGGGGGTTAGGGGGGTACCTTAGAACTAAAGGGGGCTAACCCTAACTGCCCTAACAGTTATTAGTCACAAATGACACCCGCCGGGTGATCAGGGGGTTAAACCTTTATTAGGTAATAAATGGCGGGTGCCCTGAAACTATAAAAAAATAACTAACCAACCAGCGTCACCTGTAACAGTTATATGGTGATCACTGGTGAAAGGGTTAACTAGGGGGCAATCAGGGGGCTTTATGCGGTAGTATATGGGGGTCCCTGGCGCTATAAAAAGCTGCGGCGAACCTAAATACCTACCTGCCTAACTAGCGTCACCTGGGACACTAATACGGCGATCAGAAAAATGATCGCTTATTAGGCTGGGTTCACACTGGAGCGATGCGGAAACGCCGCGAATCCGCGGCGGGTTCCCGCATCGCATGCCTCCCGGCGGCAGTTCACACTGCCCTATGCGAACTGCTGGGAGTGTCAGTGAAATGTTACTGACACCCCCAGATCAGTTCGCATATCGCAGTGCGATCTGCAAACTCGGATCGCATGGTGTGAACACCCATGCGATCCGATTCTGCTGCGGGCCAAAAAAAGGGTCCCGTGCGAATTTGCGGCGGGTGCGGCGGGTGTGGCGGGTGCGGCGGGTGCGGCGAATGGCTGAACTCGAATCGCACAGAGATCGGATGTGATTTGCACTGCAGTGCGGTGCGAATCACATTCGTTCTCATAAACCGCTGCAATGTGAACCCAGCCTTAGTGACACTGGCGACGGGGGGTGATCACGGGGTTAAACCTTTATTGGGGGGGTTAGGGGGGTACATTAGAACTAAAGGGGGCTAACTCTAACTGCCCTAACAGTTATTACAGTCACAAATGACACCAATGCAAAAAAAAAAAAAAAAAAAAAAAAAATGACATTGGTGTCACTGTGACTGGGGGGCAGGGGTAATTGGGGGGGTGATCGGGGGGTAAAGGGGGGGTGTGAGTGTGCCTGGCATGTTCTACTGTGTGTGGGATGTGTTGGTGCAACTCACTGATCCGCTCTCCTCCGTGTCGGAACGAAAAATACCGACACGGAGGAGAGAATACATCACTTCCTCTCCTGTGTTTACATTACAGGAGAGGAAGTGATGTCACCGGGGATTTCTATTCGTCGGGAGCGATCGCGAGGGGGTGGCCATGAATGAATGGCCGTCCCCTCGTCCGGGATCGCTCCCGAACGAAAACCGACCGCCGCAGGCACCGGGCGGGGGCCCGATCGGGCCCCCGACCCGCGGGAGGCAAATCACGTACATGTACGTGCTTATGCCTGCCCGTGCCATTCTGCCGACGTACATCGGCGTTAGGCGGTCGGCAAGTGGTTAATGTCCATACACCAAGAGATCACACTCTATTCCTCATCAATGAGTGCAGTCCTTCATATTCATATTCATACAATCTTCTCAGATATCTGGGTGTGTATGGGTATGGTCCTACACCTTCACCATGTGCTGTTCCACCTCCGTGAATATGTATATAGATGGCTGCTTACCAGATTCCAATCACTTTAGAGCCTGTCTCCACTATGTGGAAATCCTCTGTCTGGTTCTGTGTGTCCCGCTGATTGCTCTCACATTGGTAGTAGACATGCAAAAGATTCAAGGGGTCTCATATAGTGTGATACCTTTTATTTAGGATTTAAAAAATTCCTTTCCCCCCCTTACATAATATGCTTACATTTAAAACAACTTAAAACCAGCGTATAACATATGTGGTGTAAGTGCTGCCGCACGATCGTCTCACCGGTAGGCTGCAGATCTCATCCAACACAGTCTCCGTGTGTGGACCCGGGTCCTTGTCGGCTAACACTCACCCTCTTGCTCGTGTGATCACCGCGCTGACGCGTTTCGTGTTTTCACGTCTTCAGAGAGCTACTATTGGTCTACTACCAATGTGAGAGCAATCAGCGGGACACACAGAACCAGACAGAGGATTTCCACATAGTGGAGACAGGCTCTAAAGTGATTGGAATCTGGTAAGCAGCCATCTATATACATATTCACGGAGGTGGAACAGCACATGGTGAAGGTGTAGGACCATACCCATACACACCCAGATATCTGAGAAGATTGTATGAATATGAATATGAAGGACTGCACTCATTGATGAGGAATAGAGTGTGATCTCTTGGTGTATGGACATTAATTCCTGACAAAAGTCTTGCTGGTTCTTTAATACATTAACAAAGTTATTGTTCTAAACCACCCTCAACAACAACAAAATGGCTGATCTCATGAATATCACCTTAGCAACACAATGGTTATTTACAAAAGGCAAATCCACCTTGCACTGAAAGTGCACTTGGAAATGCAGTCACTCTAAATCTAAGGGCGTTTATCGATGTTCATCAGCGCTCATGAGAATTTGGTGTTTTTTGTGGTCAGAAAAACAACACCTGAATGCGATTTTATGGCGTTCATAAAACAGCCCATAAACTCCACTGTAGATAAGCATCCAAAAACGTCCATGTGTGCATGGACACATAGGATAACATAGAGGGGAGTTTATGGGCTGTTAAAAAAAAAAAAAAAAAAAAAAAAAAAAAACTCCCCAAAACAACCGCCTATGAGCTTCAGTGTGCATGGAGCCTTATAAAAGTCCAGTAAGGTGACACTGGGGGTTATTTAGGAAAGGCAAATACACTTTGCGATGCAAGTGCACTTGAAATTGCACTGAAAGTCCACATGGAAGTGCAGTCGCTCTAAATCTGAGGGGAGGATCTGAAATGAGGGGAAGCTCTGCTGATTTTATCATCCAATCATGTGCAAGCTAAAATGCTGTTTTTTATTTTCCTTGCATGTCCCCGTCGGATCTACAGTGACTTTACTTCCAAGTGCACTTTGCCTTTCGTAAATAACCCCCACTGTCAAACTTTCCTTTAACCACATGTGTTCACTAAGTATAAACACATTTTTACAAAAGAAAAAAAAAATCAACATTTTTAAGTAAGTTTATGATTTTGTGTTGGGCAGCATTCAAAAACCATCTTGGGCTGCAGGTTGGATACGCCTGGTGTAGACATTTTTCAGTCTCTAAAATATATTTGAAAACCTACTCTCTGCGCCTCAAGTACCCCACCTACATTAAAACACAAATCAGGTCTTAATAATAAAAAAAATGTGTCTTACCTGTTTGGCTGAGCTGTGAGGTACTTCTGCTTTTCCGTGACAGGCCAACAATAGCCACCATTTTGGCGCCGATGCTGGATCGCCGTTTCTTGTTTCCCGTGCCTACTGTTCCCACAGCTGTGTCGGACTGGCTGCCGTCGTTCTTCTCCAATGTATACATGTCTCCTCCGATGCTGGTACTTTTAGTCATGTTTTTTCCAGTGGCTCCCATCTGTCTGCTTTGCATTTTGGATGTAAAAACACTGTCAGCCAATTGGCAGATAATGTTTGCACACAAAACAAGGGGGGTGAAAAGACAGAAAGCATAGTGTTTAGTTGATAAAAATGGGAAATTTAGGGAAATTCTAGCAGGTGACTAAAATGTTCTAGCAATTACGTGTGAAGAACAGGCAACAGAAGCAGCACATAGACAGGATGGATAAGACATTAAACTACATAAACAACCTCATACCAGCCATACATGTATCAATCCAGCAGTTTCATAAAATAATTGAAATGAATATTCTGATTAACTCTAGCAATTAGTGATCATTTTTCACTACCATTTAATCACTTTAAACCAATTTTATAGGGTTAGATTGAAGAGAATTATAATGAGTTTGATTTAATAAAACTGAAGAATGCAAAATCTGGTGCAGCTCTGCATAGAAAACAATCAGATTCCAGTTTTTTTAAATCAAATCTTAATTGAACACGCTGAAGATAGAAGCTGATTGGCTACCATGCACATCTGCACCAGATTTTGCTCTCTCCAGCTTTAGTAAATCAACCCAACTGCGATGTATAGAGAATTCCTTTCCATATTCAGGTTGATCAAATGATGTTTGAAGCAAACAGACAATTCTAAAACAATCACTTTTGTTTCTTTTTTTTTTTTTTTACTTTTTGCACTACATTTTTTATATTAAAAGTGACTGGATTTACTAATTATTTTACATCAAATCATTATTTTAGATGTGTTTGAATGACAGTTAACTGCATGAATAATCAATGCATGTATGGCCAGCATTGTTCAACAAGGCAGTGCATAGAAAAATAAGTGTTACACAGAAACCAATCAGATTTCATTTCACTGCAGTAAAATCAGTAAAGGAAGGTGATTGGCTGCTTCACTTTACAATTTTATTAATATGTCCAGTTAAGAGTTTTGGTAACATACTTCCCATAGCAATAAATTACAAATCTCCATAAACGTTAACATTAAACTGGATGCTTTCGGTTGCTTTTATTACTGTACATTGCTGTTTGCACTTACTAAACATGTTTTTTTTTTTACTTAGAATATTGGGAAACACTTTATAAAAAACACCTCTCTGGGCATTTTGGAATATCATATTCAAAGGCTATTATGCCCTGCCTTAATACGCATTTTATTGTACAGGGTGTCCAAAAAAACTCCATACATGAACATTTTTTACAAACTCATATTATATTTTACATTTAGAGAATATTTTGTAAAATTTGGTAATTAATATTTTATAAAGGTACATTTAGCTACAATTTCTCATTTTCCCTTTATATGGTGACTTTTTGAGAAACTCCATGTAGCCACTGCATCTCAATTGACATAAATTGGACTACCTGTACGAAGATGGATGGAAAGCTTGTGCATCCCCGTAAACATGACCCTCACCTGGGCGTACGCTGTGGTGTGTCCATGTGGCCTAATTATACTATTTATGTCAATATATTGTATAAAGCACAGAATAGGCCAGAGTTTGCTGAATTTGCAGGATTTCTTTGACCACATTTGATTTGAACAACAAAAAAACACAAAACTTACTGATAACAGATAGCAAAATGAAACAGTAAAAGAGAACCCTTTTTTAGTAAAAAATAATGTGTGCTTGTGAATCTAAGATGATAGATAGATAGATAGATAGATAGATAGATAGATAGATAGATAGATAGATAGATAGATTTCCCTGCGTGTCCACCAATGCTCTTAAAAAGTACAATTCTAAGTTGAGTTACTAGGGTTGGATTACTAATGGCAAACAGGCTGTTCACTTTGCAAAGGAATTTTCCCTTAGTTTAATGAATTTTGTGAAAATTCACTTTGCAAAGCATACTCAATCAAGTGTTTGGAAAACAAAACAAAAAAAAAAACTGTATTTTTTGCTTGCACATGATTAGATCAGCAAAGCTTCACCACATTCATTAGCCTAAGGGAAAACTCCCTTTGTAAAGTAAAAGTTCCATTGCAAAGTAAACAACCAATTTGCCTTTAGTCTGCTGTCTTCAGTTTTTTTATTTAAACAAATGTTTAACCACTTCCGGACCGCCTTCCGCACATTTACTGCGGCAAGGTGGCCTGGCTGCACAAAACGACATACCTGTACATCACTTCGTGCAGTAGCCTCTAATTGGACAGAGGGAGAGCCAATCAGCGGGTCCGGTGAACACGATGTCCGCTGGCCACCCGCAATCGTTCCCCAGAGATGCAGAATGGCGATATATAAACAAGGCAGATCACTGTTCTGACATGGGAAAACAGAGATTGGTGTTCCTGCTAAGCAGGAACACCGATCTCTGTGTTCTCCCAGTCAGAGCAACCTCCACACAGTTAGTAAGTACACCCTAGGGACATACCTAACCCTTTGATCACCCCTGGTGTTAACCCCTTCCCTGCCAGTGTCATTAGTACAGTGACCGTGCATATTTTTATGATCACTGTATTAGTGTCACTGGTCCCCAGAAAAAGTGTCAAAAGGGTCAGTTAGGTGTCCGATTTGTCTGCCACAATCTCGTAGTCCTAAACTAAAAATTCCATTAAAAATATCCCATCATTTGTAGATGCTATAACTTTTGCGTGAGAATGTGTAAAAAAGTGTGATGCTGCACTTTTTTTTACACATTCTCACTCACTTGAGAGGTTATCCCCTCTTGAAGGGGCAGCTTCACGCATCAGTTCTAACATATTTGGTTTGCTATAACTTTTGCACAAACCAATCAATATACACTTATTGGGATTTTTTTTACCAAAAATATGTAGCAGAATACATATTGGCCTAAACTGATGAAGAAATTAGATTTTTTTTCCATTTTTTTTTAAATTGGATATGTATTACAGCAGAAAGTAAAAAGTATCTTTTTTTTTCCCCAAAATTGTTGCTCTTTTTTTGTTTATAGCTCGCAAAATAAAAACTGCAAAGGTGATGAAATACCACCAAGGCAAAGGTCTATTTGTTAGAAAAAAAAGGACATCAATTTTATTTGGGTACAGCGGCACACGACCACACAACTGTCAGTTAAAATAACAGTGCTGTATCGCAAAAAATGGCCTGGTCATGAAGGGGGTAAAACTTTCCAGGGCTGAAGTGGTTAATCTAAGCATTTTTTTTTCTCTGTGGCCTGTAAACCATATGACTAGAGATTTCCACTATATGTGTGATTCGCCCCCTTCATCCAGTTAGCAGAATGGACAGACTACACAACTCATTAAATAGTGAAGAAAGTGGAGCCTGTGTTGTGTCTGTAGTGGCCCTCCTGACTAGGCAAAAGGAGAACTTGCATTAGTGCACATCACTAAGTTGCCGGTGACATACTTAGCACTGTTATTTAACAGGCATCTAATGCTAGTGAAGGCAAAATAGTGCAGTTAGAAAAATACTAAAGTCAAATTAATATTGCTGTTTCCCTTATGACTCAGCAGACTTGGAAATACCGGATCATGTCCTTTATCAAAGTGGATAGGGGCCACATTTCAGGAGCCCAGTATGCACCTGGTCAGCCATCACTGCTTAGTGCTGCACGATTCTGGGCAAAATGAAAATCACAATTTTTTTGCTTAGAATAAAAAGATCACGATTCTCTCGGAGTAAAATCTTTCACATTGTTCAAAAAAAAAAAATTGGGCTAACTTTACTGGTTAGTTTTTTTTTTAAATTCATTAAAGTGTAATTTTTGTTTCCAAAAAACTGCATTTGAATGACTGCTACGCAAATACAGTGTGACATAAAATATTGCAATATATATATATATATATATATATATATATATATATATATATATATATAGCTATATCTATATATATATATATATATATATATATATATATATATCTATATATATATATATATATATATATATATATATATAAATGTTTGGGGGTTTCTAAGTAATTTTCTAGCAAAAAAAAAAAAGATTTTAACTTGAAACCAACAAATGTCAGAAAAAGGTTTAGTGTTTAAGTGGTTAAACTTCCCTCATTTACACAAAGTGTATTCCTTTGATCTAAAGGACAAATGGTTACAATGTTTATACTTAAGTTCCACTGCTAAAGAATGTTGTGATTCTGTTTTTTTATTTTTCCTTTCTTTTGATGGTTGTCGGCTTCAGCAGAGCAGAGAGAATTCTCTGCATAGAAAGAATCGGGAAATACTTTGTCAAGATCGCAAAGGGGGAATAAATCGTGATAGCGATTCTTAACAATTAATCGTGCAGCTCTACTGCTTAGTATGTATATGCAAGGCGTACATAGCCTAGTCTCTGTTACTTGATTTAAGAGACAGAAGCTTTAAGGAGAATGTGATACAATCTTTAATTATTGTCAGTTAAGAAGAAAGTCTTGTCCTTTCTCAGAATCCATCTCAAGTAGAAAACTGAGACCTTGTCTAACAAGACACTTCCATCTGTCAGCTCTGCAGAATCACGCTTTAAAATGAGAAAATCAATAGAAAGTGCTGGTGAGAGTCTTCTGTTACAGATTGGAAATATCACACAACCAGTGAAAGACTACATGACTAGTTGGCACACTTGCATTATGAGCATGTGGGACACGATACTGGTGTATGTTCTGCTTAAAGTGACACTAAACTATATCCTTTTTCTCCAATAATATCCAATACTCATCAACTAATTAATGGCCCTGTATTCTTTTTTTTTATTAAATAATTTTTGTGGTTTTTGCCTCCTTTTAATGTCTGTAATCTCTGTGAGTTCCCAAAGCGCTCCTTTTCCCCCTTACTTCTGTTTGATTGAAGTGAGCAGTGCATGTTAGTTGTGGTCATGAGCACTGCTCTAGGCACACTACTGTACATAGTGTCCCGCGCCTCCCCAAGTGTGCTGGGTCTGATGCTCCAGCCGACCGCGTACTTACATTGTTCCTGATTGGTGCAGACAGACTTTAGATTTAAAACATGTTTCAAATCTTTCTGATGGATCTTCTGATCGAAAAATCCATTCGTCTGTATGCTAGTCCGACGGACGAAAACCGACGCTAGGGCAGCTATGGGCTACTGGCTATGAACTTCCTTAGTCTAGTCCGGTCATATCACGTATGAATCCGTCGAACTTTGGTGTGCTTGTGTGTGGCCAAGTCCGTTCATTCGGAAAGTCAGTTGGAACTCAGCCGAAAGTCCGTCAGGAAGACCGTCGGACCTAGTCTGTAGAAAAGTCTGGTCGTGTGTACACAGCATAAGTCAAAGACAGCTACAAAAGTTGCTATTTTCATAAGAAAATAAAATTGAAAGACTGAGACTCAATGAATTCCGTGGAAAAGTACCGGTGTCGTGGAAAATGCCTCTACTGCTAAATTTTATTTTAAAAATGATAACTTAACAAAGTTTAAAATTGTATCCATGTAAGATTCTGCCCAATTTCAAATAATGGCTCTCCTTGAAAGCCGAGACTGGAACTTTCTTCTGCAGCTTATCACTGCCTTCTTTCCACCCCTCACAGCTCTGGCTTGCAATAAAAGTGGTCATATGACCAATGAAAAAAGAAAGTAAAAAATATATTTATTTAAAAAAAAAAATGTACTGCAAAAATTTACCAAATATTAATAATGCATTCCACCACATTTGTTGTTGTGAACTATAAGGCTCTCATGCACATATGTATGTAATTTCAGATTTCTAAGTTGGTGAATTACTTTCATTTGTAATCATTTTGGCCAAAACAAACTTTATTGAATTAAATTAGACAACTTCCTTCCACAAGCCGGATCAAACTTATTGATTCTCTACCAACGAATATCCTGTGCAGAGCTATATAATGACTGTCAAGTGGGACCCCTCCAGACCTTATGCCATTCCCTTACTATCTCACGTTGGTTCTGAAGGGGTTAATCTGGTATTCTGCAACTTTTTCCCTCATTTCTCTTGTTTTTATAGAATATGTGAACAATAGCAACGGTTCAGGACAAGTATGAGGTAAGGCAGCCAGATTTCCATAGTAACCAGGCTTCAGGGAACTGCACCAGTGTTCATCTGTCACTTTATATCAATGAAAGGCACCATTGTTTTTAAATCATTATGACTACAATGCTCAAGACTTCACTTATCCCTAATACACTGTATAGGATTCATTTACCAACATGATACTGTAACTGTCCAAGGTTATTAAGACAACATAGAGCACCTTGGTCTAAGGGCGGCCATACACAGATCGGGATTCGGTTGTTTCAGCCTCCAAACCTCTAATTCTGTTCTGGTGATAATTTTGACTTTTCCCTCAATTTCACTCCCAGGGACAGTAGTTACCAGGACAAACGGAGAGTAAATCTTTCTAGCACGGACTTAAATAGCAATAAACCAGACAGGGGAGTAACCCTTCACCACTATTTACAACTTAAAAAAAAAAAAGCTTTGACTTTAGATACATTTTGGGCCAAAAGTTGTCTGCTAAGCCTTCTGATGTGGTACACGACCTCAGGCCTATGGCAACCTACACAGCCTCCTTCGGGTGCACGCTGCTCTACTGAATGATTGTCGGTCCTCCATAATCCCAGCAGCTGTCATACACAAGCCACTTTTATGGTCAGCTCCCCGCTTTTCTCTTTATTTCCTAACACACAGACCCGGGGAGAGCCAAGTAGATTACATCTAGTGGTATCCATACAGGGGTTCTGAAGGTGGATTCTCACAGTTGTGTGATGAGCCCGGTGTCATTCCGGGAGCATGTGAGTGCATTATGTGTCATTTTATCTTTGCTTAATAAAGAAGTTTATTGTACTACTAGGGCATTCACTTCTCTGACTGTTTTTTGCTTAGATTGCACACAGTCCTTAGTTTGGCCATTCAAGGGATGCCTGCAAAGACCCATATGTTCTGAAGGCCAAACACTGGTTCAGTTCTTTGGCTGGTCACACCTGAGCATGAGACTGTGAGCAATGGTGACCTGGTTAATAGGAAATGTGATTTTTGTGATTGTGATTAAACAGTGGGTAAACAGCCGATGACAATTGTACCCACGGAAAGTGATGATCCAGATTGTTGTTTAACCTCCCTGGCGGTAATCCCTGTCTGACTCGGGCTGGGATTTCAGTACCACGAGTGGCAACCCCGAGCCAGCCTTGGGATCACATAGCTGGCTACAGGGAGAGTTACTTACCTTGTCCCCTGGATCCAGCGATGTCCTCCCTGCTGTAATGGTGTGCGAGCCATCCTCTGCTCGATTCACACAGTGCCCGAGTGCCGTTCCCTGCGACGTTATGACGCACGGGAGCGGAGATCGGCGCCAAATTCAAAAAAGTTAAAATACACAATACACATACAGTACTGTAATCTTACAGATTACAGTACTGTATAAAAAAAAAAATACACATCCCCTTTGTCCCTAGTGGTCTTTCCAGTGCCCTGCATGCACTTTTATATTATAAATACTGTTTTTTTTCTGCCTGGAATTTGGAGATTGTCCATAGCAACCAGAAAGTGTCCCTTTATGTCAAAAGTGCTTTTAGACCAGCTAGAAAACAGCGATAATAAATTAGAATCACTTGCAGAATTGAGTGATAGCGATTTATGGGGAAATTCGTCATCAAACACTAAATCTAATGGCAGCGACAATTCTGCAAATGAGCAAATTTCAGTGTTTTTGGATTTGATTACATTATTGAATCAGTTTTATTATTATTTGTTATCATTATTTATAGTTATTTATTATATTATAAACTTTATCAAGTGAGTTAAGTGAGTTATTCCTAAGAATTACAGGACTACAATATAAAATGCCAAATTTCCATGCAAAATAATTGTACCGCTTTCAGCACCTAAAATCAGAAATAATCATACCGCCAGGGAGGTTAAAATATTCCAAATAAAATATGTGAAATTCTGAATTATTTTATTTCATTGTGGCCGCGACGGGTTACCAAACCCCTAATTGGCCCTCGCTCTTCAAAGGGTTGAGCATCCCTGCTTTAATACATAGCTATGGATTCATAAAGAACAGCAAAATATTATCTGAAATCTCAAGCTGTCCTACTCACTACATACTGTAACTGTTGTAGCTACTACAGTAGTAATCATTTTATGGTAGACTTACCTTACAACAGTTTCGTTGCAACTGGTGTATGTATGTCCATCTTGTCAGCTTTACACAAAGTGTGTAACTTCAAAAAGCAGACTGTCAACTAAGGGTCAAGTGGATGCAATCAGATGTTATTCCACCCTATCCCACCATGTTCCCTGGGCTCTGCTCACTTTTACATGCGAACCTGGCACTGGCATGACAGGTGCCGCCGATAGGTATAGGGGAGGGATACCAACAAACATCCTTTCACGGATCTAATCTCCCTAGAAAGAACCCAGTAGCAAAGTGTATTACATCACTGATGGGTTTTCTTGTCACTTTCTCCAGCTGCTGTGGCCAAGGAAAAAGCTAATAGAGGGCAGTCTGCTCATATACACTTATAAACGTTGGGGGGCCTATGTACAAAAACCCATGCGGCCCTTTGCTTGCATTTATCTGGCTGTTGAGGCACTATTTGTTCCACTGATACGAGACACTATTCCTATGACAAAAGGAACAATGGGGCCAAATTCCTGCCTCTGACATCAACAACGGAGCACTATTTCTCCCACTGATGCCAACAATGGAGCACTATTTCTCCCTCTAATACCAATTAAAGGGGACTGTTTACTCCCATTGATGGCAATACATTTCCAGCCCCTTAAAGTTTAATGCCGTACACACACGGTCAGACTTTTTGACAGGAAATGTTCGATGTGAGCTTGTTGTTGGAAAGTCCAACCATGTGTATGCTCCATTGAACATTTGCTGTCGGAATTTACCCACACAAATATTTGAGAGCAGGTTACCAAATTTTCCGGCAACTTCACCTTGTCGGAAAGTCCAATCGTGTATACACAAGTCCATTGCACAAAAGTCCACACATGCTCGGAATCAAGCAGATTCCAGTGGCTATTGAACTTCCTTTCTCTCGGCTCGTCGTACGTCTTGTACGTCACCGTGTTCTCACATTGGGAATTTTGGGCCAACATTTGTGTGACCGCATGTATGCAAGACAAGTTTGAGCCAACATCCTTCGGAAAAAAATCCACGGTTTTGTTCCCGGGAAAATCCGAGGTGTGTACGGGTATCTCACCTCATATATTGATTTTATTATTTGTAAAAAAGGAATAACTTAAACTATACAAAATATGCACATGTTGCACAATACATAAAAACCTGCGTAATCTCCCAAGATCTGTATAATATGCGCGGCAGCACGTGGGTGGTAATGGTAATTACGTTGTTTTAATGGTGTATTCAGAATTGGGTTGTACAATCCTGAAAGCTTAATGTACTCGGCTGACGAGGAAACACAGGAAAGTGCAGCACATCTGTGTTACTTTGTCACCAGTTTGCCACAGAAAACTCCTTAGGTCCCCTCCTACAGCTGGAAAATGGGCCAAATATAAGTGATATCTCTATGGAAATTTTAGAGTCATGCTGCTCTGCAGAACTGTGCTGTCTCCAACACAAAATGGGTCAGCATTTGTCAAGGGAAAGGCCTTCACTCAATGGAAATCTAGTTCTTGACAATATAATTAATAGTTCCGCATCTGTTCTAATGGGAAGGAGGAGTCCAATAAGCGCAGGAAACATTTTATTGTTTGTTAAATATGACCTGCTGCTGCGTTTACTACCCATTGTACATTGTGTGGGCTATATGTCAACGTCATAAGCTCAAAAGTGGAATAATGAATCAAACAAATACTAAGAAGAATATAAATGCCATGGTGTATCAGGTTTGACTGTCAGGAAGGAAGCAGGGCTGTTTCCTAGATTGCGCTGCAAATGTTTCTCTTTAATATGCTTAAGGAAGCTTATTTTATTCATTTATGCAGCGCTGTCATGCTCTGTAGAGTTTTATATAATATATAAGTATATTCAGCACTCACATCAGTCCCTGTGCAGCTTACGCTCTTATCTCCCCATCATTAGTGTGAGGTGCTATACCCGCACATGCATGCTACAGGCCAATTTGGGAAAATGCTGATAAACCTGTCAATGTATTTTTGAATTGTGGGATGAAACTAAGACACCCAAGTCACACCATAGCCATTTTCATAACGTCTGTAACGGTGCATATATTAATTGTTAACAATGGAACTTTTTGCATGTCAAAGAGGAAATTAACTCAAAAAGCGGTCCAAAAAAAAAACCAGTAGAGGTCAAAGAACTAATCACCAGTTTTGCCAGTGGTCTCCCTAGTGCTGATTGTTTTTTTTTTTAACCACTTCGGCCCCGGACCATTTTGCTGGTCAAAGACCAGACAACTTTTTATGATTCGGCACTGCATCGCTTTAACTGACAATTGCGCAGTCATGCAACGTGGCTCCCAAACAAAATTGACGTCCTTTTTTTCCCCACAAATAGAGCTTTCTTTTGGTGGTATTTGATCACCCCTGCGGTTTTTATTTTTTGCGCTATAAACAAAAATAGAGCGACAATTTTGAAAAAAATAAATTTTTTTAAACTTTTTGTTATAATAAATATCCCCCAAAAATATATTAAAAAAACATTTTTTTCCTTCAGTTTAGTCCGATAGGTATTCTTCTACATATTTTTGTTAAAAAAAATCACAATAAGCGATAATTGATTGGTTTACGCAAAAGTTATAGCGTTAACAAAATAGGGGATAGTTTTATGGCATTTTTATTAATAATTTTTTTTTTTTACTAGTAATGGCGGCGATCAGCGATTTTTATTGTGACTGCAACATTATGGCGGACACATCGGACATTTTTGACACATTTTTTGGACCATTGTCATTTATACAGCAATCACTGCTATATAAATGCAGTGATTCCTGTGTAAATGACACTGGCAGTGAAGGGGTTAACCAGTGGTTGGCAGTGTAGGGGTTAAGTGTTCCTAGGGGTGTGTTACTAACTGTTGGGGGCTGGGCTTTAATTTAGTGAACACTGATGTCTGCTCCAATCCCATGGAGCAGAGATCAGCGTTCACTAGTTGCTAGGCAAAACGGGGAGATGCTGTTTACAACGGCATTTCCACGTTCATCCGACCCGTGAGACGATCGCGGGTATGCCCGCAGCGATCCAGTCCGTGGGACCCATGAACAGACTCACGGGGGTCCCGACCAGCGCGCGAGCGCACCACCGCCGGCACGCTCGTGATGGCAGGGCGGCAAATTTAAATGGACGTACAGGTACGCCCATTTGCCTGCCCGGTCGGGAACCGGCGTGCGCTGGTCAGAAACCGGTTAAACAGCACAGGGAAAAGAACTATCCACCAATATTGTCTGTGGTTTCCCTAATGCTGACCTCTCCCCATCACCGACTTGCTATGCCTTGCTTAGGCTGTGTCTTTGTGTGGAGGCAGCCATCTTGGTAGAGGCAGGGTTTTATTTCTTTATGACACGGCTTCCATCAAAAACAGAGAGCAGCACAGAGACATCATAGCAGATACTTTCCATATGTGATGTTCGAAGGTGCTAGCTCATTCTATTCACAATCATTTCCTACTAGAACTGGTAAGAGCCAATGGCTGTGCTTTGTAGAGAAGGAACAGGCATAAAAACCTTTGTGACTTCATATACCTTGTAATTTACATGTGTCCAACACCGCACGAATGCAGCACGAGAGCTCACACTGCAGTGCAGATGCTTATGAGACTGTAGGTATAGGAATGTCTAGTCACACTTACATACACTATATTGCCAAAAGTATTGGGATGCCTGCCTTTACACGCACAGTCTTAGTCCGTAGGGTTCAATATTGAGTTGGCCCATCCTTTGCAGCTATAACAGCTTCAACTTCATCTTGGAAAGCTGCCCACAAGATTTACGAGTGTGTCTATGGGAACTTTAATGGCATCCCAGTCTTAGTCCGTAGGGTTCAATAATAGGTTTCCCTTTGTAGCTAGAACAGCTTCAACTCTTCTGGAAAGGCTGTCCACAAGGTTTCTTCCAGAAGCACATTTATGAGGTCAGGCACTGATGTTCGACGAGAAGGCCTGGCTCGTAATCTCCGCTCTAATTCATCCCAAAGGTGTTCTATTGGGTTGAGGTCAGGACTCGCAGGCCAGTCAAGTTCCTCCACCCCAAACTTGCTTATCTACACTATATGTATATGTAAAAGTATTGGCCACCCCTCCAAATCATTCATGGTGTGAGTTTTTTTTTTTTCCAGGGGTTGGGCTTGGTCCCTAGTTCCAGTGAAGGTAACTCTTAAGGCATCAGCATACCAAAACATTTTGGACAGTTTCATGCTCTCAACTTTGTGGGAACAGTTTGGAGATGGCCCCTTCCTATTCCAACATGACTGCACACCAGTGCTCAAAGCAAGCAAGGTCCAGAAAGACATGGATGAGCGAGTTTGGGCTGGAGGAACTTGACTGGCCTGTACCTCAACCTGATAGAACACCTCTGGGATGAAGTAGAGCAGAAACTGTGAGCCAGGCCTTCTCATCCAACATCTGCGCCTGACCTCACAAATACGCTTTTAGAAGAATGGTCAAACATTCCCATAGACACACTCCTAAACCTTGTAGACAGCCTTCCCAGAAGAGTTGAAGCTGTTATAGCTGCAAAGGGTGGGCCAACTCAATATTGAAGACTGGGATGCCATTAAAGTTCATGTGCTTTTAAAGGTAGGCGTCCCAGTACTTTTGGCAATATAGTGTATCAGGAAGTGCAGTAATTCCAGACAAATGGTTAATTTGTCAGGATGCTGCTTAGGCACAACTATAATTTCTGAATGTTCCCTGTAACATAGCAAATCTTCACTTTTTTTAGTTCAGGTCCACTTTAACCCCCCTCGCGGTATTCCCGAGTCTGGCTCGGGGTGGAAGTTTTACACCAAAAGCGGTAACCCCGAGCCAGACTCGGGACCGCATCGCTGTATGCAGGAGGAGGTTAACTTACCTTCTCCCTTGGATCCAGCGATGTCCCCGCGCTGTACGAGCGGCTCGTCCTTCACTCGATTCATCACGGAGCCAATCTCCGTTCCCTGCGAGCGTTGCAACACACGGGGACAGAGATCTGCACCAAATTCAAAAAGTGAATCACACAGTATACATACAGTATAATGTAATCTTACAGATTACATTGCTGTATGTAATAATTTCACCTCCCCTTTGTCCCTAGTGGTCTGTCCAGTGTCCTGCATGCAGTTTTATATAATAAAAACTGTTCTTTCTGCCTGGAAACTGGAGATTGTCCATAGCAACCAAACTGTCACTTTACATCAAAAATGATTTTAGACCAGCTAGAAAACAGCGATAATAAATTAGAATCACTCGCAGAATTGAGCGATAGCGATTTGTGGGGAGATCCATCATCAAATACTGAAAAGGAATGACAGTGACAATTCTGCAACTGAGCAAATTTCAGTGTTTTTGATTTGATTACATTATTGAATAATTTTTATTATTGTTATATTATTATTTGGTACAATTATTTATAATTATTTATTATATTATAATTTATGATTTCATTTTTCAAAGTTTATCATACCCGGGATGTCTGCTAGACTCTGGTTTGGACAGATTTAAGTGAGTTATTCCTAAGAATTACAGGACTACAATATAAAACGCCAAATTTTCATGCAAAATAATTGTACCACTTTTAGCACCTAAAATCTGAAATAATCGTACCGCCAGGGAGGTTAACCACTTCGTACTGCCCACCGCACATATAATGCAGCAGGGTGGCCCAGCTGTAAGAAATTACCTACCTGTACGTCGGTCTGTGCATGAGATACTGCGGGCGCGTGCCCGCTGCCGGAGGCACGCGCGTCCACCGGTCACCCGCGATTGCAGTAAAGAGGGGCAGAACGGAGCTCTGCCTATGTAAACAAAGCGGATCCCCATTCTGACATGGGAAAAAACTCAGAGATCTGCTGTTCCTAGTGATCAGGAACAGCGATCTCTGTGTTCTCCCAGTAAGCCAATCCCCCACACAGAACACACTCAGGGAACACAGTTAACCCCTTGATTGACCCCTAGTGTTAACCCCCTCCCTGTCATTTATACATTGATCAGTGAATTTTTTTTTAGCACTAATCACTGTAATAGTATCACTGGTCCCCAAAAAGTGTCAGGCTCAGATCTGTCTGCCACAATGTCGCAGTCCTGCTAAATTAGTTTGTTTTAATATATTTTCTTTTTGGATATGTATTATAGCAGAAAGTAAAAAATATATATTTTTTAATTGTCTGTTTTTTTTTGTTCAAAATAAAAACCGCAGAGGTGATCAAATACCGCCAAAAGCTTTAAATGTGGGAAAGAAAGGACATCAATTTTGTTTGGGTACAACATCGCACGACTGCATAATTGTCAGTTAAAGCGGCGAAATGCCGTATCGCAAAAAATGGCCTGGTCATTAAGGGGGTAAATCCTTCCAGCGTTGAAGTGGTTAATACTTGCTTACTTTCTAGTGATAAGAAAACAATATACTGTGTTTGATTTTAATATTATTAGGAATTTATTGGCAAGATGAAACAGAACCCTGGCAACTAAATAAAGTTTTGAATGGTACAGTATGAATTTGTGATGAGAGGTGACATGGTATCTGCACGGAGTCTGTGCATTCTCCTTGTTTTGTATGTTTCTTTAAGATGTTGTGTTCTGGTAATTTACATCTGACTAAACTGGCCCTAGAGTAAAGCCGGCCATGTATAGATTGAAATTCAACCAATTCACCTGAATTTCAATCCATGTATGGACAGGCTGGTTGTACACAAGCCAATCTATCAATAGAGTGTATTTATCTATACAAGAGACTAGAGGCATACGTTGACAGTGAAATGCAGTCAGGACAGGCCCAGTTTAAAACTTTTAAAATGTTTGGTGTGGTAAGGTGGACCGAGTAAATAGAGGAAGACTTAAGCCTTGTACACACCATTGGATTGTTGGCCAACAAAACCAGCAAAGGGCATTGGCCCAAACTTGTCTTGCATACACAGGGCCACAAAATTGTTGGCCAACAATTACGAATGTAGTGACGTACTAAGTTGTTTTTCAGCTCTTTAGCACCACCCTTTGGACTCCTTCTGCTAAATTCGTTGATTCACGCTTTTCATTTCGCACTTTTCAATTTGTTTCTGAACGGCCGGGGATAAGGCTCCCAGTATTAGCAACTCATTACCTGTCTAAACACCTGCTGTGTTATAACATTCCCAAAATATGACTTTGCACCCTATGGGTGCTTTCACCCAGAAAAGCTGTGAAAGACACTAAAGGAACATCTATATAAACACAGTTTTAGCGATATATACAAATATATGCTCTACTGGAATAATGGTGACACACAAGGAACTAGCTAAGAAGGAATACCCTAAGAAGACAGCGTTTACCTGATGTCATTTTCTGACAACCTCCTGGGCAGACTATCCTTGCGATCATCTGTTGGGTCATGTTGCTCCTCAGGCTTCTCATCATGTAGGCTCTCTTCATCTAATGACCCCTTGCTTTGCCTCTTGGTGCAATTTTCACTGACTTCCTGCAACTCCTCTGCTACCTTCTCACTATTCCCCTCATGTGTGACTTCCTCCTCCTCCTCCTCCTCTTCATTCTCCTCTGGGAATGCCAGGTGGTTCTCCCTTCCCTGCCCAGCCTCAAATCTATCTGATCTCTCTTGCATTTCTCTCAGTCTCCTAACAAGCCCCACAGCCAAGAAAAGAAGCATGCAAACCGAAAAGAAAAAAAAAAAAAAGAAAAAAGGTTGATTAGCATCAGCAACATGCACAAAGAAAAAACATGCAGAAGAAAAACATCAAACAGAAAAATAAACTGAAACATGGAATAATGGAGAATCATGTTTAGAAATGTTGAGCCTCATGTATAAGTAGTCTGGTTATGCATGAATAGTAACTTAGCTTATCTACCCCGTCTGCTGTATCTGATTCTAGATGATCTGCATGATGTCACCCAAATTCGCTCCTGTTTTACCATTTATAACATCTCCATATTCTTAGGCCCCTTTCACACAGGGCACGTCTGTTTTGATGGACTCCACTTTGCTCGGTAGGGGATCGCTCCGCTGATGCCCGCTGAGCAGGTAGATGACAGGTCTGTCTCTACTCAGTGTACAGAGACGGACCTGTCAGAACCCTGCTGTCCTCTATGGGAGATCGGATGAAAATGGATCTGCCTGTCCATATTCATCCGATTCCATCCAATCTGATCCACCAGACGGATGGAAACCCTATTTTCCATTTGGCGGACCAGATTGCATAGTGGCGGATGTCGGCGGACATGTCACTGCTGACATTGGTCGCTCCATAGAGGTGAATGGAGCATCCAATCAGGTCCACCTTAAAAAAGGACAGGCAGACCTGATAGGACACCATGTGTGAAAGGGACCTTATAGTTAGACCCCTTTCACACTGGGGCATTTTTCAGGCACTTTAGTGTTAAAAAAAAGCGCCTGTAAAGCGCTTGAAAGAAGCCTCATCTGCAATCCCAATGTGAAAGCCCAAGTGCTTTAAAGCGGTTGTATAGTCAATTTGTTGACTTTTACCTACAGGAAAGCCTATAATAAGGCTTACCTGTAGGTAAAAAAAATATCTCCTAAACCTGTATGGTTTAGGAGATATTCCCCTCGCAATGCGCGCGGGAGTGACGATGTCCCGGCTCCGGCCACTCACAGCGCCAGAGCCGCGATACCCAGAAGAAAAGCCGAGGGAACATGTCAGCTCCCTCTGCGTGGATCGGGCCAGATGTCGGGGCCTCGTTCTAAGGTAAGTATTTCATAATGAGCTAGTATGCGGTGCATACTAGCTCATTATGCCTTTTCCTTTGCAGGTGGCAAAAAAAATAAAAAACGCATTAGCGGGTATACAACCGCTTTAAGAGCCCTTTCACAATGTCAGCTCCCGAAAAACGCTCGTAAAGCGCCGCTTAAACTAGCAGCTCTTTACCATCATTTTTCGAGCGCTATTGGGGTGCTTTTAACCCCTGCTAGTGGCCAAATAAAGGGTTAAAAGCGCCCACAAAGCGATTTTCAGGCACTTTTCGGGCGTTTTGCAGGCGCTTTCCCATTGATTTATTAATTTATTGATTGGGAAGGGACGCTTTAGGAGCGGTGTATTCACCGCTCCAAAAGCGCTGGAAAGAAGCTGCTTGCAGGACTTTTTTTTGACGCCCTGCCAGCCCAGTGCCTCAGTGTGAAAGCACTCGGGCTTTTACATTGGGATTGCAGTTGCGGCTTCTTTCAGGCGCTTTACAGGCGCTTTCTTTAAAGCTAAAGCGCCTGAAAAACACCCCAGTGTGAAAGGGATCTCAGTGTGAAGCACTTGGGCTTTCACATTGGGGTTGCAGATGAGGCTTCTTTCAAGCGCTTTACAGGTGCTTTTTTTAACGCTAAAGCGCCTGAAAAACTTCTGAAAAACGCCTCAGTGTGAAAGGGGTCTTAAAGCGTTTGTTATCCCAACACTTCATATATCTGATATGTGCCTGTTGTACTATGTACTTGTATGAGAAATTATCCTGTTCTCTTTGTATTGCTTTCTTTATGTGAAATCCCTGGTGTTCCTGCCAGTCCCTCTGCTTTCCTATTATTAACAGACCACATTAAGCGGGGGCATGTCCTGACTTACCCCTGCTCCACACCCATTCACTGGGGAGTTCAGTGTGCTGTCGCTTCTCCTCCCTCAGCTCTTATGCAGCTGAGAACAGAGGGAATGTGATCACTTATAAAAAAGGGAAAAAAGGGTATTTATAAAAAGGTTTTTCCTTTCATTTCAATTTTAAACTGAATGGGTTGTTTTACAAGGTGATCGTTTACAATCACTATACGGATAAGTTCACCCGTTTAAAAAAAAAACACCGTTTTGCAGGTCAAAAAAATGTGCATTTATTATATTTTTTACTAGAAGCCTGGAAAGCAGGACTCCTGCAGATTGTCAGTGTACCTGTCTGCTCGTACCTGACACGGGAAGGCAGATAAACACTGACAGGAGGAGACAATGAACTACCTAGAGCATTCAGTGAGAACTACAAGCCACCAGCAGCAAAGGCTGTGGGTACTTTTAGTTTCCCATTCACAGAATCTGTGAATAAATGATGCAGCTGGGCGTTTTTTTCATAAATAGTGACAGCGAGCGGGGGGGTGAGGAGTCTTAAGGTAGACTCGGATCTAAAGGAGCACTGATAGGGTCCCTTATGTAAGATGGATGGAGATTCTGATGGGGGAGGGAAATCCTTAGGTGGACTCTGATATAACAGGGGACTACTATGGTGGACTCTGATGTAAGGGGGGCTCTCATGGGGTCCCTGATGTAAAGGGAGCTCTGATGTAATGAGGGACTTTGCTTTGAATTATTGAGGTTCTTTATCTTTTGTTTTGAACCATATCGTGCTGATTCCAAAATCGATCCAAGTAAAACACATTCATTCATTTACTATTCATTGTTTTATAAAACTGATTTTTTTTCCGACCACAAATGTTTGTAAAATATACAATGTGACCCTTGAGCCTAACAGCCCGTTCACACCTGAACGTTTTGTAGCCCTACGCCTGAAGCTACAAAACGCCGGAGGGGAAAAAATCCATTATTCTCAATGGAGATGGTTCACATCTCCACTCCATGTCACCTGAAGCCCTACGCCTGAAGCTCAAACAAGTTCCGGACCCTTTTTTGTCGCGCGAATTGGGCTGATTTGGGCGTTTTCATTCCCATAGAAACTAATGGAAACGCTCGATTCGAGCGTTTAGCGCGACAACGAGCGTTTCTACGGGCGTTTTGACGCTGTATCTGCTCAAGAAAAAATAAGCAGATGAAAAATATTTTTCCTATTGGCTGAAAAAAACGCCGAAGTTAAAAAACGCTCGTTGTCGCGCGTTGTAGTGTGACAAAACACTCGTTGTCGCGCGTTGTAGTGTGACAAAACGCTCATTGTCGCGCGACAAAACGCCGGTAAAAACGTTCAAACACGCTACGCTCAGGTGTGAATGCAGCCTAAATGTTTGGAGATTCTACCTTAGGAAATCTGAAAGGATTTTTTTCCCTATTGGGCAAGGTTTATTTAATTTCCTCTAGATCTGGTGAGTTTAGGATTCTGTGAATGCAGGTTTTTCATTTTTTCTTTACTAATCGTAGAAGCTGATTTGTCTTTTTCCAACTTGACTAACTATGTTATTTGTATGCATTTTTATAAATGTGGCATATTTCAATTCTATGTGGCAATAACCACTAAAAGTAGGTGAAAAGTGGTTAGAAGCGGGCAACCAAGTATTAATCGCTCCAAAACAAGTTATGTGGTCAGATATTGGACAACTGATTACCAGCTTTTATTGTAAACAAGCAAGCTTAAAGGGCTAATTGGATATATCTAGTAATTATAACAAATTCTCATTTTAAAACACCAAGCAAAATTGAACCAGTTGACCTCCAGATGATTTTACCCCCTTCATGACTAGAGCATTTTAACTGGCAATTGCACAATCATGCAACACTGTATGCAAGTGCAATGTATGTCATCATTTTAACACAAATAGGTGGTATTTGATCACTACTGGGTTTCTTTATTTTTTGCAATATAAATGAAAAAAGACAGAAAATTTTGAAAAAGAAAAACAATATTTTTTATTTTCTGTTATATCCAATACAAATTTTAAAAATAAAATTTCTTCATGAATTTAGGCCAAGATGTATTTTGCTACATGCCTTTGGTAAAAAAAAAAAAAAAATCAAAAAAAGTGTATATTATTTGGTTTGTGTGAAAGTTATAGCATCATCTGGTATAGATACTGGAATTTTTTTTTTTTCTAGTACTGGCTATTCTGTGCCCCCTACCTGGCAGTACTGGAGCACATATCAGATACGTGATCCAGTGTAGAGAGGCTGCTTTGCAGCCATTCTTGTAAGTGAGAGAGTCGGCAAGTGGTTAATCGTAGGATTTGTACTATCCGTTAAATAACTTAACTTAAATAAGTTGAACTGTATTTTTGTGCTAGATTCAAAAGTGGATAAATTAACTTTGTTTTTGGTGAATTAAATATTCACTTCAGTATGTTTCAAGTAGTTGACAAGATGATACCTTAACTTTTGAAAAGTACTAATTCACATAGATTACCACTTAACCACTTAGTGACTGTGCAATGCAGTTTTACTGCTACAGTGCGGGCTGGCAGTGCAGAATCACATATATACTGTATATGTGATTCTGCATTTCCAGGTAGGGGGCGCGCTCACACTCACCGGCCGGCTGTGCTATCATTGGCTTCAACACATGCTGATCACCGGTTCCCTGCCAACAGTTTAGGCCAGGACCCGCTGATCATCAGAGCAAGTGAAATGAGAGAGCTCTGTGTACGTAAACAACACAAAGCTCTCTTCTGACACATGGCGAAGTGCCGGCTTTTGTTCCCCTGCAAAGCAGGGAGTAAAACCAGCACATCCCTTACTAAAAGCACCTCACAGTACACACAATAAACATAGTTAGGCACAGATTAAACCCTCCGATTGCCCCAGATGTTAACCCCTTCCCAACGAGTGTCATTAGTACAGTGTCAGTGTACATTATTAGCATTGATCTCTGTATTAGTGTCACTGTACATTATTAGCATTGATCTCTGTATTAATGTCACTGGCGATGTCAGTGGCAGTTAGCCAGTTCCCACTAAGTGTGAGATTGCCCGCCATCCCAATATAAGTCGCTGATCACCTCCATAACTTATATAAAAATAAAAAAAAAGTTCCAATATATATACTATAGTTTGTAGACGCTATAACTTTCACGCAAACCAATTAATATGCACTTATTGTGATTTTTTTTAAACCAAAGATATAGAGCAGATTACATTTTGGCCAAAATTTATGAAGAAATTTGATTTTCAATGTTTTTTTTTTATTGGATATGTTTTCAAAATGTATGCTCTTCTTTTGTTTAAAGTGCAAAAACAAAACAAAAAAACACACAGTGGTGATCAAATATCACGAAAAAAGGAAAGCTTTTTTTGTGGGAAAAAAATTTAAATACATTTTTTTGCGTAATAGCCAGTTAAAGTAGCATGGTGCCAAATAGCAAAAAATGGCCTGGTCATGAAGGGGGCAAAATCTTCCCGAGCTGAAGTGGTTAATGCCACATAAGATGGAAATATAAAATTTTGATTCCAACTTATTATCATATATCTATTCACTTTATTACACAATTATAATATAATTTTATACTTAAATGTTTGATTATTAGGGTTCACACTATTGCCACATGCGGCTCACAGCAGGGGTGCGGTGCGTCCCCATTCACCCCTTTAGGTCCGATTTCAGACCAAATTTTTGTGCTGAATATGGACCTGAAATGGACCAAAAGATGCACAGGACTCCTGTGCAAATTCGCACCGCAGCCGCAGCGGAGATATGTGAACCAGCTCCATAGAGAGGCAGTCATAATCTCCTACCATGCGAATTGGATGCGGGGATGTCCACATCCAATTCGCAAAGGTGTGAACCCAGCCTTACAATCTTGGAAATAAGGTCCCTTTCACCCATGCAATCTGCCTGTACATTTTTTGGCCTGTGATTACTGGGATCAAAACCGACAATATAGCAACCAGCAATATAGCCCTAGGGGTGGGTAGATGTAAGCAGACACTTTTCAGATATTTATTTGTAAAAAATTTGGAAAACCGTTTATCATTTTTCTTCCACTTCACAATTATGTGCCACATTGTTTTGGTCTATCACATAAAATACCAATAAAATCCATTTAAATTTTTGGTTGTAACATGATGAAAACTTGGAAAATTTCAAGGCACTGTATCTGCCACCTCTAGGTCCATTGAGATCCATTAGAATGAGAAGAAAACGTCAGAACTTTTTAAAGTGGTTGTATGACCTAATTATACATTTTTAACTACAGGTAAGTCTATAATAAGGCTTACCTGTAGGTAAAATTAATATCTCCTAAACCGGTACAGTTTAGGAGATATTCACTTTGCATGCAGACACTGCCGCCCCTTGCCCGGCACGGGAGTGACGTCATCAAGGCTCCGGTCACTCACAGTGCTGGAGCTGCGAACCCTGAAGACACGCCGAGGGCAAAATGTCAGCTAACTCGGTGTGGACCAGGATTAGATACCGATGCCTCATTCTAAGGTAAGTATTTCATAATGACCTAGTATGCGCTGCATATTAGCTCATTATGCCTTTACCTTATGCGACGCACACATGATCGGAAATGCCACCAGCAAAACTCTGATGAGAGCTTTTTGTTGGAAAACGCGACCGTGTGTATGCTCCATCGGTCTTTTGCTGGTGGAATTCCAGCCAGCAAAAGATTGAGAGTATGTTCTCTATTTTTTGGTTGGGAAAAGTTCCTATCTGAAAATGCGATCGTCTGTATGCAATTCGGATGCGCAAAAAATCACGCATGCTCAGAAACAATTCGACGCATGCTCGGAAGCATTGAACTTCATTTTCTCGGCTCATCGTAGTGTTGTACGTCCCCGCGTTCTTGACGGTCGAAAGTTCAGAGAACTTTTGTGTGACCGTGTGTATGCAAGGCAAGCTTGAGCGGAATTCTGTTGGAAAAACCATCCAAGATTTTTCGGACGGAAATTCGGCTCGTGTGTACGCGGCATTACAGTTTTTATTTTCCTGCGGGTATACAAACGCTTTAAGCCTGTATGCAGCTTGCTTAAAGTGGCAATCAAAACTCCCATTAGGATCTGTGTTCAGCATTTACAAACTGGGTTTTGATTGGTAGTTTAATAACTTCAACAAAGCTTGCTGAAAATTATGCAAATGCTTTGTCAAAGTTTGCTGTTCACACTGGTCCTATACAAGTGAAAGCCTGTGTCAAACAGGCCTAACAAAGGATGTTTGTTATCTTTGGAGGCAGGCTTCAAATTACCTTATTAAAAGTTTATTAGACCTATTCAGTAAGGCTGGATTCACACCTATGCATTTTTAGTGCTTTTTGCATTTTGCAGATTTGCACTGCAGTCCATACACCATGGTTTCCTATGGAACATGTTCTGTAGTGCAAATCTGCAAAATGCAAAAAGCACTAAAAATGCCTAGGTGTGAATCCAGCCTAAGGCAGTGGAAATAACAGCCAAATAAATTTAAGTTTACTGTAGCCAGATAAGTGAAAGACCAGTTCTGATTGGTTGTTGCTGTTTTATCTCTTTGGCTCACCAAGTAGGACATCACACATTGTACTGCATGGTGCATAAAGTAAGTATAACATGGCTCACCTTATTTTCTTGTTCCCTCGCGGCCTCTCAGACTGGACAGACATGTAGCTTGTACTGCTGAAGCGAGAAGCACTGCTTGTCCTGGAAACGGCGGACACATCGCTCACATCGCTGTCTGATGATTTGTTGGAAACATTGTCTGAACCCCTCTGTGGATCTCGCCCGGACCGGTACTGAAAAGACACAGCAAAGGAATCACTCGCTCGGCAGCATGCTGCTTCTCAAATCAAAGAACTGTGTAGTCTTTTGGTGTGTGAAATTGAAAAGGCCCATCCAGATCTTAATTGCACAGGAAAATCTGTCGAGTGAATTTAAATAGCTGCACTATCACACTTTCCAAGCATTAGGTGCATTACCGTACAGTTGGAAACCTAAGTGCAATTCAATTACAAGCCTGGACAGGTTCACAATGCCTAGATCCGGGTTCAGCCACAGGATGCGTATTGCGGAGAGAAGTATGGAAACATCATTTATATATTTACAATTACAGTTGTGGGATTCCTTACCTGGAAAACCATTACCCAAAATACTTCTAAATATCTTAACCACTTAAGGTCCGCCCTATTGCAGTTTTACTGAGACAGGGGGGAGGAACCTCTGTGCCAGGTCACGTTTCCGGGTAGGGGGCACATGCGTGCCACCAGCGGCTCGCTCCTGCTGAGATTGCACACAGCGGGAGCCTATTGGTGGGTACCGTGGACTCAATGTTCAGCGGAACCCACCCAATCATCCTGCAGAGAGACAGAATGGCGGTCTGCCTATGTAAACAAGAAAGAGCACCGTTTTGACAGAAGGGAAGGCATGGATCCAGGATCCTGTGTAAAAGCACCTCTCACAATGTAGTAAAACACAGGTTAGGCACACAGATTCTCCTCCGCTGATGTTAACCCCTTCCCAGCCAGTGTTATTAGCACAGTGACAGTGCATATTTTTAGCACTGATCACTCTATTAGTGTCACTGGTCCACAAAAAGTGTCAAAAGTGTCAGTTAATGCCGAATGTCCGCCACAATATTGCAGGCTCGCTATAAGGTGCTGATTGCCGCCATTACTAGTAAAACTTTTTTTTAATAAATAACAATATCGCATAATTTGTAGATGCTATAACTTTTGTGCAAACCAATCAATACACGTTTATTGGCATTTTTTTTATACCAGAAAATATGTAGCAGAATACATATTGGACAAAATTGATGAAGAAATTAGATGTTTTAAATTTTTTTATTGGATGTGTTGTGTTCTATAGCAGGAAATAAAAAGAAACTTTTTTTCCCCCTCAAAATTGTCAGGTCTTTTTCTGTTTATAATGGGAAAAAAAAAAAAACATAGAGGTGATCAAATACCACCAAAAGAAAGCTCTATTTGTGGGGGAAAAAGGGACATCAATTTTATTTGGGTACAGCGTTGCACGACCGCGCAATTGTCAGTTAAAGTAAAATGGCCTGGTCATGAAGGGGGTTAAAGTTGTTTGCTAAAACTGTTGCACTCAGAGTCTGGTGCAGCTGTGCATAGTAACCAATCAGCTTCTAACGTCAGCTTGCTCAGTTAACCAGTTGCCGACCGCCGCACGCCGATGTACGTCGGCAGAATGGCACGGGCAGGCATAAGGGCTTACATGTACGTCCCTTGCCTCCCGCGGGTCGGGGGCCCGATCGGGCCCCCGCCCGGTGCCTGCGGCGGTCGGTTTTCGTCCGGGAGCGATCCGGGACGAGGGGGCGGCCATTCATTCATGGCCACCCCCTCGCGATCGCTCCCGACGAATAGAAATCCCCCGTGACATCACTTCCTCTCCTGTAATGTAAACACAGGAGAGGAAGTGATGTATTCTCTCCTCCGTGTCGGTATTTTTCGTTCCGACACGGAGGAGAGCGGATCGGTGAGTTGCACCAACACTCTACACACACAGTAGAACATGCCAGGCACACTCACACCCCCCCTTTACCCCCCGATCACCCCCCCAATTACCCCTGCCCCCCAGTCACAGTGACACCAATGTCATTTTTTTTTTTTTTTTTTGCATTGGTGTCATTTGTGACTGTAATAACTGTTAGGGCAGTTAGAGTTAGCCCCCTTTAGTTCTAATGTACCCCCCTAACCCCCCCAATAAAGGTTTAACCCCGTGATCACCCCCCGTCGCCAGTGTCACTAAGGCTGGGTTCACATTGCAGCGGTTTATGAGAACGAATGTGATTCGCACCGCACTGCAGTGCAAATCACATCCGATCTCTGTGCGATTCGAGTTCAGCCATTCGCCGCACCCGCCACACCCGCCGCAAATTCGCACGGGACCCTTTTTTTGGCCCGCAGCAGAATCGGATCGCATGGGTGTTCACACCATGCGATCCGAGTTTGCAGATCGCACTGCGATATGCGAACTGATCTGGGGGTGTCAGTAACATTTCACTGACACTCCCAGCAGTTCGCATAGGGCAGTGTGAACTGCCGCCGGGAGGCATGCGATGCGGGAACCCGCCGCGGATTCGCGGCGTTTCCGCATCGCTCCAGTGTGAACCCAGCCTAATAAGCGATCATTTTTCTGATCGCCGTATTAGTGTCACAGGTGACGCTAGTTAGGCAGGTAGGTATTTAGGTTCGCCGCAGCTTTTTATAGCGCCAGGGACCCCCATATACTACCGCATAAAGCCCCCTGATTGCCCCCTAGTTAACCCTTTCACCAGTGATCACCATATAACTGTTACAGGTGACGCTGGTTGGTTAGTTATTTTTTTATAGTTTCAGGGCACCCGCCATTTATTACCTAATAAAGGTTTAACCCCCTGATCACCCGGCGGGTGTCATTTGTGACTAATAACTGTTAGGGCAGTTAGGGTTAGCCCCCTTTAGTTCTAAGGTACCCCCCTAACCCCCCCAATAAAGGTTTAACCCCGTGATCACCCCCCGTCGCCAGTGTCACTAAGGCTGGGTTCACATTGCAGCGGTTTATGAGAACGGATGTGATTCGCACCGCACTGCAGTGCAAATCACATCCGATCTCTGTGCGATTCGAGTTCAGCCATTCGCCGCACCCGCCGCACCCGCCGCACCCGCCGCAAATTCGCACGGGACCCTTTTTTTGGCCCGCAGCAGAATCGGATCGCATGGGTGTTCACACCATGCGATCCGAGTTTGCAGATCGCACTGCGATATGCGAACTGATCTGGGGGTGTCAGTAACATTTCACTGACACTCCCAGCAGTTCGCATAGGGCAGTGTGAACTGCCGCCGGGAGGCATGCGATGCGGGAACCCGCCACGGATTCGTGGCGTTCCCGCATCGCTCCAGTGTGAACCCAGCCTAATAAGCGATCGTTTTTCTGATCGCTGTATTAGTGTCACAGGTGACGCTAGTTAGGCAGGTAGGTATTTAGGTTCGCTGCAGCTTTTTATAGCGCCAGGGACCCCCATATACTACCGCATAAAGCCCCCTGATTGCCCCCTAGTTAACCCTTTCACCAGTGATCACCATATAACTGTTACAGGTGACGCTGGTTGGTTAGTTATTTTTTTATAGTTTCAGGGCACCCGCCATTTATTACCTAGTCTCACTAGTGTACCCCTAAATTTAGGGGTGTCTACTTTCCAAAATGGGGTAATTTGGGGGGGGTTTGTGCCATCTTGGCATTTTATGGCCTTCAAAACTGTAACGCCTTAGAAAGCCTGAAGGCGGTGCTTGGTTTTCGGGGCCCCGTACGCGGCTAGGCTCCCAAAAAGTCCCACATATGTGGTATCCCCGTACTCAGGAGAAGCAGCAGAATTTATTTTGGGGTGTCATTTCACATATGCCCATGGCATGCGTGAGCAATATATCATTTAGTGACAACTTTGTGAAAAAAAAAAAAAAAAAAAAAGTTTGTAATTTTCCCGCAACTTGTGGCAAAATATAAAATATTCCATGGACTCAACATGCCTCTCAGCAAATAGCTTGGGGTGTCTACTTTCTAAAATGGGGTCATTTGTGGGGGTTTTGTGCCATCTTGGCATTTTATGGCCTTCAAAACTGTAATAGGTAGTGAGAAGTGAACTCAAAAATTTACGCCCTTAGAAAGCCTGAAGGCGGTGCTTGGTTTTCGGGGCCCCGTACGCGGCTAGGCTCCCAAAAAGTCCCACATATGTGGTATCCCCGTACTCAGGAGAAGCAGCAGAATTTATTTTGGGGTGTCATTTCACATATGCCCATGGCATGCATGAGCAATATATCATTTAGTGACAACTTTGTGAAAAAAAAAAATAAAAAAAAAAGTTTGTAATTTTCACGCAACTTGTGGCAAAATATAAAATATTCCATGAACTCAACTTTGTGTAAAAAAAAAAAAAAATTTTTTTTTTTGTCATTATTCAATCGCTTGAGGCAAAAAAATAAAATATTCAATGGGCTCAACATGCCTCTTATCAATTTCCTTAGGGGGTCTACTTTCCAAAATGGGGTCATTTGGGGGGGTTTTGTACTGCCCTGCCATTTTAGCACCTCAAGAAATGAGATAGGCAGTCGTAAACTAAAAGCTGCGTAAATTCCAGAAAACGTACCTTAGTTTGTAGATGTGACAACTTTTGCGCAAACCAATAAATATACAATTATTGACTTTTTTTTTACCAAAGACATGTAGCTGAATACATTTTGGCCTAAATGTATGACTAAAATTGAGTTTATTGGATTTTTCTAATAACAAAAAGTAGAAAATATCATTTTTTTTCAAAATTTGCGGCCTTTTTACGTTTATATCGCAAAAAATAAAAATCGCAGAGGCAATCAAATACCATCAAAAGAAAGCTCTATTTGTGGGAAGAAAAGGTCGCAAATTTTGTTTGGGTACAACATTGCAGGACCGCGCAATTACCAGTTAAAGCAGCGCAGTGCCAAAGTGTAAAAAGACCTCTGGTCATTTACCAGCAAAATGGTCCGGTCTGAAAGTGGTTAAGCTTTACCAATAAGGCCGCTTTATCACCAGCGGACCGACAACTGTATCCATCTGATTCGCTGGATAGATGGCGAACGTATCGTCATACGTCTATTTTTAGTGGATTTAATCGAATCGGATGCCTGGTTGGTCTCAGTAGACATATGTCCGCTGACATCCACTGCCCCACAGAGAACAATGGGTGGTGTGATTGGGTCCGCCTAAAAAAATTGACAGGGGGACCCGATCAGACCACCCATTGTTCTCTATGGGGTGGCGGTTGTCAGCGGACATGTGTCTAATGATACCCGCTAGGCATCTGAACCGATAAAATACGTTAAAAATAGACGTATGGTGACACGTTCCCCATCTGTCCAGTGAATTGGATAGAAACAGACAAGCATTCTGTTTCCATCTGACGGCCCCATAGGGGAGAGCCGGCCTGTCTCCGTGTCTGCTCTGCAAAGCGTAGACGACACGGACATGTCATCTGTCTGCTCAGTGGGGATCAACGGAGAGATCCCCCCCGGGTGAGCTGGCGGATTCCACTTAGATGGATCTATTCCATCTGAGGGGGCCAAAAACCTAGAAGCCGATTGGTCACTATGCACAGCTGCTCGAGATACTATGTGCACCAGTTTTAGTAAATCCCCCTCTTATGCTGGCCATCCATGGGTCGAATTCCGAAAAATATATATTGTGAAAAACAGAAATATCATGTGCTAAGTGATCTAATGGTGCCACCATTGATTTTGAAATTTCACCAAGCCTCATGTTTCGTGGCTGAGAATCTTCTTTTCCTTCCAGCTCACACACAGCTCATGAGCATTTCTTTTTCGATTATATTTCTTGCACGTTTCCCCCATCATTGATCAGAAATTTGGTAGTTTTTCCAAAAATGTCCAACATGCCCCACTCAAATTCGATGGCCATGCAATAATCGGCCATTGCTGCAGCCCACTAATGGTGCGAGATTTGAACGAAAATTCTTAGTTACAATTATCAAAATAATTTTTTGGGGAATTCAACCCATGTATGGCCTGCTTTAATCTTGTACAGTTGTATAGGCTCCTCTCCTGTAATTAAATTGCTCACTCCCCTATTTTTATTGCACACTGTAAGCCTCTCACAGTATTCAATAAAAGCTGCAGCAAGTCAGACAGAACCGGCCTCATTTCCTGGCTGGACAACATCCAGTATCATCTGGGCCTTTCCTCTCCAGCCTCTCTGTTCCTTGGACCACCCCTGTCTTTCACTGGATTTCAGTTCTTTCGGGCTCTTCATTACATGTGAACGTTACCAAGTTACATTTGGTGTAAAAATGTAATAAGAGTGTTGTCTATACACAAAATCTGATTTGTTTTTAATTCTACCTGATAGACTATATATTATAAACCTAAATATGGATCTCCACAAACCAGGGAAATGATCCGACATCCACATTTCCAGCACCTATATTGAACAGTAATAAAAAGAGCTTGTATATAGATGGCGGTACTGAAAAGAACCCAATAAATGGTGCTTTATCAGCTCAGCAACTTTAGGATATAAGCAATCTTATATATTGATACGCCAATCTCTCTAGGCTTTTTAGCTAAAAATCCATAAAAAGCATGTCTACTTAAATATATATAAATTATATTGTCCAGCGGGAGTCAAGTCAGGAAATGAGTAATAGGGAATGCTTCCCAAATACTTTATATTCAACAAGCATTTAGTCTTTGCAGACATTTTGAAGTTATCTACGAGTACACAAATGAATAGGAGCCTACAAATATATAGCCTGGGGTTTCCAAACTTTCTTCAGTCTCATACAGCTTATACCATGTGGATATACGTTCATAAATACAGCAAACCACAGCTTGGATTATACAGGTATGTATAAGGAGCTGAACATTGTTTTCATACAGACCATTGCACTACGGAATTGGAATGGTCAGGGGTGGGTAGTGGGGTCCCCCAGGGTTCTGTGCTGGGACCAATCCTATTTAATTTGTTCATAAACGACCTGGAGGATGGGGTAAAAAGTTCCATTTCTGTATTTGCCGACAACACTAAGCCATGTAGGGCAATAACTTCTCTGCAGGAGGTGGAGACCTTGCAAGAAGATCCTAACAAATGAATGGGGTGGGCAACTACATGGCAAACGAGGTTCAGTGTAGAAAAATTTAAAATAATGCATTTGGGTGGCAAAAATATGAATGCAATCTACTCACTAGGGGGTGAACCTCTGGGGGAATCTACGATGGAAAAGGACCTGGGGGTCCTAATACTGTATGCTATACTTTACCTTAATGGCTTCAAATTTCAGCATTCCAGGAGCCACTTACCAATCAGCCTCTATTTGGACATGGACTGAAATAATCATTGCCATAGATCTAACTGCATAAAATCAGTAGTTTCCAAAATGTGGTCCAGGGGCCAGATGCGGCACTTCGTTTTCTTTTATCTGGCCCTTGGGGCATTATATTATTGATTGAAACCAATGATGGGGCATACCCCCCCACTGACTACAATGATGGAGCACTATTCCTCCCAAAGACACCAATGATGGGCACTATTCCTCCCACTGACACCATTGATGGAGCACTATTCCTCCCACTAACACCATTGATGGGGCACTATCACTCCCACTGATACCAAAGATGGGGCACTACTCCTCCCACTGCCACCATCAATAGGGCACTATTCCTCCCACTGACACCCATGATGGGGCACCATTCCTCCCACTGACACCCATGATGGGGCACTATTCTTCCCACTGGCACCATTAATGGGGCACTATTCCTTCCACTGACACCATTGATGGGGCACTATTACTCCCACTGATACCAAAGATGGGGCACTATTCTTCCCACTGGCACCATCAATGGGGCATTATTTCTCCCACTGACACCAATGATGGGGCACAATCATCCCAATGACAGCAATTTCTTCATAGAAATTGCCTTGGAAAATATGTTTCTTGGTGGCTTTGCATACGGGCACTGGAAATGCCAAAGTGGCAAGTTTTCTATTGATAAATAGTTAAGCTAAACTGTTTGTAAACCCCACATTATATATCTGGAAGCTCTTATTTATTTGAGTACTCACAGGTTAATTAAAGTGATACTAAACCCACAAGAGTAAAATTAGTCTGTATATACAGTAAAGCATGCTTGTAATACTCACTGTGGGACCTAAGGGGTTAATCCTCTGCATTGTGTAAAAAGGATGTTTGACCCTCCCCTTCTTTTACTGTCCCCAATCCATCTGCTGATAGCAGAGTCCTAGGAGGCACTCTGCATATTCTTTGTTCGGTGTGTATTGCTAGAGCGCATGTGATCAGCACAGGGCCAACCGGCTGCAGGTTGTTCCCCTATCTGAGACTCCAGATTCTCCTGGTTAAAGGCACTGGCTGGGTTTATAGCCGCAAGCTCGCATTGCTTGCCTTTTGGTAAGGGCACAATTTTTATGGTGTTCAGCACTCGGTGGTGGAAGATTTTATTCATATTAGACATCTTAGTCACCCACTCTTTGGCGAGTTTATCTGTGGACTTTATTTATTAGGCCACCTACTTTGGCTTACATGTTTTAAGTTGCACATCCATCCATTATGTTTTGACACTATGGGGGTTATTTACAAAAGGCAAATCCGCTTTGCACTACAAGTGCATTTGGAAGTGCAGTCGCTCTAAATCTGTGGGGTACAGCTCAAATGAGGGGAAGCTCTGCTGATTTTATCATCCAATCATGTGCAAGTTAAAATGCTATTTTTTGTTTTGCTTGCATGTCCCCCATCGGATCTACAGCGACTGCACTTCCACGTGCACTTTCATGTGCACTTGCAGTATAAAGTGCATTTCGTAAATAACCCCCTATATGTATTATTATCATAATTATTTTAGTAATGTGTTATTTTCACTTTGCTGGCAATGTTATATCTACTTTGTTGTAATATTCACGTATATGTTTACACTGGTTGAACACCAGTTATTTCACTGCTAGTGCAACTAACTTCTTTCAAGCTTTAACCAGTGCTTGGCCGGACACTGATAGAAGTCACAAGACTGCTATATACTGCTGATGAGAAAAGGTATTTAGCAGTTTATATTTACTAATAATTGCATTTCCGTGTTCTGTGTACTGTAGGAGACCAAATATAGTGAATGCAGGCTCCTGGGTTTAGTAACACTTTAAAAGGATTGTGCAAAGACCAAACCCTTTGGCATTGATAGACTGTTCACTTTGCGAGGGAAGCCACACTTTGCAAGGAGAATAGCTCCAGAATCTAGTGGATGAGGTGAAGCTCTGCTGACTGCCATCATCCATTCATGTGGGGAAAAAAAACATTTTTTTTTGCCTTGCGTGTGATTGGATGTTATTTTGCAAAGTGAAATTGCATCACATGCACTAGGTGCTGTGGCAAATTCCCTTGCAAAGTGAAACCTCCCTTTCAAAGAGATCAGCCTATTTGCTTTCAGTAAATCAATCACTCAGTTTATGTGGAAAAAAATTCTGATTTTAAATATAGACAACACTATCAACTTTTTACCCAATACTGTTATATAGTGTTTGGCTAGGGAAGAAAATAATTGTGACATCACTTATTCCATTATTGTCAAATCAGAAAGTCTTGTAGAACTGGGTTACATTAAAGTGGAACTTTAGTCAGAAAATTTGATCCTGCTAGATCACGTCAGGCTGGCCCCTTTTGCAGGTATAGCTATGTAAACATTAAAAATAAGTGCCTATACTGTTTAAAATCCAGTAATACAACGGGGGTTATTTATGAAAGGCAAATCCACTTTGCACTGCAAGTGCACTTGGAGGTAAAGTCGCTGTAGGTCCGAGGGGGACATGCAAGGAAAATTAAAAAACAGCATTTTAGCTTGCACATGATTGGATGATAAAATCAGCAGAGCCTCCCTTCATTTCAAATCTACCCCTTAGATTCAGAGCAAATGCACTTCCAAGTGCACTTGTAGAGCAAAGTGGATTTGCCTTTTCGTAGATAACCCCCACTGCCTCACCCTGCCCTGCACATGCTCAGTTGCTCTTTATTTTTCAGCACTGTGCCAAAAATGTAGAGGCCGATCCGCTGACAGCTTAAAATTTGACTGCTGCTCAGGGGCTCTGGGCTAAGCAAAATGGCAGCTTCCAGTAAGAAGAAACAGGAACAATGCTGGAGTCAGTTTACACCACACCTTCAATTTGGTAGCATGATTATGAATGTGGAATGTATGTTCCTTGCTAAAGAACATTATCTTTATTAAGTTGTTATGGGTAAAGTTCCGTTTTAAAAATTCAGCATTGCCTGAATGCCAAAATGTATTCATAGCATGAAGCAGGCAATACCAAGCCCTTTAAATCACAAACACTTGTCATACTAAATGTTTAGAAAAAGGATATTACAACATTTTACATGGCAGGGGAAATTGGCCAAACCACTAAATGTTTTTGATTAAACTAATTGATTTTGATGGAAAAGTACACTGACCTATGGTACTGATAGGGGGTCTTTCGGGAAAATCTAAATAAGAGGGCTGAAAAAGTACCATCTCTGAATAAATGTTCTGGTTCAGCAAAGACCCGGCCATTGTAGGTACATTCAGTTGGAATCCTGCCATGTAAAGCATAGCATTATCCAGAAGTCCAATATTTGTGCAACCTCAGTATTGTCTGCTGATTACACTGTACACAAAGAGCCTTTGGTTGGTCTAAACATTTCATAGCGTGGCAGGTACACTGGAAGTTAGCTTTTGTTACAATATGCATTTGTGTGGGCCTTCAGGCTTATCTCACTGGTAGGCTGTGAGGTTCGTAGTGCATTTGGTGGGGATGCAGTTGGGTTAGTGGTGGTGTGGGGGCTGTTATTGTTAAAGGAAACCTATATTGGGAAAAAATTGGAAGCTGCCGTTGCTGGCCATCCAAACATTCTAGCCGCTTGACTGTCATGTTTATCCAAAGCATCAATACTTTGAGTCAATGACCTGGAGCAAGCATCTAGACCAACAAAGTCATAGGGGTTGATTTACTAAAGGTTAATAGCCTGTGCACGTTGCAAAGTGCAGTTGCATGCTACAAGACCAGTTGCTCCAGCGCTTAGCAATTGCTAACTTCCATCATCCAATCATATGCAAGCAAAAATGCTGTTTATTTTATTTTCCTTGAACGTGATTGGGTACTGTTTGCAAAGTGAAGTTTTACCTAGTTTACAAAGAGCAACTGATCTTTGCAACGTGTCAATATGCTATTAGTAAATCAAGCACATAGTGTTCTCAGGACCCCTGGATGGCAAACCTATTCTGAGACAGGTCTGTGAGGTTGTTTTGGTCATATCCTAACGGGGGTATTTACCTGCACTTCCTGCCCCTGTGATACTCTAACATTGTGTCATCAGGCAATGTGAGGGGAAGTCTTCTCACTGGGAACTTAGAAAACCATATCAACCTGGCAGAAGTGCTCTTCTTCTGCTGTATCATTTTCGTGCAATAAAACCTGACCTGACCTAATTTTTGAGAAGCTCTTCTTTACCTTGGAATTAAAATCTTTTTCTAGCCTTGAGTCTGAGCCAGTCGCCTGCTTATATTTGTTGATCTTCATCTTTATCTGCCGATTCCTCTCTTCTACATCCATCGAACCTGTGAACCATAGAATAAGAATACATCAGTCCAGCTCAACTTTTTATTCTATTTAACAAAGCAAATTTGTCAAAAATGTTGTGGACATGATTTTAGACCTAGGTCGTACTGACATCACATCCTTGAAGGTCTAATCCTACTGATGCATTACAGTAACGTGCTATACCACTAGGCATGTTAACGCTCGCAACTAAGTTAATCCTAAATAGCGCCCCAAGCACCTAGCCACACCACAATGCATGTGCATTTTAGTACAACACAATGCACAGATGTTAACCATTTGTGTATTGCAGTGTGCTGCAGTGAAAGAAATGGTGCAGGTACATTTTTCATGTTTTGAGGTACTCTACCAGCAATTCAAAATTAATAAGCTGCCTTAACACAGCAGGCTTCAATTCACAAAAAAAGTACTTTAACACAACGCATAGTTTGAAAAAAAGAACCGTTGTGTCCTAGATGCTTGATAACTGCAAAAATTTGTTTAGTCCATCATATCACCCAGAAACACTGCAGACAGCCATATTGCTGGCTTAGCAAATATACAACATACGGTATCTGTTTATTAGAAACAAATGCAGATCAAAGGCTACATGCTGAAATAGGCCAACTCACCATGGTTGGCAAATGTACTACATGAATATGCATTTCAAGCAGAAATCAATTTCTTCCCTATGTGGCTGGTTCACATAAGTGCACTAGAATTCATTGTGCTCTAAAGGAAATTGTAAGGTCTCCAGCTTTACACAAACATTATGTTGTCAAAAGTATTGGGACTTTACACGCATATGAACTTTAATGGCCAGTCTTAGTCCATATGGTTCAATATTGCGTTGACCCTCCCTTTGCTGTTATAACAGCTTCAATTCTTCTGTGAAGGCTGTCCACAAGGTTTAGGAGTATGTCTATGGGAATGTTTGACCATTCTTCCAGAAGAGCATTTGTGAGGTCAGGCATTGATGTTGGACAAGAAATCCTGGATCGCAGTCTCTGCTCTGATTCATCCCATAGGTGTGCTATCAGGTTGAAGTCAGGAATCTGTTCAGGCCTGTTAAGTTTCACCCCAAACTCACTCATCCATGTCTTTATGGACCTTGCTTTGTGCACTGGTCCAAACCATTTGGTGGAGGGGGGATTATTGTGTGGGGTTGTTTTTCAGGGGTTGGGCTTGGTCCCTTCGCTCCAGTGAAGGGAACTATTAAGGTGTCAGCATACCAAGCCAGTTTTGGACAATTTCATGCTCCCAACTTTATGGGAACTGTTTGGGGATGGCCCCTCCCTGTTCCAACATGAATGCGCACCAGTGCACAAAAAAGGTCCATAAAGACATGGATGAGCGAGTTTAGGGTGGAGGAACTTGATTGGCCTGCACAGAGTTCTGACCTCAACCTGATAGAAAACCTTTGAGATGAATGAGAGCGGAGACTGCGAGCCAGGCCTTCTCGCCCACATCAGGATGCCTGACCTCACAAATACGTTTCTAGAAGAATGGTCATACATTCCCATAGACACACTCCTAAACCTTGTGGACAGCCTTCCTAGAAGAGTTGAAGCTGTTATAACTGTAAAGGTTGGGCCAACTCAATATGGAACCCTACGGACTAAGACTGGGATGTCATTAAAGTTCATGTGCGGGGTAAAGGTTGGCGTCCCATAACTTTTGGCAATATAGTGTAGTTGTGAACAGTTGATATAATCACCTTAGGCCACATGTTAAAATCAGCCTAAACTTGAACTAGTAATACTCAGCCAATCTATATTTGTGGAATTAAGTGTCCCATGCCCAGTATTTCATTGTGAAAGCCAGAGCACAGAACAGTTCATTGATCTAGCCCACAATATGGCTGTCTCCATTGTCTGAGGGTGACTGGATCACTTTAAAATATTTCTGTAGCCAAACAGAGACATTTTAACCATTGGTGCCCCCTAAAAGTTACTGATGGGTTGAAATGTCATGAATCCTGCATCAACAAATAGATGAGTCCTTCTCTGTAAAGCACATGGGTTCTCTTCAAAGAAATTTCAAAGTAGCTGTGTGAAATGTGAAACTTAGATGGAAGCTCTTATTCTCTGAATCCAGTGTCATGTACTAGCCCTATAGAGTCACTGGCCTAGATCTAATATTCAGGTGGAGAGTCAAAGTATGGTAGCTTCCATCTGAGTTTTCTCACACCAGCTTTGTGGCAGATTGTCTTTAAAGAAACCAAACAGGATAAGTAAATTAACATATAAATGCTTACATCTCATGCAAGAACTGTCACATTTCTTAAAATGCAAAATACCTTTCCCTTCCCCATTATGAAATGCTTCAAATACAGTACTAAATTTTAGCAGCGGTTTCAGGACCAAAAAAAGTAAACCTGACGCTAATAATGACATATATGCCTTATAAAAGCAATGGAGACCAGCAATACTAACACATGCTATGTTGGAATGAAAATCAGTGTTGTAGCATCCCCTGCCAGCCATGTCTTAGTACCAAAGGAAGTATCTTGTTTATCCTGACTACTTTAGCAATAAAAGGAGAAATGTGGTGCTATTTAGCTTTTTTGATATAGAAACATATTCATTTTTGGGTAACCCATGGATGCTGTGGCATCTATATAATCGCTGATCCTCTATGATAAAATCGGAGTCTTTCCCTATAGCTGCAGGATTATTATTTTTTTGTGCTACTGGCTATGTTGCCTGCCATAAGTGTAGTCTTTAGAAGCTTCTGAAAGAAGATCAGCCACTATAATGACTACAAGTCCAATCACTACTATAAGCATTGTCTCTCTATCTGTGACTTCAGATAGCATGTTTATCCTCATCCCACCGGGGAGCAGTGGCTTGTGTTGAGGAGGGTTTAGAGGTATTCCATGTAACTGAAAACTGTATATTTTACCTCTGTTACCATTACCCAAAGTAGAACAAAAGGTAACCCCCCCCCCCCCCCTTTTTTGTTTGGATGGAGTAAGGGAGGGTTATAACCCCTGTCATTTTATTTTCACCCTCTGTGTCCCATTGGGAAGATTTATCTGCATGTCCTGTCCTGTCCACACATGTGCACTGAAGCAATGGCCCTTTCGTGGTGTTGCTTCAGCTAGCGTGCCATTACTGGCGGCTCCCGTGTGTATGCATGCGTGTGATGTCTTCACGGCTCAGGCCAGTCACAACGCCGGTGGCCCGCGATACCTGGAAGTAACTCCGGGAGCGATGTCACCGGCCAGAGCTGTGTAATGGGACTGCTGAGGGGGCTTCGATCTAAGGTAAGCATTTCAGAATGAGTTAGTATGCAATGCATACTAGTTCATTATGCCTTTGTCTTGCAGGTTTTTGTTTTTTTGTTTTGTGGGTTTAAAACCATTTTTAAAGGGGACTTGGTAATTCACCCTTCTTTGTTTACATTGAATGTCCCCTACCCTGTCTCCCTATAGATTACTCTACAGAGGGTTGATTTATTTAGATCTCCCTTGTCTTCAAGGGTTAGGGTCATTTGCTTCAAGCCCTACCTGGTCACTGGTTGAAACATACCTAGTATCCTAGGCTTCGCCCCTTTACCTTACAAACATTTTTGTTTACAAATTTTGCTGTTGGTCTAATTTCCCCCACATCATCAGTTTCCTTATTGTGATTGCTGCGTTGTCCTCCACTATTGCTGAGATCCATTATTCTTTCAGATAACAGTCTGCCCCTAGTGCTACCTGTCCTACCCACTGGTACTACCAGTCCTACCCTGAAAAACAGATTTTTCTTGGTGCCTCTCCTTATAACTGTTCATTTCCATATACCCAGCTTTGGGCTCATTCACATGGCCGATTATCTCCATATGTAATGCGGGAGCATGTTCTGCTGGCACAGGTGTTGCATGCAACTCCTTGCTGGCAGACTATTGGGACACATGGCTGCACAGACACAGTCGCTGTGTATCAATTTGATATCAGTGTGGGTACGAGTGCTTGTCCTCGAACTTACCCTCTGTGCATTGGGGGCTGTGCACAGATTTCACCTAGGGACGCAGCAGCTGAGTCAACGCAGTCGCTCATCCCAATAGACATCCTGTGCCGGCAGTACATGCTCCTGCAAGGCACATGGAGGTAATTGGCCACGTGAACGAGCCCTTTCTCTGGCCTTTTAGGCTGGGTTCACACTGCTGCGGCTATGAGAACCGGATGTGATTCGCACCGCACTGCAGTGCAAATCACATCCGATCTCTGTGCGATGCAAGTTCAGCCATACAGATAGTATGGCTGAATTCACATCGCACCCGCACCAAACTCGCACAGGACCCTTTTTTGGTCCGCAGCAGAATCGGATCGCATGGGTGTTCACACCATGCGATCCGATTCCTGTCCGAGTTTGCAGATCGCACTGCGATATGCGAACTGATCTGGGGGTGTCATTAATGTTTCACTGACACTCCCAGCAGTTCGCATAGGGCAGTGTGAACTGCTGCCGGGAGGCATGCGATGCGGGAACCCGCTGCGGATTCGCGGCGTTCCCGCATCGTTTCAGTGTGAACCCAGCCTTAGTTCCTCTGAATATTCTCCTAGTGAGATTTCCACACCTGTTGGATATCTGAGTGGCTGTTCCCCACCCCTAAATTGGATACCTTTTGAATATCCCACACGTCTGTGATTCACTACAGGCATACCCCACTTTTAAGTACACAATGGGGTTTATTCACTAAAGCTGGAAAGTGCAAAATCACACTCACTTCTGCATATAAACCAATGAGGTCCATGTTTTATTACCAAAGCTTAATTGAACAATTTGGGGTTAGAAGCTGATTGGTTTCTATGCAGAAGTGAGCCTGATTTTGCACTTTCCAGCTTTAGTAAATAAACCCCATTGTGTACTTAAAAGTGGGGTATGCCTGTATATCACTGTGTCCCTCACTGGACGATAAGGAACATAAGAATTTTGTAACCTGTCAGTAGGTTTTACCTTTCCTTACTCTATCCAAAACTCCAAAAAAATGTTTTGGCTATACAGACACCTTAAAGAGGTTGTAAACATCTGAAAAAAATTCTCAAAAGAAAAAATGCAAGACAAAGGCATAACGAGCTAGTATGCATCGCATACTAGCTCATTATGAAATACTTACCTTAAAATGAAGCTGTTGCAACAGTCCCCACGCACCGCTGTCACAGCCAAAATCTTTCCCAGAGCTTCTTCTGGGTTTGCAGGCTCCGGAGCTGTGATTGGCCGGATCCACGATGACGTCACTCCCGTGCATGCGTTTGGGAGCCATGGGCTCAGAAGGAATGGTGCATGTGGACCGTTCCTTCAGAGCACATGCGCTACTGATGTCACTGGCTGTATACACTGGAAATATCTCCTAAACTGTACAGGTTTAGGAGATATTTTCAGGTACTTATTTTCAATACCTATAGGTAAGCCTTATCATAGGCTTACCTATAGGTAAAAGTTTGCAGATGAAGTTTACGTCCTCTTTAATACTTAATACCTCTGTACGGATAATCTACTAAAATGTTCATGTTCATCCATTTTTATTTAAACTCTTTAGCATACGCCTGATTATAAAAATGAAGCAACTTGTATTTTGCTGCCACTTAATAGAATACAAAGCATCAACACAATGAAATCATTTTGTTATAAAAGCATATTTTCTATTTAAATGACATATGGCTATGTTATTCAGATTTTACCCACAAGCAAACAGTAATTATGAAAAAAAATAGATTGGATATTTACTTTTCTTCTTTAATCACCTCACTGCTTCAGTTATGTGACCAAGCCTAGGCCTTTCGAGTGTTCTCTGCCAATGGACAAAGAGCACTAGGGCAGAGCTACTGCTTGGTTGGCTATTCCTCCCATCTCTCCCCAAGCCCAGAGATTGGGCTAGTCAATGGTCATGTGGCTGCCACCAAATGACAAAACATTTCTGACGTTTGAAGAATAAAGGTGTTTCAAATAGCTATGGATTACAGAACTATACAATAAATTATTTTAAAAAGAAAAACAGAACGTTAATATTGTGCCAATATGGTGCCACATCCAGTATTAGAAGCAAAAAGAAAAATCCCCTATAGTGGACTTTAAAGGCACACTCAAGTAGAAAAAGATATTGAGAGTATTATAGTACAAAAAGCTTTTTATTCATAAATAAACATGGTAGCTAAAATTATGCATATAAATATGGAATGTATAGACATCTAGTTCATGATATTGTCACAATATTTACGAAAAAAAAACATATGAAGTCCTCTTGCATCCAACGCGTTTCGGGGTACAATTTTTCTCCTTCTTTAGGGATATGTGAGGAGGAAAATATATCTATAACATAGTTGAAAAACAATAAATGTCTGGTAGTGTAGGATAACAATAGAATAAATAGTAGAAAAGAAAAAATAGAAAAGTAGAAAAAGTTAGCTTACACACTTACATAGGTTTTCTGGTGACAAAAAAAATTCAACATTCCATCATATTGCATTTAAAAACAGGAGGGACGCATATAACAATAAAAGCTGTGTGTGTTGACAAAGGAGATTTGGCCACTTCCCCTCTGTGGGGTGTGGAGGGAGCAATGAGTTGGTTCCTTGGGTGATTTGAAAACATCATTAGCCCTTTAGAGACTCCTTTGATGCCTATGTAGAGAATCAACAGACACAGCTTTTACTGTTATATGCATCCCTCCTGTTTTTAAACGCAATATGATATAAGGTTGATTTTTTTTTTTGTCACCAGAAAACCTATAAGTGTATGAGCTAACTTTTTCTACAACTGTTTATTCTATTGTAATCCTACACTACCAGACATTTATTGTTTTTCAACTATGTTATAGATATATTTTCTTCTTCATAGACCCTGAAGAAGGAGAAAAATTGTATTCCGAAACGCGGGTGCAAGAGGACTTCATATGTGTTTTTTTTTTCGTAAATATTGTGACAATATCATGAACTGTCCAGACATTCCATATTTATATGCATAATTTTATCTACCTTGTTTAATTACGAATAAATAACTTTTTGTACTATAATACTCTCAATATCTTTTTCAATTCTACTTGAGCGTGCCTTTAAAGTCCACCATAGGGGATTTTTCTTTTGCTAAAATGTTTTAACAGGTCAGTCCTCCAAAACATCTATTATTACTGGGTAGATGCTGGTGAATTAAATCATTCAATCTCTTGGGGATGCCAGTTTTTACATTTTACCCTTCATTTCTCAGCTCTGCAATCCATGTCTTAAAATATTACACCTGCTTCTACAGGGGGAGAAGTTTCAAAGTGCTCAACAGATATAAAAATGGCAGTTGATTCAACCTACTAATGTCTATCCAAGCAGCATGCATGCTGCTAACTTTTCCCATACCTGGATCCCCATTCTCTTGCTCTGCTGTTCCCTCTTCTACAAACAAATCTAGACGATGAATGCAATGGGATACCAAAAATGAAAGCAATGATGGGAAAACAAAACAAAAATGACATAAAAAAAAAAATAATAAGACACATGCAAAGCAACACAGAAGTGCAATGGGCACAAACAAACATGACCGATGTCAGCGTTAACATAATAGATGAGAAAGCATTTATTGCCATGCTTCAGCCTGTACAGTAATAGTGTACCACTTGATAAATAAAATAAAAAGGAGTTCTGAAAGATTCAAATTTGTATTCAGTCACCCTAAATGGACTCTCTAACTTTGTTTTTCCAGCACGCTGAATGACAGGTGGCTTGAGACCAGTAGGTTCTAGATTACAGCTGTTTAGATGCATGCTTTCCCTTGCTTCCTGACAACCTAGAAATCCGGTATAGACCATCGTTTTTACAGCATTACCTTTCTCAAACCAATTTTCATGCATAGGTTTTTAGCTTTAAACCATCTATGGTTGCCCTAAAGAGTAGCAGGGCTTAGCAGTTCTGCTTCAAGAATCCGATAATAAAACAGCCGTTTCTCTTTGAATTTTTTTTATTTCTATTTTATTGCTATATTACTACTGCGCTACTGTGGAATTGATTATTGGTTGGTACACGAATATTAATGTCACAATTTTTTTTATATTACTATAGTATTACAGCTCTAAGCCCTTGTACACACGGTCGGAGAATCCGTCGGAATGTGTCCTATCGGACCGTGTTGTCGGATAATCCGACTGTGTGTGGTATGCATCGGACTGATTCCGTCGGAATATCCGTCGGACCCAATTTTCCAACATGTTGGAAATATTTTCCGACCAACTGGTTCGATCGGACATACTCCGATCATGTGTAGAGAATTTTGATCGGACCAAGTGCCACGCATGCTCAGATCAAATTCCTACATCAAAGCTATTGGCTACTAGTCCCATCATAACGAAATTACGTCATCACGTTCTGAATGATCGGATTTTTCAACAACTTAGTCCGACCGTGTGTATGCAACAGTTTCGGACAAGATCCGACAGGCAAAATCCGACGGATTTGGTTGGCAGAATGTCCGACCGTGTGTACAGGGGCTTACACTTTTCTTTTTAAAAAGATCTCTTAGAAGGAGCTAAAGAAGTTCTGCAAGAAGTTTAAGACCCTTGTTGAATCCTCAGTGGAACCCAGTGTACATAACACTTTATTCCATTCAAATCTGTGTAGTGGTTGCTCCGCAGTATGGTCAAACAGCTCAGCGCCCCTTTCTCCTTCGGCTGTCCAACCAAGCTGGATGAAAGAGATGAATCTATAATTAGCTTTGACTGACAGTACAGGAGGGGAAGGGACATGACACAGAGCCTGTACAACCCCCACCGTCTCCTAAGCGGTCAGGATGGAACATCTGCTACCCTCTGTCTAATCGTACAGCCCTGTACCTCCTCTTCAATCTTCTTTGTACTGTAAAGAAGGAGCTGCTGAGATCAGACCCACCCAACTGCCAGCCGCCTGCTATTTTGGAGGAGAGAGATTACCGTATATACTCGAGTATAAGCCGAGATTTTCAGACCCTTTTTTTAGGCTGAAAGTGCCCCCCTCGGCTTATACTCGAGTCACCGCCGTCTGTCTACCCGATCAGCGTGTCGTGCAGACAGACGGCGGCCATACCACTATTCAAAAGCCGCGCCTCCCTGTCTGTGATAGGCGGAACACTCAATTTCCCAGCAGTCAGTGGTCCGCCTATCACGGACATCCGCTCATCCTCATACTACGGACGAGGATGAGAGGATGTCCGTGATAGGCGGAACACAGACTGCTGGGAAATTGAGTGTTCCGACTATCACAGACGGAGGCGCGGCTTTTGAACAGTGGAATGGCCGCCGTCTGTCACAGACGAGAAGAGGTACGGCGATCCTGGCATGGCCGCCGTATGTGCAGAAGGACACAGGCTCAGGACACAGGTAGGCTGGACACACAGGGCGGCTGGACACACAGGGCGGCTGTACACACAGGGCGGCTGTACACACAGGGATGGACGGACACACAGGGATGGACGGACACACAGGGATGGACGGACACACAGGGATGGACAGGCATGTCTCACCCTCGGCTTATACACGAGTCAATAAGTTTTCCCATTTTTTTGTGGTAAATTGGGGGCCTCGGCTTATATTCGGATCGACCTATACTCGAGTATATACGGTACTATCGTAACCGTTGACTTGTATTGTTGTGATTGACCATGCTGTCTAGGAGAGCCAACATGCACAAAAGCACAAACCTGCAACAAAACACACCATTCACAACACAAGCAGACAGTTACAACAGTAGTCTCTCTCCTCTGAAATAGCAGCTGGGTCTTGGCTTAGTAACACTTTCTTTTCAGTGCAAGAACCCTTGAAGAGGAGGTCAAGGGTGCATGATAACATGGAGTTTGGACTATATGCTGTAGAATAAAGAGGGGGAGGTAACTTCAGTGCTGCTTATAACTCCTTCATGGTAGACCTATAAATTGGGCTTCAGCCTAGGGTGGAGCTACAGCCAGCACAAACAAAAATAAAAACAATATGTGCACTGGGTCCCCTTGGGGATTCAACAAGGGCCTTACACATGTGTGGATACTTCTCCTTTCATGAACCTATAGGGCTGAAGGAAAGAGCCCAGAGCAACAAGTCAGATGTTCTTTTTGTGTCTTACTTGCACTAGCAATTATGCACCTGCAAGTGTACTGGTTTCTATGGCCAGTTCCAAATCTTTTCTTCTTTATTTACAGTCTCATTGTTATTTGATATTACACAATTTAACAGAAAAGCATGGACTGTAGAGCAGGCCTGAATATTTTGTGACTGTGTTATTAGGTCAAATGGGTCACAGAATATATACTTTAGGCCCCCTTCCAAACGATGTGCTGTAGTAAAGTGCATGTTATGACTCTTAACCACAAAGTTCGTATCATAGTTTGGTGCCATTCATTTTGAATGGTATTCCAACGCAATAAAGCATAACCTTGCCCCCTATAGCAGCTGTTCCT